>NC_084588.1:2879428-3479428 GCF_033807715.1 Cololabis saira | reverse complement strand
GAGCCCTCTATAATCTTTCTATGTGACTTAATTCTAGAGATATGGAGTTTTTTGGGCAAAAAAAGAAAATTAAATTTGCCCTTCAACATGCCTTTGAAAAAGGAAATGTATCTCAGAATTGAATTCCTAGCACCAAAAAAGTAGAGAAAGTGACAATATACAACAATCTAGGACTAAGAGAAGCTGAGATATGACCTTTGGTCTTTTCGGCAGAAATTTTCTGAAACCGGCCACTAGGGGACGTCCCAATTTGTTTGCGGTGGTTTTTGAAAACCTTATGTCCAAACCTAACACCATGCCAAATATCAAAAACTTGTCACCAAGTGCACAATCTTTATGATTTTTGACATATTCCCTCCCAGCTATATAAAAAAGGTTTTGCAACGACTAAACTTCCTGCGGAAGCTCCGACAGTTCAGAGTGGAACGTCACGTCACTCATAGAGAGTATTCTCACTTTTTGTTTTATTGCTTGGTTATTTTCACTGTCAATAAGGTAATAAGAACAAACTCAGTAAGATTGTCAACATGTCTAGCAAGATTGTAGGAACAACAACGAGTCAGTTTGTCCCGGCTCTGTGAAGTGATATACACTGCAAAAACTCCAAATCTTACCAGGAATATTTGTCTTATTTCTAGTTAAAATGTCTCATTTTTAGTCAAAAAATCTCATTACACTTAAAACAAGAGTCATTACCGGAAAAATATTATTTGACAATTTTCACACGGTGTTTCAAATAAATTTTCACTTGAAATAAGTAGAAAAATCTGCCAGTGGGACCAGATTTATCTTCTCATTACAAGCAAAAAAATCTTTTTCCACTGGCAGATTTTTCTACTTATTTTAAGTGAAAATCTACTTGAAACCAACATTTCAACAAAAATAGTTTTTTCCAGTGATGAGCCTTGTTTTATGAGACTTTTTTTTTCCTGGAGAGAGACTGATGTATCATCTACACAGTCCTGGATTAGAGAGATGGCAATGTGTGTTACGTTGGAAAAGCTAATTTATGTGATTAGGGGCACCTAAGTATGGACACCTTTAATGGACTTTCTCAAGCAACAATAGAATATATATATCTGTAAAACAAGTGTTATAATTTTAGTTTGTTTGTGAGGCTATTGAGTGTGACCATTTTTGTATTTTTTTAGTTTTTTCCATTTAATTTTTAATTCTTTTCAATTTTTTAGTTTTTTTCAATTTTAGTTATTTAATTTTATTTTTTTACCGTTTGTTTATTTGTTCTGTCTTGTTTTGTTTTTATCTGTGTGGACACAGCAGGACCTGCTTGCATTTTATTGGACAATTAATATGATACTTGCTGATTGCTTTGGTTTTTTTTTTGTACATTTATATTGAAATTTAATAAAAATTTTGTTTAAAAAAAAAAAGAGACATTTTAACTAGAAATAAGACAAATATTCTTGTTAAGATTTAGAGTTTTTGCAGTGTATGTCCTCCCCTCAATGCAGAATATCTGCTGTTCCCATCAGGACGGAGGTATTTGCAGGACATGGTTTTTAACCATGTATTGTGACTGCCACAAGACAATAAATGTAAACTAACTAACTAACTAACTACCGTAACTAACATGAGCCGAGATGGATGAGCCGAATTATTGTGGGTCCCTGTTTCAGCTCCGGCAGCACTGGCTTCAGACGCAAAACTTAAAACTAGAACGTTTGGACGTCCACTGTTCTCCTCAGGCCTCTACTTCTGGATTAACCGCTCTAACACCAATCCAATGTACACTTCCACTCTAAAAAAACACCTACACTTCTTCTTAGGAACATAAATCTACGGAAGAGTATTAGGGCCATGCAGGAGGAAAAATATTTGAGATGGGAACATTTTTTTATTGTGCACTTTGAGAAAAAAAGGGGAAATGTCGAGAAAAAAGTTGAAATGTTGAGATTAATGTTGAAATACAATTTCAAGAATAAAGTTGAAATTTTGCCTTTTTTCTCGACATTTCAACTTTATTCACGAAATTTTGACTTTTTTCTTGAAATTGTATTTCAACATTATTCTCGACATTTTTGACTTTTTTCTCGAAGTGCATAATGAAAAAAAAATCTTCCTCTTCTAAAATATTATTGTTATTTTTCTCCTGCCTGGCCCTAAAACTCTTCCGTATAAATCAGAGCCGTTTTTGTATATGTGAAGTTAAAAAAGCCGAGTTCCACAACCAGAGCCCTGTGGGACTTGCAAAGCTTCTTTTGTTGTAAGTGTCATTTGTGAAAAAAGCTCCGTGTTGTCGTGTTGACAAATGTTTCCATAGTAACCCTTGTCCGTGTGATTTTATCAGCTAATGTTCCGGATCACGTTACACTCACCGGCCGACAGCATTGGTGTTGCTTGTGAGCTCTACTTGCTCCTGTAGCCACTTTGAATATTAGCAGATAAAATGACAAGTGCAGAAAATATCTCGGGTTCTTTGTTTGTGCAAAGGAAATGGAGGAACCACCAACCTTTTTTCCCTATTTCATCCCAACATTTTCTTATTTCTATATATTGATTATTCTCATTATAAACACCAATTTCTAATAATCTGACTTCGGAAGATTATTAGGGCCATGCAGGAGAAAAAATATTTGAGAGGGGAAGATTTTTTTTTATTGTGCACTTCGAGAAAAAAGTCGAAATGTCGAGAAAAAGGTCGAAATGTCGAGAATATATATTATTTTTTCCTGCCTGGCCCTAATACTCTTCCGTATCTGACAGACCAATTTATCTTAAACAAATCTTTTAAAACCTTTTGTTTACAAAATTTAAAAAAGTGCCTTAAAAATGTCTTCAAATGGGAAAGAACCTGAATGTTTATCCTGAATGTCTGCTGTGAAACAGATGCCAGAGGAAGTGCTCAAAAACGCTGAAAACACATGGACCTTTTATCAAACCATGAGATTAATGAAACAAATGTAGACGGATGCGTCCTTGTGTCCGGGTGTTCCCAGTGTTCCCAGTGTTCCCAGTGTTCCCAGTGTTCCCAGTGTTCCCGTGGTTCCCTCAGCCCCATTTAAAACAGTGAGGCCAAACGCTGGAGCGTGACCAGGAAGTGTCCGGAGCCGGGTACTGAGTCCAGACATCCTCACAAACGCCTCGGCTCCTCGTCAGGATTCTGACGTTTCCTCAGAACACCTGAACACTTTCCGTCGGACGTGAAAACAGAAAACAAACACTTCCTGAAAAGAGCAGGAACTAAGCAGACTGATATAAAACGTTTAGAAACATGATCCGTGTCAGACTGAGCTTCTTGACGGCAGTCTTGGCTCCTCCTCGCCTCCTCCTCGCCTCTTCCTCGCCTCCTCCTCGCCTCCTCTTCGCCTCCTCTTCGCCTCCTCTTCGCCTCCTCCTCGCCTCTTCCTCGCCTCCTCCTCGCCTCCTCTTCGTCTCTTCCTCACCTCCTCCTCGGCTCCTCCTTGACTCCTCTTCGCCTCCTCCTCGCCTCCTCCTCTTTGCCTCTTCCTCGCCTCTTCCTCGCCTCCTCTTTGCCTCCTCTTCGCCTCCTCTTCGCCTCCTCTTCGCCTCCTCCTCGCCTCCTCCTTGCTTCCTCCTCGCCTCCTCCTCTCCTCAGTCCAGGAAGCGCTGGCAGGCCTTCTTCCAGCGGCACGGCGTGCACCACTGGTCCCGGTGCTCGATGCCGTAAACCTTCCGACACTTCTTGGCCTCGCTGCGAATCCTCCTGATGAAATGACAGCGAGAGGCATCAGTGGCTGCCGGGCCCCGAGAAACAAGAGACACAAAACAAGAGCACTGACCTGCAGGGGGCGCTGTGCTGCTGCAGCCACTGCTCTCCCACGCTGACCGAGCGCACGCGGCACGTCGCACCCTGAGGGGACAGGAAGAGGAAAAAAGGGCGTCATATGACCAAGAGGCTCCATCCGGTTTGCTTTAGCTCAATAAGGCCTGCCCCCCCCAGGTTACAAATACCTGGAGAAGGCACGCAGCACAGGTGGCATAGGGGGTGGTTTAGCTACCCTACATAGGAATGACCTGGACCTGTCCCCCCTCCCACTGCCAGCACCATCATCTTTTGAATGTCTTTTAAATGTGTTGAGGCGTCACACCATTGTGACGTGAAGCTCCAGCTTCCTACCCCCTGCAGGGCTCACACCCTTGGAACTGGCTTCAACACAGACTTGAACCACGGGAATGCCATATGACAAAGTTCCTGACTGACTGATATGTTAATACCAACTCATTTGGCCACAGACTTGAACCACGAGAACACCCTATGGGATAATTTACAACTCAGTGACAGTCATGCCAAATGCCCGATTACGGCATTTGGCCACAGATCACATCTGACTGTAAATTGCTTTTTGTCTCTCACTTGGCTTGTTTATTCCTGCCTTTTGTGCTTTGAACTTACTGTATAAAAGTCATGATTCCAACCACTCTGGGTCGGCACACCAACCCAGACACGCTCTGCGTAGGTCTGCTCACCGCCGGCTTACTGAATAAAACTCACTACACCACAGCGGACTTCTGAACTGGATTTTATATTAGTCTTCGACAAATGCAAACCCCCTTCCTTTATGACAGTGCTACTTATTTATCGGCTACCTGACCCTCTTTTTATCTCTGAATTTCACAACCTCCTCACAACTATCTGTACCACCTCCACCAATACCTTAATTTTAGGAGATCTGAACATTCATTAAACACCCCCTCCTCCCCCGCTGCAGCTGAAGTACCACAACTACTGGACTGACTCCACCTCACTCAGCACGTTCACGTTCCAACGCAGGACAAAGGCCATACGCTTGATCTCGTCATCAGTGACTCTGGCCTGATCAGCAACCTGCTGGTTTATGAGATGGGAGTGTCTGACCACAGGGTCATCTTCATGGAGCTCCCTTTCCCCTCCCCCCACAATAAGCCCAAACGCCAAATCCATTTCTGGAATATCAAAAAAAACAAACCCCCGATGCCATAGCCCTGGACCTCCGTCAGCTCTCCTCTGTAACCCCATCCTCAGCCACCGAATCAGTGAACCTTTACAATAACACCCTCAGCCATGTCCTGGATCTTCACGCCCCTGTAAAGACAAAAACAGTCTCCTTCTCCCGTTCCTCCCCCTGGTTCACCAGCGAGCTATGGAAGCTGAAGGCAGCAGGCCGGGTGCTTGAATGCCGGTCCATAGCCTCAGGGCTCACTGTCCATAGACAGATCTATAGGGAGCACCGAATGGCCTATTCTAAGGCCCTCAGAGATGCCAGGTCAACATTCTATTCCAATATCATAAATAACAACCCTGGAAACACAAAGCAACTTTTTACCACCATAAACAACTTCCTGAAAACTCAATCACCCACAACATCACCGTAGACCACTGCAACAGTATCCTTGATGCATTCAGGTCAAAGGTAAATAACATTTATCCCTATCCCACTCCTCATCCCCACCTGCTCTGACCACCACCCCTCTGCCAATGATCTCCCAGCCTTTCAGCTGCCTGGCTACCACCTCCCAGCGAGAGGTTGAGGATATAATCAACAAAATGAAACCCTCCACATGCACCCTTGACCCCTTCCCCACGGGCCTTGTCAAATCCCACATAACCACCATAAGTCCTCTCATCACCACAGTCATAAACCTCTCCCTCCAAGCCAGCCATGTTCCACCTGCCTTAAAAACAGCCATCATTACACCCCTTCTAAAAAAAAACACCCTGGACCCGGAAGTCGACGCCACCTATAGACCCATCTCAAAACTACCCTTCCTCTCCAAGGTCCTGGAAAAGGTAGTCGCTGCCCAACTTCACCATCACCTCAAAAACAATAACCTCTTCGAAAGTTTTCAATATGGATTCCGTTCAGCCCACAACACTGAAACAGCACTGGTTAGGGTCACTAATGACCTATTAATGGCAGCAGACACCGGTTCCCCCTCCCTCCTCATCCTCCTGGACTTATCAGCAGCCTTCGACACAGTTGATCACAACATCCTCCTCGACCGTCTCCACCTCCACCTTCTCCTGGGTCGTGTCATCAGCCGGCATGGGATATCATTCCATTGCTACGCTGATGACACACAACTGTATTTCCGGACTATCCCCCTTCCCTCCGCCCCCCCGTCAGCACCATCATTATCCACCTTAACCACCTACCTTGAGGAGATAAAGGCGTGGATGGCTCACACTTTCCTGCAGTTAAACAGCACCAAGACAAAAGCCGTTCTGATCGGCACCCCACACCAGGTAAATTCATCTCCAATAACCAGCATCACCTCCCGCTCTCATCTGTAATCACCAACCTAGGTGTCAAAATGGACCCCCCACCTGACCTTTGACCCCCACATCAAAAACCTTTGCAAAACCTCATTCTTCCACCTCCGAAATATAGCCAGACTCCGTCCCACACTCTCCCTCCCTGATGCCGAAAAACTTGCCGGACTACTGCAACGCACTTCTCATCGGGAGCCTAGCAAGAGCATCCATAAGCTCCAGCATGTTCAGAACTGTGCTGCTAGGGTCCTGATGGGAGTGCAGAAATATGATCACATTACACCCGTACTCCACACTTTACACCGGCTCCCCGTCTCCTCCAGGACTGAATACAAGGTCTGCCTTCTAAGTCATCAGTGCATCCACAGCAACGCCCCATCATACCTCAAAGAACTCATCGCACCCCCAACCACCACCCACTCCCTCCGCTCTGGAAATCAAAACCTGCTCAAACCTCTCCTGCTACAGGGACGTAAAGGTTCCCAGTGGCCAACCGGGGAATGGGGACGAATCAGCCTGAAAAATCTACCCGCAACCCCACTAGTGGACACACACCTAATATCTAAAAGGAAACGTGCCCACAAGGAGATGCAAAACAATTAAAACGCTTCATCCAAAACTATTGCTGATGTCTTTCCCCTTTGACATTGTGTGTTGTGTAAACACGCCTTCTTCATGCTGCTTTATTTGATTTATTTCATTATATCTTGATATTTTGTAAATTTTGTCCAGTCTGTTCTTATAGTTAGTTTATTCTTATCCTATATGTTGTCCACCGTCTCTGTGTGTAATGCTGCCGCTACACTACAATTTTCCCAGCTTGGGACACATAAATAAAGTCTGTCTGCCTGTCTGTCTATCAATCAATTGATTGATCAATCATCGAGGGATGATGACGGGTCTAGAACCACCAGCAGACCGGCAGTGCTGCGTGTTGGCCAGCAGGGGGCAGCGTCGGGGCGCTGAAGACCTGAGAGCTCTGGAGCTTGGTCGGGGGTTTCCCTCTGAAAGAAAAGCCCCAGCAGGAAAGTGCCCCCCCCCACCCCTTGAAACCAGTTTCAGCAGGAAACCAGCAAGTGGCTGCTGTGCAGGACGCAGACCAACACCAAAGTCCTGCTCCCTAGAGCGCCTTCACTAAAACGCTCTGGGAAACCCCTGAAGCTGCTCCACCTCACATGCAACTCAGACCAGGGGTGGAAATTTTGTTTTTGTTTTTCTTATGAAGAAGCATGATGAAATCATTTGATCCTAGTTGATTAGGATCAGTGTTGGCTCAGTAGGACCTCAGGCTTTCAGAAGAACGAAGCCAAGAAGAAAGGTAAAGGCGGTTCCAGGGGAGACGGTTCTGGGCGGGGCAGTAACTACTACTACATCTATTGTCATTTAGCAGACGCTTTTGTCCAAAGCGACTTACATCTGAGACACCCACACCATTTGTGCAGCAATTAGGTCCGTATTGGTTCAATACAGAACGCAACTTTTAATTCCCAATCACGTGACAATTCCGTATTTCAAGGGACGGGTGGCGAGCCTAGTTAGCCTCTCAGTTAGCCTCAGCAGCTAGCTCTGTAGAGCCGTGTTTCCATGGGAACATTGATCCTGAGTGTGCCGGTGTCTCACCTGGCGGGTGCAGGTGGTGGGCGGGGCCGGCAGACGACAGGACGGCAAAACTGCTGGCATTAGACTGTGGCTTGGAGGCGGAGCCTAATTGATAATCACAAACATTAGAAAATTAGTTTAAACACCGTTCAAAGATGATGACCTTCTGCATTAAACTTCCTCCACATGTCCGATAAAACAGAACACATTCCATTGGTCTTTAAAAAAGTCACGTTTATTGATGAGGTAAAGGAAAAGTCATTATTTTAGGGGGGAAATATTATGGGTGTAACGATACACTAATCTCACGATACGATACACAATATTGAGGTCACGATAATGATACCATATTATAGCAGTATTTTTTTAACAACCTTGAATGAGGAACATGTGACTGGAAAAAATGGTCTTTTATTTGAAAGACACAAAATACAAAACAATACTGTGCGTTTGCCCTATTGTTACAGTTTGTAATGCTTTACAACTGTTTAAGTTTTAAAGAGAAAGCCAGGCCAAACATTTTCCACAAACTGAACTAAAATTAAATGTCAGGTTTGCATTATGCATCTTCAGTTTCATACAAGTACAAATATTTAGCCACAAACTGAATAGTTTCTCTCATGTATGATTTGACTTTTTTCTTTTCCAGAAATTTAACTACTAAAATTAAATAAATAAATAAAAGTAAATAAATACATACAATTTTACATCATAAAAAATATTGATTCATGCTCACCTTATAAGTGTAAGAGGAGATTTATTTTTGTTAAGAAGGTTATTTTGGTAATTCAGGGTTGATTATTTTATAAATATATTCTTTATATTCTGATGTAAATCAGGGACTATAATGACACTAGTCAGTTTATCTGTAGTGATTAGTCTGTTTTAGATTGGGCGGAGTGATACGCCACAGTACGGCACTAGGTGCTGTGTTGATGTTCTAAAATCCTACACTGTTGAGGGACATTAAAGTACACTGGAACTCAGCAGAAGTTGTCCTCTGTTTATCCTACTCACCACCCCAAAAAGGTTTAATTTAATAAGGTAAAGCTTAACTCTACACCAGCCTTACATCAGTAAAAGTTCAGAGCTCAAAACCTGCAAGAGTCCCGTGATCGGGACCAAAACGGTACTAGTTTCTTCTGAGCAGAGGAAGATTTTGGTCCGCGGGTCGAGGCGTGGTCGGCACAAATATAGGCTATTCATATTAATAATCCAATATCGCGATACAGTTTGTCACCTCCACAACGTATCGTGACGTTTTTGTATTGCGAAATTTCGTGGCACGATATATTGTTACACCCCAAGGAAATATATAAGTTTGAAAACACAAAACTACATGCATAGCTCCCAGTCAGGGATGGTAAGCCCCGCCCCTACCTGGTAGGAGTGATCTGATTGGACCGTCCAGACGCTGTCAGAATGGGAGGGGGCGGAGCTACTCAGGGCGCTGCAGGCTGGAGGGGGCGGGGACGGGGGAGAGGGAGGGGGCGGGCTGGGAGGAGAGGAGGGGGAGGAGTTTGGAGAGGAGGGGGTGGGGTTTGTATATGAGGGGGCGGGGCCACAGAGTGGAGGCGGAGCCGGGTTGTGATGCTGCGACTGGTCGACCTCGGTGTAGTAGAAGTCCTCCTCACTGCGGGAGCAGCGCTCGTGCTCACCGCCATGGCTGCCACAGAGAAGGAAAAAAGACAGGACCAAGACATGAAGTCAGAACGTCAGTAAATCACCTCAGACCTCATCTGGTGACATATAAAGTGAAAGTACAGAGAGTTCATGTATAGTGTTTCCTGTAGGTCGCCTCTCTCAACTGTGTATAACAGCGTGTCCAAAGGGGCATATGTTCATGCAGCAGTCCTGGGCTCTACATGCCCCCTCTGGCCCCGTCCACAGTCAGTGTACAAGGACGTATCTCAGGAACGGCCTGACATGTTTGGATGATTGACACCTCTGCAGAATCAACAGGTGTGGATATGTCCACATTGCCTCATCCACCACTACTACTGCTACTAATTCAATTCAATTCAATTTTATTTATATAGCGTCTAATACAACAAAAGTTGTCTCTAGACGCTTTCCAGAGATCCAGAACATAAACCCCCGAGCAATTATTACATAAACAATGGCAGGTAAAAACTCCCCTATTGGGAGAAAAACCTTAAGCCAAACCGTGGCAAGAAAAACTCCCCTTTAGGAGGGAAGAAACCTGGACCAGGACCTGGATCATAAGGGGGGACCCTCCTGCCGAAGGCCAGACTGGGGGGTCGGGGACGTCAACAGCACAGCAGGCAGGTGGAAGCAGCAACGGGATGACCGGGGGTGGGGACCGCAGGCCAGCACGCAGCTCCCGAAGCTCCGGCCCAATCAGCAAGTCGCAGGTTGGGGTGCAGGGTCGGGGAAAGGTTGAGAAGGGGCAGGGCCAGGGCCAGGGCCAGTTGTGGTACTACCACAACTACTGTATTTTCGCGACCATTAGTTGCATATAAACGTCTTTTTTTTTTCAAAATGTGCGACGCAGTGCCCTGAATGTTGCTTTGTCGGGGGCTCTCACCGCAGCTCCCTCGGGGGAGCGCTTTGAGAATCAAAGCGCGGGGAGGTGGGCCTGCCCGGCCTTGCCAGAGAGCTGCGCGCCCGGCTCGTGACGACGGCCTGAGCAGTTCTCCTGGATTGGTGATTTCTCTAATGGGAGAGGCGCAAATTTTGCAAACGATTCGCTCTTTGATTCCAGTGGGCACGAATGAAGTCAGCACACACGTTGCTAAGCAATGTGCGTAAAGGCTGTCTCATAAGTGACTGTGTTTCCATGCATCAATAACCCTTTTAAAACCTGAATATTAGCAATAACCCAGTTTTGCACGACCATGTAAACACCAATAACCCCTTTGAATAACCGGAATTTGCTCATATTGGGGTTTTTAAAAACCTGAATATGAGCCCTGGGTTCCTCCTTTTAAACCTGAATATTGGGTCATGTAAACGCCAAACGGGATTTCCCCATCAAACGGAACATGAATGTGTTTTCTGCTCATGCTCTGTTCACAAGGAATCCTGGTCTTTTGAGTCCAGGAAGTTCTTATAAACACGGAGAAACCAAGACCAGGAGGAGACTAATCACTTCATAAATGGAATGAAGGATATGAACATTTCTGCATTTGTAGATGGTAGAAAGTACCGGGATAGAAGATTTACAAGAAGGAGAGAGAAAAGTTGTGCGAAGCAGCATTTGTTTTGAATTTGGATACAGGAAGAAGAAGCGGAAATGACGGGAATTGCGTCATGATGTTCTCAGCGCGTCGCTGGTTTGATCCAGATATCCAAAATGATTAATTACCATGTAGAAACTGAATATTCCAAATGTTTCAGTAACCGGAATATTTTGACTGCATGTAAACATGGTCAATGTCTTCCATAGCAGTGCCTTCGTTACAGGAAGTGTGTGTCAGGTGAGTCTTACCACAGGTGTGTTGTCCTGATGTGACGTTTGATTCCCACCACCGATGTCAGAACCTTGGCACAGCTCGGCCACAGACACCTGTACACCACCTTCACCGAGTTCTGAGGGAGGAAAGTGCACCGTCACCACCTGCCAACTTTAGGGCCAATCCCAATGTTCACCCTACTTTCTACCACTAGCCCTCACTTACTACCACTAGCCCTCTCTCACTACCACTAGCCCTCTCTCACTACCACTAGCCCTCTCTCACTACCACTAGCCCTCTCTCACTACCACTAGCCCTCACTCACTACCACTAGCCATCTCTCACTACCACTAGCCCTCACTCACTACCACTAGCCCTCTCTCAATACCACTAGCCCTCACTCACTACCACTAGCCCTCTCTCACTACCACTAGCCCTCACTCACTACCACTAGCCCTCTCTCACTACCACTAGCCCTCACTCACTGCCACTAGCCCTCTCTCACTACCACTAGCCCTCTCTCACTACCACTAGCCCTCTCTCACTACCACTAGCCCTCACTCACTACCACTAGCCCTCACTTACTACCACTAGCCCTCACTTACTACCACTAGCCCTCACTCACTAAAACTAGCCCTCACTCACTACCACTAGCCCTAAAAATGAGTAGGGTCCTTGTAATGTTCCCTAGGGATTGGGACACCACTTGCTACGTCACTGCGTGGTTTACGTTCGGGTATGTAAGCGGTCCTGGGCATTTCGCGGATTTTTGTGAGATCGGGTTGAAAACGTTGCAGCTTCACATTAAGCCTGAATTATGGTTCCGCGTTAAATCAACGCCGTAGGCTCTGTGTTGGTGTAACACGGAACCATAAATCAGCCTTTATTCTGGTGAGATCTGAAAAAACTTCACAACAACGAGCAAGCGAGTGATTATGTACATTCACTGAGTCAATATTATGAAAGTAAAATATATATTTCTCGCTAGAAATGTAATCAAAACGCATTTTTATGCAGAAACTAAGTCAAAATATTGATTTTATTCACTAAAAATTAGAAATGTCCGCCATGTTTTTCTGTTTGATTCAGTCTGCAAATTATAACGTAAAGCATTCTGGGAAATCTTTCTGGCCCTCGGTCGGTGAGTCAATATCTGAAATCCCTCGCTGTGAAGAGCTAGGTTGATACACACTAGCCCTCGTTATGTCCACTAACCCTCGTTATGTCCACTAGCCCTACATGCAGAGAGGATTTGGGACACCACTACCCTCCGGGGAACGTGCAACATTTAGGGGTAGTGCTGAAAAGTAGGAGTAGGGGGGGTTGGGACTGTTAGTTTTCTGATCACTGCGCTAACCCTGCTCACCTTGCGTTTCCGTGGCGCCGGCTCGTCAAACAGAACCTGGTCCAGCTCCATGTCCAGGCCTTCGTCGGGGGGCGTGGCTGCGTCGGCGTCAGCCTGTCCTTCAGGGGAGGGGGGCGCGGAGCTTCTCTGGGCGGGGCCCACGCTCCAGTAGCCGCTGCTGCCGCTGTCAGAGAGCTCACCACCACTGCAGTCCATCGCAGGAGCTGAAGCTGCAAACACATCGTATGATACACCGTCATGCAGAACTACAAGCAGAAACTGTTGCATTTCAAACAGTGGAGTGAGGCTGAGTGAGGAACTGAAACAATGTCCAACCATCTACAGGTTCAAAAGCAAATACAAAGAAAAGATTTTTGCCAAATACAGGGAAGAGGAGACATGAGGTAGTGATTGTGTGGGGATTCAGCATAATGTATGTATATAAAATGGTATATACAATCATTATTATATTGTTTATGATAAGATGTGTATATATATATGTATACAGGACTGTCTTAGAAAATTAGAATTTCGTGATTTTCTGTAATGCAATTACAAAAAGAAAAATGTCATACATTTTGGATTCATTACAAATCAACTGAAATATTGCAAGCCTTTTATTATTTTAATATTGCTGATCAGGGCTTACAGCTTAAGAAAATTCCAATATTCTATCTCAAAAAATTAGAATATTCTGGGAATCTTAATCTTAAACTGTAACTACTTTTTTCTCAAGATTGTACTTCAACATTAATCTTGACATTTCGACTTTATTCTCGAAATTTGGACTTTTTTCTCGACATTTCAACTTTTTTCTCGACATTTCAACTTTTCAACCTTTTTTTAAGGCTGATACAAGACTTTTCATTTTTTGCGGCTCCAGACATATTTGTTTTTTGTGTTTTTGGTTCAATACGGCTCTTTCAACATTTTGGGTTGCTGACCTCTGGAATAGACGCTATATAAATAAAATTGAATTCAATTGAATTGAAAAAAATGGAATTGTACCTGCAGGGTCGGGGTGGGCCGGGCCCTGGGGCGGCGGGCTGCAGGACAGGCTGCTGAGGACCATGGCCGCCATCAGCTCGTCCATGTCCACCTCCTTCTGACTCCTGGAACTGCAGGAAACGCTCATCAGTAAACACATGGAGGTAAACAATCAGTACTGGAGTTGAAGGGGGATGGTATCCCCCCTGAAATAAAAACGGTCCAAATCATCCCCCCTGAAATAAAAACGGTCCAAATCATCCCCCCCTGAAATAAAAACGGTCCAAATCATCCCCCCTGTAAAACTGCCATCCCTCCTTTCCATCCCTTATGTCATTTCATCAATGAATGTGGTTTTACTGCTATTTCAACATTTAGAGTCATCACCAGAAAAATAACACCAGAAAAATAACTTATTTGACAATTTTCACCTGTTTCAAGTAAATTTTCCATCAATCAATCAATCAATCAATCATTTATTTTAACTCACGACCATGATCACATGGTATGGAGCACAAAAACACAAACATTTGTACATTTGTAGCAAGTGGCAGGCTGTACATGTTCAACTAAAATACTCAATTTGGCAAAGAAATTTTTTTTAAATCATTTAAACAGAGGAAGGACATTCTTCAAAAAGGCGCCTAATTTATAAATAACATTTAACTTATTAGTTTCAAGTAACAAAATCAATTTAAACATAGATGGTCGGTTTGTATAATACTTTGGTAAGTATTTTTGAAATAAGTAGGAAAATCTGCCAGTGGGACAAGATTTATCTTCTTATTACAAACAAAAAAATCTTGTTCCACTGGCAGATTTTTCTACTTATTTTAAGTGAAAATCTACTTGAAACAGGTGAAAATTGTTGTTTTTTCCAGTGATGAGTCTTGTTTTAAGTGTAATGAGATTTTTTTACTAAAATGAGACATTTTAACTAGAAATAGGACAAATATTCTTGTTAAGATTTTGAGTTTTTGCAGTGATCCATGTTACTTATCCTGTGAAGGACAGAGTCATATTGATAAGTTCAGAAAAGTGTTTTTTATTGTTGTGTTTTGATGTATTTGATGTAAGCCCAGTGGATATTTAAAGCTTACAGAAGGCTGCATTTAACTGCTGCTATGTCATTCCTGCAGTATTTCTGCAGGTGTTTTGGTCACTGCTATTATTTGTAATATATTATATTATTTGTAATCAGCACAAATTATCTGTCCCCATATGTCCATATGATATGTCATATGTCCATATGTCCCCAAATCCACCATCCCCCCTGATTTTTATTTTTACAACTCAAGTACTGTAAACAATGAACGATGGACAGAACTGGGAGGACCCTGAACCTTCTGGGGACGTCGATGCAGGAGGACACGGATCTGCTGGACGAGGATGAAGGACAGAAGGGACGAGGGGACGGCCAGAGCGAGGAGGCGTCTGGCTGGACGCTGCTGGGCTGGCCGAGCACGCCGGGATGTTCACCTGCTCCTCCACACTGGAAGTACACCTGAGAGAAGAGACGGGGCTGTGAAACGCTTAGGCAGCTGTCAATCAACTGCTCATCATTTAATTTAATTTAATTTATTTTATTTAATAGGGACAATGCAGGTTTACATGTGATCACATTCACTCATTACAAACAAGCCAATGTGACTGATGTTCTGCATACAGAGATTATAGCTATTGCTAGTTTCCATCTCCTGTCCCTAGTTAGGCTTTTATGACAATGACAATGATATCATGACAAACTCTCACTCACTGTCAGGAAAGGAAACTTGACAGTTATTTTTTTGACATTCTTGTCAAATAAAGGGTCTGCATTGACGTCAATTCCCCACTGGACCAGCCCCCTTACTCACACTGAGTGGCAACAATGGCTGATGGGATAACAGCCGATTATCAGCTTAAATTAGCGTCAGTTGGACTTGACAGTGACCCGTACAGTTACCCCAAGAACCAGTGGTCCATGGACATTAATATTTGGTACAGTTACCAAGAACCAGTGGTCCATGGACATTAATATTTGGTACAGTTACCAAGAACCAGTGGTCCATGGACATTAATATTTGGTACAGTTACCAAGAACCAGTGGTCCATGGACATTAATATTTGGTACAGTTACCCCAAGAACCAGTGGTCCATGGACATTAATATTTGGTACAGTTACCAAGAATCAGTGGTCCATGGACATTAATATTTGGTACAGTTACCAAGAACCAGTGGTCCATGGACATTAATATTTGGTACAGTTACCCCAAGAACCAGTGGTCCATGGACATTAATATTTGGTACAGTTACCAAGAACCAGTGGTCCATGGACATTAATATTTGGTACAGTTACCAAGAACCAGTGGTCCATGGACATTAATATTTGGTACAGTTACCAAGAACAAGTGGTTCATGGACATTAATATTTGGTACAGTTACCAAGAACCAGTGGTCCATGGACATTAATATTTGGTACAGTTACCCCAAGAACCAGTGGTCCATGGACATTAATATTTGTTACAGTTACCAAGAACCAGTGGTCCATGGACATTAATATTTGGTACAGTTACCAAGAACCAGTGGTCCATGGACATTAATATTTGGTACAGTTACCAAGAACCAGTGGTCCATGGACATTAATATTTGGTACAGTTACCAAGAACCAGTGGTCCATGGACATTAATATTTGGTACAGTTACCAAGAACCAGTGGTCCATGGACATTAATATTTGGCCACGAATCCAGTTTCCTGATATTTATATGTACTTAATTTCTACGCCGGGGAAATACACGAAGCAAAGCTTGAAGGCTTACAAAAGTCTTGACGCTTGGTCCGACTTCAAGGCAGGATTTGTTGGTGAAATTAAAGTGATGAGGACACCGAACTTTATGATTTGACCGTTTAACGTTAGTTACCCAACAATCCAACATCACCTGATACAAAATGGGAACCACAAATCCACGTTTCGGTGTCTGGAATCCAGTTGTTTCTGTGAATTGCAGCGATCCATTTGTCTCTCTTAAGCAGATTTTTCTGCAGTCTGTAAAACGATAACTCCGATTTCTTGCTAAATCTATGAGTACAGTCGATCGCACAACAGCTCTTTCCCATTTTAGATGTTTTTCAGTTGCTCAAACTGAAGGTTTACGCTGCCACTCAGTCTTTCTGCCACTCAGTCTTTCTGTCACTCAGTCTTTCTGTCACTCAGTCTTTCTGAAACTCAGTCTTTCTGACACTCAGTCTTTCTGACACTCAGTGGGCGTAACCCGCTGTGAAGTCGCATCTGCGACGTCATGTACATTCACTCTATACCCAGTGGAAGACCAAACTAATTTAAAGGGAAACCAGGAACGATGAGCAGATAGTTGTAAACAGAAGCCCTCTGAAAGGTTAACACCCTCTGAATCAAGGTTTCCTCTTGAAAAGATGCAGAATGCTGTTGATGGGAACTATCAAGTCAGTCCCCACTTCCACTGTTGTCAGAGTTTCAACTGCTGGAACTTTCCACAGGGACTTTTTCAGGGTCCACAAAGAAAACTACAGAATAAAAACTCCCTGAGTCTGAAAGAACTGGTATGTTTGCTTAGTAACTGCACCTTTGTGCCAAAAATAAGTTAGGAGAATAAGCTTTGTAACATCACTTCTGTCTTGTTACAAACTCTTTTAGTTTCATTATGTCCTGATTCAGAGGAACAAGGGCTTAAAAACTGCAGAGAACCCCAATTAATACCAAGACAAAACGCAGTAACCAGTTAATACAAAAACAAACAATAGTAACCAGTTAATACCAAGACAAAACGCAGTAATCAGTTAATACCAAGACAAACCACAGTAACCAGTTAATACCAAGACAAAACTCAGTGACCAATTAATACCAAGACAAAACGCAATAACCAGTTAATACCAAGACAAAACGTAGTAACGAGTTAATACAAAAACAAACAATAGTAACCAGTTAATACCAAGACAAAACGCAGCAATAAGTTAATACCAAGACAAAACGCAGTAACCAGTTAATACCAAGACAAAACGCAGTAACCAGTTAATACCAAGACAAAATGCAGTAACCAGTTAATACCAAGACAAAACGCAGTAACCAGTTAATACAAAAACAAACAATAGTAACCAATTAATACCAAGACAAAGCAGCATAACTGAAGCAATAATCAATAGTCTCCTCCAACAAATAATACACACAATGAACCAACAGGTCAACCAGCCAGCAAACCTTTACAACACGACAACACCAGCATTGAGACTGGACAGAAACACTCCTCTCACCTTCAGATTGGAATGACCTTTGACCCTGTTGATGCCTTGTTGTCCTGCACCCGTTGCCACGGCGATTCCAGGCGTGTCCAGGTGTGCTTGCGTCCCCGCCGACGGACAGGTGGAGCTCACTAGCGCCCCGAAAGGAGAGCGCTTCCCTAGCCGGGGCTTTGGGAACATGTCTGCAGTGAGACAGAGGGGAACAGCCGATCACATACCAGCATCTATCACTTCAGTGGTGAGAGCAGCTCCAGCCCGACCTCCAGATGCACAACACCGGAACCTGCAGCGTGGGAGTGAGAGGGGCAGGGTAACAGCCCGGTTAGGCGGGGGAGAGATTTGTCCGTCAAGACTCCTCTCCCTGGCCCTGCCCCTTCTGAACCTTTCCCCGACCCTGAACCTAACCTTGGGCTTGCTGATTGGGCTGGAGCTTCGGGAGCTGCGTGCTGGCCTGCAGTCCCCCCCCCCCCTGGTCATCCCACTGCTGCTTCCACCTGCCTGCTGTCCCCACCCCCAGTCATCCCACTGCTGCTTCCACCTGCCTGCTGTCCCCACCCCCGGTCATCCCGCTGCTGCTTCCACCTGCCTGCGGTCCCCACCCCCGGTCCTCCCGTTGCTGCTTCCACCTGCCTGCTGTGCTGTTGACGTCCCCGACCCCCAGTCTGGTTTCTTCCTCCTAAAGGGGAGTTTTTCTTGCCACTGTTTGGCTTAAGGCTTTTCTCCCACTAGGGGAGTTTTTACCTGCCATTGTTTATGTAATAATTGCTCGGGGGTTTATGTCCATGTTCTGGGTCTCTGGAAAGCGTCTGGAGACAACTTTTGTTGTATTAGACACTATATAAATAAAATTGAATTGAATTGAAACCCAAGAGAAAAAAACTAAACCACTGTAGTACTGAAATTCTGACTATTTAAACCAGAGGTTTTCAACTGGTTTTGTCCCAGAAACCACCATTATATCCAAGAAGCAACTCGGGGACCAACTGCTTTTGGGGATTTGTTTTATTTTGCACCTTGCTTTTAAGTAAGAGTATGGGCCTATATAGGCTATTTATTTGCATCAGTGTATATTTGTATTTGCACCTTTTATTTATTTACTATATTAAAAAAAATTAACAATAGGAAGCCAAGAGGGCTTATAATATTACTGGCCCTGGTGGCTACGGGGGGCCCTTGTGGCTAGGGGGGGGGGCCCTGGTGGCTACGGGGGGGGGGGCCCTGGTGGCTACGGGGGCCCCCTGGTGGCTACGGGGGGCCCCTGATGGCTCCGGGGGGGGGCCCTGGTGGCTACGGGGGGGGCCCTGGTGGCTACGGGGGCCCCCTGGTGGCTATGGGGAAGCCCCTGGTGGCTCCGGGGGGGGCCCTGGTGGCTACGGGGGGCCCCTGATGGCTCCGGGGGGGGCCCTGGTGGCTACGGGGGGCCCCTGATGGCTCCGGGGGGGGGGGGCCCTTGTAGCTAGGGGGGGGGCCTGGTGGCTACGGGGGCCCCCTGGTGGCTACAGGGGAGCCCCTGGTGGCTACGGGGGGCCCCTGATGGCTCCGGGGGGGGGGGGGCCCTTGTAGCTAGGGGGGGGGGCCTGGTGGCTACGGGGGCCCCCTGGTGGCTACGGGGGCCCCCTGGTGGCTACAGGGGAGCCCCTGCTGGCTACGGGGGTCCCCTGATGGCTCCGGGGGGGCCCCTGATGGCTCTGGGGGAGGCCCTGGTGGCTACGGGGGTCCCCTGATGGCTCCGGGGGGACCCCTGATGGCTCTGGGGGGGGCCCTGGTGGCTACGGGGGGCTCCTGATGGCTCCGGGGGGCTCCTGATGGCTCTGGGGGGGGGGCCCTGGTGGCTACGGGGGGCTCCTGGTGGCTCCGGGTCTCCATGCACCTGTATAGTTGACCAATCTAAATTCCTGCAGCATCTGAGCCCTTTTTATGGATGTACAACAGGTAATATTCAGAAAACTTTGACTCCGTCGGTGACGCAGGATTCAACTTTCAGGTCTGATGGATGGAAGTCGTTCTGCTGCCGGGAACATTTCTGCTGCGGATTAAAGATCTGAGTCCAGCAGTGAGTCACGCTGCAGTGTCACTTACAGTCAGACTGCATGTGTGTGCGTGCGTGTATGTGTGTGTATGTGTGTGTGTGTGTGTGTGTGTGTGTGTATGTGTGTGTGTGTGCGTGCGTGCGTGCGTGCGTGTGAGATAGAGCGATGATGAACATGAACACAACAGATGGATCCAACGGTGAAAGCACATTTCTTCATCACATCTGTGACATCACCTGGCCCAAGCCCCGCCCCCTACAGTGAGTTTCTACCAAGGAAAAACATCAACACGTATTTACAGTCAGTGATGTGCAGAAGTTAGTACCAGCCTTTTTAAAAATGAGACATGCTGCAAAATATGCAAAACCTTTAATGAAATGACTTTGATTAAAAAAAAACACAAGCCTCAGACCCATCAGCACATTTATCATCTCCTCCATGTTTTACATCTTTAGTGTTGTTGTCTTTTTCGTTTAGATCACACAATCAAATACGTCACAGCAGCTTCACTCCAACCTCCTACTTCTGCTCCAGGTGCTGAATTGTAGTGGAAAAAAAACAAGGCAGAGCTGAGATGAGTAGAGCCGAGTAGGTACTAGTGGGTACTAGTGGGTACTAGTAGGGTAATAGTGGGTACTAGTAGGTACTAGTAGGTACTAGTGGAAAAGCGCCATAAAAGCCATCTGATCAGAGGCGTCTTAGGACAACACGACCCCCCAATTAGGATGAACTAGTCCTCAGCAAGTGTTCACACCGCTGTAAATGAATATGGTTTGTCAGTTTGACGGTTCTGGAGCAGTCAGATATTGCCAAGAGGGAAAGACATCAGTAATGTGGAACCAAAGTTCCAAAGAGAGAAGCAGCACTCCAGGTGAGTAGGGGTTAACTATGCTCGGCCAATCAGAACGCGTGTGAGTGGCAGAAAACAAAACTCTGATAGATGTAAGATGAAGACAATCATTTCAGTCTTGAGTTGCTCATTGAACACTGCAAAAACTCTTCCAGCTTCCGCGAAGTTGAGCCTCCTCCTTTGATTTTGATTCAATAATCCTCACAGTTGTGGCAACTGTTACCTGCTACCACTGATATTGATTACTGATGGACTAAGGGCCATGTTCACCCTACTTTCTACCACTAGCCCTAAAAATGACGCCACAGGCGTAGGTCCTTGTAATGTTCCCTAGGGATTGGGACACCACTTGCTACGTCACTGCGTGGTTTACGTTCGGGTACGTAAGCGACTGCGTAGTTACGTTTGCACAAACGTCACACCGTATCAGGAAGCCCAGAGATAAAAGCTGTTTTAATTTCAGCTGTAGCGCTGTTAATATGACACTTTATTAAGTTTTAATATTTTTTCAGGTGTAAAAGTAACCGTTAAGATCCCCAACCTGGGCTCAGTTTATCCAAATAACGCCTGGTAAGAAATTTGCTCGGGGGATGAGAAGAGCCGACGGCTCGGGAACTGATTTATGGTTCTGCGTTAAATCTACTGCGTAGGCTCTGCGTTGGTGTAACGCGGAACCATAAATCAGCCTTTATTCTGGCGAGATCTGAAAAGACTTCGCAACAACGAGCAAGCGAGTGATTATGTACATTCACTGAGTGAATATTATGAAAGTAAAATATATATTTCTCGCTAGAAATGTAACCAAAATGCATTTTTATGCAGAAAATAACTCAAAATATTGATTTTATTCACTAAAAATGACAAATGTCCGCCATGTTTTTTTGTTTGATTCAGTCTGCAAATGATGACGTAAAGCATTCTGGGAAATTTCTCTAGCCCTCGGTTGGCGAGTCAGCAACTGAAATCCCTCACTGTGAAGGGTTAGATTCATACACACTAGCCCTCGTTATGTCCACTAGCCCTCGTTATGTCCACTAGCCCTACATGCAAAGAGGAATTGGGACACCACTACCCTCACGAGAATGCGCAAAATTTAAGGGTAGGACTGAAAAGTAGGATTAGGGGGGGATTGGGACTGGGCCTAAGTTTGCTGCCAGTAAATCTTTTCAACCTGAACGCCACCTGACTCGCCCCGACCCCAGAATCGCACATGGTTGCTGCTAGTGTCAACAAAATACGCTAATTTTACTGTTTATTTCATCTACAGTAAGTCAAATGCAAACATAGTGCTAAATACCTTGTACAGCATTGTTATAAGTATTATTCCTCTAACTAGCAGCAGCTACCGCTAGCCCATTTATAACAGCTGTCTTAGGCCCCGTTTACACGTAGCAAAAACGGTGGTGTTTTCATGCGTTTTGGCCGTTCGTTTACATGAACACGAAGCTCAAAGTCACCAAAAACCATCATTTCTGAAAACTCCGGCCAAAGTGGAGATTTGCAAAAACTCAGTTTTCACGTTTGCTTGTAAACGGAGGGAAACGGATATTTAGGCTTCAGAACGTCACATTAAGGCTGATTTATGGTTCCGTGTTACACCAACGCAAAGCCTACGCCGTACGGTGCGCGTCACCACGTACCCTACGGCGTAGGCTCTGCGTCGATTTAACGCAGAACCATAAATCAGGCTTAACGCGACAGAAACGTCACCAGCGTCATGAGTGCGACCTGTGTTTACAATTAGTTTGGCCACCGTCAATATTTTCTTGTATTTAACCTGTTTTATTTTCTAAAGTCACACTTAAAAGTAACTCCACTTCTCTGTCACTCCAAATGAAAGACTCTGGTTCATCTTGGAAGTAACTGGAAGTTACTCGTGTCATTTGTTGATGTTTTTTTCCAGGATTCTGATTGGCTAGCATGACTTTATCTTCTCGTTACACTGCCCCCTGTAGGTTTGGCTGCTCATAGCACCTTAACAGCTATTTATGCAGGTTCCTGGAAATTATGGTATTTTCCAAACGTAGAGGGGGAAATATCCGTTTTTAAATACCATGTGTAAACGTGGCCTTATTCTATTCACATTGAATCAGACAAACATGTAGTACCGTCTGTTTTGATGCTATTTTAGGTGGTAAATGTTACGTAGCGTGAACTTCAGTATGTTCAAGGTAGCAGCTCAACTTCTAGCTGTTTGATTTCTACGTCAGATTTCCATCTGACCGACGAAAAAAAAACAAATGACTTCCTTTTGGAAGACCTTCAGTGAAAACAGTCAAAAGTACCAAACTTGAGTCTGAGTGTGTTTGGTGTCTTTGATGACGCACTAAAATCAGACGAGGGTCCCAGGGACGTTAACAGGGACGAACCAGAGCAAATGTGGAGAAGTATTTAAGGTGGATACACACATGCCTTGACTCTAAGCACACGCCCCACTCACAATGGCGACACACCCCATCTGCCTGCAGCTCCCAGCCAATCACAGCCCTCCAACCCCTTCACAACTACAGTCCCAAACGAACCAAAAAACAGCTCAAATCTGCAGCAGATCTCCAACTTTATCATCATTATCATCAACTTTACTGTCCCGACTTCAAATTCAGTCTCAGACTTCAACACACAAACTCTTGATACTCAGGGTATCGAGAGAAGAAGCAACACAAACACCTTTCCACGGGTGTTGTGGGTCATTTGGTCAAAAACGATGCGTCTAAAGAGGAAAAGTGTGCAGATTAACACAGAAAATGGAATAAACTTCATTTGCCTGGCTAGTGTGTGAACTTCCACAGCTCATTCCTACACACACACACACACACACACACACACACACACACACACACACACACACACACACACACACACACACACGTTGGCAGGTAGAAACAGGAAGCAGCATCGTCGTACCTGCAGTCAGGAGCTCCAACAACAACACCAGCTCAGGAGCTGCAGAAGGAGGTGTGTGTGTCCACCGCTGCTCAATGGTAACTGAGAGTGTGTGTGAGGGTGTGTGTGTGTGTGTGAGTGTGTGTGAGGGGGAGGGAGGGGCCACCTACAAGCCCCGGACCAGAATGCACCGGGGGAACTGGAGTTATAGTCCAGGGGCCAGAGCCCAACATTTCACTGGTCAGCACCACTCAAGGTGACCAAACTTACTTATCAATTTTGAAAAGATCCATGTCTATAGATGATATTTGGTAAGATAACCTTCCTGAGTGGCAGCTGGATCACAGTTATCAGCTCATGAAGATAAAACCCCCTTCAGAAAATTACATTTTAGATGCTGCTGCATATCCTGGTTTAGACTCATGTACAGGAAATCTGTTAATGTTTCACTATATTGACTTTGGTATCATTTTAAAGGGGACCTTTTAAACATTAATTCAAGCTAAGATGTGAATCTTTCTGACGAACATAGAGGTCACTGCAGCTCTTTAAACTATAAACAATTCATATTTTTACACCATTTTCGCCTAAATGATATACTATCTTTTATCCCTGTGTTATCTAGGAACAACTGAGACACAAAATACAAAAACTGGAATACTCACAGGAGCATAAGGATTCAGGAAATGTATAAGATACCCCTACTATATTGTTGTTACCGGTCATTGTGAGCCTTAAACTAGAAGAGCATCATTAGGCTCCTATGAAACTATAACAGCCACTAATGTCACAAACTGGTCTTTATCATGCAAATACACGACATAAAGGACATAACAATGAGATAAGGAACCAGCTTAGTTTTATAAACATTACAGACACAAAATACAAAAAATAAAAATAAATACAAAAACTGGAATACTCACAGGACCATAAGGATTCAGGAAATGTATAATATACCCAATTTAGAATCATCAATTAACCTGAAGGGGGTTTTAACTTCCTGAGCTGATAACTCTGATCCAGCTGCCACTCAGGAAGGTTTTCATACCAGAATATCCTCTACAGACATGGATCTTTTCAACAATCATAAGTAAGTTTGGTCACCTTGAGTGGTGCTGATATCTGGTCTGGAACATGGCCTATTAGGACTCTGACCAACCCGGTCGGGATCAAACAGGATTTTCCAGAAGAAAAGGGCCTGACGGATGAGGAGAGAAGAAGAAGAAACGAGGCGACGACACCCTAGTACAGACGGGTCGCTTCTTTCCATCCCTTTCGTCCCTCCTTCTTCCATCCATCCACTCATCCACCCGTTCTTCCCCACATCCATTGTGTATCAAGACAAGGCAAGTTTAATTGTAGAGCACAACTCAACACACTCAAAGTGCTTTACATCAACATTAAAAGCGGCAAGAAACAATTAAACAGTAAATAACAAATAAAATTAAATAAACTGATAAGAAAAGAGGTAAAATAATAAAAACTGGTCTGCATGTTATGTTGTGAACTGATTGTAGCAGGTTTAGGCCCAGTCCCAATACTACCACTACCCCTACTTTTCATCCCTACCCCTACATTTTGCGTGTTCCCGTGAGGGTAGTCGTGTCCCAATTCCTCTTTCCACCTAAGGGTAGTGAAGAAAACTAGTGTAGTGGCTATGAATCTGTCCCTACGGATCGAGGGATTTCCGATGCTCACTAGTTGACCGAGGGCCAGAAAAATTTCCCAGAATGCTTTTCGTCGTCATTTGCGGACTGAATCAAAAAAAAACAAATTTGCCGGCATTTCTTATTCTTTAGTGAATAAAATCAATATTTTGAGTTAGTTTCTGCATAAAAATGCGTTTTGATTACATTTCTAGCGAGAAATATATATTTTACTTTCATAATATTCACTCAGTGAATGTACATTATCACTCGTTTGCCCGTTTGCCGAAGATCACGGCAGAATAAAGGCTGATTTATGGTTCCGCGTAACATCGATGCAGAGCCTACGTCGATGTTACGCGGCGACACGCGCCGTACGCCGTAACCTATGCCGTACTCTACGCCGTAGGCTCTGCGTCGATTTAATGCGGACCCATAAATCAGCTCCGGAGCCGGCAGGCAGAAATCTTGAAATTTTCGGAGCAAATTTCTTAACAGGCGTAGCTACAACTGTTAGATTTCATATATTAAACCAACATTTATCTTCCTAAATGATTTATTTCAGCCAGAGGTAATTCTCCACAGAGCTGCAGGTTTCTCCCCGGGACGACGGCGCAGGTTGACCCAGCGATCCACCTCATCTCCCACCTCATCTCCGAAAACATCGTAGCAAATTTCTTAACAGGCGTTATTTGGATAAACTGAGCCCAGGTTGGGGATCTTAACGGTTACTTTTACGCCTGAAAAAATATTAAAACTTAATAAAGTGGCATATTAACAGCGCTACAGCTGAAATTAAAACAGCTTTTGGCTTTCAGCTTCCTGATTTTAGGGGGGGGTGCTGAAAGTAGGAGTAGTGGGAGTATTGGCATTAGTATTCTGGGAATCTTAATATAAACTGTAAGCCATAATCAGCAATATTAAAATAATAAAAGGCTTGCAATATTTCAGTTGATTTGTAATGAATCCAGAATGTATGACATTTTTGTTTTTTTAATTGCATTACAGAAAATAAAGAACTTTATCACAATATTCTAATTTTCTGAGACAGTCCTGTATATCTATGGGAACGCTCGCCAACATTCTCCGAGCAGGAAGCATCAGGGACCGACTGTGATCCTGATCCTTGGACCCGCTCCGGGTTTTCCCGGCAGCCCCCGCGGTGGCTCTCCCACCACGTAGTAAACAACACAGTCACGTGGGAGGGAGCGGCGGGCTGATTGGCTGGGCTCCGCTGAGCAGAAACACGTCCCAGCGAGTAGCGCTGTTGGAGGAAACAAGGCTGGAAAACACTAGATAGGAACCGAACCGAGACCGGAGATGTGTCCCGTTGCAGGGAGGCCTTTTCACGAAGCAGCGCTGCGCCTGCGCACTAAAGTCCAACACGTAGTGGCTGTGATACGCATAGAAATATATACGTAGACACCACATGGAGCTGTTGCGATACGTCAACGCCGCCGCCATATTGGATGTTCAAGTCTGCGCTGTAAACTAATACAAGTAAATGGACTTATTTTCATAAAGCGCCTTTCTACAGAGAAATGTACGTTTTACGTCTCATTTATTCATTCACACACGCACTAATATACTTGGGAAACAGTTAGGCACCAAATATAATATATTTAATTTTCTCAGATGCCAAAAAGAAGAACTTTATTGATCCCACATAGGAGTAATTCATGTTATATCAGCTATAGAGAACAAGGTAGTGCCGAAAAACAATATATATCCCCCCCCTCACAAAATAATAAAAATGGAGAAACATATTTTCTCATCAACAAAACAAATTAAAACATTTTCAAATAACAAAATAACACATTTGAACCATTTTTCAGACAATAAAATATTCAAGTCTCATTCGAGATTGTTCTTCCTCCTCTTCCTTTCCGACTACGGATATATAAACTGAGTTGTTAAATCATTATCTGTATGGGATGAAAAGATATACTAACATGAGCAGACTAAAATAAAATAAATGAATGAATTGTGCGCAGTGTTTTCCACAATGTCGGCAGATTATGCTCTCAAAACGATGTTATAATGGTCAAATCATGTAGTCTATGGGCCAAATACTATCATAGGTTATTGTTATAACATGAATTACTCCTATGTGGGATCAATAAAGTTCTTATTTTTGCCATCTGAGAAAATTAAATAAATTATATTTGGTGCCTAACTGTTTCCCAAGTATATTAGTGCGTGTGTGAATGAATAAGACTCAATAAGAATGAGACGTAAAACGTACATTTCTTTGTAGAAAGGCGCTTTATGAGAATAAGTCCATTTACTTGTATTAGTTTACAGCGCAGTCTTGAACATCCAATATGGCGGCGTCGTTGACGTATCACAGCAGCTCCATGGAAGTCTACGTATATATGTCTATGGTGATACTACGTGCCGGGCAGCAGCTGGGGGGCGGGGCCTGCCCGCGTCTGTTTACGTGAGCGCGAGCGCCCTTCCCCCCGCGCGCGCCACGCTTCGCGCTCGTGAGCTACGTGCAGAGTGTGCAGGGCCTCTCTTAAAGAGACAGCGCTCCTTTCCCTGTCAGTGAGGGAGATTTGACCAATTATTGGCATAAAAATTACAGGACTGTCTCAGAAAATTTGAATATTGTGATAAAGTTCTTTATTTTCTGTAATGCAATAAAAAAAAAGGCATACATTCTGGATTCATTCCAAATAAACTGAAATATTGCAAGCCTTTTATTATTTTAATATTGTTGATCATGGTTTACAGTTTAAGATTAAGATTCCCAGAATATTCTAATTTTTTTAGATAGGATATTTGAGTTTTCTTAAGCTGTAAACCACGATCAGCAATATTAAAATAATAAAAGGCTTTCAATATTTCAGTTGATTTGTAATGAATCCAGAATGTATGATATTTTTGTTTTTGTAATTGCATTACAGAAAATCACAATATTCAAATTTTCTGAGACAGTCCTGTACAATTTCACAGGACCATCTTGTGCACTCTTGACTACTGCCCAGTGGTTCTGCTCAAACCCCACAGCAGACGTGATAAATAAACTTCACAGAGAGCAAAATAGAGCAGCTCGCTTGGTCCTGGGTTGTGATTTCAGAACAATATGTATTTAAAATGCATAGAAATCTAAGCTGGTTAATGGAGAAGAGAAAAAAACTACTTTATTCTTTATCAATATTTGTAATAAAAGTATCCATATCAAAAAAATCCACAAGTTCTATACAAAAAAATTATGTGACAGTTCAGAAAATCATAACTACAGGACAAGACATGCTCTCAGAGGTGACAAAAATAAAGAAACTATGGTAAAAGAACGGTGATGTACAGAGCTACGTCTGCATGGAACCCACTTCCCAAACACTCATAAGCAAACTATTAACATAAAATAATTCAAATTGTTAGTAAAGAAACATCTCTTGAATAGATACATATAAAACTTATTTGATTATTATTAAATAAATAAATAATGTAGTAGTATATGGGTATGTGTACATAGTATATAAATATATATATATATATATATATATATATATATATATATATATATATATATATATATATATATATATATATATATATATATATATAAAAATAGTTATTGGTGCAAACTATGGTAACTATTCATTGTTTGAATTTGTTGATATTATAAAATGTATGAATATGTATTGTTTTATTTATATCTATATCTTTTAAACGGAATTACTTTTTATTTTTTCTTTATTTTCTGTTTTTACTTTCTTTTTTTATATGCTACTTTTTTAGGTTTGCTTTTAATTTTTTATTATGCGTCAGACCCCAGGAGGAATAGCTGCAGTTTTGCTGTAGCTAATGGGGATCCGAATAAAAACTATTAACTATCAAAACTATTTCAGCTAGTGTATCATGAAAAAAAATATGTAAAATGCAGACAAAACAAAACTTTCATAAAACAAAACAGTCAACCCCTGTTTTGTTTTATGAAAGTTTGGGTTGCATACATATTTATGTTTCAGGCTCATTAGGATCCTAAACTGATCCAAATTATCTAAAAATGAACACTCAAACTAAATGAAAAAAACACATTTACAGTGGGGAGAACAAGTATTTGATACACTGCCGATTTTGCAGGTTTTCCCACTTGCAAAGCATGTAGAAGTCTGTAATTTTTATCATAGGTATTCTTCAACTGTGAGTGATGGAATCTAAAAAAAAATCCAGAAAATGACATTGTATGATTTTTAAGTAATTAATTTGCATTTTATTGCATGACATAAGTATTTGATCACCTGTCAACCAGTAAGACTTCCGGCTCTCACAGACCTGTTAGTTCTTCTTTAAGAAGCCCTCCTGTTCTCCACTCATTACCTGTATTAACTGCACCTGTTTGAACTCGTTACCTGTATAAAAGACACCTGTCCACACACTCAATCAAACAAACTCCAACCTCTCCACAATGGCCAAGACCAGAGAGCTGTGTAAGGACATCAGGGATAAAATTGTAGACCTGCACAAGGCTGGGATGTTCTACAGGACAATAGGCAAGCAGCTTGGTGAGAAGGCAACAACTGTTGGCGCAATTATTAGAAAATGGAAGAAGTTCAAGATGACGGTCAATCTCCCTCGGTCTGGTGCTCCATGCAAAATCTCACCTGGTGGGGCATCAATGATCATGAGGAAGGTGAGGGATCAGCCCAGAACTACACGGCAGGACCTGGTCAATGACCTGAAGAGAGCTGGGACCACAGTCTCAGAGAAAACCATTAGTAACACACTACGCCGTCATGGATTAAAATCCTGCAGCGCACGCAAGGTCCCCCTGCTCAAGCCAGTGCATGTCAAGGCCCGTCTGAAGTTTGCCAATGACCATCTGGATGATCCAGAGGAGGAATGGGAGAAGGTCATGTGGTCTGATGAGACTAAAATAGAGCTTTTTGGTCTAAACTCCATTCGCCGTGTTTGGAGGAAGAAGAAGGATGAGTACAACCCCAAGAACACCATCCCAACCGTGAAGCATGGAGGTGGAAACATCATTCTTTGGGGATGCTTTTCTGCAAAGGGGACAGGACGACTGCACCGTATTGAGGGGAGGATGGATGGGGCCATGTATCGCAAGATCTTGGCCAACAACCTCCTTCCCTCAGTAAGAGCATTGAAGATGGGTCGTGGCTGGGTCTTCCAGCATGACAACGACCCCAAACACACAGCCAGGGCAACTAAGGAGTGGCTCCGTAAGAAGCATTTCAAGGTCCTGGAGTGGCCTAGCCAGTCTCCAGATCTGAACCCAATAGAAAATCTTTGGAGGGAGCTGAAAGTCCGTATTGCCCAGCGAAAGCCCCGAAACCTGAAGGATCTGGAGAAGATCTGTATGGAGGAGTGGGCCAAAATCCCTGCTGCAGTGTGTGCAAACCTGGTCAAGAACTACAGGAAACGTCTGATCTCTGTAATTGCAAACAAAGGTTTCTGTACCAAATATTAAGTTCTGTTTTTCTGATGTATCAAATACTTATGTCATGCAATAAAATGCAAATGAATTACTTAAAAATCATACAATGTGATTTTCTGGATTTTTTTTTTTAGATTCAATTCACTCACAGTTGAAGCGTACCTATGATAAAAATTACAGACTTCTACATGCTTTTCAAGTGGGAAAACCTGCAAAATCGGCAGTGTATCAAATACTTGTTCTCCCCACTGTATATGCATTTAGGGGTGTGTCTTTTTAATGACTGACACCTGCTGTGCTGCATTTATATCAAATGCTTAGCTGTCATTACATAAGCTAGTTAGTTCTGTTGATGAGCTGTTAAAAGACATCAATTTTCAATTTTCAATTTTATTTATATAGCATCTAATACAACAGATGTTGTCTCTAGATGCTTTCCTGAGATCCAGGACATGAACATAAACATAAATATAATTATAAATATAATCCCCCGAGCAATTATTACATAAACAATGGCAGGTAAAAACTCCCCTAGTGGGAGAAAAGCCTTAAGCCAAACAGTGGCAAAAAAACTCCCCTTTAGGAGGGAAGAAACCTTGACCAGGACCTGGATCATAAGGGGGGACCCTCCTGCCGAAGGCCAGAGTGGGGGAGTCGGGGATGTCAGCAGCACACAGCAGGCAGGTGGAAGCAGCAGCGGGATGACCAGAGGGGGGGACCGCAGGCAGGTGGAAGCAGCAACGGGATGACCAGAGGGTGGGGGGGACCGGGAGCGCAGGTCAGCACGCAGCTCCCGAAGCTCCGGCCTGCAAACATGCACAAAAGAGAAAAAAGGGGTCCAGCACAAGAAAGTACAGGAACGATGGACAAAAACGATAGCTATGAGATATTTATAATAAATAAAAATGGAAATGGGGGAGGGGGCGTAGAAATTAAGTACATACAGTATAAATATCAGGAAACTGGATTCGTGGCCAAACATTAATGTCCATGGAACACTGGTTCTTGGGGTAACTGTACGGGTCACTATCAAGTCCAGCTGACGCTAATTTAAGCTGACAATCAGCTGTTATCCCGTCTTCTCCACTAGTTGCAGCTGTTTTTACCACTCAGTGTGAGTAAGGGGCTGGTCCAGTGGGGAAGTGACGTCAATGCAGACCCTCTATTCGGCTTCACAAGCACTTTTGAGAAAACTGTGGGTGATGTTACAGAATGCTTGTCCAGTTTACAGTCTAAATGTTGTTTTTAGAGTCCAAAAAATGTTGGAGATTAAAGATGTGACTACTGAAACATATCTTTTGGCGTTCAGTAGTATGTGGTTGCCAGGTCAGGACTGCAGGCTAACGAGTGAAGTAGCTGTACCTTCTTCCTTAGCCATACCTATGTAAATGTGTGAAAATGGGAATTGTAAGTTGGTTTCTTTTCTTGTCTTTCAAATTTGTGAGTTACGGAAGCGTAATGCTGCCACCCCAGAAAAAGAAAAAAATATCAGTATCACGTTATAACGTGAAAAGTTTATTGTAAGAACAATAAACATTTCACGTTATTACAATATACAAACTTATCACGTTATAACGTGATCATTTATTGTTAGAACAATATACTATTCATCACGTTATACCATGAAAAGTTTATTGTTCTAACAATAAACTTTTCATGTTATGCTGATATTTTTTTTCTTTTTCTGGGGTGGCAGCATTACGCTTCTGTAGTGAGTTTATTACATTTCAAATTTTGAGGTTTTTTTCTTGCAATTTCACCTCCTCATGCTGCGCAAAAGTTTTTTTTTGTTTTTTTGAACAGAAAACAGAATCTTGGAGAGGCCCCCCCAATAGCTGACGACGGCCCTGTGTAGCGCTCAGCAGCAGCATCTGGCTCTGCTAGTTCTAATTCAGAAGTAGCTGGTGTGCTGCTGATGAAACCAGAACATGTCGATTCATTAGTCAACATGTTTCTTAACAGACAGTTGGTGGATGTGGTAAACGTGACTGTCACTAGTTTCACAGCCTCTTAGTCAGCAGCTGAACTCTGAACTAAGATCTGACTCACAGCAGGATGTTACCCATACACGCGATGGTGTGTGTATGCAAGGACCATCACAGATGGAATTACTGTCCAAAACCCACACATCAACCACACACCATGTCCCCACCACTTTCCCAGCTTATAAAGAATGTTGTCCCACTAAATGTCTCTACTATCCAAAACTGGGTCCAGTCTAAGTCCTGGACAAGCAGATCCAGACTAAACCAGCTGATGGTCCAGTCTTAGTCCTGGACCAGCAGGTCCAGACTAAACCAGCTGATGGTCCAGTCTTAGTCCTGGACCAGCAGGTCCAGACTAAACCAGCTGATGGTCCAGTCTTAGTCCTGGACCAGCAGGTCCAGACTAAACCAGCTGATGGTCCAGAACCTGGACCAGCAGATCCAGACTAAACCAGCTGATGGTCCAGTCTTAGTCCTGGACCAGCAGGTCCAGACTAAACCAGCTGATGGTCCAGTCTTAGTCCTGGACCAGCAGGTCCAGACTAAACCAGCTGATGGTCCAGTCTTAGTCCTGGACCAGCAGGTCCAGACTAAACCAGCTGATGGTCCAGTCTTAGTCCTGGACAAGCAGATCCAGACTAAACCAGCTGATGGTCCAGTCTCAGTCCTGGACCAGCAGATCCAGACTAAACCAGCTGATGGTCCAGTCTTAGTCCTGGACAAGCAGATCCAGACTAAACCAGCTGATGGTCCAGTCTCAGTCCTGGACCAGCAGATCCAGACTAAACCAGCTGATGGTCCAGTCTTAGTCCTGGACCAGCAGGTCCAGACTAAACCAGCTGATGGTCCAGTCTTAGTCCTGGACCAGCAGGTCCAGACTAAACCAGCTGATGGTCCAGTCTTAGTCCTGGACCAGCAGGTCCAGACTAAACCAGCTTATGGTCCAGTCTTAGTCCTGGACCAGCAGGTCGGTGTGATCTGATCATCAGCAGGTTCCTCTAACGGAGCCAAAGCTCCATCAGGATTTGCAGGTTCCATCGTTGAGCTCCTTTAGTTGTTTGTTCAGATCATGTGGTTGATTGTGATTGTTGCAGCTCCACTCTTGTGTAACTTATCTGGTGATGTGGGGACTGTCTTGTCCTTCACGTGGTCGTGAACTTATTGTTGACGTCACGTTTCCTCATCACCAGTGAGTGTCGCCAACGGACAAAACCTCAGAAAAGTGTGTACGCCAGACATGGTGTGTGCGTGAAAAACCAAAACTTTCTACGTTCAAGTCATTCTTTGTATATCCGACCATGAGCGTAGAAAGTGGCGTACACACGTTTTTTGTGCGCCGCACGTTTTGTACATGAGGCCCCTGCTCCTTCATTGGAGTCCAGATGCCTTTAATTAAATTAAATTAAATTAAATTTTATTTATATAACGTCTATTACAACAAAAGTTGTCTCTAGGATCTTTCCAGAGACCAGAACATGACCCCCGAGCAATTATTACATAAACATAACAAAGACAATGGCAGGTAAAAACACCCTAGTGGGAGAAAAACCTTCAGCCAAACAGTGGCAAGAAAAACTCCCCTTTAGGAGGGAAGAAACCTGGACCAGGACCTGGATCATAAGGGGGGACCCTCCTGCCCAAGGCCAGACTGGGGGGGTTGGCGGGGGGGCAGGCCAGGATGTCAGCAAGCATTAAGCAGGCATCTACACAGACAGGTGGAAGCGGCAGTGGGATGATCAGAAGGGGGGCTGCAGGTCAGCATGCAGCTCCTGAAGCTCCGGCCTGCAAACATGCACTGAAGAGAAAAAGAGGGGGGGGGGGGCAGACCAGCACAACAAACTACAAGAACAATGGAGAACAATGATGGCTATGAGATACTTATACCATGCCATGAAGTAAAAACCTACCATGTTTCTGGATCAGCCTGCACATGTAGGAGGACGGGTGTTTTCTCCAGTCAACCTGCAGAGGAGCTGGTTCAGTGGTTGGAACAACTGCTGGACAGGATCTTTACTTCATGGCACCTGGACTACCCACCTTGGCCAAGAAGGTTCCTGGTTGGATTCCCGGGCCTGGCAGGAGTCTGTCTGTGTGGACTTGCTGTTCTCCTCGAGCTTGCATAGGTTTCCCCCACAGTTAAATAACCTCCATTTCAGGTTGATTGATTGTAAATAGAGGGAATGCGCATGACGTCACAGACGCGACTTCACAGCGGGTTACGCCCACTGAGTGTCAGAAAGACTGAGTGTCAGAAAGACTGAGTGTCAGAAAGCCTGAGTCTCAGAAAGACTGAGTGTCAGAAAGCCTGAGTCTCAGAAAGACTGAGTGTCAGAAAGACTGAGTCTCAGAAAGACTGAGTGTCAGAAAGACTGAGTGGCAGAAATACTGAGTGACAGAAAGACCGACTGACAGAAAGACTGAGTGTCAGCGTAAACTTTCAGTTTGAGCAACTGGAAAACATCTAAAATGGGAAAGAGCTGTTGTGTTATCGACTGTACTCATAAATTTAGCAAGAAATCGGAGTTATCGTTTTACAGACTGCCGTAATAAGCTTAAGAGAGACAAATGGATCTCTGCAATTCGCAGGAACAACTGGATTCCAGGCACCGAAACATGGATTTGCGGTTCCCATTTTGTATCAGGTGATGTTGGATTGTTGGGTAACTAACGTTAAACGGTCAAATCATAAAGTTCGGTGTCCTCATCACTTTAATTTCTACAACAAATCCTGCCTTGAAGTCGGACCAAGCGTCAAGACTTTTGTATACCTTCAAGCTTTACTTTGTGTATTTCCCCCGGCGTAGAAATTAAGTACATATAAATATCAAGAATATCAAAATATTAATGTCCATGGACCACTGGTAACTGTACCAAATATTAATGTCCATGGACCACTGGTTCTTGGTAACTGTACCAAATATTAATGTCCATGGACCACTGGTTCTTGGTAACTGTACCAAATATTAATGTCCATGGACCACTGGTTCTTGGTAACTGTACCAAATATTAATGTCCATGGACCACTGGTTCTTGGTAACTGTACCAAATATTAATGTCCATGGACCACTGGTTCTTGGGGTAACTGTACGGGTCACTGTCAAGTCCAGCTGCCTTTAATTTAAGCTGATAATCAGCTGTTATCCCGTCTTCTCCACTAGTTGCAGACATTTTTGCTGATGTTTTGCCACTTAGTGCGAGTAAGGGGGCTGGTCCAGTGGGGAAGTGAAGTCAATGCATACCCTCTATAGCCCTTAGGTATGAGTGCGAGCTTGGATGGTTGTCTATATTTAGCCCGGTTTCCACTTAGGGCTTTGGTTCAGTCCGGTACGGTCGGGAAGCTATTTTACTGTATGTGTTTCCATGTAAAGGATACCATACAGCTAAACCACAACACAGCAGTTCTGGACTCCCTTCAGTTTGTAGGTCCATAGAAAGAGTACGGTACGGTTAGGGCACAGCTACTGGTGTCACACGATACAATCTATTGATTGGCGGCAGTGGTGTAAAGTAACGAAGTACAAGTACTTCGTTATTGTACTTAAGTAAGATTTTTGAGAATTTGTACTTTTATTGATACTTTCATTTTTCTGTACTTTTACTTTTACTTCGTTACATTTTCAAGGAAAAAATCGTACTTTTAATCCGCTATATTTAAAATTGGACACGTCGTTACTCGCTACAAATTAAAGAACAGCACAGCAGGGGCTGATTTATGGTTCCGCGTTACACCGGCGCAGAGCTACGGCGTAGGGTACGCGGCGACGCACACCCTACGCCGTAGCCTACGGCGTAAGGTGTGCGTCGATTTAACGCGGAACCGGACGGGAAGGAAGGGGGGCGCGTGAATATACCGAGAAGGAGCCGCAGCTCCCGGGAGAGTTGCGCCGCAGAGGCGGGCCGGAAGGCCGGAGGAACCGCCGTCGCGTCGAGTACCGATGAGGACTGAAGCCTGAATTATGGTTCCGCGTTAAATCGGCGCAGAGCCTCGCCGTAGGGTACGGACCCTTCGTTGGTGTAACGCGGAACCATAAATCAGCCTTGAGCGGCAGCCGACGCGTGTCCATGCGCACCATTCTTTGATTCCACCCCTTCTAAGGTGGTTTTGGCATTTAAAAGTTCAAAAGTCTCATCCTTTATCAGCTGGGGTTGCTTAATGTTGTCACTGCATACTACAGGCTGGGGGTGGACCTGTCAGCGGGGCCAATGGGGTACAGCAGCAGTGATGAGCAAAGGGAGAAATTAAACGCTAAAGGGGTCAGAATAATATCACCATTATTTAGAGTTGTAAGCAAATTCTTGGATTCTTCATTTCTTTGCAATCCTTTTGAAAATAATTTTGTACTTTGAATTTTGTACTTTGTACTTTGTACTTTGTACTTTTTACTTTTGTACTTAAGTACATTTTACACCATGTACTTTTGGTACTTTATTATATTTAAGTTGAGGTACTTTTATACTTTTACTTAAGTAATGTTCTTAATGGGTACTTTTTACTTTTACTTAAGTAATTTTCAAGCAGAAAATTTGTACTTTTACTTAAGTACAATATTTTTGTACTTTTTCCACCTCTGATTGGCGGACAGAAAGATGCCACTGCCCGCGACAAACACAAGTGCGAAATAAGCAGTTGCTGTTGGCGATAGCTAACAATAACAAAGACGAAACCCTGGATTAGAGGGCTGCATTGGGATTGGGTCCTGCCGGGTCCCGCGGGACCCACCCAACGCAAATCGTGCGGGAGCGGGTGGTTTGAACTTTGCTGCGGGCGGCAAAAAAAAAACACTGCAGGATCGGGATGTGGCCTAGCGACAAGATGGAAACCAATGAGGCGGAAAATAAACCTCAAACAAGGTCTTTACTAAACAAAGACAAAGCAAGACAATTCAGATATTTGGAGAAACTGTGTTTAGTGTCTGTGGAGCATCTTGGAAGAGAGACGAGGGATTGGAACCAGCAGTCGGTCAGCAACATTCTCTTCCTCCACAGCAATGTAATGGCCAAGTGATTCATTTGTTAAATTAATCCTTTTCATTCGTTAACTTTGTTTATTTTATGTTATTTATTAGTGTTATTTGAGCCAGTCACAGCTGCTCTCGTTGCTATGACCTCAATCACATAATTGATGCGCCAAAGGCAAAAAAGCTTGTGTGATGACAATGATGGATTTGCATCTAACTTTTGGTCAGGTGACCTATGAACTGTCAATTATCCATCAAGCTCCACAATGATCATGTTAACATTAAATCAGATAGATTTTTCTGGACATTTCTCTTGCGGGACGGGAGAAGACACTAAATCAATGCAAATCAATGCCCCTATTATTGCGCAGGCATAAATTCTCAGAGTTTTGTGGGTGCGGGTGGTAATGGTAGCCACAAGTCGAATTTCTGACCATTACCACCCATCCATCCATCCATCCATCTTCTTCCGCTTATCCGTCGCACTTCCTCCATCTCTTCCTCCATCTCTTCCTCCAGCTCTTCCTCCATCTATTCCTCCATCTCTTCCTCCAGCTCTTCCTCCATCTCTTCCTCCAGCTCTTCCTCCATCTCTTCCTCCAGCTCTTCCTCCAGCTCTTCCTCCATCTCTTCCTCCAGCTCTTCCTCCAGCTCTTCCGGGGGGAGTCCGAGACGTTCCCAGGCCAGTCTAGAGACATAGTCTCTCCAGCGTGTCCTGGGTCTTCCACAGGGTCTCCTCCCGGAGGGACATGCCTGGAACACCGCCCTGGGGAGGAGGGACATGCCTGGAACACCTCCCTAGGGAGGAGGGACATGCCTGGAACTCCTCCCTAGGGAGGAGGGACATGCCTGGAACACCTCCCTAGGGAGGGGTCCAGGAGGATCCGGTACAGATGCCCAAGCCACCTCAGCTGACTCCTCTCAATGTGAAGGAGCAGCGGCTCGACTCCGAGCTCCTCCCGGGTGACTGAACTCCTCACCCTATCTCTAAGGGAGCGTCCAGCCACCCTGAGGAGGAAACTCATCTCTAAGGGAGCGTCCAGCCACCCTGCGGAGGAAACTCATCTCGGCCGCTTGTATCCAAGATCTTGTCCTTTCGGTCACTACCCAAAGTTCATGACCATAGGTGAAGGTAGGTGTGTAGATTGACCGGTAAAAAGAGGGCTTCGCCTTTCGACTCAGCTCCTTCTTCACCACGACGGTCCGGTACATCGACCGCATAACTGCGGACGCTGCACCGATCCGTCTGTCAATCTCACGCTCCATCGTCCCCTCACTCGTGAACAAGACCCCATGGCTTACAGCTTAAGAAAACTCAAATATCCTATCTCAAAAAATTTGAATATTCTGGGAATCTTAATCTTAAAATGTAAGCCATAATCAGCAATATTAAAATAATAAAAGGCTTGCAATATTTCAGTTGATTTGTAATGAATCCAGAATGTATGACATTTTAGTTTTTTTAATTGCATTACAGAAAATAAAGAACTTTCAATATTAAAATTTTCTGAGAGAGTCCTGTAAATCTGAACATTGGCAACAGAAACATCATTTTCTACTTAATGGATTCGCAAATTTGGTCAAAAAAACGGACAACCGAAAAGAAAACTGAATAAATCTGAAATTTGAATTTCGGACTTTAGAAATTTGTAAACATTGCAAGAGTAAAATTGACAGAATTAAATTTGGACTTAACTGGAGAATTTGCAGGTGAAAATGCTGAAATTGCCACTTCATAAACTTCATAAACATACGCACATAACATATTGTGACTTTATATAACATTTGCTAAAAAACTCAAAATTTGTGGCAGAAAACTCAACATTTCTGACCTTTGTTGTTATTGAAAACATTGAAATTGCGACCCAGAAACCCAGAACCCAGAAACTTGTGAGAAACAGTTGCAAAAGTAATGAAATCTGACCCGGCGCCGAAGGTTCACGTCAGACTAGCTTAATTTCTTGATGGCGAAGTTCTTTAATGTTCTCGTTTAGGAAGCTTCAGGTGTAGACAGGTCCTGTTATTACTCCACAAGCCCTTGACATGAAGCCTGAACCTCCATCTTGGGGGCCCCCTGCATCTGTATACTCTCCGTATTGTAAGAAATGGTTCCCTCCACCTACAGGGTTAGTCTTTCATCTACGGTGGGCGACGAGGGCCAAGCGCACTGCAACGGCCTAATGCGTCTCAGTTAAGGAAAGCGGCTTCAAGTACAGAAACGATTCAAATTCACAAACTGAAAACGAGGAACAAAAAGAGGAACGTGGTGCAAATGAAAAAACGTGCTGCAAAAAACAAAGACAAATGCAGCATCATCAAACGCTGCAAATAGAGAAACGATGCAAAGCACAAAACGATATAAAATAAGAAACCATCTTCAAAAGAGAAACGCTTCATAACCGGTCACTACAACCGGAAGTGCTCCAAACCTGCAGGGGGCGCTCTCGGCGTAACAGCTCAATGGACAGACACACACAGTGTTTACATCCATGGTTTAAACATACAGCGGTAATGTGATTTTTATCTGACTATATTCATATACAATGTTTATATCACTGTACATTGTATCGTCTGGTGTGAAATATAATAAAGAAACGTTTCGTAATGGACGTAAACACTGTGGTTCAGTCAGCTGTTCGCTCTCTGTTACGCCGAGAGCGCCCCCTGCAGGTTTGGAGACTTCCGGTTGTAGTGACCGGTTATGAAGTGTTTTTCTTTTGAAGATGGTTTCTTGTTTTATATGGTTTTGTGCTTTGCATCATTTCTCTATTTGCATTGTTTGATGATGCTGCATTTGTCTTTGTTTTTTCATTTGCACCACGTTCCTCTTTTTGTACCTCGTTTTGAGTTTGTGAATTTGAATCGTTTCTGTACTTGAAGCCGTTTTCCTTAACTGAGACGCATTAGGCCGTTGCAGTGCATTTGGCCCTTGTCGGCCACCGTATTCATCCCTTCATTACCACCCAGTTTTTCCCCTGGTTTTCTGCTCTCATCAGTCAGTCCTCCAGCTCCGCCCCCCTGTAAGGCAGTGGAGGCGAAGGCTCGTCCCCCTCCGGCTCCTCGGGTGCGTGAACAGGTAAGTTGGTCAGACGAACTTTCTTGCTGACTCTGGCGTAGATGGAGTTCCTGTCGTGGTCGCTCAGAGTTATCTTTGCTACGGAACGACCGGCGTGCTGGTCGTCGCCACCACCGTTTTGCCGCTGCGCTGGATTGTCGTTAGCCGGACCGGACGACGCGCCGTTGTCCCGCCTTCCTCCGATGGTCTGGAAGAGGTGGGCGGAGTCTAGATCTAAACACACAGAAACACCGTTGAAGAACCAACCATTTCAGTCTTTTCGGGGTTTTACGACCTACAAATTTAATAAATTCCAAATAATGTAATAAGGTATTACATTATAGATAAAACATATTATTACACTATCCATCAGGATATTTTATTACATTATTGGTGAAGTTATTACATTATTGGGTTTTATTACATTTTCCATTGAATTGAGTGCAAATTTTATTACATTTTTAGGCGTTATTACATTATAGGAAATTATTACATTATAGGAAATGATTACATTATAGGGTGCTACAGGGCTGGAGGCCATTCGTCTTGTTTCAGCTCACTTTGGACCTTGTTTCTGTATTAACATTAAACTTTACGCTGAATCGACGTTATTACCCGAATATTATTTTATCCTTTTTATCCTACTTAAAAACATAAGTTTGCCTTAAATCTGCAGTTTGATTCTGAGTGATTTTTAGTATTAATCTTTGATCTTGAACTCCACACTGCAAAAACTAAAAATCTTATCAGGAATATTTGTCTTATTTCTAGTTAAAATGTCTAATTTTTAGTCAAACAAATCTCATTACACTTAAAACAAGTGTCATTACCAGAAAAATAACTTGTTATTTGACAATGTTCACCTGCTTCAAGTAACTTTTCACTTGAAATAAGTGAAAATTGTCAAATAAGTTATTTTTCTGGTAATGACTCTTGTTTTAAGTGAGATTTTTTTGACTGAAAATGAATAATTTTAACTAGAAATAAGACAAATATTCCTGGTAAGATTTTTAGTTTTTGCAGTGCAAGATTTATTTATCTTCCTTTTCCTGAAACTCAGTTGTAATCTGTCATCTCCTTCCTTTCTTTCTCTTTACTTCATCATCTCTTGCTTTTATCTCTACCCCATCCTTTCTCTTGTTCTCCACTCTTTCCCTTCCACCACTCCCTCTCAGTAAACCAGTGAGTGTGACCTTGACTCGGTGGTGCCATCGGGTGGCTCCTCCAGGGAGTGAAGGAGGTGGAGGAGACTTCCTCTGGGACAGGCTCTGAAACAACACACACACGCATTGTGGGTCATCAGGCCATTTCTGTTACAAACAAACAAACTAAAAACTAAAAAAAAAACAGCCAATGTTCAACACTTAAAAAACCCTGGTGGCAGAGTATCACGGCAGCAAGTGGTGGAGTGTAAACATCACTGCTGCAGGAATAAAGGCCCAGAAAAGACTAGACTTCCTCAGGATCCTGAGAAAAACCACACATCTCTTATCTCATTCTATTAGACATAATTGCATTGGTCTGCAGAGGAACCTACGGGTCCTGATCCAGCGAGCGTTACACACATGTTAAAGTCAAGATCATTGTGGAAGTTTTATAAACTTCATTTTACTTACATTTACATTGCTCATTTTATGTCTGTTATTATTTTGTTATCACCCTGTGCATAATCCTGTGGTCTGTTGATGATGTTGTAACCAGTACTGGAGTTGAGGGGGGATGAGGGGGGGATGGCATCCCCCCCTGAAATAAAAACGGTCCAAATCATCAACGAATGTGGTTTTACTGCTATTTCAACATTTAGAGTCATCACCAGAAAAATAACACCAGAAAAATAACTTATTTGACAATTTTCACCTGTTTCAAGTAAATTTTCACTTGAAATAAGTAGAAAAATCTGCCAGTGGGACAAAATTTATCTTCTTATTATAAGCAAAAAAATCTTGTTCCAGTTGCAGATTTTTCTACTTATTTAAGTGAAAATCTACTTGAAACAGGTGAAAATTGTTGTTTTTTCCAGTGATGAGTCTTGTTTTAAGTGTAATAAGATTTTTTGTACTAAAATGAGACATTTTAACTAGAAATAAGACAAATATTCTTGTTAAGATTGTGAGTTTTTGCAGTGATCCATGTTACTTATCCTGTGAAGGACAGAGTCATATTGATAAGTTCAGAAAAGTGTTTTTTATTGTTGTGTTTTGATGTATTTGATGTAAGCCCAGTGGATATTTAAAGCTTACAGAAGGCTGCATTTAACTGCTGCTATGTCATTCCTGCAGTATTTCTGCAGGTGTTTTGGTCACTGCTATTATTTGTAATATATTATATTATTTGTAATCAGTACAAATGATCTGTACTGCAGTACTGGCTGCATGTGCATGTTGCATCATTCTTCGTATGAGTTTCCTCAAAGCTCTCTGTCATCTGGTTCCTAGCGAGCCAACATTTGACTGATACCTCTCATTTTCTTTGTCCTCTCACCTTTTTCATCCTTCTGGATCTCGTCGATCATGGGGTTCTCCCTCACCTCCTCCAGCTTCACCTGCCGATCGATAAAGAGTCATCACATTTGTTGGAAATAGCTGAGGAAAGAGAGCAGGTGATCGTTTCTTACCACTCTGATGAGAGTTGAGGAGAATTTATCTATCTGAGGGTCCTGAAGCTCGAAAGAATGTCTGAAAGAAAAACCCAGACCGGATTAATGTAACATTTAAGGTAGTGCTGTGTACCTTGTAAGGTTGTAAGGTTTTCATGGAATTAGTGATACGTCATCTCCTCAACATGTGGATGAAAAGTTGTTAAAAGAGTTTGGATTGAACAAAGAGGGGTCGATCAAGCTTGTGGGCGTGGACCTGAGATATTCACGCTTATTTCCCACCATGGTCACTGATATTCATGACACTTTATAAACTCGTTCATAACAACATGTGGAAAGAATGATCAGAGTTGACTTGTCTTGGGAGAATCCTTGTGGTTCTTCTGGACTGGACTTTGCTGGCCATGGGCAGCACCAACAGAAGCAGGAGAAACCACCTCTGGGCTCCACAAATATGCAACGTAGGAGGAACGAAATACGGAATTGTTATGTAATTGGGAATTAAAAGTTCCGTTCCGTATTGAACCAATACGGACACATATATCTGTTACAATAGTCTATTAGACAACTACGTTAAAGGAATCCATTCATGTTAATTTTTCAATGTTCATATTATTATTATTAGTATTTGTTCATATGCACTGAGAAATTTATGTTAATATTTTCAGGTTAATTGATCTATGTAATTCTTTGTATAAATGCTGTATTGTTGATTAATTGTATGATTTAATGTGGACCCCAGGAAGAATAGTCTTCATATTTATGCGGACTAATGGGGATCCAATAAATAATAAATAAATAAATAAAAAAATTATGCTCTTATTTATTGATGTCATAATCTACAGGTGAAGGTCGGAACATTTGAATATATTGCAAAACTTCATTTGTAGTAAATTCAACTAAAGGTGAAACAAATATATTACTTCCCACTACATTCAAAGTGAGATATTTCAAGCCTTTATTTGTTATAATTTTGATGATTATGGCTCACAGTTTATGAAAACCTCAGACAAAAAATCTCAAAAAATTAGAATATTTTATGAAATCAACAAATAATTCAATCATCAAAATTATAACAAATAAAGGTTTAACATATCTGTCTTTGCATGTAATGAGACTATGTAATGTATTAGTTTCACCTTTGAAGTTGAAGTATTGAAATAAATTAACTTTTACACTATATTCTAGTTGAATTATTGAAATAAACTAACTTTTACACCATATTCTTCACCTGTAGGCTATATTATACATCTGGGCTGATGTGGACATATACAGCATAGGAGGATATTTCAGTTACTAGTATGGTTGGCTGTCTGTACAATCATGCAAGTTAAATGCTCGTTTTACAGACTGGCTCGGTACATTCTGTACCGGTGAAAATGGCTGTAAATGGGAGGGGCAGCAGAACCATTTCTCAGGAGAGAGGGTCCATATACAGGACTGTCTCAGAAAATTTTAATATTGTGATAAAGTCCTTTATTTTCTGTAATGCAATTAAAAAAACAAAAATGTCATACATTCTGGATTCATTACAAATCAACTGAAATATTGCAAACCTTTTATTATTTTAATATTGCTGATTATGGTTTACAGTTTAAGATTAAGATTCCCAGAATATTCTAATTGTTTGAGATAGGATATTTGAGTTTTCTTAAACTGTAAACCATGATCAGCAATATTAAAATAATAAAAGGTTTGCAATATTTCAGTTGATTTGTAATGAATCCAGAATGTATGACATTTTTTTTGTAATTGCATTACAGAAAATCACAATATTCTAATTTTCTGAGACAGTCCTGTATTTCTCATGTTGTTAACAGTATTAAAAACCTTAAGGTAACTTAGAACAGCAAAAAATGTGTGAGTAAATGTGCGATTAATATGCAATTAATCGCGAGTTAACTATGTACAACATGCGATTAATTGCGATTAAAAAAATTAATCATTTGACAGCCCTAGTTTATTCAAAACAAGGCTGGGAATCGGTGATGTGAAGCGCGTAGCTCACCTGCCGCAGTCCATGCAGACGGCTATGAGGAAGATGGAGAGGAGGATGAGGAGGACGAGGAAGCCGACGAGTCCTGACGGCAGGAACCATGACGCGGCGCCTGCTGCTCCGACTGCTGCCATGGAGACGGATTGGTCCAGATCCGGGGCGTTTCAGGGGATGTTAGTGATGCAGCAGCAGGCACGGCGGAGGACTGGTGGTGGTCGGGGAGCTGGTGGGGGAGGAGGTAGAGATGTTCCTGTTTGAGTATCAGCCACTTTCATCTCACAGGAATGTTTGTTTAAAGAGAACCAGCTCAATATGAGCACATGTTTACATTTAAAGTCATAAACTAACATTGAATGTGTGCATAAGACTTGAGACATGAAGGAAATGAGTCCATGATGACCGAGACGCTGCTTGTACTTTAAGGCTTTGAGCAAACAGATACGAGACGTTTTAGGGTGGGGAAGTTTCAATGACAATTACAGAAGTTTTCTTCTGCCCTTCTTCGCACGGAAGCATGTGAACGAGATAAATCTCTACGATGATCCAGATGTAACCCGGGTCCCTTTTGACCCAGAATCTTTTCTGCAAACACTGACACAGGCCCGGTTCTACGAGGGTGCATAAGCATTGCACTCTCAGTTTATGTGTTTGCATGCTCAGTTCTGCGTTGGTGCAACGTGGAACCATAAATCAGCCAGTGTCCGTCACTCTGCAGTTTCCTGCACCAGCAAGACGCTGCTCTCTGCTGCTCCGTTAACACAAAGTAACATGGATATTCTGCTGCTCCGTTAACACAAAGTAACATGGATATTCAGAAGTGGTTCAAGCACAACCACGCCAGCAAGTTTATATTTATGGTTATATTTATTTTTGTTATTTATTTTTCTATGTTTTATTTTCTGTTGCTAGATTGTCTGATGGGTGAGGTAGCCCAGACTAAATGTAGCATTTTCTTTGTTCTGCAGCGATATTGCTGCAAAAATGCACTTTGCGACACTTTAAATATTATTGTTTGACTGGTATCATTCCACTTGAAATGACTGTCATGTTTAGTGATGGTTTTAAGCTGTATAGATAAAATTAGTTTGACTTTCTATGTTTTATTTCCAGGGTAAGAAACATCTGTTGCTAGATTGTCTGATGGGTGAGGTAGCCCAGACTAAATGTAGCATTTTCTTTGTTCTGCAGCAATATTGCTGCAATAAAGCTGTGGCAGGGTGGAGGAGCAGCCACTCAGCTGATTGGCCACAGGTGTGCCCAATCAGCCTCTCCACCCTGCCTGCCTTCATAAAGAGCAGCTGCACACCAGCAAGAGGTCTGCTGGGAGAGGGCTCTGCTGAAGGTTCTGCGTTGGTGTAACGCGGAACCATAAATAAGCCTTTATTCTGGTGAGATCTGAAGATACAACGCAACAACAAGCGAGTGATTATGTACATTCACTGAGTGAATATTATAAAAGTAAAATATATATTTCTCGCTAGAAATGTAATCAAAATGCATTTTTATGCAGAAAATAACTCAAAATATTGATTTTATTCACTAAAAAATGAGAAATGTCCGCCATGTTTTTTTGTTTGATTCAGTCTGCAAATGATGACGTAAAGCATTCTGGGAAATTTTTCTGGCCCTCGGTCGGCGAGTCAGTATCTGAAATCCCTCGCTGTGAAGGGCTAGATTCATACACACTAGCCCTCGTTATGTCCACTAGCCCTACATGCAAAGAGGAATTGGGACACCACTACCCTCTCGGGAACACGCAAAATTTAGGGGTAGGGCTGAAAAGTAGGACTAGGGGGGGATTGGGACTGGACCTTAGAAGAGGACAATTTTCTATACATTCTTGAGAGTAGAGATCTTGTGGCCACTGGTAAGTTGGCCCACCATTCAGGAACCATGTGGGAGAACAGTGTGGACCAAGATCTCCTTGTGTGAGAAGAGGACACGGCCAGTTGGTGTTGTTGTGAAGAGCGCAGTGCTCGTGAAGGGCTGTAAACCTGTAGTGACTGAGGTTTGTGTTTTTTTTGGAGCAGCCGCAGGAAGCCATTGCAGCTCAATGAACAGAGGTGTGACGTGTTCCCGTCTGGGCCGATCAAAGATCAGATGTGCCGCATCATTCTGGACCTTTTTATGACAGTTTGATCCTACAAGCTTGCAGTAATAGAGGCGGGACAAAACCACACCCAGTACCAGGAGCTGAGTTGCATAGTGAGTCAGATACTGTGTAATTGTTTTAATGTTGTAGAGAGCGAACCTGCACGACCGGGCCCCCGAGGAGACATGGTCGGGGAAACATAACTGGTCACCAAACACGACACCCAGGTTCTTTGCTGGCTAAAGGTGCGGGTATGGTTCTGCGTCACACACACGCAGAGCACACGGCGCACCCGTGACGCCGTCACGAATCGTTCAGACTTCTCCGTCTCTCCATTTGGTCGCGGTGCAGTACCCCCCGCGGCTACTAGTTAGCGATCTTTTTCTGAATGGTTTATCCGACTTTTTCCGGTCACAGTAAATCAAAGAAATAAGGACAACTATTGTGCAAAAAACAAAAACAAAAAAAATCACATATAAACGAAGAAAAAAGCCCTGGAAGTTCACTACTGATTCAAACCGGAAACCGGAAATGCTTCGCTTTCAAACGAACCAATCACAGCCCTCTCGGTCTGCGTGTGGTCTGCGTCTCCTCGACGCGTAGTTACAATTTTCGGGAGGTGCACGTCAGAGACGGCGCATGTGACGGCGTGTCCTCTGCGTCGATCCAAACCACACGCCGTAGACACGGCGTCGTTTTGACGCAGAACCATAATTCAGCCTTAACACAACTAGCTGGTTAGCATCATTCAATTAAATTCAATTTTATTTAAATAGCATCTGTTACAACAGAAGTTGTGTCTAGGCGCTTTCCAGAGACCCAGAACATAAACCCCCGAGCAATTATTACATAAACACAAACAAACAAACAAACATCCATCCATCCATCGTTCCATCCATCCATCTATTTTCTATCAAATCAAATCAACCTTTATTTGTATAGCGCATTTCATACAAATAAAAAATGAAACACAAAGTGTTTACATAAAACATAAAACTTAACAAGACCTGCTAAAACAAACATAAGAACAACTTAACCCTGTACTGTCTTTGGGTCAAAATGACCTAATTCTCCTGTCCTTCTTTCCTCCTGCTCTCTCCTTCCTTCTCCCTTCCTCTTTTCTCCTTTCCTTCCTTCCTTCCTTCCTTCCTTCCTTCCTTCCTTCCTTCCTTCCTTCCTTCCTTCCTTCCTTCCTTCCTTCCTTCCTTCCTTCCTTCCTTCCTTCCTTCCTTCCTTCTTTTCTCCGTTCCTTCCTTCTTTTCTTCCTCCCTTCTTCCCTTCCTCCTTCCTTGACCCGAAGACAGCACAAGGGTTAAAACCATAAAACCATAAGACTTGGGTTAAAACCACAAGAACAGCTAGTTAAAACTAAGGAATACAAGAAAGACTAAAAGGAATCAGCTCAAAGCCAAATTAAAAAGGTGAGTCTTGAGCTTTTAAAAGCATCAACAGTCTCTGACGTTCTCCGGTAGGCTGTTCCACAGACGTGGGCCGTAGTTGTGAAATGATGCCTCACCCTGGGTTATGGTTCTAACGTTGGGAATGATTAAAAGGCTGGTGCCAGACGACCTCAGGGTCCGCCAGGGTTTATAAGGTAAAAGCAGATCAGACAGATAAGAAGGACCGAGACTGTTAAGATATTTAAGAGATTTAAAAACTAATAAGTGAACCTTAAAATCAATCCTGAAGCGCACGGAGAGCCAATGCAGCTATTCTAAAACACTTTTATCCTGTACAGGGTGACGGGGGTCTGCTGGAGCCAATCCCAGTTCATTACAGGCGAGAGGCAGGGGTAAACCCTGGACAGGTCACCAGTCCATCACAGGGACACATATAAACACTCACACTCACACCTACGGGCAATTTAGAATCACCAATTAACCTAATATGCATGTTTTTGGACTGTGGGAGGAAGCCGGAGTACCCGGAGAGAACCCACACAAGCGCGGGGAGAACATGCAAACTCCACACAGACACTGGGCCAAGGAGTCGAACCAGGAACCTTCTTGGTGAGATGCAACAGTGCTAAACCATGCTGCCCTAAACATAAACACTAGCAGGTAAAAACTTAGTGGAAAAAAACTAACTAAAAAACTAACTAACTGGATCTTAAGGGGGGACCCTCCTGCCGGAGGCCAGACTGGGCAGAGCAGGAAAAGAGAAAACAGACAGAGAGAATGAAGAACAGAGAAAGGAGAGACACAGACACCATGGCTAACTGGTGCACTACAGGGATGACTATATAAACAGATGTAGACAGCAGACACTGTGGTCGGGGGGGGGGATGCTGCAGGTCAGAATGTCAGCATGCATATAGCCAGGGCCGCCGCAAGGGGTGTGCGAACCGTGCGACCGCACGGGGCCTCGCGCCCCAAGGGGCCTCGCGCTATGGGCCGTTTTTTTTTTTTTTTTGTTTTTCGTTTTTTCCCTTATAAATATCAATAGACACGTTCCATTACAGACCTAAATGTGTACTAGTCTGTGCATATCAATAAATATATGTGCAATGATGCGCGTGTCTGTTGTTCAATACAACTGATCAGACCAAGCGCAGACACAAGCTGCTCTGATCCAGACGGTGGAGTTGGAACAAACTGTCACACAATGTCGAGAGAACGAGACAGATTCAGGAAATTTCCATCAGGGGATGAAAGAAGAAAAAAACTAAAGAAAATGGAAGAGTTTAGTGCCTCTCTGAAAGGCTCGTTTGATAAATTTGTTACAAATTTGTTAGCAGCCGTGGGGCCCCGCGTCGAGGCAAGAGATGATGATGAGGCAGGGGAAGGTATCCAGTATTTCGCTAATTGGAGAGTTAAAATTGCACATATAGACACTCAATCCGACCCGAAAAGGGCCCCCCCCCCCCCCCCCCCCCCCCCCGCCATTTCGCACAGGGCCTCGCAAATCTCCCAGGCGGCTCTGCATATAGCAACCATCTACACAGACAGGTGGAAGCAGCAGTGGGTTGATCAGAGGGGGGGACTGCAGGACAGCATGCAGCTCCTGAAGCTCCAGCCTGCAAACGGAGAAGAGAAAGAGAAGAGAAAAAGAGGTTGTGGGGGCGGGGAGCACAGTTTCAACGAAAACTCTCCTTTAGGAGGGAAGAAACCTTGAGCAGGACCTGGATCATAAGGTGCTTGTTCTGCTGACCAGCACAACAAACTACAAGAACTATGGAGAACAATGATGGTGAGGAGATACTTATAATTAACTGTGAAATGAAAGAGAAGAAGGGTGAAGGGCACCGCTCAGTGGATCATGTTGGTGTCCACCTGCAGCGTAGCTCTGTAGCAGCATATTTACCACAAAGCTGGTTTGAGACTATTAGTCTTGTTCTATAGCTGCAGCTACGACTACTGACTCTAACACACTAGATAGAGTTTACACTAACTAGAGGTTTAGTTTGTCCCACCTGTCCCTGTCCCACCTGGAGCGGGCTGGAAGCACTGTGAGGATCATGTTTTATGATTTCTCCAGTGCCTTCATCACCATCCAGCCAGAACTGCTGAGGGACAAACTGGACCATGCTGAAGTCTGCCAGCCGCTGACATCATGGGTCCTGGATTTCCTCACAAACAGACCACAGGTTGTGAGGACAGGAGGCTGTGTCTCTGACACGGTGGTGTGCAGCACAGGAGCTCCACAGGGGACCGTCCTGGCCCCCCTCCTCTTCACCATCTACACGGCTGACTTCACCCACCACACATCAACCTGCCACCTCCACAAGTTCTCGGGTGACTCCGCCATCGTCGGTCTCATCAACAATGGAGACGAGAGGGAGTACCGAGAACTGAACCACAGATTTGTGGACTGGTGCCAGCGGAAACGCCTCCAGATTAATGCTGGGAAAAAAAAGGAGCTGGTAGCGGACTTCCGCCGGCGCAAAGTCACCCTCTCTCCGGTGAACATCCAGGGAACGAACATTCAATTAAATTCAATTTTATTCAAATAGCATCTGTTACAACAGAAGTTGTCTCCAACAGAAGTGGACTCTTAGGGGGCGAATAGACTTGCTGTTCAGAACGCGTACGCATCATGGCCGACAAACGTATCCTGCATTCGTTTCAAGCGTCGACATGCACGTGTAACGGAGTTAATGATTCCACTTGCCATTACTAGCTGTTTGGCTATTATTTATGAGTTTTAGAAGTGTCATTGTATGTTTACTGTTTTATTTTGTTACTTTTACTGTAATGTCACTCGTATGTACTTGAACGCCTCACTCACGGGGATTTGACGGAGACGCCTCATGTCGGGTCTTCATCTCTGATGCTCGTGGTGAGTCGTCTTATGTTAAGCTCCGTTGGTAACTTTTGTGTGATTTATGTTTATATATATGTTGAGTTAAGCCCCCGGTTACCATTACAAATGCTTTGTAATGATGCGAGTCGGCTGCGGTCCGTGTGGGACGATTTATGGAGCAGGTTGTCTGAGAAATTACCAGCTACTTTTAGCTTGTGGCTAACCCTCGTGGTATAGCTGGCTAACTCATGTCGTTTTGTCTCAGTGTGTGTGCGGAGCTGTGAACTGAAAAACTGGCTGTTGGAGCTAATACTGTGATGTTCTATTACCAGGTTCAGCCGAATAAATATGAGCGGAACCAGAAAATGAACGTGTGTGCTTCTTCTTCAATTACACAACGCAAGAGAATGAGTACAACCGCTACACACACGTTCTCCAAAACACACTGAACATGACCATCAGTTCTGGCGCTGGTCTCGGTCAGATACCAGCTGACCACAAGTGACGACGCGGAGGTTTTATGATGTGACATCGCTGCTGCACAGAGACAAACATGCGTCAAAACAGCGGGCGACACATCAACACAGTACCGGTGCAGATAGAGTCGTGCTCGTTATGTCCGTGCTCATGGGAAGGTCAGCGGTGATGGTGATGGTGCTGGTGGGCTGTTTTGCCCACCCGATCATCAATTGTCTGAGCTGATACAGAAGTTCTTCACTCATCGCTTGACCGACAACGACACATTTTGATGTATAACACACCTGGGTGTACGTTACGGTTCGGGCTCTGAAGCGGCCGAAGACATGGCATAAATTTCGCCAAAATGACGACGATTAATTAAAAATGTTCAAAATGGCCGTTCCTGTTCGGTTTCGGCCATGGTGCCAAGAGACTTTTCTTTAAGTTGTGCCATGATACAGGTGTGTAGCGATTTACAATACGGTTTGTACGTCAAACCGTATTGTGGGGGCTTGAGGCACAAAGTTTTCTAGGGGGCGCTGTTGAGCCATTTTGCCACGTCCATTCATGCAAACCATGAAATATCAAATTTTTCGCCAGGCCTGGCTTTGCATGCAAAATTTGGTGACTTTTGGGGGCACATTTAGGGGGAAAAAACGCCCTCCTTTCATCAGAAGAAAGAAAGAAATAAAAATTCCTACAGATACAATAGGGCCTTTGCACTGTCAGTGTAATAACAACAAGGGGCTCATACCCCCTGGATTGAGGTTACATCTGGGGTGCCACAAGGGGGGGTAGTATCCCCCATATGTCTTCCTCCTCTATATGGCCACGAGGGATGCTGTGTTTGAGGACACCCTTGATGTGGGATATGCAGATGACATCGGGGTGTCGAGAGCAATATCCATATCCCACATCACATCTGAGCCAGCACCTGGAGGCACCAAGGCTGGATGAACGGGCAGTAAAGAACAAAATGTTGCTCAACGGTAAAAAGTCGGTTGAACTATGAATATGTTTTGCGCGAGACCCACCACAACCTCCCCCATTGATGCTGGGAGGACAGGAGGTACCTGTTGTGGAGACAACAAAGTATCTCAAATCCTTAAAATGAATTGATATAGTTGAATTAAACACTGCACTCCCTAATGTATAAGGCACACAAACATCTCCTTCCATCCTGCATCCAGAGTCTGTTCCAGGCTAGAGAGACTGCTATATATAATAGAACCAAAACTAGGATAAATACTAAAGAAAGATGCATATCGGTTACAGGAGTTAAAATATGGAACAGCCTAAATCAGTGGTCCCCAACCTTTTCTGTACCGCGGACCGGTTTAATGTCTGACAATATTTTCACGGCCCAATCTAAAAGGTGTAGCTGATTAAAAACTAAATAAAAATGACCGGCATCATTTTTGAAGAAATAAAATGAAATAATGGAAATTGTAAATTACCTATATAATATCAGTGTTTCTATAAATGTGTTTTTATGTTTGTTTTCTCATTAACGTTATTTAAAGCCAGGCTTTTATTTTATTGTTGCATATTACGTAGACGGATATTTAGTGCTTTTATTTTGAAGGCGTCTCACCGAGACCTCGTAAACATCCGGCGCTTCGGACTTTAACGGTAAAAGTTTAACGGCAGTAGAAAGTGTGTCTGAAAGACTAAACTAGTGTCGGGAATGCTGAAGTGGAGCCTAACTGACACAAAAAGCACCTGCTGATGAGGATTTGTGCAAATTTTATACCGTATTTATGTCCAGCTTGAGTTTGGTCGCTTATGTATTGTGGTAGCTTTATTGCCAACCGAGCGAGCAGCTGCGTCGGTCTGTATTTAAGTTAAACTTATATGAATGTAGAAAGACTAACTATTTTATTTTATTTTATTCCTTTATAGCTGTTACGGTGTGTTTTGCAGTGTATTTACATCCAAGGAATAAAAAACATTGTGAACCATCAGTTTGAGAGTCATCCATCATCAGTCGGGGATTCTACAGAAAATATTTTTGAATTAAAATTTTTTTTTTTGTTTTTTTTGTTTTTTTTTTTCTCTCTCTGTGCGGCCCGGTACCAAATGACCCCAAATGGGGCCTCAGGCAGGGGGGCGCAGGCCTTTTATTATTTTAATATTTCTGATCATGGCTTACAGCTTAAGAAAACTCAAATATCCTATCTCAAAAGATTTGAATATCCTGGGAATCTTAATCTTAAACTGTAAGCCATAATCCGCAATATTAAAGTAATAAAAGGCTTGCAATATTTCAGTTGATCACAATATTCAAATTTTCTGAGACAGTCCTGTATACTGTCTAGTATGGCATTTGGGACGCAGCTCATCACTCCAGACCAGGAGGGAGGAAGCTACAGTGAAGCTGGTCAGGGACATGCATGATGAGCAACACCCTTTGCACGACCTGCTACCTCCGACTCGACGCAGCTGTACTGCCAAGACATTGAGGAACCAGCACAAGCTGAACCCAAGGCCAAGACCAGCAGGCTGAAAAGCAGTCCTGCAGACTGCAGTTAGACTGTTTAATGACACTATTTAGATAGCAAAGACACGGCATGACTGCTAATGAACATTGCATGGTTGCCCTTAAATGAAATATTTTTAACTTTGGAATTGTATGTTTTAAACTTGTATGTAATTGTATGTTTGTTATTGATTGCTGAACAATTCTGCTCTTTTTTCAGTGGAGCCCTGGCTTTCACTGCTAGCTGAATTGAATAAAAACAAATCAAAAATCAAACAAGATGTGCAATATCTCCCTAACTCATACACATCCTACCTGCTTTTTTTTTACACCGTTTTTTTTCCTTCTCGTACTGCACTACTTTTATTTTTATTCCACTGTATCTACTGTTTATATTTTGTAATGACTACTTTTTTCATCCTTCTTTCGCTGCATGTGTGTGAATTTCCCCACTGAGGGATGAATAAAGGACTATCTAATCTAATCTAATCTAATCTAATCTTTACTGAACACTAACTAGAGGTTTACTAAACACTAACTAGAGGTTTACTAACACTAACTAGAGGTTTACTAACACTAACTAGAGGTTTACTAAACACTAACTAGAGGTTTACTAACACTAACTAGAGGTTTACTGACACTAACTATAGACTATATTTACTAAGAAGAAAGGTTTTAAGTTTAGTTTTAAAGGTGGAGTTGGTGTCAGCCTCCTTAACCCAGATTGGAAGTTGGTTCCATAGTAACGGTTCCTGATAGCAGAACGCCCGTCCTCCAAATCTACATTTGGATACTCTAGGAACTACGAGTAAACCTGCACTCTGAGAACGGAGAGCTCTGCCAGGAACATAAGGCACTATCAGGTCTTGCAAATATTGCGGAGCTAAGCCCTTTTGCGCTAACTCTGGAGAGACGTGGTCTGTCCTGCTGATTCCTGTCAGTACTCGTGCTGCTGCATTTTGGATCAGCTGGAGGATATTCAGAAAATTACTTGGACATCCTGCTAATAACACATTACAGTAATCCAGTCTAGAAGATACAAACGCATTAACTAGTTTTTCTGCATCACTCTGCAAGAGGATTTTCCTAGCAACCACTATGTTCGCCAGCAAGTTAACAGCTAGTTATGAAATATCTACCAAGCTCACTGGTGACAAAAGTAGTGAACTAGCTTACGAGCCAGGTGAATTTTACTTTCTTCTCTTGAATTTGAACCTCACCACACTATTCAATTCAATTCAATTCAATTCAATTTTATTTATATAGCGTCTATTACAACAAAAGTTGTCTCTAGACCCATAACATGACCCCCCGAGCAAATATTACATAAACAATGGCAGGTAAAAACTCCCCTAGTGGGAGAAAAACCTTAAGCCAAATACGAATGCATAACTGTGGATCCTCTTAAAGTGTTTGAACTCATAACACAGAAGTTTCACACAACAGGGGCCTCAAAACGAGCCCTGGCTCAGGCCCTCAAAAAAACTTGAAGCAGCCCTGTGATCTAGAATTTCTTTCCAATAACATCAGTAAACTATCAGCGTTTGTGTTTCTGTAGGAGTCTATGACATGTGGGTGCATGTTTTTTATCAGTTTATGTGAAAACCCCACTAACAGGAAGTGTCATACGACTGCTGCAGCCAGATGTTAACTACAGTTTATGTCATTTACAGCAGCAGGGAACAAAGGACATAACTGTCAAGACACTCTCCTGGAACGAGTCTGAAACACTATGCAACTATCTGACCATGCACGCTATATCATTTATCAGTTCATATCTATCCACAGAAATAGATTTATTTTTTCAATAAGCATTTTTAACAACACTGAAGCATGGATTGTTCAGTACGTTAAGATAAAGTGGTTAAATGAGGATAAAGTAAAATGTGCAGACGAACCTGTGCTCTGATGGTTCTGGATCAGCTGGGACAGATCTGGAGTGAAACTGTTCCTGGTTCCCGTTTACTTATTGACAGACTGAACAAACAGTGACCTGCTCTGCTGTGTGAGCAGCTTAAAGACACACACACACACACACACACACACACACACACACACACACACACACACACACACACACACACACACACACACACACACACACACACACACACACACACACACACACACACACACGGCATCCTCCCAACCGCCACAATACGGATATCAGCTTCATCTGACGTTTTTAGTTTTTCTCCAAACATCAAAAAAGCATGTTTTACATTCCTGTGTCCTGCTGTTATTTCCGATATTGTTTGTTTTTTTTTAAACCAAAATCATCCTCAAATTTACTTTTTTTTTCCTATTATGAATAGTGTCAGATGTTTGTTTTTATTTTGTTAAATGTGGAAGACTTTCAACCAATGACGTCAGACCAGCAGGAGATGGCAGTGTGAAGACACGGCCCACCTCTCCCACATCACTTCCATCCTGAACTGAAACATTTTCACCTAATCTGAAGTAGAAGACCGGAGGGAAGAGCGTTCCCTAACCCTAACCCTAACCCTAACCCTAATCTGAAGTAGAAGACCGGAGGGAAGAGCGTTCCCCTAACCCTAAACCTAACCCTAACCCTAATCTGAAGCAGAAGACCGGAGGGAAGAGCGTTCCCCTAACCCTAACCCTAATCTGAAGCAGAAGACCGGAGGGAAGAGCGTTCCCCTAACCCTAACCCTAATCTGAAGCAGAAGACCGGAGGGAAGAGCGTTCCCCTAACCCCAACCCCAACCCTAATCTGAAGCGGAAGACCGGAGGGAAGAGCGTTCCCTAACCCTAACCCTAACCCTAATCTGAAGCAGAAGACCGGAGGGAAGAGCATTCACTTGTTGCAGAATCAGCTCCCAGTTGGGGTTCAGGACACAAATACCATCTCTACTGTGGACATCTGCACTTGAAGATATCTTAGAACTAAGGCTGGGACTTTAACGTGTTAATTTTGATTAATTAATTACAGAAAAATAGCGCGCTAAAGAAAATAGCGCATTTTAATCGCATTAGTTTTTTCCCCTCGGAACGTTTCTCACGGGACGACTTTCACACGGACGGCGCATCGACCAACCAGACCCCTTGAGAGAGAGGCTGCGTCCGAAATCACATACTTCCACCCTAATGATATTTACTGATATTTGCTGATATTTACTCAAAACTGTGCCGAACTTAAGTATAATTTTTAGTATATACTTTTTAGTTTGGCATTTGGGACGCACCGAGAGAGTTATGACACTTATGTGGACTCCCATTGTAAGCTCCGCGGCGCGATCAAAGTGTTTCACAACTCTCTCTCAAGGTTCTGCAACCAACGTGCATTAGTGTTACAGCGAAGTGCGGCCGTCGTCATAACAACCAACGTGCATTAGTGTTACAGTGAAGTGCGGCCGTCGTCATAACAACCAACGTGCATTAGTGTTACAGCGAAGTGCGTCCGTCGTCATAACAACCAACGTGCATTAGTGTTACAGCGAAGTGCGGCCGTCGTCATAACAACCAACGTGCATTAGTGTTACAGCGAAGTGCGGCCGTCGTCATAACAACCAACGTGCATTAGTGTTACAGCGAAGTGCGGCCGTCGTCATAACAACCAACGTGCATTAGTGTTACAGCGAAGTGCGACCGTCGTCATAACACAAGCTAAGTTGTTACCACAGACGTTAAAGATGGATGAAGTCGCAGACGAAAAGGCTCTCGTTGGTCCCGTGGATGGGATTTTGTTTTAAAAAACGGATGGATGGAAGCGTGCTCTGTTTTCTAATGTGTTTCCATGTTCTGGAATGTACTTGAAACAGTTGAAAGTATTTTGTTATATTTAAGTGTTGTTTACAGAAGGTCCTTGACTAAAGGCTAATTTACTGCACTTTATAGCAAATTGCACTGATTTGTTCTTGGTGAAGCACCACCTTGATAAAAATAAACTGTTTCATAAATTGAATATATGTTTTCACTAGTCAATCATTCACTCGTATACAAAAATCCATTTGAAACCAACAAAAAAAGGAAATCTCATTGTTCTCAGGTCTAAAATTGATATGCGATCAAATTGCGATTAATTGCGATTAATTCATTACAAAGCCTGTAATTAATTCAGAGCCGCATGTGGATCTTTAGCGCCGACCTAGTGGCTCCCTGGAGCTTTTTCAATAATGTTTGACCTTTTTTTTTCCTTTTTTTCTCTTTTTTTCTTCCTTTTTCCTTTCCTTTTTAATCTCGACATTTTGACTTTTTTCTCGAAATTTTGACTTTTTTCTCAACATTTCGACTTTTCTCACGAAGTGCATAATGAAAAAAAAAATCTTCCCCCAGTTATAACTAATATAGATACATGCAGTACAGCATGTGTTGCCTTCATTCTAAGGCTAATACAAGACTTTTGTTTTTTGTGTTTTTGGTCCAATATGTCTCTAAAACATTTTGGGTTTCCGACTGCTGCACTAAGCTAAGCTACTTTAGTGTCATTTCAGTAGTTTTTCATTGTTTTATCTGATACAGTCCCATGTTATTGTTAGTATTTCGGGTCCTCCATGTTCTCGGCTGCTGCCTCTGATAAGCTCTGCAGCTCTGAGCAAACTGAAACTGAAGACTATCAGCGGCTCCACCCAAACACACTAACTGACAGTTACTGCTTGACCGGTGGAGCGAGTCAAGCAAACCGTCCTCATGTTTTTCTTTTCGTCCAAGTGGTTTTGTTGACTGATTTTGGGGTGTATTTAGTAAGTTATTTAACACCAGCTAGCAGATATCTCTATCCAAATTGTTTTACCTATATTCCACTGGAATGAACACTGATACAGGCTGTAGTTTAAGGTAAAATAGGGCTGAATGTGTGTGGTGGATGATGATGTGGATAAAATGTACGATGTAATTTGAATAAAAGTTATAACTAAACAAACACAAAGTCACAGGTAAGCAGTGAGTAACGTGTACAAACAAATGTTAAACAAATGTGAATTCATGCATCATCTCAAATTACCAGCTGTTTTTTTTAAACGTGAACACACACAGTAAAGTATCTGTGTTGATCCTGTGCTATCAGTTTTTGGTCACTTTTCTTCTTGGAGGGAGGGCCGGCCCAAGCCTCCATTACTGCCAATAATACTGATTATTGATCATTCACACAGCCACTATAAACTTATGTCATGTTCTTCCCTGTCACTGCAAATACACTTGTAAAACTAGATGGAAGAACTTTTTGTTGTAGTTAGATTGTAATCCACAGGGATTAAGACCATGGAAGCAGAACAACAGATTAAAAAACTTGCAGAAAAATCTTTCAATTAATATTTATCAAAGTCAGCAACTGCCCCTACTGGCCACACAGAGAAGCAACAGATAAAAGGTCAAAGAGCTGCACGGTTGCAGCAGAGTTGTTTCCATCATCCTACTGTCAGCCTGGCAGGTTTTTACCCATCTATGGTTTTTAATGTTAAATGGGAGCAAATTCAGCTACAAGAGCGGCCTGGGGTTGATTTACACTTAATATTTAAAGAGATAAGTGATATACTGAGTGTCATCTACAGTGTAGTCTACTAAAAGAAACAAAATAATCAAATAGACCATTTATAAACCATTTACTGTTAAAGCAGTACCGATTTTACTTTATTTTACTGATAAAGCAGAGGTTATTATTTTTGGTCCAAAGCATTTTAGGAAGGGATTAGATGGTGTTGCGATGGCTTCCAGTGCAACTGTGAGAAGCATTGGTGTTGTTTTCGATCAGGATTTGTTGTTTTAACCGTATATTGTAAAATAGCATTTTTCTGTAACCCTTTCTTTTACAGTACGGTAATAACCAGGTAATACCATGGTAATTACACTGTAAATACCTAGTAGTACCTTGTATTTACAAGGTAATTACATGGTAACTACCGGGTAATTTACCCAGTAAGTACTAGGTAATTATTACGTATTTTATTGTACCATGTAATTATGTGTATTTACCATGTAATAACATGGTAAATACCTGGTTGTTTAAACTAAACATTACTAGGTAATTACAAAGACATTAGATGGGAACTATGAGGGAAATGACAGGTATTTACTAGGTTAATATTGGTAACTAGCAGTCAATTTACTTTGTAATTACTCTGAAATTACATGAATTATTTCTAAGTAAGTACCAGGTAATTACTAAGTATTTTTCTGCAAACTACCAGGAAATTATAACCTGTATTTGAGGTAGTTACCAGCTAATTACACTTCAATGACCATGTAGTTACCTTGTATTTACTATACATTTCATGGATAACTACCGGGTATTTACCCATTCATTATTGATTCATGTATTATCAATGGATTGGTGCATGTACCCCCGAGGGGTGTAAATGACTCTATTGACCTTGTAATTAACCTGATAGTTACCATGTTTTACCTGGCAATTGGCAGGTACTTACCTTGTAGTTACTTGCCCAGTAATTCTATTTCCTAAGTATTTACCCAATAAGTACAGAAATTTTTACCAGGCTTTTACTCAGTAATTAAAGTGAAACTGGACTGTAAAAGAAAGCGTGTGTAGTTTCCATAATATTCCCTGGTACTTCCTCATTAAGTACAGAAATAATTACCTGATATTTACCCATTAATTAAAGTGAAACTGGACTGTAAAAGAAAGCATGTGTTGTTTCCATAATATTACCTGGTAATTGTATATTACTCTGCACGTAATGTATATTTTCTAAAGTAGGTATTACAAAATAGCAGATCTACAAGCTCAAATCGCTGCACTCAGGGCAGAGTGCTGCGCTATAAGTTTGTAGATCTGCTATTTTTCAGCTGGTGGTGCGTGTAAATGGCAGCAGATTACGTGCAGAGTGAATTAAGCACTTCTGTCATTTTACGTTTTATTTTTATGCTTTTATTTTGAAGAGCACTGTTCTTCCTCTGTTACTTCCGTTATTGACAAAGCTTGACTTCCTGTTCCCGCCCGAGTGTAGCAGCATGCTAACGCTACTCCAGAGTTGGTAAAATATGCAAGCAAATAATTAACTTGTCATATTTTGTGTTGAAACTTATGAAAAGTTATTTTATTGTGGTTCGCCCGGTGTTTTTCAATTCAATTCAATTTTATTTATATAGCGTCTAATACAACAGAGTTGTCTCTAGACGCTTTCCAGAGACCCATACCCAGAACATGACCCCCGAGCAGTTATTACATAAACAATGGCAGGTAAAAACTCCCCTAGTGGGAGAAAAACCTTAAGCCAAACAGTGGCAAGGAAAAACTCCCCTTTAGGAGGGAAGAAACCTTGAGCAGGACCAGGCTCATAGGGGGGGACCCTCCTGCCGAGGGCCAGACTGGTGGGTCAGGGACGGCAACAGCACAGCAGGCAGGTGGAAGCAGCAACGGGATGACCAGGGGTGGGGACCGCAGGCCAGCACGCAGCTCCTGAAGCTCCGGCCCAATCAGCAAGTCCCAGGTTGGGGTGCAGGGTCAGGGAAAGACTTGTGCTCCGTAATGCAAGCTACAAGCCACCCACGACCACCTGCAGAGAGAGAAAAGGGAGGAGAAGGGGGCCAGCAACGGGATGACCAGGGGTGGGGACCGCAGGCCAGCACGCAGCTCCCGAAGCTCCGGCCCAATCAGCAAGTCCCAGGTTGGGGTGCAGGGTCAGGGAAAGACTTGTGCTCCGTAATGCAAGCTACAAGACACCTACGACCACCTGCAGGACAAAAGAGAGAAAAGGGAAGAGAAGGGGGGCCAGCAACGGGATGACCAGGGGTGGGGACCGCAGGCCAGCACGCAGCTCCCGAAGCTCCGGCCCAATCAGCAAGTCCCAGGTTGGGGTGCAGGGTCAGGGAAAGACTTGTGCTCCGTAATGCAAGCTACAAGCCACCCACGACCACCTGCAGGTTCCGGTGTCCGGCAAAGGATGCTGCAACATGGACAAAAGAGAGAAAAGGGAGGAGAAGGGGGGGCCAGCACAAGAAACTACAGGAGCGACTCTGACACACTAAAGTTTACACTACCTAGAGATTTACCAACACCAGCTAGAGGTTTACTAAACACTAACTATAGGCTTTACTAAACAGAAATGTTTTAAGTTTAGTTTTAAAGGTGGAGGTGGTGTCAGCCTCCTTAACCCAGATTGGAAGTTGGTTCCATAGTAGTGGTGCCTGATAGCAGAACGCCCACCCTCCAAATCTACATTTAGATACTCTAGGAACTACGAGTAAACCTGCACTCTGAGAACGGAGAGCTCTGACAGGAACATAAGGAAGTATCAGGTCTTGCAAATAATGCGGAGCTAAGCCGTTTTGGGCTTTATACGCAAGTAATAAAATTTTCAATTGGATTCTGAATTTTACGGGTAACCAATGGAGCGACGCTAACACTGGAGAGACGTGGTCTCTCCTGCTAATTCCTGTCAGTACTCGTGCTGCTGCATTTTGGATCAGCTGGAGCCTATTCAGCAAATTACTTGGACATCCTGCTAACAACACATTACAGTAATCTAGTCTAGAAGATACAAACGCATGAACTAGTTTTTCTGCATCACTCTGCAAGAGGATTTTCCTAATCTTTGCAATATTACGGAGATGGAAAAAGGCTATTTTACAAACCTGATTGACATATGGTTTAAACGACAAATCCTGATCGAAAATAACACCAAGGTTTCTCACAGTTGCACTGGAAGCCATCGCAACACCATCTAATCCCTTCCTAAGATGCTCTGGACCAAGAATGATAACCTCTGTTTTATCTGAATTTAGAAGCAGGAAATTTCTGGACATCCAGTCCTTGATGTCCCTAAGACATGCCTGAAGTTTAACTAACGGTTCTATTTCATCCGGCTTCATAGACAAGTAGAGCTGCGTATCATCAGCATAACAATGAAAGTGTATGCCGTGATTCTGGATTATACTTCCCAATGGCTGCATGTATAAACTGAACAAGATTGGCCCTAGCACTGAACCCTGCGGAACACCATAACAGACCCTCGACTGTTCTGAAGAAACCTCATGTACATGAACAAACTGGAACCTGTCAGATAGATATGATTTAAACCAACGTAGAGCTGTCCCTTTAATCCCAACAACATGCTCTAACCTGTGCAGTAAAATGCCATGATCTATAGTGTCAAAAGCAGCACTGAGGTCCAGTAGAACCAGTATGGACACTAATCCCTTATCTGAGGCCATAAGGAGGTCATTCGTGACTCGAACCAGTGCTGTCTCTGTGCTATGATGCATTCTGAACCCTGACTGAAAGACTTCAAACAGATCATTTCTATACAAATAGTCACATAACTGGCTTGAAACTGCCTTTTCCAGAATTTTAGACACAAATGGAAGGTTGGAAATTGGTCTATAATTAGCTAAGGTGTCTGGGTCAAGAGAAGGTTTTTTTAAGTAAAGGTTTAATTACTGCGACTTTGAAAACCTGTGGTACATATCCTAAACTTAGGGATAGGTTAATTTGGTCCAGTATTGTCGTACCAATAAGAGAAAAAATATGTTTGAATAGTCGAGTCGGGATGGGGTCTAACATACATGTGGTTGACTTAGCTCTATTAACGAGTGAGGTCAGCTCAGGGAGGTCTATAGGATCAAAACAGTCTAGAGATTTTTGTTGTTTACATGTCTCAAATCTTTGCTTCTGTGAGGGTCTCTGGGAAAAAAAATTGAGATTAAGGGTGATGGTCAAATGCAGATAATACTGGGTCCTAGACATGCCAGTTTGAGATCTAAATATGTTGTTATATCGTTATTGAATGCACTGTATTTTTTATTTGTTGCATTGATTGACTGAATGTGCCTATATTTTCAACACTGTGCCTAGTTTTATGTTTTACACTATGCAATACGTTTTACACTGTACAATATGTTTTTATACACAACTTTGTATATTTTTCTTTATCCTTTTGAAGAAAAAAAAAAAGTCTTTGACAGATCACCTGTTTTGGCGTATTTGTTACAAGGTGGTGGTGGTGTGTGAGGAGGGATATGTGAGGGGGTGTGTGTGAGGGGGTGTGTGTGAGGAGGTGTATGTGAGGGGGTGTATGTGAGGGGGTGTGTGTGAGGGGGGATATGTGAGGGGGTGTGTGTGAGGGGGTATATGTGAGGCGGTGTGGTCCAACTTTCTAATTGCGGGGTAAAGGGGAGGTAATTATCAGACGTTTTGCCAATTGTTCAAATCTTTATAATTATAATCTACAATTACCAGGTAATATTATGGAAACAACACACGCTTTCTTTTACAGTTCAGATTCACTTTAATTCATGGGTAAATATCATGTAATTATGTCTGTACTTAATGATGAGGTACCTGGTAATATTATGGAAACAACACACGCTTTCTTTTACCGTCCAGTTTCACCTCAATTAATGGGTAAATATCAGGTAATTATTTCTGTACTTAATGAGGAAGTACCAGGGAATATTATGGAAACTACACACGCTTTCTTTTACAGTCCAGTTTCACTTTAATTACTGAGTAAAAGCCTGGTAAAAATGTCTGTACTTATTGGGTAAATACTTAGGAAATAGAATTACTGGGCAAGTAACTATAAGGTAAGTACCTGCCAATTGCCAGGTAAAACATGGTAACTATCAAGTTAATTACAAGGTCAATAGAGTCATTTACACCCTCGGGGGTACATGCACCAATCCATTGATAATACATAAATCAATAAAGAATGGGTAAATACCCGGTAGTTATCCATTAAATGTATAGTAAATACAGGGTAACTACATGGTCATTGAAGTGTAATTAGCTGGTAACTACCTCAAATATAGGTTATAATTTCCTGGTAGTTTGCAGAAAAATACTTAGTAATTACCTGGTACTTACTTAGAAATAATTCATGTAATTACAAGGTAAATTGACTGGTAGTTACCAATATTAACCTAGTAAATAACTGTAATTTCCCTCATAGTTCCCAGCTAATATCTTTGTAATTACCTAGTAATGTTTAGTTTAAACAACCAGGTACACATAATTACATGGTAAAAGAAAAAAACGTAATAATTACCTAGTACTTACTGGGTAAATTTCCCGGTAGTTACCATGTAATTACCTTGTAAATACAAGGTACTACTAGGTAATTACAGTGTAATTACCATGGTATTACCTGGTTATTACTGTACTGTAAAAGAAAGGGTTACCCATTTTTCCATCTCCGTAATATCGCAAAGATTAGGAAAATCCTCTCCCAGAGTGATGCGGAAAAACTAATTCACGCGTTTGTATCTTTTCGACTAGATTACTATAATGTGTTATTAGCAGGATGTCCAAGTAATTCTCTGAATATCCTTCAGCTGATCCAAAATGCAGCAGCCCGAGTGCTAACAGGAATCAGCAGGAGAGACCACGTCTCTCCAGTGTTAGCGTCGCTCAATTGGTCCCTGTAAAACAAAATGTTGTTATTTGTGTATAAAGCCCAAAACGGTTAGCTCCGCGATATTTTCAAAACCTGATAGTGCCTTATGTTCCTGGCAGAGCTCTCCGTTCTCAGAGTGCAGGTTTACTCGTAGTTCCTAGAGTATCCAAATGTAGATTTGGAGGACGGTTCTTCTGCTATCAGGAACTGTTACTATGGAAACAACTTCCAATCTGGGTTAAGGAGGCTGACACCACCTCCACCTTTAAAACTAAACTGAGAACCTTTCTGTTTAGTAAACCTCCTGTTAGTGTTAGTAAACCTGTAGTTAGTGTTTAGTAAACCTCTAGTTAGTGTTAGTAAACCTCTAGTTAGTGTTAGTAAACCTCTAGTTAGTGTTAGTAAACCTATAGTTAGTGTAAACTCTAGTGTGTTAGAGTCAGTAGTCATAGCTGCAGCTATAGAACAAGACTATAATAGTTAGTCTCAAACATATGCTGCTATAGAGCTACGCTGCAGGGGGCACTGACATGATCCATTGGGCGGTGCCCATGACCCTTCCTCCTCTTTCCTTTCTCAGTTATTAATTAGAAGTATCTCATCACCATCACTGTTCTCCATTGTTCTTGTAGTTTGTTGTGCTCGTCACTCCGCCCCTCCCCTCTTTTTCTCTCTTATGCATGTTTGCCGGCCAGATGGGAATATGTCCAACCAGTCAACATGTGTTTTGTGGATCTGGAGAAGTGATTTGACCGTGTACCTCGTGCCATTCTGTGGGGGGTCAGTGAGTATGGAGTCCGGGGCCCTCTATTAAGGGCTCTCCGGTCTCTGTATGATCGGAGCAGGAGTCTGGTTCGCATTGCCGGCAGTAAGTCAGACTTGTTCCCGGTGCATGTTGGACTCCGGCAGGGCTGCCCTTTGTCACCGGTCCTGTTCATAATTTTTATGGACAGGATTTCTAGGCGCAGCCAGGGGCCGGAGGGAATCCGGTTTGGGAACCACAGGATTTCATCTCTGCTTTTTGCGGATGACGTTGTCCTGTTGGCTTCATCGGACCGGGACCTTCAGCATGTGCTGGGGCGGTTTGAGGCCGAGTGCGACGCGGCAGGGATGAGAATCAGCACCTCCAAAACCGAGGCCATGGTTCTCCACCGGGAAAGGGTGGCGTACCTTCTCCGGGTGGGTGGAGAAGTCCTGCCTCAGGTGGAGGAGTTCAAGTATCTCGGGGTCTTGTTCACCAGTGAGGGAACGATGCAGCGGGACATTGACAGACGGATCGGTGCAGCGTCCGCAGTTATGCGGTCGGTGTACCGGACCGTCGTGGTGAAGAGGGAGCTGAGTCGAGAGGCGAAGCTCTCTATTTACCGGTCAATCTACGCCCCTACCCTCACCTATGGTCATGAACTTTGGGTAGTGACCGAAAGGACGAGATCGCGGATACAAGCGGCCGAGATGAGTTTCCTCCGCAGGGTGGCTTGACGCTCCCTTAGAGATAGGGTGAGGAGTTCAGTCACCCGGGAGGAGCTCGGAGTCGAGCCGCTGCTCCTTCACATTGAGAGGAGTCAGCTGAGGTGGCTTGGGCATCTGTACCGGATCCTCCTGGACGCCTCCCTAGGGAGGTGTTCCAGGCATGTCCCACCGGGAGGAGACCCCGGGGAAGACCCAGGACACGCTGGAGAGACTACGTTTCTCGACTGGCCTGGGAACGTCTCGGATTCCCCTCGGAAGAGCTGGAGGAAGAGCTGGAGGAAGAGATGGAGGAAGAGCTGGAGGAAGAGATGGAGGAAGTGTCTGGGGTGAAGGAAGTCTGGGCATCTCTGTTGAGACTGCTGCCCCTGCGACCCGGGAACGGATAAGCAGAAGAAGATGGATGAATGAATGGATGGATGGATGGATGGATGGATGGATGGATGGATGGATGGATGAATGGATGGATGGATGGATGGATGGATGGATGGATGGATGGATGGATGGATGGATGGATGGATGGATGGATGGATTTGACGTAGAGTATTGTAAGCCAGAAATCATGCTGCCAGTGCTTATGATGCAGATGTAATGATGGAAGAATATAGTATATGACTTTTCTTTAGCTAAAATACTTTAGTGTGTCTGTCTTTTACATCATCCTTTATATATTTCTCTTAAGAGCAACATCTTCAGAAACTGAGGAAACTACCAAACTCTATCCACGTCCCTGCATCAGTCCAAGTGGAGGAGACACCTGCCGTGTCTGCATGGACTAAAACACAGTCAGCCGCTGAGACAAAGTCCCAGACTGCAGTGCCAGAGCTGTTGGATCGCCAGTTTGCACCTGAGACTCAAATAGAGCCGTGTTGTGATCTGTGCAGATTGTACCCAAAATCAATCACTGTAATAACCCTTTTTTTTATGCAGCAGCCTAAAAAATGACTTTTTATGCTGCTGCCTGTTTGAAAACAGCAGAAAGCTGCATATTACTGCCACCTGGTGGTCAGCTGTGTTATTTGTTCACAGCTGACCACCATCGATGGGCAGCATGCTATCATTGTCTTTCTCATCTCGCCATGTTTCCGTGAGTGCAAGAATATACAGGACTGTCTCAGAAAATTAGAATATTGTGATAAAGTTCTTTATTTTCTGTAATGCAAAAATGTCATACATTCTGGATTCATTACAAATCAACTGAAATATTACAAGCCTTTTATTATTTTAATATTGCTGATCATGGCTTACAGCTTAAGAAAACTCAAATATCCTATCTCAAAAAATTTGAATATTCTGGGAATCTTAATCTTAAACTGTAAGCCATAATCAGCAATATTAAAATAATAAAAGGCTTGCAATATTTCAGTTGATTTGTAATGAATCCAGAATGTATGACATTTTTGTTTTTTTAATTGCATTACAGAAAATAAAGAACTTTATCACAATATTCTAATTTTCTGAGACAGTCCTGTAGTTAACTTGCGATTAATCGTATATTAATGGTACATTTACTCACACATTTTTTGCTGTTCTAAGTTACCTTAAGGTATTTTTTAATGTTTTTAATACTGTTAACAACATGAGAAATATGCCAATGTTTAATCAACTTTCCACAAGAAAAAAAAGCTTTTGACCTGAATGTAACATTCCTTCATAAATACAAACACAATGTAAACCCCAACTTTACACTTGTAAAGACTAACTTAAGATTCCTTGTTTTTTTAAGCAGCTCAATGTAAAACAATGAACCGTATGCATCACAAACATTGTACAAGAAGTGCATTGGTCAGTTACATTTTCCATGTAATTATGTCTTGCAAGCTGCTATCCAGCGTTGTCTGTTTTTGACGAGGGGAGGGAGCTATTACTGCATCGGTCGTGTGTTTGGCTGCAAGTGTATTTGAGACTCGGCGTATTTCGATGGTAATTCATTTCAAATCGACATGCAAATAACTTTAGTCTTGTCCAGCGAACCATCTGCATCTTTTTGAAAGTGAACTTGCCATTGAAAAGTCCCTTTTCATTCTCCGTCTTTCCTTGTTTTTAAAAAAAAGCTCACGCAGTAGTTCACCATTCTTTTTCTAAAGCTACGGGTGCCGTCGACCGCCAGAAATGATAAAATGCGCCGTATTATTAACGCGTTAACTTTGACAGACCTAGTATAAACACGATACTAATCTATTTTTAAAATCAATTATGGTTGTGTTGATGTTTTTAACCTTCTCTATGATGAGTCCAGGACTTGCAAGAGTATCCATTCATGTATATGGACCCTCTCTCCTCAGAAATGGTTCTGCTGCCTCTCCCATTTACGGACATTTTCACCGGTACAGAATGTACCGAGCCAGTCTGTAAAACAGTAAAACAACGTTCCTGCTTCACTGCAGATACTTGACATTAATCCGGTCGTCGCTCTGCCTATGTTGCATATTTACGGAAAAGTACTAGGGCCATGCAAGAGAAAAAATAATTGAGAGGGGAAGATTTTTTTTTTACTGTGCACTTCAAGACAAAAGTCGAAATGTCGAGAAAAATCTCGAGAAAAATGTTGAAATGTCGAGATTAATGTTGAAATACACAACATTGCCCAGGCAGGTGGAAGCAGCAGCGGGATGACCGGGGGTGGGGGGACGCAGGCAGGTGGAAGCAGCAACGGGATGACCAGAGGGGGGGGGGGGGGCGCAGGCAGTTGGAAGCAGCAACGGGGTGACCGGGGGTGGGATATTTTGCTGTCAAATGTGATTCTAATGCTGGTAAAAGGACTGTTGTGTACGGGGCCATGTATGAGTGGAATTAATTTCCCAAACACATCACACAATCAAATAATAACATTCAAATTATTAGTTAAGCAACATCTTCAGTATAAGTAACAATTCTAGAACATTGAAACAGAGATCACTGAAACAGGCTGAGACTGATTGTCTGACCTGCTGGAAATTGAAACATAGTTGGTTATGACTGTTGGTGAATGTATTTTTTTCTTTCTTTTTTCTGTATTAGATCAGTTATGAAGTTCTAGACTACAAATGAAATGAAATTCTGGACTGCTTTTCAGACTTTTTGACGACCTCAGATGAAATCTTAACTGTGCAGTGTTTTTGTTTTGTTTTGTGTTATATTCTCATTTCACTGTCTTCATTTTGTGGAATGTCTGCTTTTTTTTTGCAGAGTATTATTAATTTGATATTCTCTTTATCTAGTGGAAATGTATTTGGTTTGCTTTTATTATGTGATGTTTAGTACTGTATTATTTTAAAATGTTTGGCGGACCCCAGGAAGAATAGCTGCAGTCATGATGTAGTTAATGGGGATCCTAATTAAACAATTAAAACAGTTAAACAGCAGGACCTGGTTGCAACTTAAACCCTTAAATCCTATTGAAGAGTAAAGGGGAACGAACGAAGAGGGGTTTAATATTAGGTTTCTAATTTAAATTAGTTCACTTTGGCATGAATGTGTGAAGACGGCGGTAATCAGGTGGCAGGCTCGCCACCTGTTCCTTGAAATACAGAATTGTTACGTAATTGGGAATTAAAAGTTGCGTTCCGTATTGGAACGCAGTTTATTCTGTATTTCACAATTGTCCCATGATGCACCTCTTTCACACTCGCACACACATGAACAACAAACTAATAAAATAAACAAAATAAAGGACAGGATATATTTAAGACAGCAACATGTGTTGGTTCGCTCTGTTATTTATTGATGTCACTTCATTCGTTTCAGTAAATCAAACTAAGGTGAAACAAATATATTAATCAAATATATTATTTCCCACTAGATGCAAAGTGAGATATTTCAAGCCTTTATTTGTTATAATTTTGATGATTATGGCTCACAGTTTATGAAAACCCCAAATAAAAAAATTAAAAAAAAATTGGAATATTTTATGAAATTAATAAACAATTCAATCATCAAAATGATAACAGATAAAAGCTTAATATATCTTGCTTTGCATGTAATGAGACTAATATAGTAGTTTCACCTTGTAAGTTGAATTATTGAAATAAATTAACTTTTACACCATATTCTAATGTTCCGACCTTCACCTGTAGCTGTATTTATATTTACTTGCATGTACATTTGGGCTGATGTGACATACATAGCATTTCAGTTGCTAGTATGGTTGTCTGTCTGCACAGTCAGTTCAATGCTATTAAAGCACTTTAAACTTTATATCAAATCATTTTGTTCTTTCATATAAAATAAACACATTTCTATGCAGTTTAGAAGTTTTGGGGATGTTCCTTTTTTTGGCTCCTGCGCTGCTGAAATCGGGGCATCCCTTATTTCTATTTCTGAAAAGTGGCAACCCTACATTAAGAGAACCAGTGAGTACATCCTGCATTTCAGAGGATTAGTGGTGGATAGAAACGCGCTTTCAGAGGTAACAAAACTGAATCTGAGGACACTTTCTCCCACAAGTCTTCTCCTTCCCCTCGGGTTTTGGTTGTGATGATCTACTTGTTATATTTTTGAACAGTTTTCATGCCAGGAGGGATCTTTCTTCCCGTTTACTGCGGTGCTGGAGCTGGACTGACGTCATCGCAGTGACAAGAAAGAGCCACGTGGTTAAAGTAGCTTCAACCGGAAATGATGTAGACGTCTTCACAATAAAGGTCGCAACTGTTTTTTTTTTTGTAAAGGTGATGTTATAAAGAATACTCGAGTTGTAAAAAAGAATCAGGGGGGATGGTGGATTTTATCATATGGGGACAGATAATTTGTGCTGATTACAAATAATATAATATATTACAAATAATAGCAGTGACCAAAACACCTGCAGAAATACTGCAGGAATGACATAGCAGCAGTTAAATGCAGCCTTCTGTAAGCTTTAAATATCCACTGGGCTTACATCAAATACATCAAAACACAACAATCTGAACTTATCAATATGACTCTGTCCTTCACAGGATAAGTAAAATGGATCACTGCAAAAACTCAAAATCTTAACAAGAATATTTGTCTTATTTCTAGTTAAAATGTCTCATTTTAGTAAAAAAATCTCATTACACTTAAAACAAGACTCATCACTGGAAAAAACAACAATTTTCACCTGTTTCAAGTAGATTTTCACTTAAAATAAGTAGAAAAATCTGCCAGTGGAACAAGATTTTTTTGCTTGTAATAAGAAGATAAATCTCGTCCCACTGGCAGATTGTTCTACTTATTTCAAGTGAAAATTTACTTGAAACAGGTGAAAATTGTCAAATAAGTTATTTTTCTGGTGATGACTCTAAATGTTGAAATAGCAGTAAAACCACATTCATTGATGAAATGACATAAGGGATGGAAAGGGGGGATGGCAGTTTTACAGGGGGGATGATTTGGACCGTTTTTATTTCAGGGGGGGATGATTTGGACCGTTTTTATTTCAGGGGGGGATGCCATCGTCCCTCATCCCACCTCATCCCCCCTCAACTCCAGTACTGCTTCTAGGCCGAAAAACGTCCCTCTCCTACCACAGGGCCGTTTCTTTGCCCCGTAAAGGTTCCTGAGGGCCCCTTCATAGGGCTGTTCCTGGTAATGGAAACACGTGCAGACGGCCCTGTAAAATCTACCCAGAACTCCTGCTAGCCCTGTAGTGCCTGTAGTGGCTTTAGCTGTCTTACACAGCTGCAAACATGTTGTTTCCATAACTGCAGGTTATTTAGTCCAAAACCAGCTCTGTTCTGTAAAACCGCTGTACTGGAGACGCCCTGGGTCACTCCTGCTATGAAACTTGAGACGCACGTTTTGACCCTCTTGCATGCAAAGGTTAATTAAATAATTTACTAATTAATTGTCAAATTTTATTTCAGAGTGCTCTAATATTATTTCAGTTTTATTCAGGTATTGCAGTCACCTTGAGTGTTTTTAAAATGTGTTTCTATAGATGTATTAGATACTATTTTCCACAACAATAACTGTGCAGATGACACACAAATCTATATAACCATCTCACCAGGAGACTATAATCCAATCCAGGCATTGATCAAATGCATTGATCAAATGAAAAAGCTAGTTAATGAAGTTAAATGAAGACAAAACGGTAACAGCAGTGTCTGGAGCCAAGGAAGAAATAGTAAAAGTCACTCCAAGAGCCAAGTCTTAAACCTGGGAGTGGTTCTGGACTCAGACCTGAACTTTAACATCCACATTAAGACGGTAGTGAAGTCTGTTATCACCTAAAGAACATCTGGAGGATTAAAGGACTGGTGTCTCAGCAGGACTTGGAAGACCTGGTCCAGCTTTTATCTTCAGTAGACTGGACTGTAACGCTGGTCTCACGGGTCTAGAACCTCCATCACCAGCTGCAGGTAGTCCAGAACCTGCTGGAGTCCTGAGACCAGGAGACCAGAGTCCTCACTGAGACCAGGAGACCAGAGTCCTCACTAAGACCAGGAGACCAGAGTCCTCACTGAGACCAGAGTCCTCACTAAGACCAGGAGACCAGAGTCCTCACTGAGACCAGAGTCCTCACTAAGACCAGGAGACCAGAGTCCTCACTAAGACCAGGAGACCAGAGTCCTCACTGAGACCAGGAGACCAGAGTCCTCACTGAGACCAGGAGACCAGAGTCCTCACTGAGACCAGGAGACCAGAGTCCTCACTGAGACCAGAGTCCTCACTGAGACCAGGACTGTCAGGGTTTTGACATTTCCCCCAGTTTTGAGTTTTCAGTTCTGCCCCTCCTGTTTCCCATCTGGTTGGTCTGTACTGTTTTCTCCCTCCATGTCTCCCCGTCTAGTTTTGGATTCCTGTTTTTTTGTTTTTTAGCCTTTTATGATCCTGCACAGCAGCGCTTTTGGTTTTGGTTCAATAAACCCAGTTTTTGGTGAACTCCTGCCTCCTGCTCTCCTGCATTTGGGTCCTCAACAACCACACCTGTGACAGAACGGACCGACCAGATGGACCCAGCGGGAGAGCTCATTACGCTGCTGGAGTTCTTCTGCCGGGAATCGGCAAAGAACATGCGCTGGGCTGAGGAGGAGGAGTCCCCCTTCTGGGGAACACGCCTGGTTCTGGGTGGGCCCAGGAGCCTTCAGGCTCAGAGGAGACGACCACGTCGGCCCCAGCCCCAGCTTGTTCCGGCTCCGGCGGTGGTCCCCGGGTCCCCCTCAGCCAGCTCCGAGGACCCGGGTTCCCCCTCAGCCCGAGGACCTGGGTTCCCCCTCAGGCAGCTCCAAGGACCCGGGTTCCCCCTCAGCCAGCTCCAAGGACCCGGGTTCCCCCTCAGCTCCGAGGACCCGGGTTCCCCCTCAGCCCCAGGACCCGGGTTCCCCCTCAGCTCCAAGGACCCGGGTTCCCCCTCAGCCCCAGGACCCGGGTTCACCCTCAGCCAGCGCCGAGGACCCGTGTTCCCCCTCAGCCCCAGGACCCGGGTTCCCCCTCAGACAGCGCAGAGGACCCGGGTTCCCCCTCAGGCAGCTCCAAGGACCCGGGTTCCCCCTCAGGCATCTCCGAGGACCCAGGTTCCCCCTCAGCCAGCCACGAGGACCCGGGTTCCCCCTCAGGCAGCTCCAAGGACCCGGGTTCCCCCTCAGCCCCAGGACCCGGGTTCCCCCTCAGACAGCTCCAAGGACCCGGGTTCACCCTCAGCCAGCGCCGAGGACCCGGGTTCCCCCTCAGCCAGCGCCGAGGACCCGGGTTCCCCCTCAGGCAGCTCCAAGGACCCGGGTTCCCCCTCAGCTCCAAGGACCCGGGTTCCCCCTCAGGCATCTCCGAGGACCCGGGTTCCCCCTCAGGCAGCTCCAAGGACCCAGGTTCCCCCTCAGCTCCAAGGACCCGGGTTCCCCCTCAGGCATCTCCGAGGACCCGGGTTCCCCCTCAGGCAGCTCCAAGGACCCAGGTTCCCCCTCAGCCCCAGGACCCGGGTTCCCCCTCAGACAGCTCCAAGGACCCGGGTTCCCCCTCAGCTCCAAGGACCCAGGTTCCCCCTCAGCTCCAAGGACCCGGGTTCCCCCTCAGGCATCTCCGAGGACCCGGGTTCCCCCTCAGCCAGCTCCAAGGACCCGGGTTCCCCCTCAGGCAGCTCCAAGGACCCGGGTTCCCCCTCAGGCAGCTCCAAGGACCCGGGTTCCCCCTCAGCCCCAGGACCCGGGTTCCCCCTCAGACAGCTCCAAGGACCCGGGTTCACCCTCAGCCAGCGCCGAGGACCCGGGTTCCCCCTCAGCCAGCGCCGAGGACCCGGGTTCCCCCTCAGGCAGCTCCAAGGACCCGGGTTCCCCCTCAGCTCCAAGGACCCGGGTTCCCCCTCAGGCATCTCCGAGGACCCGGGTTCCCCCTCAGGCATCTCCGAGGACCCGGGTTCCCCCTCAGGCATCTCCGAGGACCCGGGTTCCCCCTCAGGCATCTCCGAGGACCCGGGTTCCCCCTCAGCCAGCTCCAAGGACCCGGGTTCCCCCTCAGGCAGCTCCAAAGACCCGGGTTCCCCCTCAGCTCCGAGGACCCGGGTTCCCCCTCAGCCAGCTCCAAGGACCCGGGTTCCCCCTCAGGCAGCTCCAAGGACCCGGGTTCCCCCTCAGCTCCGAGGACCCGGGTTCCCCCTCAGCCAGCTCCTAGGCTGGCTCCCCGCATCTTGTCTGCTCTGCCCCGAGGGCGACCCCCGGAACTGTGTGCCCGGTCCCGAGGACGGCCCCCGGAACTTAGGCCGTGTGTTGGCCTGGAGTCCTCACTGAGACCAGGAGACCTGAGTGGAAGTTTGTAGTGGAAGTTGAGCAGGGGGCGGGATCATGGGTGGGCGGGGCCATGTCCACTGTTATGCACTCCCTTCCCCCCCCTTTTTCTTGTCTCCCTTCAGGTGCTCTGCATCAGGGGATTATCTGGCTCCGCCTGTATTAAAGAAGGACAGGAGGAGCAGGTGCTCTCTCTCTCAGACCAGGCAGCCTCACCTTGGTGCCAGGGTTGCTCCTGTGTTTCTTTGTTTGTGTTGCTTTGAGGATGGAGGTCTGTCAGTTTGGTTTTCTTTCCTCGGTTTTTGTTTTGAGGTTAGGTTCCTGCTCTGGTTAGGTCAAGGACGGAGGTTCTGGGTCCGACGGCCCATTGCGTGGTTGGCTCAGGCTTCCCTCATGGTCTTTTCCTTTTTTTTGTTTTGTTTGGTCAGACCTCCAGACTCATGGTGTTAAGTCATGGGGGTTTTCCTTGGTTTATGAATAAAACCTGCTTTTTATACGCAATTGAAACTCGAGTGTGGTGTCCTTGATGTTCTGGTCACAGAGTTGAGTCGAGTGTTCTAACTGGTGATCGTAACATCCACCTCTGCTGAAGCCGGGTTAACATTGTTGGGGGGAACGTGTAACGTCTGGAGGGACTAACCTGGGGAAAAGGCAGATGCTGCAAGTAATGAAACTGGTCCTCTTGGTATTACTGTATTACCTTGGAAGTATTTCCTGCAAAAACGTCCTCTTCAATATTTTTAAACAGGCAGAAAGAGAGGTCAGTCTAATGTAATTATTAAAATTACAATTAAAATGACTGCTGTCCATCATGTCTCCAGCTCACGTCAGATCAGCTGCAGCTGGTCCGTTGACATGTTTGAGCTTGATACAGGGAGTAAACTCAGGTAGTAAATCAATTCAATTCAATTCAATTCAATTTTATTTATATAGCGTCTAATACAACAGAGTTGTCTCTAGACGCTTTCCAGAGACCCATACCCAGAACATGACCCCCGAGCAGTTATTACATAAACAATGGCAGGTAAAAACATAGTGGGAGAAAAACCTTAAGCCAAACAGTGGCAAGGAAAAACTCCCCTTTAGGAGGAAGAAACCTGGACCAGGACCAGGCTCGTAAGGGGGGACCCTCCTGCCGAGGGCCAGACTGGTGGGTCAGGGATCAAGGGAAAAGGTTTTTCCTGCACACAAACTATGACAGAATATAACAGAAAGCGCTGAAATGTCAGTTGATGCCAACAAGAATGAGCCAGCCACAATGAAACTGCACACACATAAACCCTGTCGTAGGTCAGCTTAAAAAAGCCTGATAGCACCAATATAAAAGGACCAAACTATCCAATAAAGAGTATTGATGAGCAGAGCCGGCCCATGGCATAAGAGAACTAACAGCTGCTTAGGGCCCCGTGACCACTAGGGGGCCCCCAAGAGATAAAAAATAATTATTATATTTTTATGTGTGAGTGATGATTCATACATTATCAAAGGTATGTTATTGTACAAAAACACAATAATTAATATTATTACATAAACAATATTATGTTAACGGACTAGAGTAGATACTGCTGGAAGATTGTCTAGTTTTTGTAATACATTGTTGTTGCACTTAATTGTTGTTGTTCCACTTCAAATTGTTGTTGCACATTGCTGTTGCAGTTTATTTAAAACCAAAAATAAAGTAGATAACGTGTTTACAGTAAATGGTTTATGAATGATCTATTTGATTATTTTGTTTCTTTTAGTAGGTCTACACTGTAGATGACACTCAGTATCACACTTAGTACTATATCTCTTTAAATATTAAGTGTAAATCAACCCCAGGCCGCTCTTGTAGCTGAATTTGCTCCATTTTCAGATTAAAAACCATAGATGGTAAAAACCTGCCAGGCTGACAGTAGGATGATGGAAACAACACTACTGCAACTGTGCAGCTCTCTGACCTTTGACCTGTTGCTTCTCTGTGTGGCCAGTAGGGGACGTTGCTGACTTTGATCAATATTAATTGAAAGATTTTTCTGCAAGTTTGTTAATCTGTTGTTGCTTCCATGGTCTTAATCCCTGTGGATTACAATCTAACTACAACAAAAAGTTCTTAGATCTAGTTTTACAAGTGTATTTGTAATGACAGGGAAGAACATGACATAAGTTTATAGTGGGTGTGTGAATGATCAATAATCAGTATTATCATCAGAGCTGGGTAGTAACGAGTTACATTTACTCCGTTACATTTACTTGAGTAAGTTTTGGGAAATGTTGTACTTTTAGGAGTAGTTTTGAATCACTATACTTTTTACTTTTACTTGAGTAGATTTGTGAAGAAGAAACTGTTCCTCTAACTCCGCTACATTAGGCTACGTTGAGCTGTTACTTTTCTTTTATCCCTTTTATCCACGTACGCGTCAATCTCATGACATTACTGAGTGATTCTTTGGGAAAAATGTTTGTTTTTGCATGTTTTGTCACATTTACACAGACTCAAACACACACAGAGTTTCTATGAGTTCATGTTTGTTCTAGTTCTGGTTAAAAAAGAAAAGTACAAAGGCTGGACATTTTGTGCTACTTGTGCTTAATTTATTTTTTTATTCTGTTATTATTTTATTCATTTTATTATGTATTAAAGTACTTGAATTTACTTTAAGATTATTTTAATTTCAGCTATTTTTCATTAATTTTAATTAATTTGATTATTTTATTGATTTAATTTGCCTGAAGATGATTATTTTGTACTTTTATCTGTTTGAATGGTTGTGCTAAAAAAATAAATCAGACGTTACTCAACAGTTACTCAGTACTTGAGTAGTTTTTTCACCAAGAACTTTTTTACTTTTACTCAAGTAATTATTTGGATGATACTTTTTACTTCTACTTGAGTCATATTATTCTGAAGTAACAGTACTTTTACTTGAGTACAATCTTTGGCTCCTCTACCAGCTCTGATTATTGGCAGTAATAAAGAGACCTAAAATCACATTTCTCTTAGGGCCCCATGGAGGCTTGGGCCGGCCCTGTTGATGAGAAGCCCCTATTATTTCCTTCCATGTGTGTGTTTGTGTGTGAGGCTCAGATGAGGGAGATCTTCATCCCCGAACCGGGTGTTCTGCCAATTTCTGCTCCCTGCAGAGAAATGCTACTTTGTGGTTATGCACATGCGCACAGTGGATTTTCAACGTTTGATTGCCACGCTTATATAGTATAGTATAGTATAGTATAGTATAGTATAGTATAGTATAGTATAGTACGTTAATATAATACATCCATGCGCTAAATGGATAATATGGGATGTTGAGTATTTGATCCTTCAAAATAAACTACCCATGACATGAATTGCATTACACTTTATGAACATTATACGATAAAGAGGAAAAAAATAATAATTATATCACTTTATTTGATATTTATTCAGTCATTGGTCTTTATTTAACCAGGCAGGTCATTAAGAACATTCTTATTTACAATGACGGCCTGGCAAGAGACAAGGAACAATTGGGGGGAAAGGAAGGCTAATCTGCAGGCTAATCTGAGCCAAAATAATGTGCTAATGAGGCTTTGATTCTGAACAATGCCTCCTTGAGTTGTCCATCTCTCTCCTGGATGCGTCTCTTTTCTGTGGGCATTTCGAATTGTCTTCATTTTAACAAAACATACAAGATTAGATTGCTGTTTATTCACATTGAGTGAATGATTTGAATGGTGCATTATTTCCATCATCCATCTTGCTTGATAAAAACAAAATCAGCAGCTGGTTGGATTATTTCTCACTAAACGCCCTGAACTCGACATTGGATTTTAGAGAAGTTGATTGTGATCATTTGTTATACTGTGTAGGCCACATTTCAAGCTCACCTTTTGAGACGTGTCAGGGCATCCCCTGCCTAACCCCCCCTTTTTGCCTATCTCTCAAGGAGGTGTCTGGTGGATCTGAATGAGTGACTCTGATGACTTTATTTGTGAAAAATTATCAAAATTATGAATGAAAAAGAAAATCATGTTGAAATATGAAATCATATTATATTTTCCCCCACCCTCGGGAAGGGCAACATCAGCCAAGGACGGCATGAGGAAGGTTGCCAAGACAACCAGAGCGATAGCTTCCGCATGTCTCTGCAGGTGTGTTTCATTGTGATCCCAGCGAGTTAAAAATATCTCAACCGGTGAAACTGGTTCCGTTCTTGCAGTTTCCTCCAAAACCTCATTAAATGCTTGCATCTTACTGCTTTCTCACTTATTTTTTTCTATTCATTTTGTGTCAAATGCCATGTAATGTGTCATTTCATGCTTTTGCTCATTTAAAGAGAATTTTTTTTTTCTGACCTGGATTTTATTCTATTTTTTTAATATTTATTCATTAACTCACACTCTTTACTTTCAGATATGGATACAAAATGTAAATCTTGTTCTTTTTTTGAAACTGAAACATATTTTCCTGTTAAAAAAAAAAAACTAAAAGATTGTTTCTGGAACATTTATTCACGTTTTGATTTTGTGTTTGGGACAGTAAAATGAAACCTTTAAGTTTATACAAAACATATGTTTGAAGAGTCAGACTGTTAATAACTGAAAAAAGAAAAAGTACAATAATATAAGTAAGAGGATAAGTGTATGAACAGCTCCAGTGTCGCCCCCTACTGATAGGAATATTGAATTGTACCTGGTGACTCATAAGAGGAAAGACAGGTTTAACTCAAAGTTCATTTGGACATTTTTGACATGATTGAACGGAGCTGAGACGCTGTTTCAGGGCGGAGGTTATGAACTAAAAAGCTGAAATAAAAGGACTTAAATCTCTGATTCAGAGGGACATTTAACTGGTGAGTCTACCCATTGAAGGATACTACAAATATTTGAAGAAAATGGATGAGAAAACTCTTAAAGATTTCCTGAGCTGCCATGTTTGTTTAGAGACTTTCAAAGATCCGGTGTCTCTGGGCTGCAGCCACAACTTCTGTTCAAGCTGCCTGAAAAAGTTCTGGGAACAAACTAACAACAGAAACTGTCCCATGTGTAAAAGAAAATCTTCTAAAGAGGATCCTGGTGTGAACTTTTCACTGAAGGAACTTGCTGATTCTTTTGCTGAAACACAGACAGGTGGATCGTCTGAGACTGAAAAAGAAGAAAAGAGGGTGGTGGAAGTTTGTAAGAAACACCCAGGAATACCTCAACTGTTCTGTAGAGACGAACAGAGAGCTGTGTGTTCTGTCTGTGAGTTTTCTCTGCACCAGAACCACAAAGTGGTTCCTGTAGAAGAAGCAGTCGGTGAGCTGAAGGAGCTGCTGAAATCTGACTTAAAGTCTCTGCAGGACAAGAGGAACAAATACAAACAAGTGGAGAAAACATATGATGATGTGGTTCAACACTCCAAGAAGCAGCTGCTGTCCACAGAGAAGCAGATCAGAGCAGAGTTCAACAAACTGCAGCAGTTCCTGAAGGAGGAAGAGGAGTCCAGACTGGCAGCTCTGAGGGAGGAAGAGGAGCAGAAGGGGAGGAGAATCAGCGGGGAGAGGAAGAGGATCCAGGAGCAGATCTCCTCTCTGTCAGACAGCATCTCTGCTGTGGAAGAAGAGCTGCAGAAAGACGACATGACGTTCCTCAGCAGGTATAAACCCACCTGGGACAGAGCCAGAGAGCAGAGCTCAGTGTCAGATCCACAGCTGCTCTCAGGAGCTCTGGTAGACGAGGCCAAACACCTGGGAAACCTGGCCTTCAGAGTCTGGGAGAAGATGGGGGACCAGGTCCACTTCAGCCCCGTGGTTCTGGACCCAAACACTGCAGCCCCCGATCTCTATCTGTCTGCTGATCTGACCAGTGTGACACAAGGAGATACACGGCAGCAACTTCCTGATAATCCAGAGAGAAACGTCGAGTATGCCCATGTGTTTGGTTTTGAGGGTTTGACCTCAGGGAAACACAGCTGGGAGGTGCAGGTGGGAGATCATCCTGGCTGGGGTGTTGGTTTGGTTAAAGACTCAGTTGACAGGAAGGGAGAGGTGTTTGCTTCACCTAAATATGGAATCTGGTGTTTGTTGCATCGTGATGGAAAATACACCAATGGTGTTGGTAAGACCCTCACGGTGGAGACGAGTCTCCGGAGGCTCAGAGTCCAGCTGGACTATGACGGGGGAGAGGTTTCCTTCTACAACGCTGAAGACATGAAACACATCTACACTCTCAGAGACACTTTCACTGAGAAACTCTTCCCTTATTTCTGTGTCGTAAACTCTGGTGATGCAAAAACCTCTGAGATCAGAATCTGTCAGACAAAGAACAGATTAACCTGAGATAAAGAAAATATATTCATGTGTCTTTAATGTTTTGATGGAATAACTTTTCCAAGATCAGGATTATTTTGAAGTAAAAAGTTCACATGAACAAATAAGCGAATCTCAAAACGTTGAAAATACGACACATTTAAATATCATTGTAAAACATTCAGAGTATTTGTTCAGCGATGAATAAGATACCAAAATATAAAGGTTTATAAAGTTGTGATTCATTTTATCCAAGTTTGTATTCATGTTATACATTTTTAATAGATTTTGTGTTTTACTTTCAAACTTTATTCTAAATAAATGTAGTAACCAGTTAAAAATATGACATATAAATCCACCATGTTCCTAAATCTGAGAGCTATTTTTAATCAACCTGCTGATTTTATAACATAAAAGAGTAAAAGTCAAATGAAAAATCGATACTAAAGAACATATTTCTGTGTAAATGTTGTAAATGTTCAAATGTCAGAGTTTATAAGTCGCCCCTCAAGTTTCTGTCCAAAGATCAGAGTCTTTAAACAAATTGCAACTAAAAGAAATTAAAACATGGAAAACATCTAAAAACACAGCTGGTTCTCAGGTGAGCAAATGTTTTGTAGTTGTTGTTTCATATCGTTTTAAACTTTTTTAAATGTATATGTATGTATGTTTATTTTATCATTCTTAACTGTGGTTCATAAAACCTTCACATGTGAAACATTGATTTATTTTAAGTTTCTTTCAATCAAACATCTGTATTAACCTGGTAAACAAACATGATCATGATTTATTTTTATTATTTGATATCCTGATTTTAACAAACTCTGCATGTAATTTCTTTTTGGGGAAATAAAATATGAATTAAATGAACTGACTTCAGTTTAATGAGTCTGTAAAAACAATGAGACACAGGTTTCTAGTTAAATGGTCATTTTATTGATAACAGCAGATAAAAGCAGAAAGAGTGAAAGACCTACGATCCTACGAGAGAGTCCCAGTCAGGGCTGTCAGTGCAGCTTCATGGCTGCTGCAGAAAGTAGATGCACAAGTTCAGAGTGAAGACAGAAAGCAGCTCCACTTGATCTCCTCACTGATGCTTCATATCTGACACTGCCCTCTAGAGGCCAGAGGAGATCAGTTCACCTGGTTTCATGTAGGACCCAACAACTGCTGACTCTCAGTCCTGACTCCAGCTGCTCTCACTGTACACCATCGTATTCTCTCACTTCACTCGTACACCACCGTATTCTCTCACTTCACTCGTACACCATCATATTCTCTCACTTCACTCCTACACCACCGTATTCTCTCACTTCACTCCTACACCATCGTATTCTCTCACTTCACTCTTACACCATCGTATTCTCTCACTTCTGTCATGTGGATGTTCATGCAAACATGGATCCAGCTACGCTGAGAGATTCTGTGTAGTTTTTTATTTTGAATCTTATACTGATGTTCAAGTTAGTTTTTTGTTGAGAAGGGTTAATGTTATGTTCATTTTATAGGATCATGCATGAAAGAACGCTAAAACTAAATTGTCAGGTTTGCTGAAGGTGTTTATGTGATGGAACAAACTTATTAAATCAATAAATGTCAGCAGGGAATTTGGGGCCCAAGGCAAAGGGAGGCATGGGGCCACTGAAATGAGAAGACAACACACAAAGCAACAGGTCAAATATACAGATAGAAACATTTTAGCAGAATACACATGTATTATTTCTTTTCCTGTCTTTTTTACTCACATTCCTCCTTCTTTTTTTTGCACAGACAGCTGTTTAGGCCAGAGTGCTGGCTCATCTTCAAGAAGTACAGTGGATGTTGCTGGAGAGCTCTCAGAGCCCATCCCTGTCTCATTCTGGAAACAAATACAAAACACAGTATAAGGCTCTTACCCAGAGGTGAAATGTACAGTATATTTACTAATGTGGACACTTGAGGATTTCATCTAACTTCAAATCTGTCTGCTCTGCTGCGACTTAGAGGCAAACACTGTACTTTAAACTCCACTACTGTACATTAAATGTAATGGCTGGTTACATATTTCAAACCTTCTCTGCCTCGTACAAACGTACTGTACCCTCAAAATCACGATTTAATACTAATATTTGTGATAAACTGAAACAGTCCTCCTTTGTGGGGTGACTTTTTAAGCCAAAGCTCACTACATATTACACAATTAAATATCTACAGCAGTTAATGATAACACACGTTAAAATTATGTTAAAATAAAGTTATAACACTGAGGAATTCAATTCAATTCAATTCAATTCAATTCAATTTTATTTATATAGCGTCTAATACAACAAAAGTTGTCTCTAGACGCTTTCCAGAGACCCAGAACATAAACCCCCGAGCAGTTATTACATAAACAATGGCAGGTAAAAACTCCCCTAGTGGGAGAAAAACCTTAAGCCAAACAGTGGCAAGAAAAACTCCCCTTTAGGAGGGAAGAAACCTTGAGCAGGACCAGGCTCGTAAGGGGGGACCCTCCTGCCGAGGGCCAGACTGGTGGGTCAGGGACGGCAGCAGCACAGCAGGCAGGTGGAAGCAGCAACGGGATGACCAGGGGTGGGGACCACCCAAAAGAGATCCCAAAAGGGATCATTTTAATAACTTCTTTAACTGTCTTGTGTTTTCAATGCACAACTTTACACATTCATGACTAAATCCCTGTTGATAAGATTGTCTTTTATTTCTCCCTCCATGGGGAAACTCACTGTGGCAGGGTGGAGGAGCTGCAGCCACTCAGGCTGACGGGACACAGAGGTGTGGCCCGTCAGCCTCTCCACCCTGCCAGCCTTAGAGGGGGGGACAGAGAAGCTGCAAGGGAGGACTGGGAAGCTGCTGATGTCGGCTGATGCTGCGCTTGTGCACGTGTGGCGGTGATTCTGCTTTAATAAAAGGGTTCTGCACAAAACTCCGTGTCCTCTCTATCCTGTCGGTCGGGCCCCCGTAGCACTCGCTACACTCACTTTGTGCAGCAGCAGTACACTTAACACACTTATGCAGAGGAGGGGTAAAAAAAAGTAAAAAATATATAATGACTAAATATAAACAGTATATACGTTTGGGATGAAAAATAAAAAGTAGTGCAGTACGGGAAAGAAAGAAAAACTGCAAAAAAAGCAGGTAGGATGTGTGTGACAGATATTGCACATGTTATTGTCCGTTAGCTACTGAGATCAGCCTGGTTGTACAGTCTGATGGCAGCGGGGAGGAAGGACCTGCGATGCCTCTCAGTGACATAATAAATGTGTTTCTCTTTCAGATAGTGGAACCGGACAAAAACTAGACGACGTACCTGCCAAGAATCTGTCCTCTCTGAATAGTAAAGCCCCAAAAATAATCCAGCTCCACCTTCCATTGAGTCATTCTGGTCATTTTGTCTGAGGTGTTTTTCAATGGGACGTTATCTGTTCCAGTCATATATTTAACAGTCATTTCAAGTGGATAATCAAACTCTGCCAAAAAAAAAAAAAACAATTGTAAAAGTTTAGGAAATAAATGACAAAAGTGCTCTCAATCCATGGATCTTGTCTTTTTTTTTTGCTATAATTTAACAAGGAATGAGAAAAAGCTTCAAAGTTTAAAGAGTTTAAAGATCCATTTTTATTTATAACAGAATAAATACCCCATACAAATTATGTGCCTGAGGCACTACTAACAGACCAGCGCACAATCAACCTAAACAAAAATAATATACATACCAAATTAAAAGTTTAACAATGAATTTATTTTTTATGACTTTGAAAATGAAATAAAATTATGTTCTCTCAAAAAAATAAATGTCTTGCAAGTTCTTATCTACCAAACATGACTTTATATTGGTATATTTACATCTGAATGAGCATCTAAGGTACAGGTATGTATATGTCCAGACATAGATAGTATGTACATGTTTCTTTCATGTATTCTATATATATATATATATATATATATATATATATATATATATATATATATATATATATATATATATATATATATATGCCCCCCACAGGCCTACACACACAATACACACACAATACACACACAAATTATACATCTGAACGGGAATGCTCCTCCCGTTCTCTTTCTGTCCTTTTCCCCGTTAAAATGTCAGTCCTTTTATGCTAGCACATTTCTGAAGTTACAGGCTTTCTTTCTAAAAGAAAGTTCACAAAGGTGACCATGGTGATGTAGATCCAGACAGCAGCCATCAGTGATGTAATATGAGAGAAGGTTCAACTAAATACGTAAATAATTTGTCAGGAGTGAATGAACCGTACGGGGGCAAGATTCACCTAAAGGAGAGTCGGAGCGCTGCTGAAGATCAAATCTGAGGATTATTCGTGCAATAACACCAACACTGAGGTGAAGTATTAACATTTTATTCATCATGTTTGATTCCCAGTGCTTGAATAGTTGCCTCATCCACAACGAGGAGATTTAGAGAGTGTGCTAAAATCATTGCCACTTGAGAAAAAAAAAAAGGAAAGCTGGATTATGAGGATAATACATAACAAGCCATATCCTGAGGTTGGTAGCATTGCTGTGCAGTCTAAGCATGGATGCGGCTTAGACCTTCCCTTGCAGAAGGTTGGTGGTTGGCAGGGCCTCCACATGGCCATGGTTCCTGGGGAAAGTGGTGTTGACCAATATGGGACTGTTTAGAACAGGGGTGGCCAATCCTGGTCCTGGAGAGCACCTATCCAGCATGTTTTACATGTTTCCCTGCTTCAGCACACCATGATAAAAGTAGCTGTTTCAACAACAGAACTGTCCAAACCTTTATGACGAGCTAATGACGAGTAATTTGAATCAGGTGTGAGGAAGCAGGGAAACATCTAAACATGACTAAGAGGCAAGAATCCCCCCCAGTTGCAAAGCTCACTTTTTTTAAACATGCACAGATTTAGTCAAACGGGAAGCAGCTGATGGCTGTACGCCAAGAGTTTCACCAATACAGCAAACATTGCGACACTGTTACACCGAGAGCGCCCCCTGCAGGTTTGGAGCACTTCCGGTTGTAGTGACCGGTTATGAAGCGTTTTTCTTTTGAAGATGGTTTCTTGTTTTATATCGTTTTGTGCTTTGCATCGTTTCTCTATTTGCAGCGTTTGATGATGCTGTTTTTGTCTTTGTTTTTTTGCAGCACGTTTTTTCATTTGCACCACGTTCCTCTTTTTGTACCTCGTTTTGAGTTTGTGAATTTGAATCGTTTCTGTACTTGAAGCCGTTTTCCTTAACTGAGACGCATTAGGCCGTTGCAGTGGGTTTGACCCTTGTCGCCCACCATACAAAAAAAAATAATTATATCGCTTTATTTGATATTCACTCAGTCAATGGCCTTTATTTAACCAGGCAGGTCATTAAGAACATTCTTATTTACAATGACGGCCTGGCAAGAGACAAGGATCAGTTGGGGGTAAAGGAAGTGGTTTAGGGAGTAAAACACAGTAAAACTGTAGCTCTACAAACAAAGGTAGAAAACCATTAGGGAGCATTTTTTGGCAAAGCAGCAGAAATGGGCAGAACACTGACAGATCCCGGCTGGAAGTTCCTGATAAACTCTCTGGGGCTTTTACTCTGAAAATCCAAACAGGAAGTACCTGCTGCTCCGTGATGGTGAGCGGGGACTTGAGGCTCAAGCCTGATTTATGGTTCCGCGTCACACCGACGCAGAGCCTACGGCCTACGCCGTCGACGCGTGCCCTACGCCGTCGATTTAACGTGGAACCATAAATCAGGCTTCAGGTTCAGCAGAGAGAGAGAGAGGCGCTGCCGGGACGCGGGACCGTCCGGACCGCGGAGTGACGCAGGAGCGCGCGGACCGGCGTGCCCATGGACCTAACCTCCTCCCGAACCCCTGGTACCGTGCAGGAGCACCGTCCTCCATCCGAACCCAGAACCCCTGCAGGTGCTCCGTCCATGCAAACCCCTGGTACCGTGCAGGAGCACCGTCCTCCAGCCGAACCCCTGCAGGTGCACGCTCCTGATCCGAACCCCCGTCAGGTGCTCTGTCCATCCGAACCCCTGCAGGTGCACGCTCCTGATCCGAACCCCCGTCAGGTGCTCTGTCCATCCGAACCCCTGCAGGTGCACGGTCCTGTGCCTGCAAATGCGCGGCCATTTATCACAATTTGAATGTGTTTTGTTCTCATGGACCTGGAAAAGGCTGGAAGGACCTGAGCCTGGAGTAAACCAGTCTGGGACTGCTACCTGGGGGGTTAGGACCTCCTCTAGGACCTCCTCTAATGTTCTAGTGCTGACAGGACCTGCTGATGTCCTAGGACCTCCTCTAGGGACCTCCTCTAGGGACCTGCTGATGTCCTAGGACCTCCTCTAGGGACCTCCTCTAGGGACCTCCTCTAGGGACCCCATGATGTCCTAGGTGTTCTCCCAGGACCTCCTCTAGGGACCTGCTGATGTCCTAGGACCTCCTCTAGGGACCTCCTCTAGGGACCCCCTGATGTCCTAGGTGTTCTCCCAGGACCTCCTCTAGGGACCCGCTGATGTCCTAGGACCTCCTCTAGGGACCTCCTGATGTCCCAGGTGTTCTCCTAGGACCTCCTCTAGGGACCTCCTCTATGGGACCTCCTCTAGGGACCTCCTGATGTCCTAGGTGTTCTCCCCGGACCCCCTTTGGGACTTCCTGTGGTGTGTTTGAGTGAATCTAGGATGTCCTCTGGTGTTTCAGTGCTTCTCCAAGAACTGCATTGGTGTTTTAAACCTCCTTTGGTGTTCCCGGGCTCCTCCAGAACCTCCGGAACATGCTGTCCCTATAGGTGTGCTTCCCCCTCCTGTAGGAGATCCAGCTCCCCCTGATCCTGAACCTGGCGTAGCTCCCCCTCGTCCACCTCGTCCACCTCGTCCACCTCGTCTCCCGTCCCTCATGGATCCAGCCTGCTCCCAGTTCCTGGCCCGACTCCTGCAGGAGCTGGATCCCCCCAGCACCAGCAGCAGCAGGATGACGTTCCCGGACCTGTGCACCTCGCTGTGCGCTCGCTTCGACCTGCTCCACCTGCTGAAGATCCACAGCCTGCTGTTCCAGACGGCCAGCATGGACCCCGCCTTCCCCGTCACGCTGTTCCAGGACAGGATGTGCTCCTCCTCCTCCTGCTCAGAGGAGGACGGGCCGCAGAAGAAGAAGCTGATGGTGGCGGCGGACATCGTGGCCATGTTGAACCTGATCCAGATGGGCGGGGAGGAGCTGGCGCCCAAGCTGCACAGGCCCGGTCACCGCAAGGACGGGGACGGGGACGGGGGGGTCACGTATGACCGCTTCAGCAATAAAGATCAGCACCAGCTCGGCCCCCCTCCAGCCGGCTCCTCCTGCGACTGCCATGCATTAATTCACACCTCTGATCCAAACTTCCTGTTGAAACGTGGCGCGCCCCCTCAGGACCAGCTACAGGACCTGCCCCAGAAGTCTGTCTGTCCGCCCCCCCCCGACCTGCGTAGGTCTTACTTCCCCTCCGATGCAGACAGCGAGTCGGTGACCGACCAGGAGTCCCTGCAGACGGTCGTCCCTCCGGACAGCGTCCAGTCCTGCGGCCATCGGAGGAACGTCTTCAAGCAGGAGCACCAACACCTCCTGGACGTCTCACCACAGGTCTGTCATCTGAAGTATCTGAGTATAAGGGCCAGGCAGGACAGAAAAATAAAATTAATATTTTAGAGATCTTTTTTCTCATTATGCACTTCGAGAAAAAAGTCGAAATGTCGAGAAAAAAGTCGAAATGCCAAGAATAATGTAGTACAATATTGAGAAAAAAGTCAAAATTTTGTGAATAAAGGTGAAATGTCGAGAAAAAATTCGAAATGTTGAGAAAAAAAAGTCAAAATGTTGAGAAAAAAGTCAAATTATGTTAGGTTGGTAACAGCAAGGTTCAGAATACAAGAATTGGCATTACGATATTGATTTGAAACAGATATCACAGATATGCAGTTGCATAACTTCAGACACGTCCCCTTAACGTTCCACTCCAAGGATGTAAGTTAATTCACACATTCCCTGCATTCACACTGAAATCATAGGCGTCCAGCTGCCATTCATTGTCTATGAAAACGCGCGTTGAGAAGCGGCGGGAGCAGAGCGTCAATTTGAAGTTGAAAAATCTGAACTTTATGCAAATGAGCAGCAGCGCTGCCGAGGCAGCGTCCAATCACAGACCGGGATTCCCCAAGCCAGAAGCCTCAATGCAGATTGTACTTTCATGTACACACAAACGTACACTCATTCACATGCGTGCAGGAGCAGAGCTGTGCACTAACACACGTATTTTATCAGGAATTAATATATTTCATCCAGCAAACTGACATTTTACGTGTGCGTCGCCGCGTACCCTCCGCCGTAGAGTCTGCGTTGATTTATGGTTGGAACCATAAATCAGCCTAGGTGGATTTATGGTTCACCGGGAGCAAGGGCTCGCTGGCAGTTGACGTTGATCCTCGGACCAAACTTGTTAAGGAGCATCAGACTCACTCTTATCTACGCAGAAATAACGCTAAAATATAAAGAAGGCTTCTACTGAAGATGTGCAGCTATATATGTAGACTATATACACTGTTCCCTCCACTTCTGCAGCACAGCTTTAGCCCCGCCCACTGCAGGCATCGACAGTACATGAAGCTGTCAGTGTGAACGCATCAAGCAGCGCGATGCTGGCATCAGGAGATTTTTGACGCTTTCGGTGTGAACGCAGGGTTAGTTAGTTACGGCTGCTGCTGCAGAGCTGTCAGTCGCTCTGCTAACTGGATTTGATGGACCAGAGGAGACATTTCCACTTTATTCACCAAATTGTATTTCAACTTTATTCTCGAAATTTTGACTTTATTCACGAAATTTCGACTTTATTCTTGAAATTGTATTTCAACATTAAAGGGAAAGTTTGGTTTTTTACAACCTGGATCTTATTTCTGGCATTTTTTATGGTCGTATACTCACCCAGGCAAGTTTGGTGTCATTTGGAGTCCTTCGGAAGATATTAGGGGGTTTTTTGCGAGCCGCTTCTCCATATAACGGTAGTGAATGGGGGCACAGCGGGACACAGACGATGCAGCGTCTAAATAACACATGATTGCCGTGAAACTCGTTCATTTCTTTTATGAATCACTAGATCTGCTTCCAGGACCTGTTGTCTACATCCGGGGCTGTGTGTGTAACAAATAAATCAGTTTGTAAACAAGACCTCTGAACTCACGACGTCATCTCTGTGCGCGCACTCTGTCCTCCGTTCAGTGAGCTCTTCAGCCGTATACTCTGGCTCGGAACTGTAAGGACGTCCATCATATTCAAAATTGTCGTCCACAACCTCAGAATTTGACAAATATTCAGACATGTTTCAAATAACTAACAGTAAACTAACAGTAGCGAACTCCAGCTGTACACAGAGCTGTGTCTGGGATGCGCGCACAGAGATGGATATGTTTGGTTTTTGTAACATGCCATGCTCAGGCGGGAGACACGTGTAGCTCAGTGCTTAACTTTTATTTTCAATCCACGCTATATTCTTCTGGTCCGTTCTCCTATATGTTCCCCCTTTAACCCGGTACATAGGTTCCTCTAAACATCCGTTCCCGCTACAGTTTTAACTAAGAGAAAAGGCAGAAAATGTCAGAAAAATAAAAATGTAATAAAGCTAACTGGGTAGTTTTCAATTTTATCTCTGTAATCATTCATGGATAAAACAAGCAGCACTGGTGCCTAATGTGCTCCAATACAGCAGGTCTCATCATTTTATTTTGAACACTTTCAAAACTCAAAATCCTATACTTTAACTTAAAACTTAACTAGAACTTAAAATGTGCTTGACACAAATGAAAGTTCAATTGAAACACGTGGCAAAAACACCTAACCTTTTAAGTGATGTGTGTTATTAGGTATAATGGCATTTTTAGAATAGAAATAAGAAAAACTTTTTGGTAAGATCCTTATTGTGTTGAGTGAAGGCAGTGAATTTGGTCAACTGGTGTAAGTTCAGGGTTTTTAAATGCACAGCCATGAACCTACTGTATTATATCATTTAGTCTTAGTTATGCCAATTAACATCTAACATGTATATTTATAATTGCTCTTTAACTAAACAAAAATATGTTTTATCCGATTACTCGATTAATCGATGGAATTTTCAGTAGAATACTCGATTACTAAAATATTCGATAGCTGCAGCCCTAGTAGTAACACTGGACGTTGGTGACCAGGAACCATGTTTTTATCAGCCAGGCGGTCGGTCTTTATTCGTTTAGCAGCTTTAAACAACCAAGGTCCACCGAAGTGCTCCAACATCAAAATCACATCAAAACAGATTAGAAAAATAATCACAAGACGCAGAAGCTGATAAAAACCCAACAAAAAAAGTGACAGTGCTTTCATGATCCAGATGTCTTTCTGAACACGTCTTTAGTTTGGATCTGAACGGATCTGGGGCCAAAACCGAAAATGGCGGGCGCAAAAAAAATCTGGATTTATAAAACCGCGTGCACGCACACTTGCACGCACACTTGCACGCAATGTTCGCTTTATAAATCACAGTCCAGCTGGAAGGTTGCGCAGCTGAATTCGGCTCATATCCCGCCCTCTACACGCCCACCTTTTACCATAAATGGGCAATGCAAAGTGGTATTTGCATATGAATGAGCCTGCTGAGCATGCGCAGTGGCTTCCTGCAGCCTGTTTGGGCGTCAGAATGAATGAGACGCATGATGAGACGTGTCGAGCCACCGTGCCAATAAATTTCACGGAGACTGGGATCGAGATGTTGTGGATGAGGTGGAGGCCAGGAAAACTACATTATTTGGTTGTCACAGTAAAAGTATAAATAGTATATAAATAGTATTAAATAAAGCGAGCGAAAATAAAACCCTGTGAGGCACAAGGGCGCAATTTCCACTGGGAACAGGGGGGACATGTTCCCCCCGTTTTTCAAACTCATGTTTTTGTCCCCCCCACTTTTTACAGTTTAAGAACTAACTCAGCCTGTAATTACAAATCATCAAGACACTCTGTGCGAAAATGGGACGGGAGCCCCGCTACCCCTCCTCCCCTCCCATCTCCCCTCAGTGCTGCTCAAGCCTGATTTATGGTTCCGCGTTAAATCGACGCAGAGCTTACGGCGTAGGTTACGCAGCCACACGCACCGTACAGTGCGCGTCGCCGCGTAACCTACGGCGTAACCCTGCGGCGTAACCCTATGGCGTAGGCTCTGGGTCGATTTAACGTGGAACCATAATTTAGGCATAATTAGGCTTAACTAGTGTGTGCGTGTGTGACAGACGTGCATGGGACAATTGTGTAATACGGAATAAACTGCGTTCCGTATTGGTTCAATACGGAACGCAACTTTTAATTCCCAATAACGTAACAATTCCGTATTTCAAGGGACGGGTGGCAAGCCCACTCACCGCGGCTGCAGCTCCAGCAGCAGCTGAGCGTCCTGACTGACGCTGTGCTTCAAACACAGAGGGACACGATCAGCGCGCTATTATATTATAAGTCTGATATGTGATGACATTATTAAGAGTATGACATGAATCTGGCTTCATTTCACCACCTCACCGCCTGCGTCGCCAGTTCCCCATATCTTAAGTAAGTTCCTACGGGAGGGTCTGGGTTGGCGTAGAGATACGCACATTTTTCGGTTAGTTTTTTCTTTTTAAATCCTAACCTTTGCGTAGAAGATGGCTTGCGCATCTTTCAAGCCCTGTTTTGTGCGCAAGCAAGCTTTATAAATGAGGCCCCTGGTCTGTGAGGGTCCGTAACTCAGGGTTCAGCGTGATCCAGGGTTGAGGACAAGCTACTGCAAAAGAGCGATCACCCTACTTGTTCACTCTCGTCTATGGAACCTCGAACAAGTGCTGGGTCGATGGAAACACACAGATAAGAGGGAGCATGGCCAATTACAGCACTAAAAACACACAACAGGAGCTTAAAGTGGATTCTGAGCTCAACAGGGAGTCCGTGTAAAGAATACAGGACAGGACTGGTGTGGTCATGATTCTGGGTTCTTGTCAGCAGGCAGTAAAGTTTGGTTGACACCAAAATGAAGATTATTACAATAATTAAGCCACGAACTATTGAAAGAATGAATAGCTTCTCAAGGTCAAGGCGGCTCAGGAATTGACCTTGTCATTGCAGGTTTACTAAGTTTTGTTAAATAACATCATGAGCCGGTAAACCCTGGCGGAAATGGCGTTTGCCAGATATTGCCGCTCCAAACCAGGTTTGAATGAATTACCTCAGTAAAACTGGACTTTTGAGACCAGAACCCACATTTGAATTAGTTACATCAGAAACATTGGATGTACTGTAGGTGATCATAAAAATACTTCAAAGAGAAATTTTCCATTAAATTCCACAGATTTTTTCCTTTTTCTGAAATGCAGTGTCTTTGGAACTATTCATCATATTTTAAACTCTTCATCATCTTTGAACTCAGTTCTGACTTTGGTCTTTGCCTGGTTTGTGTTTCTAGGTTATCACCAGAGATGTGAAACAGACCAGTAAAGATGCTCTGAGAAAGAGGGACATGCACAAACCGGCTACCTTCTTCAACCACAGCTTTGAACTGCCCTACAGTAATCCCTACTTTGAACCAGAAGTCCACTTTCCACCCCAGGACAGACTGAGGGTGAAGCATGAGAGTTTGGATGACCTCCAGGCATCCACATACTTTGGTCCCACGACATCTACAGATCACGTCACCCTCAGAAAGTACGGAAACAGAGCGGGGAAACCGTCGGCCTGGCCGGTCAAAAGTCTCAGTCTCAATACAGAAGAGGCTCCGCCTGCCTTTCAGAGGCCTTTCTTGAAAACTAAAGCTCTTCAACAAAGTCCCTCCTGCAGCATCAGGGTCATCAACACCGATGATGAACTGCAGTTCCGTCACCTGAAAGATAAGGGTGTGGAGTCCCCCGGCATTGTGAAGAGAGTCGCAGTGATGGCCAAACCGGACAGACGGTTGAAAGACAAAAGCCCGATGGGTGCATCGTTTCAGGGAGGAGACTGCACCTCCAGTGTTGGGACTCAGACTGAGCAGGGGAACCAGAAGAAGGCCCGAGACCTCCCGTCCAAGTTCAAGGACAGAGAGAGACATCAGCTGAAACACTCAGAAGAAGACTCAGACGTCATCAGCGAAAGCATCAGCGACATTTTCCGCTTCCTGGATGATATGAGTGTCTGTGACTCTCTGGGCATCATCCAGTCGTCGGGCCACAACAGCACCGCCTCCCTTTCTCAGGGAACGCTGAAGTCGGACAACAGCTCACCCGAGCACAGCACCGTCAAGCTGGCCAAGTCCAAGCTGGACCGCCTCTTCCAGTCTCTGGAAAGCTCCGACGATGAGCTCAAGCTGAGCGTGTGCAAGCTGGTGATGAGGATTGGGGAGATTGAGAAGAAGCTGGAGTCTCTGTCCGGGGTCCGCAGCGAGATCTCTGAGGTTCTACTGAAGCTCAACAAGTTGGATGAGAAGATCCAAGAGCCCAAGGTGCCAGAGGCCAGGGAGCGCCAACAGAGCAGGACGGCAGCGTCTGCGTCCATCTCAGCCCCGGAGGAACTTCCTCCACATGCCAACAGCAGCCTCCCGGCCCATGTCTTCCAGTGCCATACGACCGGTCACAACAGGAAGTGGGACTTTGGGCTGGCGGGGGAGCAGGCCTGCCCCGATAGGGCCGACAAGGCCGACGGCCTCAGGATGAAGGCTCTGAAGAGGAGCTTGTTCACCGCCCGCTCGTCCCGCTCCCTCAACGAGGAGAACAGCGCCACCGAGTCCAAGGTCGCCAGCATCACCAACTCTCCGTGTGACTGGAGGGCGGTGCCCCACCCCCACATCCCGCCGGACAACAGCATGGACGGGGACAGGGAGCCGCAGAGCAAGGCATCGGACAGACGCCGCAAAGCTAAACAGGTACAGGCCCGGGGCCTCATTAATAAAAGAGTGCGTAGGATTCATACTAAAAGTGTACGTGTGCTCAAAATCCGAAAATGGCGTGCGCACAAAAAAATCCTGATTTATGAAAACCGTGTGCACGCACATCTGCACGCAATGTTCGCTTTATAAATCACAGTCCAGCTGGAAGGTTGCGCAGGTGAATTCGCCTCATACCCCGCCATGGTGTGTCCTGCACCGCCTACACGCCGTGCCGGTAGGATGATTTGACAGATGAAAATACCCCGTCAGATCACGCGTCCACATAGACATCAACATTTATCTATGAAGAAGTGATTTGACATGTTTTTTTCTTCCGCCAAAGCGTCGTACACATAGATCAATGTGAAGCACTTTCTGACTTCCTTCTGTTAAATCGTCTATTTGCATGAAAAAGCCTTTGAAAAAAAAGAAACTGAGATAAAAGAAATGGGGATCGTACTCCTCCTGTCCCTCATCCTTCCATCTGTCCATCCCTCCTCCTGTCTCTCATCCATTGATCCTTCCATCCATCCTCCTGCCCATCATTCATTCATCCTTCCGTCCTTCCTCCTGTCCTTCATCCATCCTTTCACCCCACTTCATTTCCCTCATCCATCCATCCATCCATCCATCCATCCGTTTTGGAGTAAAGTTTCTGTTCAGGGTGGTTTTGTCTCTGTGTGTGTTTCTTCTGGTTGTGTTTGGGGGAGTTCTCGTTCTATCTGAAGTGGTTCTGGTTCTGTTCAGGGAGGTACTGGTTCTCAGACCATAAAAGTCCATGAATGCTGTAGACACCTGAAAGCGACTCCTCTCTGTGCTTCTCCAGGTGGAGCGAGACCACCACTACGAGCTCTCCCATCCGCAGAGGCCGCCCAAACCAGCAGCACAGTCCTACGTGATGGAGGACGTGTTTTCACCACATCCCTTCTCCCCCTCCATCCAAGCCCAGACTAAAGACAGACTCCTGGACGCCAACCTGAGGCTGAGTGTCCTCTCAGACGGAAAGCACAGCCAGTCGTTCTGGACCGCCCAGGGCTGTCGCAGCAGCCCGGGAGACAAGGGAAACCCGGTGCAGGTACCGAGCACTGACCATTCCAGAAAACCCTCAGGAGGGGACTTACTCCACTGATTTTTATTTCAAATATTTAACAACACTCAGACATGCACTGCAGTTGTTTTCCTCTTTTATGAGCATGAAAAAAGAAAAATGAAAATATGAAAAAAAGATGCTAAACTTCAATCAGTGGAGAGACCAAGGAATGAAAGTATTTAGAACATATAGTCATAAGCGGAAATGTTGTACCTTTTAACACACTCACTGTTTAACAGGGGATTAGCAGTAACACATTTTTAGAATACCAACAACTCAAATCCATAATATCCAACCAGGAGGAGCTTCAGGCCTGGAGGTCCAACCAGGAGGAGGCCATGAGGTGGAGCCAGGACATGCTAGTGAGCGTTTGAAGTTTGGTTTTAAAGGTGGAGGTGGTGTCAGCCTCCTTAACCCAGATTGGAAGTTGGTTCCATAGTAATGGTGCCTGATAGCAGAAGAACCGTCCTCCAAATCTACATTTGGATCCTCTAGGATCTACGAGTAAACCTGCACTCTGAGAACGGAGAGCTCTGCCAGGAACATAAGGCACTATCAGGTCTTGCAAATATCGCAGAGCTAGGCCGTTTGGGGCTTTATACGCAAGTAATAACATTTTGAATTGGATTCTGAGTTTTACGGGGACCAATGGAGCGACGCTAACACTGGAGAGACGTGGTCTCTCCTGCTGATTCCTGTCAGCACTCGCGCTGCTGCATTTTGGATCAGCTGGAGGATATTCAGCAAATTACTTGGACATCCTGCTAATAATAGATTTATAGTAATCTAGTCTAGAAGATACAAACGTGTGAACTAGTTTTTCTGCATCACTCTGGGAGAAGATGTTCCTAATCTTTGTGATATAATGGAGATGGAAAAACACAGTTTTACAAACCTGATTAATATACGGTTTAAACGACAAATCCTGATCGAAACAACACCAAGGTTTCTCACAGTTGCACTGGAAGCCAACGCAACACCATCTAATCCAGGGATGTCAGACTCATTAGGTAGAGGGCCGCATTCCTTCAAATGAGACCTTAAGAGGGCCGGATCATTTTTTTTACATCAATCAAATATCAATATAACTCGAGTCAACATAATTGCATGTTGGTAGATGAAAACACCGGTAACACAATGTAAAATTAAAAATGTAGTAGAGAAAGAAAAATAGCCTACCAAAGAATTTTCCTAATCATACTACTCTACTCTTAACAATAATTACAATGAGTCTGAGTCACTCACAGAGACACATCCTGACTCAGACGTCTGACTCCAACCCCCCGACCAATCGCTGGTGTGTAGTGTGATGACATCACAGCCCGAGTCAGCCGCTTAGAACCTCGGCAGAGTAGTAAAAGTATCTACTCGGCACGTTAGACCCCTAGTGGGAAAGAACCAAACCGAGAGGAGGCGAGCCGAGTCGGGCTGAGTAGGTACTAGTGGAAAAGCACCATTAGTGAACACTGGAAGTTTGCCTGCAAGTCTTTTTTCAGTTGTACACCCTCTAATTTCTGGCCTCTCTTGGTTTCCTCAGACCCAAGAGTCCCTGAATCCCAACAACTTGGAGTACTGGATGGAGGACGTCTACACACCAGGCTTTGATTCGCTGCTGAAGAGGAAGGAAGCAGAATTCAAGAGGGTGAAGGCATGTAAAATTGGAGCTTTGATTGCAGCCGCCGCCTGCACCGTGGTCCTGGTCATCGTTGTTCCAATCTGCACCTTGAAGTCCTGAGGAGACCAGGATACTGGCGTTGGTCTTGTTCCTGTGGAGGGGGTAGTTGTGCAGCACACCCTCCAACATTATGAACACTGCAGAAATGAAGTATGTAACATATACTGTATATTCATTCAGTGAACAGTTAGTGATTATTGTGAGAGCATCTGATGATTGAGTTAAAGACAGAACTAGAATCAATTTAAACACAAATGATGTCATGTATTTGTGAGTTTCTGTGAGAACTGCTGTTCACAAGGTTCACACCTGAGTGTGAATTTAATCAATAACAAGCATCTGCAGTCATGATATTTGTGTGACATTTTTGAATATTTTAATTCAATAGAAGAAGTAGTAAAGATGTTTTACAGGCACGTGGCTGTGCCATTTAAGTGAATGTAATTATAATGTCAAAGGAATGACTCAAGAACAACTATGAATGTCGCTGCCTTCTCTTCGTATTTCTGGAAGGTAACCAGCTGATGAAAAAGTGCTCTGGTTCTGTATTAGTTCTTTTGTAGTTGGTGAGGATCATCTGAGATGATTCGGAACTAGAGAACAACCTTGAATATGCTTTATCTTATATTTTTCTTAAAATGTAACCAGCCATCACTTTGTCTGATCTTGATGGAAAAAGTGCTACATTTTGGCATTAATTCTGTTATGCTTGGATTATCTCACAGAATTAAGAGTTAGTAAAGTTTATTTAGGAGCTAAGAGCTACTGAATACTTTGTCTGTTTTTCTGAAAAGTAAGTAACCAGCCGTCAGATTGTCTACTGATCCTGATGAAGTGCGCTAGTTTTGGGTTAGTTCTGTTCTGTTCAGTAAGGATCACGTTGATACAGACTTGAGTAAACTGGAAATGATCCCTGATCAGGTTGTTATTTACTCCTTTATATGAAATGCAGTACATCATTTTCCTGACTGACATTTCTGCCTCTTTATGGACTTGATGAGTTTTTTCCCCTTCAGATGTGGTGAAATAGTAACTGAGCCTCTCACAGAACATACAAACATTCTGATTTGACAGATCTTTGTATCGTAGGTACTGTTGTTTTCCAGCATCTTTTAACCATCATCACATGTGAAAGCACTGACCTCCAAGAGTTGCTCTATTAAAATGTCACTGATTGAAATAAGTCTTCAATTACCTTTTACATTTCATTTCCTTAAGTATGACATCAGCATATTTCATGTTTTCGTTGACAGCTTTATTTTGTTTGATATACATCCAGTTTTGTCAGAACTACCACACAGTTAGGACATGCTGTGACAGCATACACTTCACTTTCTAACATTGCCATTTATTCCCACATCACAAATCCAGGTTGTCTGCAGCGGAGGGGGAAATTTGTATCTCACACCACAACCTACGTTGATTGCTTTCAATTTCCAATTTCTGATTAGGTTGGTTAATGTTTACCTTTATACTCTAGTAACCATACCCTCCAGACTAGTAACCCTACCCTCCACTCTAGTAACTATACCCTTCAGACTATTAACCATACCCTCCAGATTATTAACCATACCCTCTAGTCTATTAACCCTACCCTCCACTCTAGTAACCATACCTTCCACTCTAGTAACCATACCCTCCACTCTAGTAACCATACCCTCCACTTTAGTAACCATACCCTCCTCTCTTGTAACCATACCCTCCACTCTAGTAACCATACCCTCCACTCTAGTAACCATACCCTCCACTCTAGTAACCATACCCTCCACTCTAGTAACCATACCCTCCACTCTAGTAACCATACCCTCCACTCTAGTAACCATACCTTCCACTCTAGTAACCATACCCTCCACTCTAGTAACCATACCCTCTCGTCTAGTAACCAAACCCTCCAGTCCAGTAACCATACCCTCCACTCTATTAACCATACCCTCCAGTCTAGTAACCATACCCTCCAGACTAGTAACCAAACCCTCCAGACTAGTAACCATACCCTCCAGACTAGTAACCATACCCTCCAGTCTAGTAACCATACCCTCCACTCTAGTAACCATACCCTCCACTCTAGTAACCATACCCTCCAGTCCAGTAACCATACCCTCCACTCTAGTAACCATACCCTCCACTCTAGTAACCATACCCTCCAGTCCAGTAACCATACCCTCCACTCTAGTAACCATACCCTCCACTCTAGTAACCATACCCTCCACTCTAGTAACCATACCCTCCACTCTAGTAACCATACCCTCCAGTCCAGTAACCATACCCTCCACTCTAGTAACCATACCCTCCACTCTAGTAACCATACCCTCTCGTCTAGTAACCAAACCCTCCAGTCCAGTAACCATACCCACCACTCTAGTAACCATACCCTCCACTCTAGTAACCATACCCTCTTTGTCTAGTAACCATACCCTCCACTCCAGTAACCATACCCTCTTTGTCTAGTAACCATACCCTCCAGACTAGTAACCATACCCTCCACTCCAGTAACCATACCCTCTTTGTCTAGTAACCATACCCTCCAGACTAGTAACCATACCCTCCACTCTAGTAACCCTACCCTCCACTTTAGTAACCATACCCTCCTCTCTAGTAACCATACCCTCCACTCCAGTAACCATACCCTCTTTGTCTAGTAACCATACCCTCCACTCTAGTAACCATACCCTCCAGTCCAGTAACCATACCCTCCACTCTAGTAACCATACCCTCCACTCTAGTAACCATACCCTCCACTCTAGTAACCATACCCTCCACTCTAGTAACCATACCCTCCAGTCCAGTAACCATACCCTCCACTCTAGTAACCATACCCTCCACTCTAGTAACCATACCCTCTCGTCTAGTAACCAAACCCTCCAGTCCAGTAACCATACCCACCACTCTAGTAACCATACCCTCCACTCTAGTAACCATACCCTCTTTGTCTAGTAACCATACCCTCCACTCCAGTAACCATACCCTCTTTGTCTAGTAACCATACCCTCCAGACTAGTAACCATACCCTCCACTCCAGTAACCATACCCTCTTTGTCTAGTAACCATACCCTCCAGACTAGTAACCATACCCTCCACTCTAGTAACCCTACCCTCCACTTTAGTAACCATACCCTCCTCTCTAGTAACCATACCCTCCACTCCAGTAACCATACCCTCTTTGTCTAGTAACCATACCCTCCAGACTAGTAACCATACCCTCCACTCTAGTAACCATACCCTCTAGTCTAGTAACCATACCCTCCATTCTAGTAACCATACCCCCATAACCATACCCTCCACTCTAGTAACCATACCCTCCACTCTAGTAACCATACCCTCCACTCTAGTAACCATACCCTCCACTCTAGTAACCATACCCTCCAGACTAGTAACCATACCCTCCACTCTAGTAACCATACCCTCCAGTCTAGTAACCATACCCTCCACTCTAGTAACCATACCCTCTAGTCTAGTAACCATACCCTCCAGACTAGTAACCATACCCTCCACTCTAGTAACCATACCCTCCACTCTAGTAACCATACCCTCCAGACTAGTAACCATACCCCCCATAACCATACCCTCCACTCTAGTAACCATACCCTCCAGACTAGTAACCATACCCTCCAGACTAGTAACCATACCCTCCACTCTAGTAACCATACCCTCTAGTCTAGTAACCATACCCTCCACTCTAGTAACCATACCCTCCACTCTAGTAACCATACCCTCCACTCTAGTAACCATACCCTCCACTCTAGTAACCATACCCTCTAGTCTAGTAACCATACCCTCCACTCTAGTAACCATACCCTCTAGTCTAGTAACCATACCCTCCACTCTAGTAACCATACCCTCCACTCTAGTAACCATACCCTCTAGTCTAGTAACCATACCCTCCAGACTAGTAACCATACCCTCCACTCTAGTAACCATACCCTCTAGTCTAGTAACCATACCCTCCACTCTAGTAACCATACCCTCCACTCTAGTAACCATACCCTCCACTCTAGTAACCATACCCTCTAGTCTAGTAACCATACCCTCCACTCTAGTAACCATACCCTCCACTCTAGTAACCATACCCTCTAGTCTAGTAACCATACCCTCCAGACTAGTAACCATACCCTCCAGACTAGTAACCATACCCTCCAGACTAGTAACCATACCCTCTAGTCTAGTAACCATACCCTCCAGACTAGTAACCATACCCTCCAGTCTAGTAACCATACCCTCCAGACTAGTAACCATACCCTCCACTCTAGTAACCATACCCTCCAGACTAGTAACCATACCCTCCACTCTAGTAACCCTACCCTCCACTTTAGTAACCATACCCTCCTCTCTAGTAACCATACCCTCCACTCCAGTAACCATACCCTCTTTGTCTAGTAACCATACCCTCCAGACTAGTAACCATACCCTCCACTCTAGTAACCATACCCTCTAGTCTAGTAACCATACCCTCCATTCTAGTAACCATACCCCCCATAACCATACCCTCCACTCTAGTAACCATACCCTCCACTCTAGTAACCATACCCTCCACTCTAGTAACCATACCCTCCACTCTAGTAACCATACCCTCCAGACTAGTAACCATACCCCCCATAACCATACCCTCCACTCTAGTAACCATACCCTCCAGACTAGTAACCATACCCTCCACTCTAGTAACCATACCCTCCAGTCTAGTAACCATACCCTCCAGACTAGTAACCAAACCCTCCAGACTAGTAACCATACCCTCCACTCTAGTAACCATACCCTCTAGTCTAGTAACCATACCCTCCAGACTAGTAACCATACCCTCCACTCTAGTAACCATACCCTCCACTCTAGTAACCATACCCTCCAGACTAGTAACCATACCCCCCATAACCATACCCTCCACTCTAGTAACCATACCCTCCAGACTAGTAACCATACCCTCCACTCTAGTAACCATACCCTCCACTCTAGTAACCATACCCTCCACTCTAGTAACCATACCTTCCACTCTAGTAACCATACCCTCCACTCTAGTAACCATACCCTCCAGTCTAGTAACCATACCCTCCAGACTAGTAACCAAACCCTCCAGACTAGTAACCATACCCTCCACTCTAGTAACCATACCCTCCACTCTAGTAACCATACCCTCCAGACTAGTAACCATACCCCCCATAACCATACCCTCCACTCTAGTAACCATACCCTCTCGTCTAGTAACCAAACCCTCCAGACTAGTAACCATACCCTCCACTCTAGTAACCATACCCTCCACTCTAGTAACCATACCCTCCAGACTAGTAACCATACCCTCCACTCTAGTAACCATACCCTCCAGACTAGTAACCATACCCTCCAGACTAGTAACCATACCCTCCACTCTAGTAACCATACCCTCCACTCTAGTAACCATACCCTCCACTCTAGTAACCATACCCTCCACTCTAGTAACCATACCCTCCACTCTAGTAACCATACCCTCTAGTCTAGTAACCATACCCTCTAGTCTAGTAACCATACCCTCCAGACTAGTAACCATACCCTCCAGACTAGTAACCATACCCTCCAGACTAGTAACCATACCCTCCAGACTAGTAACCATACCCTCCACTCTAGTAACCATACCCTCTAGTCTAGTAACCATACCCTCCAGTCTAGTAACCATACCCTCCAGACTAGTAACCATACCCTCCACTCTAGTAACCATACCCTCCAGACTAGTAACCATACCCTCCAGACTAGTAACCAAACCTTGGAGTTTTATAGTTCTATCCTTCAGTCAAATAACCAAACCCTCCAGTTCATCAACCATGTCCTGTCATCCAGTTTACCTTCTTACTTGCAATAAATTGCAACATTTTTGGAATGTGTTACAAACACAATTATAAAAATTGTAAAAAATGGATGTACAGTAAAATACCAAATGACTGGAAGTTGAGGATTAAAGAAAAGGGAATACAATTGATTGAATGTAAAATTAACTGTAAACTTTGTTGTTTCAATAGTCACAGCCTTTTCTGGTGGGAGCTTATTAACTGGCTTTGGGTGAAGTTCAAGAGACAAGTCCTGAACCATTGGAACCTCTGCATAATAAAAGAATCTTGTTCGATCTGTTCTTGGAGGTGTGTCATGTTTCCATGTTGTACAGTGTTGAGAATTTATTTGAGAGCATATATTATTTGTTAAAACGGGGTTTTGTTGGAAAATAAATAAGTTAAAGTTATAAGATAATAATTCATTAAAAGAGATGTGTATATTTTAAGTTAAAACCAGAATTATCTTATTTTCAGTTTATTTGGTTGAGAGGACATTAAACGGACTACCTTTCCCATGATGCTTTGCGAAGCAAATACAGGAAGAGAACGTGATGACGTCAGAGTCTGCTGTTGCGGGAAGAAGATGCTGTACCTCTTTTGAATAGCTGCACACGCTGTAATGTTTTGCTGACCCTTTTTATTCACTAAAGAGTTCAAATTGAGCAAACGTCTCGCTTCGTCCTTTCTCCCGTTGCAAGAGTAAAAGCTGCAACATTTTTTGGTGCCGAAAACCCGGAATTAGGAGATAATGGCGGATGAAAATAGAGACGCCGAGGAGCGACCGGACGGCGGGGAACAACGTATTGAAAAGATGAAAAGAAAACGTCGGACAATACGGAGTTCCACCACGAGACTCCTGAATCAGATGGATAGTGAATTATTAAAGGAAGACCCGGACGTTGGCCGTGTGCGAGAGATGCTGGCCGTGCTGTCGGCAAAAGAGGACGGGCTGCGGGAACTTGACGGCATCATGGAAGAGCACACTTTGCTGGAGGACGTGGAGTCGGAGATTGAACAAGCAGAGGATTACAGAGACCGCATTATCGGTATGAAAGCGCGAGCTCACCGAGTGATCAGAGCGCATGAGACTGTGAGTGATCCCCGACCTGCTAGGCTAAGTGATGCTAACACCTACTCGGCAAGCTCTCAACACAGCAACCCGACTGTAAGACTGCCAAAGCTGATGATCGAGAAATTCAACGGAGATGTAAGTTCCTGGCAGGAGTTCTGGAGCCAGTATGAGACTGCTATTCACAGTAATGACACTCTTTGCAAGAGAGAGAAGTTTACATACCTGAAAACTTACCTCACAGGAACGGCTGCAAAGGCTGTAGCAGGGCTCACACTGACGGACAGTAACTATGATGCTGCACTGGATATTCTCCAGAGCAGATTTGGAAGAAAAGATCTCATTGTGAATGCTCACATGTCAAAGCTGTTAAATCTGACTCCTGTGAAGAAATCATCTGATGTTAGTGCTCTAAGGCAGTTATATGATGAATGTGAAGTTAAAATTAGAAGCCTAGAGTCACTGGGAGTGGTATCAGACTCATATGGGGGCATGCTGTGCCCAATACTGCTCCAGATGATGCCAGAGGACATGGCTCTTGAGTACAGCCGTCAGAGGGGAGATGAGGATACGTGGAAGGTGCCCCACGTGCTCAAATTCCTGCAGAAAGAGGTTCAGAGTCGAGAAAGAGCTTTGCAAATGATGAGATCATATAACCAAAAGGAGAACCAGACGGTTCAAAAACCATGCAGCAAATCATATTCATCCAGTGGGTTTAAATTCAATAAACCAAGTACGACATCAGCAGCTGCACTATACACTGCCAACCAGAAGATGCCAACCTGCCTGTTCTGTGATAGCGCTGAACACAAATCAGAGAACTGTCCAGACCATCAAGTGTCAGCACGTAAAGAGAAACTGAAGAAGCTTGGCAGATGCTACGTCTGTCTGGGACGTAAACACATCGCAAGGTTCTGCAGGTTAAAGGGCGTGTCATGTGCCACGTGCGGAGGCAGGCATCATGTTGCCATTTGTGAGAAAGATGAAGTGCCCCCACCTGCTGTCTCTTCCAACATGGACACTGTGATATCCTCAGTAATTCCCCAAGCAGAAGCAAGGAAGCCTGATAACGAGAACACTGTGCTGCTACAAACTGCAAAGGCATGGGCTGTAGGGCCCACAAGCAGGAAGATGGTCCGCTGCTTGCTAGATGGAGGCAGTCAAGGGAGTTTTGTACACGAGAATGTGGTGAAGGCGCTGCAGCTACCTGTCACAAGACAAGGGACAATTACTCTTCACACATTTGGCTCCTCTGCTCCAACAACGGTGAAACGCAACATAGTGAAACTCAGCTTGGAGAACATCTGGGATAAACGGCAGAGAATTGAAATAGAGGCAGTTGTGACCCCCAAAGTGTGCACAGCAGTGATGAAAGTCCCTGGTGAACATATACAGAAAGAAATGATAAACAGAGGACTCCAACTTGCAGATTTCCCTGGAGATGATAAACCTGAACTTTCTGTACTAATTGGCTCAGACTACTACTGGCAGGTAGTATCAGGCCGATTAGAGAGACTAACACAGAGCCTGGTGGCGCTGGAGAGCACCTTCGGCTGGGCAGTGCAGGGCCCAGTAACAGTGTCCAGCATGACAGAAACCACATGCATGCACATTCAGCTCAGTGAGGATGCACAGATTGACAAGCAGCTGCATGCATTCTGGGAGCTTGAATCCCTGGGTATCACAAGTGAGAAGCCTGAGAGCCCAGAGGATGAGGAAGCATTGCAGCGGTTCGAGGAAACCTCCATCATCAAGGATGGGCGTTACCAAGTGGAGTTGCCGTGGCGACCAAACCATCCTCCACTCCAGGACAATTATCGCATCGCAAGAAAGAGACTGGAGAGTTTGAAACGGAAACTAAGAAAAGATGTTACACTCTACAGCAGATACAATGATGTAGTGGAGGACTACTTGAAGCAAAGAATGGCTGAGGATGTGACAAGGGAGCATACGTCACCAACAAGCGGTGAGACATATTACTTACCTCATCACGCTGTATTGAGGGAGGATAAGCTGACAACAAAACTGCGGGTCGTGTTTGATGCTTCATCCCATGAAGAAGGAAGTCCCTCACTGAATGACTGTCTCCTAACAGGTCCCAATCTGAATCCAGATCTGATGAGTGTTTTGATCAAGTTTAGACTGCATGAAATTGCATACATGGCAGACATCAAGAAAGCATTTCTGCAGATATCACTCTCAGAAAGAGACAGGGATGCTGTGAGATTTCTGTGGTTCACAGGACCACCCACAGAAGAGAAGGACGAGAAGCTGCGTGTGCTGAGAATGACAAGAGTGGTGTTTGGAGCTTCCTCAAGCCCGTTCTTACTCGCAGCCACTATAAGGAAACATTTGGGACAGTTCAAGTCGGAGCAGCCACAAGTGGTGGAGACCATCAGTTCCTCACTTTATGTGGATGACTTTATTTCAAGTGCAAGTGAGGTGATGGAGGCCCATAAAGTGACAACATCAGCAAAGAACATCATGTCTGCAGCAGGCATGGAGCTTTGTAAATGGATGACGAACTCCCCTGAGCTCAAAGAAAAGTGGCAGGAGAGCTCAATGGACTGCACTGCACAGCTAGAAACCCATGGGTCAGTGCTGAAGGTTCTGGGTCTGGTCTGGAGACCAGTAAATGATGATTTTGTTTTTGACCTCAGGGGGCTGCTGGATATTCTGAAAGACAGAAAGAACACGAAACGCAGTGTCCTGCAGTCTTCTGCACGCATTTTTGATCCTCTAGGATTCTTGACTCCCTTTACCATCAGGATAAAGTGCATGTTCCAGGAAATGTGGGAGAGAGGGCTCAAGTGGGATGAGGAACTGCCACATGATTTGACAAAAAAATGGGAACAGTGGTGCTCAGAGCTCCCACAACTGCACCAGCTGTCAATCCCACGGTGGTACAAGATTCACATGCTGCAGCAGAACAGTAAAGATTTAAAGCTGCATGTGTTCTGTGACTCAAGCGAAAAGGCTTACAGTGCAGTGGCTTATCTGCAGGGAGAAACAAAGGATGGAGAAGTGACCGCAAGCCTGGTAGCATCCAAGTCCAGAGTGGCCCCACTCAAGAGGATGACACTGCCACGCCTGGAACTGATGGGAGCTGTAATAGCAGCCAGGCTGGGGAGCACACTCATCAAAGCACTGCAGCTGGACAGAACACAACTCAGACTATGGACAGACTCAATGATAGTTCTACACTGGATTCGTAGTTCTGCTAACAAGTGGAAACAGTTCGTTTCCAACAGGGTGACTGAAATTCAGTCTCTGACTGATCCACAATCATGGTCTCACTGCAGCGGAAAAATTAATCCAGCTGACCTTCCCACCAGAGGTCTAATGGTGAAGGACCTGAAGCAGAGCACATTGTGGTGGAGCGGACCTTGTATGCTGATTTCACCTGAGCAGTCAGAGAGCACTCAAGAAGAGTTTCAGGAAGGTGAGCTTAAATCTTAAAAGGAGCCACGGTGGTGCAGCTGGAAGTGCAGCCGTCTCACAGCAAGAAGGTCCTGGGTTCGATTCCCGTCGGGGACGCTGTGGGCGCTGAAGTGCGTGTTAGTTCCCCCATGACTTCAGTGCCCACACCCTGGGTGGGGTTGGAGAAAGGGCCTTTCTGTGTGGAGTTTGCATGTTCTCCCCGTGTTCCCTTGGGTAGCTAATGTGAGCTACCCTCACAAAAACATGCAGCAGTCCTGGGCTATACTGCCCCCTCTGGCCAACCGGGGAACAGATGGGGTGGGGAGGATCCATACCCTGGGAGGGTGGGCCGGAATAACGTGATCCTTCCACGCGCTACGTCCGGCCGGAGAAACCCCACCCTCTCTGGTGAAAAGAAGCTGCTCACTCCTCAGGTTAAGGAGGAGACCTGAGCTCAGTGCAGGAATTCCCGGGGTTGGTAGAGGATGGCAATGCCCAGGACTGTTAGGTAGGAGCACTGGGTGATAAAATGGGGAAAAAGCCGTGATAAAAAAAGAAATCAGGCCCATCCAAATTTTTGCAGGCCTACCCATTAGGTAGATTATGGCTCCGCCACTGTCGTCGGCTGTATCTCTCCGCCTCCTCTTGTCCCCCCTGAATTGCAGTATTCCGCTCTGTCAGCATCTTTACAGTATCACCTGTTGTCTTACACTGCATCCCACGGTCTTTCATCTGTGCCTGCATGAGCACAATCTCTGTTGTGTTTGTGTGAGAATCGGTCATTCAGCCCATGAAAGCGGACTGGATGACCACGTTAGACACATTATCCACTGTGTCCTCTGTAGTTCCAGCACGGATCTTCTTTGAGCAGGGACAGTAAAGAGGAGTTTCAGGAAGAGGAGCGGTCTGATCAGACTACAGCTCCATTGCCAGTCCTCCCGCAACTATGCGCTAACCAATTCACTGTCTCAGATATGCGACGTTGAAAAAAAAACAACTTTCTTTTTCTCTTTTTTGGGTAAAATAGTCGCACTGTCTGTGCACAAAACACAAAAGCAATACATTACTTCTCAGAAGACGATTTTTTGTCAGTTTTTTTCTTTTTTTCTTTATTGGGTAGTCGATGTAATGCATATTACACAATAAACATTTTTAAAAGGATTCGACAAATTACCCCGTTTTATATTTTACCACACACACACACACACACACAAGTAAATAAATAAAGACACAAAACTTAACATAACAAACCCCCCAAAACACACACTGCAAAATACATAATTATAAACAAGTCCCAAAGTAAGTACCAATTACCAATCAAACTCTGATTGAAGACAATAATAGGAAAAATAAAGTAATAAAATAAAATAGAGGACACACAAAACAACAACAAAAATAATAATACAATAAAATGAAATGAAATAAAGAGAAAATAATAAAAAATAAAATAAACAGACATAAAAGGAACCCTAAATAAAAATGAAATAGAAATGGTTAGCAATATCATACTTCCTTATAATTAAATTAAATGAATCTTCCAACGATGCCAAAGAATTAACAAGAGAAACAATAGGTTCCCAAATATGAGAAAACTTATCAGAGCAACCCCTAATACCGTATTTAATTTTCTCTAAATATAAAAAGGAAATGAGCTCTTTTTTGCAGTAGTACAAGCCATAGCTTGTTCAGATGCATGAAGTTTTAATTTATTAACTCCATTAACTCCATAAATGTATTACTCCATCAGCACCACGGACAGTACTAGTAGTAGTACTAGCTCTGTCCTATACTGTAGTAGTAGTACTAGTTCTGTCCTGTACTGTAGTAGTAGTACTAGCTCTGTCCTGTACTGTAGTAGTAGTACTAGCTCTGTCCTGTACTACAGTCTCCATCCTGTGGAGGTGGTGGAGGAGAAGAGGATGGTGGCTAAACTGTCATCCATCAGCACCATGGAGAGCTCCATCAGCACCATGGAGAGTTCCATCAGCACCATGGAGAGCTCCATCAGCACCATGGACAGCTCCATCAGGACCATGGAGAACTCCATCAGCACCATGGAGAACTCCATCAGCACCATGGAGAGCTCCATCAGGACCATGGACAGCTCCATCAGCACCATGGACAGCTCCATCAGCACCATGGACAGCTCCATCAGGACCATGGACAGCTCCATCAGCACCATGGACAGCTCCATCAGCACCATGGACAGCTCCATCAGCACCATGGAGAGCTCCATCAGCACCATGGACAGCTCCATCAGGACCATGGAGAGCTACATCAGCACCATGGACAGCTCCATCAGGACCAGCTTCGTCTCCCATCATGCATCAGTGAGAGGCAGGTCCTCCCCGCTGCCATCAGACTGAACAACCAGGCTGATCACCGTAGCAACGGACAATAATAACAACATGTGCAATAACCATATGTGCAATCTGTCTGTCTACCTCACACACATCCTATCTACTACAACTGGTACTACAACTGGTACTACAACTGGTACAACTGGTACTATAACTGGTACTATAACTGGTACTAGAACTGGTACTACAACTGGTACTACTGGTACTACAACTGGTACAACTGGTACTATAACTGGTACTAGAACTGGTACTACAACTGGTACTACTGGTACTACAACTGGTACAACTGGTACTATAACTGGTACTACTGGTACTACAACTGTTACTACAACTGGTACTACAACTGGTACTACAACAGGTACTACTGGTACTACAACTGGTACTACAACTGGTACTACAACGGGTACTACAACTGATACTACTGGTACTACAACTGGTACTACAACTGGTACTACAACTGGTACTACAACTGGTACTATAACTGGTACTACTGGTACTACTGGTACTATAACTGGTACTACTGGTACTACAACTGGTGCTACTGGTACTACTGGTACTACAAGTGGTTCTACTGGTACTACTGGTACTATAACTGGTGCTACAACTGGTACTACAACTGGTACTAAAACTGGTACTACAACTGGTACTACTGGTACTACAACTGGTACTATAACTGGTACTACTGGTACTATAACTGGTACTACTGGTACTATAACTGGTGCTACTGGTACTATAACTGGTACAACTGGTACTACAACTGGTACTACAACTGGTACTACTGGTACTATAACCGGTACTACTGGTACTATAGCTGGTACTAGTGGTACTACTGGTACTACCTCTGGTACTACTGGTGCTATAACTGGTACAACTTGTACTACAACTGGTACTACTGGTACTTCTGGTACTATAGCTGGTACTACAACTGGTACTATAACTGGTACTACTGGTACTATGACTGGTACTACTGGTACTATAACTGATACTACTGGTACTACAAGTGGTTCTACTGGTACTATAACCGGTACTACAACTAGTACTACAACTGGTACTATAACTGGTACTACAACTGGTACTACTGGTACTATAACTGGTACTATGACTGTCCTGTCCTGTACTGTAGTAGTAGTAGTAGTACTAGCTCTGTCCTGTACTGTAGTAGTAGTACTAGCTCTGTCCTGTGGAGGTGGTGGGGGAGAAGAGGATGGTGGTTAAACTGTCATCCATCAGCACCATGGAGAACTCCATCACCACCATGGAGAACTCCATCAGCACCATGGAGAGCTCCATCAGGACCATGGAGAGCTCCATCAGGACCATGGAGAGCTCCATCAGGACCATGGAGAGCTCCATCAGGACCATGGAGAGCTCCATCAGCACCATGGACAGCTCCATCAGGGCCATGGAGAGCTACATCAGCACCATGGACAGCTCCATCAGGACCATGGAGAGCTACATCAGCACCATGGACAGCTCCATCAGGACCATGGAGAGCTACATCAGCACCATGGACAGCTCCATCAGGACCAGCTTCGTCTCCCATCATGCATCAGTGAGAGGCAGGTCCTCCCGCTGCCATCAGACTGAACAACCAGGCTGATCATCGTAGCAACGGACAATAATAAGAACATGTGCAATAACCATATGTGCAATCTGTCTGTCTGTCTACCTCACACACATCCTACCTACTACAACTGGTACTACAACTGGTATTACAACTGGTACTACTGGTACTACAACTGGTACTACTGGTACTACAACTGGTACTACAACTGTTACTACAACTGGTACTACAACTGGTACTACAACTGGTACTACAACTGGTACTACAACTGGTACTACTGGTACTACAACTGGTACTACTGGTACTACAACTGGTACTACAACTGTTACTACAACTGGTACTACAACTGGTACTACAACTGGTACTACAACTGGTACTACTGGTACTACAACTGGTACTACAACTGGTACTACAACTGGTACTACTGGTACTACAACTGGTACTACAACTGGTACTACAACTGATACTACTGGTACTACAACTGGTACTACAACTGGTACTACTGGTACTACAACTGGTACTACAACTGGTACTACAACTGATACTACTGGTACTACAACTGGTACTACAACTGGTACTATAACTGTTACTACAACTGGTACTACTGGTACTACAACTGGTACAACTGGTACTACAACTGGTACTATAACTGTTACTACAACTGGTACTACAACTGGTACTACAACTGGTACTACAACTGGTACTACTGGTACTACAACTGGTACTACAACTAGTACTACAACTGGTACTATAACTGTTACTACAACTGGTACTACTGGTACTACAACTGGTACTACTGGTACTACAACTGGTACTACGACTGGTACTACAACTGGTACTACTGGTACTACAACTGGTACTACAACTGGTACTACAACTGGTACTATAACTGTTACTACAACTGGTACTACAACTGGTACTACAACTGGTACTACAACTGGTACTACTGGTACTACAACTGGTACTACAACTGGTACTACAACTGGTACTACTGGTACTACAACTGGTACTACAACTGGTACTACAACTGGTACTACAACTGTTACTACAACTGGTACTACTGGTACTACAACTGGTACTACTGGTACTACAACTGGTACTACAACTGTTACTACAACTGATACTACTGGTACTACAACTGGTACTACAACTGGTACTACAACTGATACTACTGGTACTACAACTGGTACTACAACTGGTACTACAACTGGTACTACTGGTACTACAACTGGTACTACAACTGATACTACTGGTACTACTGGTACTACTGGTACTATAACTGGTACTACTGGTACTATAACTGGTACTACTGGTACTGCAACTGGTACTACTGGTACTACAACTGGTGCTACTGGTGCTACTGGTACTACAAGTGGTCATACTGGTACTACTGGTACTACTGGTACTACAAGTGGTTCTACTGGTACTACTGGTACTATAACTGGTGCTACAACTGGTACTACAACTGGTACTAAAACTGGTACTACAACTGGTACTACTGGTACTATAACTGGTACTACTGGTACTATAACTGGTACTACTGGTACTATAACTGGTGCTACTGGTACTATAACTGGTACAACTGGTACTACAACTGGTATTACTGGTACTATAACTGGTACTAGTGGTACTACTGGTACTACCTCTGGTACTACTGGTGCTATAACTGGTACAACTTGTACTACAACTGGTACTACTGGTACTTCTGGTACTATAGCTGGTACTACAACTGGTACTATAACTGGTACTACTGGTACTATGACTGGTACTACTGGTACTATAACTGGTACTACTGGTACTACAAGTGGTTCTACTGGTACTATAACCGGTACTACAACTAGTACTACAACTGGTACTATAACTGGTTCTACAACTGGTAGTATAACTGGTACTACAACTGGTACTACTGGTACTATAACTGGTACTATGACTGTCCTGTCCTGTACTGTAGTAGTAGTAGTAGTACTAGCTCTGTCCTGTACTGTAGTAGTAGTACTAGCTCTGTCCTGTGGAGGTGGTGGGGGAGAAGAGGATGGTGGTTAAACTGTCATCCATCAGCACCATGGAGAACTCCATCACCACCATGGAGAACTCCATCACCACCATGGAGAACTCCATCAGCACCATGGAGAGCTCCATCAGGACCATGGAGAGCTCCATCAGGACCATGGAGAGCTCCATCAGCACCATGGAGAGCTCCATCAGGACCATGGAGAGCTACATCAGCACCATGGACAGCTCCATCAGCACTCCCCCCATATATTATATATATATTATGTTCTGGAGCACCACAGTGCTGCACTACGACGGAAAAAAAGGAAATTACGAGAATAAAGTCATAATAATATGAGAATAAAGTCATAATATTATGAGAATAAAGTCACAATATTTTGAGAATAAAGTCGTAATATTAAATATATTATAAATATATAAATATAACTTCAAAAGATGCTCAATATTCCTCATTTTAACACAGGGAGAAGACTGCTCTTCCTGTTAGAGTTATCATAAATGATATTCTCATAATATTACGACTTTATTCTCATAATATTACGACTTTATTCTCCTAATATTATGACTTTATTCTATTACGACTTTATTCTCGCAACATTATGACTTTAATTCTCGTAATTTTACGTCTTTATTCTCGTAATTTCCCTTTTTTTTGTCTTAGTTTGGCCCTAATACTCCGTCGTAGCTGCACACCTTATCACTATCTCTGTTCTGCAGAGGAGCAGCAGTTTCTGCTGAGATACAAAAGAAAAGATATGGCCGCTTACTTTCTGTACTCACCGGGGCAGAATGTACTCAGTGTGATAAATTCCCTTTCCTGCTCTCATAGGAATGTCTGCTCCTATCCTGCTATGATCAGTAGGACTGCAGTGATCACACAAGCATGAATGATTACACAAGGATTTTGCACGAGAAAATAAAGCAATAATATTCTCGTACATGCAAAACCATTTTCCTTCACACTCTTCCTTTCCTTTAACCCTTGTACTGTATTTGGGTCAAAATGACCTAATTTTCCTGTCCTTTCCTCCTGCTCTCTCCTTGCTGCTTCCCTTCCTCCCTTCCCATTTTCTCCCTTCCTTTTTCCTTCCTTCCTTCCTTCCTTCCTTCCTTCCTTCCTTCCTTCCTTCCTTCCTTCCTTCCTTCCTTCCTTCCTTCCTTCCTTCCTTCCTTCCTTCCTTCCTTCCTTCCTTCCTTCCTTCCTTCCTTCCTTCCTTCCTTCCTTCCTTCCTTCCTTCCTTCCTTCTTTTTTCCCTTCCTTCCTTCTTTCCTCCTGCTCTCTTCTTCCTTCTTCCCTTCCTCTTTTCTCCCTTCCTTCCTTCTTTCCTTGTTTTCTCCCTTCCTTCCTTCTTTCCTTCTTTCCTTGTTTTCTCCCTCCCTTCCTTCCTTCCTTCCTTCCTTCCTTCCTTCCTTCCTTCCTTCCTTCCTTCCTTCCTTCCTTCCTTCCCCTTTTCTCCCTTCCTTCCTTCCTTCCTTCCTTCCTTCCTTCCTTCCTTCCTTCCTTCCTTCCTTCCTTCCTTCCTTCCTTCCTTCCTTCCTTCCTTCCTTCCTTCCTTCCTTCCTTCCTTCCTTTTCTCTCTTCCTTCCTTCCTTCCTTCCTTCCTTTTCTCCCTTCCTTCCTTCCTTCCTTCCTCCCTTCCTTCCTTTCTCACTTCCTTTTCTCCCTTCCTTCCATCCTTCTTGTCTCCTTTTCTCCCATCCTTCCTTCCCTCCTTCCTTCCTTCTTTCCTCCCTTCTTCTCTTCCTCCTTCCTTGACCCAAAGACAGCACCAGGGTTAAGTGTCCGGTTGTTCACACTTCTGCACGGCTCCATATTATATATTATATATATTATATATTCCATCCAGCTGCAGCCGGACTCCTCCCAATGGGAGTATAAATAACAGTAAAATGAGGGAGCAGTGTTGGTCCGGCCAACTGCATTTAGTCTAACTGAGATTTATTCTAAATGAGCCAGCTGGCCTTCACGGCTCATTGATTCCTTCCTACCCTTTCTTAGGACATGAAGTCCAGCTGCAGCAGCATCATGCAATTACATTCCATTTAGTTGATATAGTGTCTATTACAACAGAAGTTCCTCTAGGATCATTCCAGAGACCAGAACATGAGCCCAGAGCAATTATTACAGAAACAACGGCAGTCTGTTTCCTCTTAAAGGGTTAAAAACTCTCCTTATCATATATTATATTATATTATATTATTTTATATTATATTATATTATATTATATTATATTATATTACCTTATTTTCTGGACTATAAGCCGCTACTTTTTTCATAGGTTTTCAACCATGCAGCTTATACAAAGGTGCAGCTTATACAAAGGTGCAGCTATTCTGTGGATTTTTCTTCCACTGCTCGGGGCGCTCTAACCGGAATTACAATCAAAACTAAGACAAAATAAATGCAAAGAAGAATACGCTACTTCTTCTTTAGCAGATAGAAGTAGGTAGAAGCAGATTTCAAAAAGATAAAAAGATAAATAAATAGCGGTTATTTTCTCTTGGTTCTGTCCAGTTTTAATCAGCAAAGTTTCTGCCGTGTTAAAAGATACTGTTAGAAAAGATCTATTTAGGTACAAACATGTACATCATTTACAGTTCAAAATCCTTCTGTACATGTAGTAAATATCTAATCTAACAACAGAAATATCTGCGGCTGAAAGATCTTTTTTTTTTAAATAGAGCGGATGCGGCTTGTATGCAGGTGCGGCTTATAGTCCAGAAAATACGGTATATTATATTATGTATATTAAACATCATAAATGCTTTAAAAGCATTAATATTAGCTCTACTCTGACAGCCTGGTGGGACTTCCTTAAAATAACCAAAGTCTCACTTTTTCCATGTGATCGCACACCCATCTGGAACAACCCAGACATTCAGAAAAATGATAAAAAGATGGTAAACTTTACTCACTGGAGAGACCAAGGAATACGGTATCTACAACATATAATCATAAGTGGACATTTTGTACCTTTTAACACACCGTTCGATATGGAATTAGCAGTAACACATTTTTAGAAAACCAAAAACTTAAGTTGTATAATAAATACAAAATATAAACTCAACCAACTGGATCTGCAACTTCCCGCTAAGATAATAGAGTTACTATATTTCTAAAAATCATCCTACCTGCATTTATTTATGTGGAAGCGTGATTTGATGTTTTTTTTTCTTCCGCCGAAGCGTCGTACACATAGATCTAAGTGAAGCACTTTCTGACTTCCTGCTGTTAAATCATCTATTTGCATGAAAAAGCCTTTGAAAAAAAAAGAAACTGAGATAAAAGAAACGGGGATCGTACGGTAGTATTTTCTGCCTAGGTAGGACAACTCAGCAGAACTCCGGCTTGACGCGTCTCATTCATCCTGACCCAGTAGAAACAGGCTGCAGGTGGCGCTGCGCATACTCAGCAGGCTCATATATGCAAATACAGTCATCATGTAGTTTGCATTGACCATTTATGGTAAAAAGTGGGCGTGTAGAGGGCGGGGTATGAGGCAAATTCACGTGCGCAACCTTCCAGCTGGACTGTGATTTATAAAGCGAACATTGCGTGCAAGTGTGCGTGCACACGGTTTTATAAATCCGGATTTTTTTGTGCGCCCGCCATTTTCGGCTTTTGGGCGCACGTACACTTTTAGTATGAATCCTATGCACTCTTTTATAAATGAGACCCCAGGACTGTCACTTAAGTAGGAGCACTGGGTGATAAAATGGGAAGAAAATGGGATAAATAAATATATATATATATATATATACACATATATAATTAAAAAAAGGACTCACGATGAAAAAAAAATATATATATATATATGGACTTTGTGCATGAGTCTCCTGGAGAGCTGATCACATTCCTGTCACAGTCGCAGGTTCAGGCCAAAGAGCCACTGAAGGCAGACTGAAACGCAAACGCTGCCTCCAGGTGGATATCAGGAAGACTGACGCTCCTGCCGGAGTCGGAGCTCTGGTAATCTCTGTCTGGTGGTGGACAGGAACTGTTTTTGGCATTGCACAGTTAATTTGTGGAGTGATTGTGGAGTGATTGTTCTGTAAATAGCTGTAGAAAAGAACACTGGCTGCTCCTTGATATGAATAGTTGTAGTTTGCTTGTACATAGGTTTGTAAAATTAAGTTCTTAGAATGGTTCCTTAAAACAGGCTGGTAATCTTTACGGTAAAAAAACAACTTTTACCCACTCAGATGTGATGTTTTTAGAGTCATTTTAGATCCAGTGTGGTGATACAGTATGTCAAATTGAAAAAATAACTGCAGACACACTTGGGAGGTTGTGCTGTAAAAAATGTTAAGTTGAAATATTGATGTAAAATCAAAAGTAGTCAAAAACAGCCAATTATACTCAAGACCACTGTTAACATCAGTTTATTCCCAGTTTTAACATGTTTTTTTGGTATTAACATCTGTTTTGTTCTGGCATTAACTTATGTTTAGTCCTGGTATTAACGTCTGTTTAGTCCTGGTAATAACATCTGTTTAGTCCTGGTATTAACATCTGTTTAGTCCTGGTAATAACATATGTTTAGTTCTGGTAATAACATCTGTTTAGTCCTAGTAATAACATCTGTTTAGTCCTGGTATTAACATCTGTTTAGTCCTGGTAATAACATCTGTTTAGTTCTGGTAATAACATGTTTAGTCCTAGTAATAACATATGTTTAGTTCTAGTAATAACATCTGTTTAGTCCTAGTAATAACATATGTTTAGTTCTGGTAATAACATCTGTTTAGTCCTAGTAATAACATCTGTTTAGTCCTGGTATTAACATCTGTTTAGTCCTGGTATTAACATCTGTTTAGTTCTGGTAATAACATCTGTTTAGTTCTGGTATTAACATCTGTTTAGTTCTGGTAATAACATCTGTTTAGTTCTGGTAATAACATCTGTTTAGTTCTGGTAATAACATCTGTTTAGTTCTGGTATTAACATCTGTTTAGTCCTAGTAATAACATCTGTTTAGTCCTGGTATTAACATCTGTTTAGTTCTGGTAATAACATCTGTTTAGTTCTGGTAATAACATCTGTTTAGTTCTGGTATTAACATCTGTTTAGTTCTGGTAATAAAATCTGTTTAGTTCTGGTAATAACATCTGTTTAGTTCTGGTATTAACATCTGTTTAGTCCTGGTAATAACATCTGTTTAGTTCTGGTAATAACATGTTTAGTCCTAGTAATAACATATGTTTAGTTCTAGTAATAACATCTGTTTAGTTCTGGTATTAACATCTGTTTAGTCCTGGTAATAACATCTGTTTAGTTCTGGTATTAACATCTGTTTAGTCATTTAGTTATTATGCTCCTCACCGGTGGAACAAACTTCCTGTAGACCTGAGGTCTGCTCCAACTGTAGATCCTTTAAATCAGGGTTAAAAACATTACTGTTTACTCAAGCGTACTCTTAAATTAAACTTACCTGCTGTATTCTACTGCCCTTATTTTTAACAGATTGTGCTTTTTATTATTTTACTTCTTTTCTTATCATCTTATTCAATCATATTTGTTATTTACTGTCTAATTATGTCGAATTATTTACTGTCTAATTATGTCTTGCCGCTTTTAATGTCAATGTAAAGCACTTTGAATTACCTTGTGTTGAATTGTGCTATACAAATAAATTTGCCTTGCCTTTGCCTTGCCTTAGTCCTGGTAATAACATCTGTTTAGTCCTAGTAATAACATATGTTTAGTCCTAGTAATAACATCTGTTTAGTTCTGGTATTAACATCTGTTTATTCCTGGTATTAACATCTGTTTAGTCCTGGTATTAACATCTGTTTAGTTCTGGTATTAACATCAGTTTAGTCCTGGTAATAACTTATGTTTGGACCCGGCTTTAAATGTGACCTTGATCCCGGCTGTGGATGAATCAACGAGTCCAGCTCTGGACAGTAAATTAAGCTAAATCAGAGTGGGTCAGTAATATCTCTGACATCATTGATTCAGGTTTATCCAGCATCAGGGGCCTGTACTACGAAGCGGGATTTGGGGTTAGCGAGGTAACTTCAGGTTTAACCCTGGGTTTTCAGGACTACGACGGTGGTTCACTTCTTACCGGGGTACATCGCCATGGTAACTTATGCTGAACTGCTAATCTGCTCCGGAGCAGGTTATGTTCGAGATACAGATCAATTCAATTCAATTCAACTTTATTTATATAGCGTCTAATACAACAGAGTTGTCTCTAGACGCTTTCCAGAGACCCATACCCAGAACATAAACCCCCGAGCAGTTATTACATAAACAATGTCAGGTAAAAACTCCCCTAGTGGGAGAAAAACCTTAAGCCAAACAGTGGCAAGGAAAAACTCCCCTTTAGGAGAGAAGAAACCTTGAGCAGGACCAGGCTCATCAGGGGGGACCCTCCTGCCGAGGGCCAGACTGGTGGGTCAGGGACGGCAACAGCACAGCAGGCAGGTGGAAGCAGCAACGGGATGACCAGGGGTGGGGACCGCAGGCCAGCACGCAGCTCCCGAAGCTCCGGCCCAATCAGCAAGTCCCAGGTTGGGGTGCAGGGTCAGGGAAAGACTTGTGCTCCGTAATGCAAGCTACAGCCACCCACGACCACCTGCAGGACAAAAGAGAGAAAAGGGAGGAGAAGGGGGGGCCAGCAACGGGATGACCAGGGGTGGGGACCGCAGGCCAGCACGCAGCTCCCGAAGCTCCGGCCCAATCAGCAAGTCCCAGGTTGGGGTGCAGGGTCGGGGAAAGACTTGTGCTCCGTAATGCAAGCTACAAGCCACCCACGACCACCTGCAGGTTCCGGTGTCCGGCAAAGGATGCTGCAACATGGACAAAAGAGAGAAAAGGGAGGAGAAGGGGGGGCCAGCACAATAAACTACAGGAGCGACTCTGACACACTAAAGTTTACACTACCTAGAGATTTACCAACACCAGCTAGAGGTTTACTAAACACTAACTATAGGCTTTACTAAACAGAAAGGTTTTAAGTTTGGTTTTAAAGGTGGAGGTGGTGTCAGCCTCCTTAACCCAGATTGGAAGTTGGTTCCATAGTAGTGGTGCCTGATAGCAGAAAGCCCGCCGGGTATAAAAGCACCGCCCACTGACCAATCAGCTCTCTTGGAAAATGGCATGCCCTTTCGAAGAGAATCCAGTGGAGCTCGGTGCGCGGATCGTGAGAGGATCCCTCCGATCTTCTTCTTGTCATTTTTTTTCTGTTTGCTGCAAGTAATGTCAATGCTATTTCATTGTGCTTTTGTATACTGATATCATCCTAAAACAGAGAGTGATAGAAACACTAAAGCCTTGTACTTGTTGTACTTCTAAGATATGAAAGTGAGTCTACTTACCGCTTTGAATTATGTTTTTATATTTATTTTTTGTTTGCTCCCATGTGCGTTTCACTCCGCTGGGGTTGCAGCTGAAGGAATGAGGCTACAATTGTCATACACGCCATACGAATACATCTAAGCAACACATGCATTTAACAGAATAGACAACTGTAATTATAGTCAGATCTACTTATGCCCTAATAATGGGGCAGTGATGTTTATATCCCTATGAACTTACGCATTTATACAGTCAGCGATCTTTTGCCAGCTGTCTTTCCTGCATTTTGCAGCTGCAACTGTGTTGCTTTTTGCCTGTATTATATGCCTATACTCATCATATTTCCGTAAAATTATTGTTTGCTCTTCGCTACTGAAATAAGCGGCTCTGACAGCGGACTTCTCCATGCTTGCGATTGGTCATGCGCTGAAAACACCGCCCCTTTTATGTGCACGCGCTCATATCCAGATTGGAGAAACCTGGGTTGATATACCGAGTTGATAACCACCGTCGTGTGACCGCTTAGCGTGATTGCAATTGTCCGGGTTAGTGAATCTGGATAAGGAAAAGATATCCTGGGTATGTTGAACTTGCTTCGTAGTACAGGCCCCTGGCATGGTTGCTGTTTGTGTCTCTGCCTGCTCACGTTTCTGTTTGTTTGTTTTCTCTCTATCAGATTCCAAAGGCTTGTGTGCTCATTGGCTGTGTTTACATGGGAACTTTAATTCCTCTATAATTCAGAATTAAAATGAGTAAAAATGACCATGTAAACACCTAATTCCGAATGAAAATGCCCATTCCGAATTAAACTTAATTCCGAAGTAAGTGGCTGGTTTATTGTGATTTTAAATCCTAATAGAATAATTCCAGATCATGTCTACACTCATTCCTCTTTAAATTAATTCCGGTCTTTCTTTCTGCTCGTTCCCTCGCCCGTCTGTCTCCATGACGTTTATATTCCACGCTGGGCTGGTTTTCCAAACAAAGTTTCAAGATGCAGCACGCAGTAAACGCTGGTCAAGAGCAGAGACCATTTATTTAATAAATAGCTTGGAGGACCTGGACATAATTAAAAGAACAGATTGAAACAGGAAACATCAAAATTGTGAGCTTTTCAAAGTTGTAGCGGCTAAGTTAGTTTTTCTTCCGGTAGTTTAACTTCCGGTCCTCCCCCTATCCAATCAGAACCTTCCCAACCCCCAGACCTGGAGAGGAATTGGAGAAAGACCAAACATGTTTTCCATGTAAACCTCAATTCGGAAAAGAAAAGAAAAGAAAAGAAATATCGAGAAAAAGTCGAAATGTTGAGAAAAAAGTCGAAATGTTGAGAAAAAAAGTCAAAATGTTGAGAAAAAAAGTCAAAATGTTGAGGAAAAAAAGTCGAAAAAAAAGTCAAAATGTCAAGAAAAAAAAAGTCGAAATGTTGAGAAAAAGTCGAAATGTTGAGAAAAAAAAGTTGAAATGTTGAGAAAAAAAAAGATAGTGATAGTGAAATGAAACTGTGTAACACTAAAAAATATGGAAGGGTGTATGTATATGAATGCTTATGTATGCATGTACTGTATGTGTAGATGAGTGTATATGTAGGGATAGGCTAGTTTGAGCAACATTTATTTCTTTTTCTTATTTATTTTGTTTCTTTCTTTCTCTAAAGTCTAATATATACAGGACTGTCTCAGAAAATTTGAATATTGTGATAAAGTTCTTTATTTTCTGTAATGCAATTAAAAAAAAACAAAAATGTCATACATTCTGGATTCATTACAAATCAACTGAAATATTACAAGCCTTTTATTATTTTAATATTGCTGATTATGGTTTACAGTTTAAGATTAAGATTCCCAGAATATTCTAATTTTTTGAGATAGGATATTTGAGTTTTCTTAAGCTGTAAGTCATGATCAGCAATATTAAAATAATAAAAGGCTTGCAATATCCCAGTTGATTTGTAATGAATCCAGAATGTATGACATTTTTGTTTTTGTAATTGCATTACAGAAAATCACAATATTCTAATTTTCTGACAGTCCTGTATTTGTTTTTCTTATTTATTTACTTTGTTTCTTTCTTTCTCTAATAAATATATATATATATATATATATATATATATATATATATATATTTATTTATTTATCTTTCCCATGTAGTTATTTTGTTTGTTTTTTTCAAATCTTGCACTATAGTGGGACGTTGACATTGTGTTAAAAGGGTAGACAAAATTAGCTTTGGCTTCAGTCTACACCTTTTGGTCCTTGCTTGATCTACATGCAAAAAACTTTGTATTCACTACTGATTTCTATAACGTGACTAAATAAACATATCAAATCAAATCAATATCCAGCACGTGTCCATGGGGGAGGGCTGGGACAGGAAGTGACTGGTACACAGAAAGAAGCCTTCTGCCTCAACAAATCACCATTTTTCAATGTAATTCCACACCCATGAAAACATTCTCCATTTGTTAATAAAAAAAAAACAACTATATTTCAAGCTTTTATTTAAATGATTGTACATTTTCAGTCATTTTCTAAAAAAGTATGAAGACCATCTTAACTTTCCATTTGACATCTACACCAAGAAGCAATCATCAAGTATGACTGGAAACCAGTCTGGACTGGTCAGAAATTACTATACGCAGTAGGAATGCTCTGGATTAAATGTCAGTTAGCTTTGGTGAGGGAAATTATTCCTGAGGCAACGAACTCCGATCTGAAGGAGGATTTACAGGGCAGACCGGTGAATCTATCGAGGCTCCTCGTACAAGACCTCGTCGATGAGCATGTCGTTATCGTCGACGGGGATTTCCTGGCAGATCTGCTCCCTGAAGGCCAGGCCGATGGTGTAGGGTTTCCCTCGGGGGAGTTTGCTGCAGCGCTCCAGGTAGGTGTCGTAGAAACCCCTCCCTCGTCCCAGACGCTTCCCCGACCGGTCAAAGCCCAGGCCCGGCATCAGCATCAGGTCCAGACCTCCTGGACGGGGACAACAGTCACTTTACTTTACAAACACGGTTTAAACTGGTCCAGGTCCCATCTCAGGGACAGAAGGCACATTGATGAAGTTGGTAACTGTGTCTCAGACCTGCGGGGTTCCCCAGGGTTCAATCCCTGGACCCCTATTGTTCAATCCGCACATGCTTCCAGTAGGGCTGAACGATTTTTGAAAATAATCTAATTGCGATTTTTTTTCCTCAATATTGCGATTTAATATGCGATTCTTTTTTTCAAGGTCCTGTTCTAATGTATTTTTCAACTACACAAGCAATAAATCAGTCTGTTTTATAATAAACAATGTCAGATTTATTTAAAGCACAGATGACAACAATAAAGAAAACAAATCTGTGTCTTTACCTCTTTAACACGTCTACACACGTCTGTACACACGAGTGTTATGGGTCGTTCTCTCTGAACCCAATCACACGACACCACCGGGTTAAACTTTAGCCAAAACGAGGCGTAGTTTAATAGAAAAACACAGAAAAACTCCCACAGGGAACAAAAAAACCTTCCTCACAGGGAACTTGGTTAACAAAGCGAACCAGCACTGAACCACTGGCAGCCCCACTCCTTAACCTTTAACCTCTAACCTCCTCCTGATGAGCTGACGAGCTGGTGTGGCTCACAGCGCGACTCAAAGCAGATTTATGGTTCCGCGTTACACCAACGCAGAACCTACAGCGTAGGGTACGCGGCGACGCAATGTTTTCTGGGTCAGGAACGGTTCAGTTCTAGGAACTGCAGATTGATACCGGTTCTTTACAGTTTTTAGTCCCAGGATCCGTATCCCCCCCCCCCCACCTCCCCCTTCTCTACCTCCGCTAAGGGCCTCCTCCCGGCCCTGGTCATCGTCAGCAGGCTGTCGGATGTTCCAGGACGTCAGCGGCAGCGTCTCCATGTCCTGCAGACCACTGAGCTTCAACATGTCCATGTGGGAGCTGCCCCGGTAATATCTGGGGATGAAGCAGCTCTTCCCTCTTCTGAACATGTCTCTGATGATTTCCTCCGTGCACACCTCGTCATCCATGCTGAGGAAGATGGCAACCCGCTGGGACGACACGTACCGAGGGTTTGTGAGCAGCTGCAGGAGCACAGAAGAGCAACAATGGAAATGTACTTTATTTATATAGCCCTTTAAGCCTGGATTATGGTTCTACGTTAAACCAACGCAGAGCACACGCTCTGCGTTGGTTCGAACCCTTCAGACTTCTCCGTCACTCCATTTCTCCGCGGTGCAGTACCCCCCCAGAGCACTAGGGGGGTGCGTTCTTTTCCTGAATGGTTTATCCCGACTTTTCCGGTCACAGTGAATCAAAGAGATAAGTACGACGGAGTATTAGGGCCAAATTAAGACAAAAAAAAAATGCAAATTACGAGAATAAAGTCATAATAATATTTTATGTCATAATATGTCATAATAATATGAGAATAAAGTCGTAAATCACGAGAATAAAGTCGTAAATTACAAGAATAAAGTCGTAATATTACGAGAATAAAGTTGTAATATTAAATATATTATAAATATATGAATATAACTTCACAAGATGCTCAATATTCCTCATTTTTACACAGGGAGAAAACTTTTTTTCTTTTCAAAAGGCCTTTAAAAATAATATTTCCATTTTCAAGTGTTAACCTATCGTCCCATTCATTCACCAATATCTTCTAACAATGAATAATAATGCAGCTAAATGATATGATATGAAGAACATCCCCCTCCCTGACAGGTCTGCAGGAGATTGACACATTACTTCTGTGTGTTGTTGTTGTTGTTGTTGTTGTTGTTGTAGTAACAACAACGCTTTGCAACTGCACGACATGTGCTGTATATTGTTAGTACCGGTAATTAGCAGCCATTAGCCGCTCGCTGGCAGAGAGAGGGATAGAAATGCAGCTGCTCGTCTCTCTACGTCTTTCTGACCACCGGTTTAGAGATCATGTGATTTTAATTGAAAGTAATTTAATTTAAGTTGCAATCCCCACTTGGCTGTGTGTGTGTGTGTGTGTGTGTGTGTGTGTGTGTGTGTGTGTGTGTGTGTGTGTGTGTGTGTGTGTGTGTGTGTGTGTGTGCGCATGTTTTATGTGCATCAGATTTTTATTTTATTTATCAGGACATTTAATTGTGCAGACATGCCTGTAAGAGTGGAGGTGGAGAGAGGGAAGAGGAGAGGGAAGAGGAGCAGAGTGAAGCTGCTAAAGCCGTGGATCATCACCAGCTGGATAACAGAGATCACAGCAGGAAGCACATGGACCACTTATTTATGTTGTATGTAGTGCTGGGTGGTATACCGGTTCATACCGAATACCCGTGTTTATTTTTCTTATGATATGAATTTTTCATATACCGTAATACCGGTGACCATGTACAGTAGCGTACACAACGTTGGGAACGCGGCGCTACGTTCCGCCGCGCCGCGGAACGTAGCGCTGCTGGACACTGTTTGTGAGGGGACTGTTTAGCAGTAGTGATGATGCACCAATTGTTCGGTAACCGAAATTGTTCGGCCGAAAGTGGCAAAAAAACACTTTTGGTGTTCGGTGGAATAAGTGGGGAAAAAAACCGAACAATTAATAACGGCGTTGTAAAATAAGGAAATAGAATGGCCGCTCCCGTAACAGTTGCGCAACACAAACATAAATCGTTGGCCAACCAAAAAGTAACCACATAAGAATTTTACCTAACATTCACCAGGAGGTGGAACCAAAACAACATAATGCTGGGAAATTAAGACATGTTCAGTTTTTTATGTTCAATAAATATTTTCTACCTTGTAATTTTGTAAAAGATTTTTTTCTTTTAAAAGCATGCCTAAATCAAATGTATTTGATTTATGCAAGGGTGAAAAAATTGGCAAAATAAATGAAAAACTGTGAAGAACCATGTTCGGTATTCGGCCAAGTGTTTATTATTATTTTCGGTTTCGGCCACAAATTTTCATTTCGGTGCATCACTATTTAGCAGCTGCATTGTTTACAGCGGACACATGTGGGTGAAGATGGCTGAAAACGAAAGTCCCACAACTGTTCCAGAACATGACACAGGGGAACTTGCAAACCTGTATTTATACTAGTGTGGACATTAATGTTTTTCTACAATATTTCCTCCTCATGACAGAAAAATAGGACATTCTAAGCCAATTTACTGCAGCAATTCCTTTCTAAATCATTAGAAAATGTGGCCCAGCACTAGTTGTATGTATATGTATGTTGTCATTTCTCTAATTTTGATTAGTGGATATCCAGAGTTATTATAGTTTTGTTTGTTTCCATTAGTTTCCATTAGTTTCAGTATTAGTTTGTTATTATAATACGGGGTATTTGTCGTGGGTAAGGTTTAAGAGGTTCAGAGCAGGTAATACAATACAACACACAACAGTGTTTTGTATTGCAATGTAACAAAGTTATTGTCGGAAAGTGTTAGTCGTGTTCCACGTGTCCCTTTTTAAATTTCAGCCCCCGCCCCTCCAAAGGTCTCTGGGCGTCCCTGCTCCCGACACTTCATTATACTCACAGGCCCCAACACATTGCACACAATGATAAACGGAATACACAAAAAAACAACACTTTCTTTGAAGATATGTAGAAAAGGGGGAAAAAAGATCTTTTTCCATTTGTTGTTATTAAGAGAAATTTGTTTTTTCAAGAAGTTGAAAAAGCCACATTTTCACCTTTTACTCGTTTTTAAAGGCGTTTGTTTGACATTTTTGACCCTGTCGGTGTTCTGCCAATTTCTGCTGCTTTGCCAAAAAAATGCTCCCTAATGGTTTTCTACCTTTGTAGAGCTACAATTTTACTGTGTTTTACTCCCTAAACCACTTCCTTTCCTCCAATTGTTCCTTGTCTCTTGTCAGGCCGTCATTGTAAATAAGAATGTTCTTAATGATCTACCTGGTTAAATAAAGGCCAATGACTGAATGAATATCAAATAAAGTGATAGAATTGTTGTTTTTTTTATCTTTATCGTATAATGTTCACAAAGTGTAATGCATTCATGTCATGGGTAGTGTATTTTGAAGGATAAAATACTCAACATCCCATATTATCCATTTTACATGGTGCAAGACATGATGGGGGTAGCAATCAAACTTTGAAAATCGACTGTGCGCATACGCAGAACCACAAAGTAGGATTTCTCGGCAGGGAGCAAGGATTGGCAGAACACCGGTGTTCTGCCCATTTCTGCTGCTTTGCCAAAGAATGCTCCCTAATGGTTTTCTACCTTTGTAGAGCTACAATTTTACTGTGTTTTACTCCCTAAACCACTTCCTTTCCCCCAAGTGGTCCTTGTCTCTTGCCAGGCCGTCATTGTAAATAATAATGTTCTTAATGACCTGCCTGGTTAAATAAAGGCCAATGACTGAATGAATGAATATCAAATAAAGCGATATAATTGTTTTTTTTTTCTCTTTATCGTATAATGTTCACAAAGTGTATTGCATTCATGTCATGGGTCGTGTATTTTGAAGGATAAAATACTCAACATCCCATATTATCCATTTTACATCGTGCAAGAAATGATGCGAACTTTGAAAATCGACTGTGCGCATGCGCAGAACCCCAAAGTGACAGATCTCGGTGGAGAACACCGGCTCTCCGTACTGACCTGCTGCGTGACGAGCTGCGACTGTCGCTGCTTGTCGAGGGCGCTGAGCACCGCGAGCCGCCGCTTCAGCTCCTTCCTCAGGGCCTGCTTGGCTGCTCGGACCGCAGACATGCCGCTCTCTCCCTGGGCTGACTGGTGACCAGCTGACGGTCAACCAGCTGCTGCTCTGCCGCTCTGCCGCTCCATGCGGAGCAAAGTCCACGGAGGAGACGCCCCCTCTGCAGACCAATCACAGCAGAGCACAGCAGAAACCGGAAACACGTCAGATAAAAACGTTTGTGTTTTTTTTTCTTTTATTTTAACTTTATTTAACATTTCAATTTACAAAATTCCTAGTCAGATCAAAATGTTACGTACCGGTGTCGTGCCAAAAAGTGATTGCCTGCCAGAATCTGATTTCTCCCCTGAAAATGGGTCTTTTTACCTGCCAAAAATTGATTGAAGGCCAAATACAATTAATGAAAAGTTGTTTCTGCCTAAATATGACTTGATCTCATTCTTGAGCTTCATAATCTGAAAATCTGACGTTTTAGTGCTATTGCTCAACGGGCTGCTGTGCGCGCTCCTGCGGCCACAAATCAGAAGAAATCACATTCTGGCAGGCAATCACTTTTTGGCACAACACCGGTATTATAAGTTTGGGAATGATCATCCGGATGTTTGAAAACAAAGTGGTAGCCTATATAAAGGAGCATAACATTCAACAAAGAACACAATTTAAATATGCGCACAATACAATATGTATTTCCTTGTTAATGTAGTGTATTTCTTTCAATCTACCCATACCAGCGCATCCGGTACGCCAGGCTCAATCGCTGAGTAATTTCATTTTTGTAAGAGAGCGTATAAATTGATGGTAACCTGAGCTAAATATTACAGTTATATTATCACCATTTACTCCAACGTTTTTGTTCAACTTGCTGAAATTGTTTAAATTTTGTGGTTATAAATAAATTAATACCCAAATTACTGCCTGACTTGTTTGTGTTGGATCTAAAACTATCTTGCTAGCAGGGCTGGACTGGGACAAAAAATCGGCCCGGGCATTTTGAGCCTAGACCGGCCCACCAGGTATTGATGGAAAGAAAATGAAGCCTATGAATGAAAACAAACGTTCTTGTGACACCGCTTGTACACTGTCTTGTTGGTGTTGAAAGAATTCTCGTGTTCGTTTGTCTGGTGAATCAAGAAAGACTAGTGGAATAAAGTTACAGGTTAATACAACTTTTAATCATGTCAAGCACAAGGTTTTTTCCGGCCGGAGGTACAGTCGTCTCCGGCCGGGGTGCACCTCTGTCAGACCGCGTGAGTCCGAGAGAAATGCACCACGTTTTCACGAGTCCAGTTGAATTTATACTGAAAAGGAGGATGTTCTTTGCAAGTGAATTTCATTGGTGGAGGGAGTCAGCTACGGGAAAAAACCCCCGAACTTTGTCACTTCCAGCTCTACATTTCCTTTAACTGTCTCCCATCTGAGGTGTCAAACCAGACCGCAGACCAGACCCCCCAATGCTAAACATCTGTTTCTGCCCATTGTCTTCTCTCAACAAATTGTATGTGTATTGCTAATTAATTTAATTGGAAGAGCCAGCTTCAAGGAAAGTCACCTTAAGGTGTCGCCTTTTTCCCCCGTTTCCTCTCCAACAATATGTGTATTGTATTTCACTTCTAATCTAATTTAAACCTTTTGCTCTTAATCAGAATGAGATTACTTTGAAGAGAGAGCTTAGACAGTTTTGAGCTTCAATCATTTCATTAAATCCTAACAACTTCCACTCAAAACATGATTAATTCATGTTTTTCAAATCAACCATGTAAAAATGTCCACTGGGATATTAAAATATATGTGTTGTTTTTGTACCCCCTTTCTTATAAAATAGAACACCCTGCTTAGCTGTATAGACAAAACAGAGTCCCAATCCTGCAATATTACACATGACCACCAGATGTGAAGATACAAGTAGAGCAACAGAAGAGAAAACCCACAAATATCAACAACCATACATACAGATTAATATACAAATACATTCAACAACAATCATAAATTTAAAGCTGTGGAAGTCTGAATATTCATGTTGTAAACAATTGTACATCTCATAATGGATGAGCATTTCACAAATGAACCAAATAAATCAGTATAACCATGTGTCAAATCCGTTATACATCACAGTTAAAAATGGGGAAATCCAGGTGTCCAGGTTTACGGCAACAAAAAAATAATCCATTGTTCTTCTGGAGACGAGAGCACACCCACTTCATGATCCCTGTATGTCTCAAAAAACAGAACGGACAGATTGTACGGTAATAACTGTCTATCTATAATCTCAGTTGAGCCTTGCCCCTTTGTAACAACTTTAAACAACAGATGTTAGTTATTAGAAAAATGACATGCAAGTAGTTTGTATTCCTCTGACGTATTAACATTGTCTACTATCATTGTCTACTATCCCCCCATTTTTTTTTTTTTTTTTTCTTATTCTTTCAACAGGCACTTTGGACAGATAACCATCTTTTCAAACTAATCCCCCGAAAAACATAAAATAAAATATAAAAATCGTAAAATAATATCCAACCAGCTCTATGAAAAAGTATGTAAAACCGATGACCCATTGGAACAAAACAGTAGGAAATGAGTGTGTGCAGTATACCCATAATCACCCCAATACTGCAACACCAGGCATCCGCAGAAAACCTCGGCCTTTCAGCACCACAGGCTGCACCACAGAGCCGTAGACCTTCGCCAGTGTCCAAGCATAGTTTCGACAGATACAGTTGCACCTCGCATTCAGATGAAGACCCGGTCGTTATCCATCAGTCTTTTCTTTGTCAGAGTCTTGTGCGAAAGCCCACCTCGCATTCAGATGAAGTTCATATCATCAGCCGACACAGCTTTGTCGTCTCTGACCTGAAGACGGACAGTGCTGCACATTGAAGCAGCGTAGGAGATGGATCTGAAGTTGATTTCTGTAAGAGGTTCTGTACCAGGGGTAACTTTCCAGTCAAGGTCCCACAGAAACCACTGCAGCTCTACTTAGCACACTGCACACACCACATTTCTCTGGGTCATCAATCCTCCACCCTCCTTCTTTTCTTTTTTTTCTACTAAAATAAAAAAAAAACATATAACATCTGCATAAAATAAGAACAACCACAGCCATTACAATACAAATTGATACCACCACACCTTTCCATTTACCAAAACATTAAGAGAACAAATCTCCAAGAATATTCTGAATACACTGTAGACACACTGTAAGGAGGCTTCTCTTCCCTGACTTGAAGGAACTTTCTGGCCCCTTAAATTAGGGGGGGGGGGGCTCTTGGGGGAGAGAGCGCAAATTAATGACAGACATACATTATACATGACAAGCAAAACAATAATAGACAACAAAATTCTGTTATTTGACATTTCTTTTCATTTAAGTGTGTCCTTATGTGTTCAAACTTTACTTATGATCTGAAGTAATCGAATCTCTGACTACTTTAAATACTTTTAACACAAGTAGAATGTTTTAAGACATGAGAGTCGCTTGTTACGGGTAGTCTAAGGCAATCCAATAACTAAGGCAGAAAACTGCTAATCTCTGTATATGGGCCCAGGATTGCTTAAACTTCCAGAAACAAAACCTCCTGTCTGCTCATCGGCGTGGTTAACCACTGCAAACGTCATTCCAGATGAGGTCCCAAAATCATCTGAACTTCAGAATCATAAACAAAGTTACCCAGCCGTGCACGGACTTGACACACTATATTCATCAATACGTTAAGACATTAATAGCTAAGGGGTCCGCGACCCCCGAAAGTCCGCGACTTTCAACCTGTAGTTTCACTAATCTAATGGGATCCGCGACCCCCGAAAGTCCGCGACTTTCAACCTGTAGTTTCACTAATCTAATGGGGTCCGCGACCCCCGAAAGTCCGCGACTTTCAACCTGTACATTAATAAATAAGTTTCACTAATCTAATGGGATCCGCGACCCCCGAAAGTCCGCGACTTTCAACCTGTAGTTTCACTAATCTAATGGGATCCGCGACCCCCGAAAGTCCGCGACTTTCAACTGAAACTAAATTTCAAACATTGTGCATGACACATCAAAAAGTCAACCTGTCTATGTCAAAACCTATTTTTTAATCTTTATGAGCTTGAGAAAAATTCAATCAGACAACCACTATTAATTTGATAAATCCAAATGTGCAGAATTTCTACTCATCAGCGGTTTCTGCTTACCTTATTTTGACTAGTCAGGTTTTGGTTGTCTGCATGAAAACTTCCAGGGCTCCACTTCTAGGATTCCACAGTCAGGATACAACCAGATCACGTTTCAGGGTCACCATTGAAAGAATTCTCGTGTTCGTTTGTCTGGTGAATCAAGAAAGACTAGTGGAATAAAGTTACAGGTTAATACAACTTTTAATCATGTCAAGCACAAGGTTTTTTCCGGCCGGAGGTACAGTCGTCTCCGGCCGGGGTGCACCTCTGTCAGACCGCGTGAGTCCGAGAGAAATGCACCACGTTTTCACGAGTCCAGTTGAATTTATACTGAAAAGGAGGATGTTCTTTGCAAGTGAATTTCATTGGTGGAGGGAGTCAGCTACGGGAAAAAACCCCCGAACTTTGTCACTTCCAGCTCTACATTTCCTTTAACTGTCTCCCATCTGAGGTGTCAAACCAGACCGCAGACCAGACCCCCCAATGCTAAACATCTGTTTCTGCCCATTGTCTTCTCTCAACAAATTGTATGTGTATTGCTAATTAATTTAATTGGAAGAGCCAGCTTCAAGGAAAGTCACCTTAAGGTGTCGCCTTTTTCCCCCGTTTCCTCTCCAACAATATGTGTATTGTATTTCACTTCTAATCTAATTTAAACCTTTTGCTCTTAATCAGAATGAGATTACTTTGAAGAGAGAGCTTAGACAGTTTTGAGCTTCAATCATTTCATTAAATCCTAACAGTGTGTATGTTCTTGTCCTATAAACCTAAACCTACACCATCCCCCCCAGTCCCGTTATAAATGTACTTAGTACTGTTTCTGAGTAGACCAGCAAACTTGTATGGCAAGCCGTTTTAACATTTAATAGCTAGACTGGATATGTGTTGCAGATATCTGTAATTCAATTGTTCCTAGTCAAAAAGAACATTTCAGATATCTACAATGATATATTAACCCATTTTAAACAGGGGGAACGCATTCTGACAGCGTGAAATACTGCTGTCAGAATGCGTTCCCCCTCTGTTTATCATGAAGGGATGCTCACACATCTTTCAAATTCATACTGCTGACTTCTTTCACCACCACAGATAAGTCCTGTGATTTTCAGGCTGATATCATCATATTTGACCATTTTAAACAGGGGGAATGCAGCGCTGCCTAAACAGTGGGTTCTTCCAATATATGTACACAAAGTCTTTGCTGCGATGGCATCACTGTAGGTAAACATTTCTCCAAAAAGATTGATGTATTATTTCACCCACCCACTATTAATCACAGCATTATTAAAATTTAGTGACAATCAGGAATCCAAACACCACTGTCCCTGTCAAAAAAGCAACTTAAATTTGGAGTTGCTAATTTAGTTTTAATCTAATTTAACTCTGTTATAGCATACAGGGAGTCATTTTCATGGAGTCCACAACCAGTGATGCCGGTAACGCGTTACTTAACGCGTTAATCTAATCTGATCGCTTTTTTTGTAACGATAATCTAACGCGTTACTATTTCCAAACCAGTAATCAGATTAAAGTTACTTATCCAAGTCACTGTACGTTATTTTTTGTCATTAATAGTAAACAATATATATTTGCTTTCTTCTTGCGTCTCTATCTCCAAACCGTAGTTGGGATTCAGTGCAGATAATATTTCCTCTTCACTGGAGTTTGCTTCAAATGCTTTGTTTATGAAAAACCTGATTTCAGATGAGTCCTGGGATTTTTCTCCAGGTATTGGTGTAGATAGTATGTCTTCCTTACTGGAATTTGTCTCACTGTCTCTGTCGCTGAAAACCTGGATTTTAGAGGCGCTCTGCTGGTGTCTTACCTCAGTTCTTGGTAAAATTTGTATTTCTCCTATACTTGTGCTGGCTTCACAAGTTCTGTTTTTGAAAGATGTTTCTTTTGTCACAGATCTTTGTGCAGATTTGAGTTCTTTTTTACTCTTGCTGCCCACAGACGTGTTGCTCCTAAACAACAGTTTTTCAGAGATACCAGGAACTCTGATATTTTCCTTGTTACTGTTTGTAGAGACTCGGTCCATCTTGTCATTGATGTTTTTACTGCTCAAACTGGGCGCTCTTCCTATTTTGTGATCCCTGCTGTCGTAGCTTCCAGAAAATCTACTTTCCTCCGCTCTACACTCAATAGGAATTGGCTTTTCCTCTTCATTGTGGTACGCCATCATCATTTCCTTTACAGAGACCACATAAGGGTCATTACTGAGAGCAGGAAAGTGCTTCATTGTAAAAAAATTGTGATGGAGCGCTTCATTTGGGGTGATGCGGTCTTGTGGATTCACAGCTAACATTTGCTTGAGAAGGCTGATAAATTCCAGAGTGTCTCGACGAATAACGGGGACCCTTTTCCTTCGCTGCCACAATATTAGGTCGTCCAGAGAACTATAGTCAGAAAACTTTCCACAAAATTCCACAATCTCCTCTTCTGTCTCCTCTGCGTATTGCTCTGGGGATTTGAAATCCCACATACGTTCAGGAACGTCTTGTACAAGATCAAAAAATCTATCTGAATCGAATGCAGTATCCAGAAAGTCATTATTGGGCTGACCATTCAGGTCACAAATCATCCTCATGGCCTCATATTCACACTCATGTGGATATAAATCATTTCCGAGGTACAAGAATGCAAGGACAGTTCCAAAAGACCACATGTCCACAGCTTCATCCAGGGTGGGAAGGTGCAACAGGACCTCTGGAGGCCTGTATGGAAGATTTTGGAGGGCTCCTTCCATCCACAGTTTAGGCGCCTCAGTTGCAAGACCAAAATCTATCAGTTTTACTTTGAAAGGCTGTGACTGATGGTTTACCAGCATGATGTTTGGCGGTTTAATATCACTGTGAACCAGATTTATGCTCTTCATTGCTTTGAGAGCCACCAGTATTTGCTGACCGATCACTCTAATTGCATTTAGTTCAAGAGGTCGGGACTCCCGCATTTTCATGAAGTCATACAAACTCACGTCCAACAGATCATAAACCAGACAGAAATGGTTTTTGTGTATAAAATATGCATTCAACTTGACCATGTTGTTTTTTTCAGGGTCAAGTTTTCGGATTTTTTCCATAGTTTTAGCTTCAAATATAGCTTCTTCAAAACCATCTTTTCTCAGTACTTTCACTGCAACTTATTCGTTTGTATTCGATATTCTACACTTGGCTACTTTTCCAAAGCCCCCTTGACCCAGGAACGATTCAATGTGGTAATTGCAGGACTCACTAGAGAGAATGTCGCCACACTGTACGTCAAAAAGTGGGTCGGCTTGATAATTGTTGTACATTGTGAGAATCAAAGTGCGTTAACCACGATTTTTCTATTAAATCTATCACGGGGAACAGTAGAGATCTTCTACTTCTGGTGTGTGTCTCACTTGTGAACAAAAATCATGCGACAGTTGCGTTTATATAGAATCTCCGACGTGCGTCACAACCTGAGTTACGTCAGAGCTGCGGGATCTGAACAGAGGTCTTCTTTTTTAAAGGAGCATGAGGCAGGATTGAGGCAGGATTTATGAAAAAAATTCGTATACGTTTTAAGTTTTCTAGTAATAATGTCAGATGAAGCGTTCCAAACCAAAAAGAATGAGCCTTCTAGTGTATCTCTCTGTTGCCTTGAACAGGCTGTGTGCTGCAAAATGTGCTGCAATTCGGGCCCAAATTTCCCGCGCTGGGCTGCAGATGTGACGTCACATGACGCAGCATGCACGTTCTCCCCGTTCTCCCGTGCCGGCTTCGCTGTTGGCTGCAGTACCCCCGACGGCCGTCGTGGCGAAGGGTGGCGCTAGAGAGTCTCATTTCTTAAAAGGAGCCTCATGCTCCTTTAACACTGAAGCAAAGTGATAAAAGCAAAACAAAACAAAAAAAAACTACATGCTTGTTTTTTTGCAAAGATAAATGTATAAAGAGATAAAATGTATAAAAATGTATAAAAAGATAAATGTATAATGTAATTTATCAATATTATATTATACAAAGATGGTTATTATTATTATTATTATTAGTATTATTATTAGTATTATTATTATTATTATGTATAGTATATTATATTATTATTAGTATAGTTATCGGATAGGTGAATGGATGAATGAATGGGATGCCTGGGTCTGGGGCCCTCCGTTGTCGGGCCTGCGCGGATGTCGCCTTGTTGGGGGGTTCCCTCTCTCCGGGCCCATCTCCGGTCCCCCCCGCTGCCTCTACGGCGGGGCGCCCCTCTGGTCTTGGAGGGCCACTTTCGTGGGGGACGGGTGCGCCTGCCCGCGTCGGCGGACGGGGCGGCTCTGTCTCTCCGGGCAGGCTGGCCCCCTGCCGGGTGGGGGTCGTTGGCCTGAAGGGTGAGGGCCTCCTGGCCGCGTGTCCGGCCCGGACCGGGTCGCGGTCCGCCGCCGCGGGATCCCTGGCTGCTTCTTTCCGCGCCGTGGGGGCCCCGCCGCGGGCCCCCTCGGCCGCGGCCGGGTGGGGGGGGGGGCCTCGCAGGCGGTGGGTTGCCTCCCTCCTACTTCTCCCCTCTGTGGGGTTGCCGGTGGCCTGGGTTCCGGGCTCTTCCTTGTCGGCCTCTGGTCTCGCGGGTGGCGGGGTTGCTCCCCCCCCTCCCCCACTATAGATACACTTCAGGTGGAGCTTTGTTTGGTTTATTACACACACACACACACACACACACACACACACACACACACACACACACACACACACATACACACATACACACATATAGTCATTTAGTCACATGCATACACACACACACACACACACACACACACACACACACACACACACACACACACGCATGATCATATACATACACACACACACACACACATAGACATACACACTGGCTTGTTCACCTGCATGCTGGCTCTCTAGTTTTTGGGTTTAGGTAGCGGTAGCGATAGCTTAGCTCAGACTGCGATCAGATCCCAAGATTTAGGTCGATTGCTGTTCGTGTTTTGGTTGGCTCCGTGCCGGTTTCGTGCTTTGTTTGTGGTTTTTTGTTGCAGATTTCCAGTGCTTGACGTGTGTCTCCGTGTGTTCCTGCTTCCTGGATTGGCAGTGGATGTCGTACCTTACGGCATAGGCTCTGGGCCTTTATAAATGTTGCTTAGCAACGGTCTGAGTCCTGATAGATCCGCTAAGTATATTTATAGTTTAGGAAACGCCAAATTACGATATATATTATTATTATTATTATTATTATTATTATTATTATTATTATTATTATTATTATTATTATTATTATTATTATTATTATTATCTTTATTTTCTTTTTTTTTTACAAAAAGTTTGTGAAAAATCACGTGATCATTGTTGGCCACAGGTAAGACATGTAAAAGAGTCCAGACAAGCGTTTGCTTGGATCTTTGCGGGTTTCATTCACAGCATCTTTTGAGGAGCTTGTTTTTCTGGGGTTCAATGTTTATTTACGTCAGTGCTTTAATTTAGTGTTGACAGTTCTTGTTTATTATATGTGTCAGTTTCTACTTATTCTTAATTTCTTTTAACAATATGTGTCATTTTCTCATTGTTTTTTTCTTAGTCGAGTCTGTATTAGGAAAATGACTTATATCTGGTAAAACCACATACAAGTCTACTGAGGATAAAAGGATCCTGCTGAGACATCAGTCCTTTGATTCTTGGCTAGAGATCTACAGTTGTGCAAATGAATTTTTCACCAATGCAATTGGTCATTTGTTGATTATTCCAAGTTTTCTTTTTTTCCCATTATTTTCAAATTTGACATTTGCCGTGTTTTTAGGATCATACAAAGTTTGAATGGTATTGTTTCTTGAAGTCATGTCAAATTCATGAAAAAAATAATGCCTGTCTCTTACTTTCTGTCAACAGACACTGAGCTGAGTTTAGGGTTGTCACCTGATTTGGAGGAAACATCGGTCAGCAAAGGTTACCCACAGTGTAACGTGCTCATTTTGCATTGCAGAGACTGATTGACATCTGGATTTATTTTATATTACATCACAATGCAACAGATTTTAATGAGGTATGATTTTAATATCTCCAGATCATGTAGGAATGTTTTAATGACAACACATTAAACTGTTCAACCATTAATTGTTAACTGATAATTTTTGTACTTTTCCCCCACACTATTGTATAATTGTACGATTAAATGGCCTTTATTCTCATTATTTTACAAAACATATCTATTTCTTAAGCAATTACAATAGCAGACACGACCACAATTATATTTCAAATGTATAAAAATTGAAGCATTATTTTTTGTTTTTGTTTTTATAATTGCATTACAGAAAATCACAATATTCTAATTTTCTGAGACAGTCCTGTACACACAGATTTGTAGTTTTAAGCACCTGATGTAATTGCAAAAAGTGACTGTTTCCTTATAAACGATAATGATCCCGTTTATCCACAAGGTGGCACCATAACACATTTAAATTCATTGCCAACAGTTGAGGACATCCGGAGTTTAGCCCATATCACTAAATATGAGTTCAGCAACCACCACCAAAAACCTTTTTTGGACAAGACCTCCAATTGTTTTTTGCTTGATTGTGTACTGGATGCCCTTACATACAGATGACCACATGATTTCAGACCACCATCATTTTAAGCTTCTTTCCAAATAGATGTGTCATCAATAAAATAACAACTCATACCTAATGTTTTTGTATTGAAATATGTGACAAACTAACATTTAACAGAGTTCACCTACCTCTCTTCACTTTCTGCTGGAGCTTTCCCTTCCCTCTCCATCACCTGCTCCTTTCTTCTTTCGTCTTTGCATCATACTGCCACTCTCTCTCCATCCGGCAGAATTATGCTAAATACAATGTTTAATATTAACATCAGTTTATACGATAATGGTGGACTCCATTTTTTCTAGATTTCTTTACTTTAAATAACGCCTTTAATATAAACTGGTTGAAACACTCACACGGTGAGCCACGGTGACACAGGTGTCACACTGCTTCTAATGTCCTGGGAGGTTCCTGACACAGATATAGCCCCCTTCATCTCTGTTATGACCATGTTTTCCTCAAGTAGAATTATGTCTGGGTTCTTATGGGTTCAGAAATGAATCCACACAATAAAACTAAGGGATGTTGTTTAGAATAGTGACGTGATAAAGACAAGAATTTCTTAAGGTTTTTGAGGCTATTAAGTCAGGGGGTGCAACAAGTTTTTCACAAACTGTGACTTACATGTTACATGAGTGAGTTACATTGTCCACATGTCTGCAGCAGTTGAGGGTAAAATCATTGTGCTTTCTCTCGTCCATTTAAGAAACCCTGTTAACCTGACTGTAAAATGAATAAAGTAAAAGATGCATAAGAATTACGTTTTTATATGGTCAGAACGTACAAAGACCGGGTCAAATACAGTATTAGATAGTAATCTGTGCCAATTTGTGCGGTGAATCAAACCAATTTGACAATTCTACGTCACAATGCCGGTTTCAGGGCTTATCCATAACTTTGCGCGGTTTTCAAAAAGTATTTAATTTAAGAGTACGCTTAAATAACAAATAAAATGAAATAAAATGATAAGAAAAGAGGTAAAATAATAAAAAGCACAAGTTGTTAAAAAATAATGGCAGTAGAGTACAGCAGGTAAGTATTTAATTTAGGAGTACGCTTCAGTAAACAATAATGTTTTTAGCCCTGATTTGAAGGAGCTGACAGTTGGAGCAGACCTCAGGTCTGCAGGAAGTTTGTTCCACAGGTGAGGAGCAGAATAACTGAACAAATAACTGACTAGAGGAATACCTGGGGGGGATGAGCCCTGGTTTATGTGAGGGGGGTGAGTTATCCCCCTCCTGCCCCTCGAGGATTCCCCAGAGGTGGCAGGTCTTGTCCATCGACTCTTCCCTTGTGGCCCAGGTCGCGAAAGCTCACTTGGCTTTCGCAACGATGGCGGACAATGAATGTCTTCTTCTTCACATTCATAATTTTGTCTGCAGGGCTTTGGTTGTCCTGTTCTTTGTCTTTAGTTGTGGCGATGCTATTGCTGCCACGCGCCATCTTGTTGTATTTCTGTTCCCAGCGAGATGCGCGCAGTTCCCACAAACCAGAAGGATGCTTCTGTGGCAACGAGCTTTGGTTATTGCCACAGTGGTGAATTATGAGCTTCCTTAATGTCTTTGGATTACTGCTTTTTGTCTGTTTCTGCTCTTTGTCTCTGTTGATGGGTTCAGAGATTCCTCTGTACTGAGCAAGCAGCTTGTACCTGCGGTTTTTACGAAGGGCCCACAGTCCTGAGGAATCCTTGCTGGAGATGCAGCGTGTCTTTCTTTGTTGTAAAACATTAAAGACCATCTTGCTGAACATATTCACCAGCGAATCCTCTGTGGCATCAAACTGACAAGACCTGGTGTCACCTTTAGTCTTGGAGCCATCTTCCTTCTGGTTTATTAACTCAGAGATCCCTCTGTAGCGGGCAAGCAGCTCATACTTGTGACGTTTCCGCAGTGCCCACAGACCGGAGGCATCACCGTAACAACGTGAATAAGGGAGTCCACAACAGTCTGCAGAAACGAAACACTTGCCACTTCCTGTTGTCTCTGGTGCTTGAGTCACAGCACTGTCTGTGTGACCTTTCTGAAATGTTTCCACTGGTTTCAAGGATAAATCCTCGTCAAATTCATCATCCAATGAATTTGAGAGTCCACGCTTGTGGTCAAGCAGCTGGTACCGGTGATGTTTTTGCACCTCCTGCATGTCGGCGGAGGTTTTTGTTGTGAAATGAGGAGGTATCATATATAACTTCTCTTTTCAACTACCTGGATTCCTCATCCATGACCGTTTCGTACAGCGCTTTCAACCGGCTTTCAATGCGAGCGACAGGAAGAAAATAGAAGCAGGGCGTCCGACAAATGTTCAGCTCAAAGTTGCAGCGCTGCGTCGCTGCGGCCAGTTAGGACAGTCCAATAGAAAATAATGCAATGGATTTATTTTGTCGCTGACGCTCGCTCGCATCGCATGCAGTTATGACACGGTGTAACTCCGCCGGCCGGAGCTTCCGCCATTTTTTCGTAGCGGCGTCATTCAGGCAGTCAATCAGCACAGAGCCTCATTATCATAGCCCCGCCCACTCAGAATCCCGCATAGATAATGAGGTTAGAGAATGGGAAGATAAAGACATGGTTTAGAGGCTGAATTTCTCATTTATTTAGCAAAAACAATCAAAAGCTTGTTTTTAAGACATTCAAGGCCTGTTTAAAAATATAGGTATTAGATGCCATAATAGGTCCCTGTAAAGGCAGACGTTTTTTGAAGTTTATTTTGAAATGTGCTTTTATTTTGAAATGACGCAAAACCGGAAGTAGCATCTTATCGCTGTAAGCTACACATCGAGGGGAGCACATGCTGCGGTGATGTCTGTGAGTTCGTCTCCCTCTTTTTGTTTGTTCACTCCATGTTTGAAATGATAAATGTGTCAATTAAGTTTATTAAATGTTTTATAAAGAATATTGCTGACCTGAGGGACTGCCACTGGGGAATGACTCTGCCGTTGGTTGAGGAGCAGGCTAAAGTGGTCCGTATTATTAGTTCACATCATTGTTAAATAGGGTGCTAAGCCATATATTTATATGACTACTGCAATTGCTGATGTTGTCTTTTATTTTATACTTGAACATTTAGTTCTACGGTGTTGTTGGCGACAATAAACATCAGTGAAAAGAACCGGAGTCTCTGCATCCAATCAATGGGCGGCATAGTAGAACACTACTGCATCGGTGAAGACTCCGAGCGGATGAAGAAAGCTGCAGGCCACATGCTGTAAAGGGAAGTGCCACCTCGTGAACTGTTCGTGTGACTCCAAGGGCAAGCGGTCAAGGCTACACAAGCAAGCACATCGAGGAGAGTGTCTTGAAAGTAGTGCAAGTAAAACTACCTGCCATTAAGTTTCTAGCACACGTACATTTCATTTGCGTTTTTCCTTAAAGCTACAGTGGACATTTTTCCTGCAATTGATAATCTAAATAGAATAAAAGAAAAGTAAAGGTAGATAAGTAAACTCACCATTCTCCCAGTTAAGTCTAAGATGTTCTAAGTTAATATCAAAGTATCGTTCATATAAGTGAGTGTTTCACATTTAAATTGTGCTGAGTATTTACACTTCGTTAATTGTTATTTCAGTACTCATTTATTGAAGTGTGTTCTATGATGCTGTAATGTTTGATATGCATTACGTAAAGTTAACCTAAGGTATTCATGGGGATGTATATATATTGCATTTCATTTTCAACATATTAGAAAACAGAATACATTTTATATAGGTTTCAACACATCTAAAACTCTGCACATTTTTAATATGTCACACACAAAAGAAGACACTTTTCTGCCAACTGAAGAGGACACTCATGGAGACCTTCAAGAAGATAATAATGCAGAGCAGAATACTCTACGACAACAAGCTGACGCTGATGAGCAAGTTGAAGACACACAATCTCAGGTTGGTGATGATGACACACAACTGCCTCCAGGAACCAGGAAGACTGGTCGCACAAGAAGGCTCACTGAAAAAGGACAAAGTTTGTTAGATGACAAATTAAAGAATCTGAATGTGAGCTTTGAAAAGATGTACAGAAGATGGAAGTATCACATCAATGGCTTAAAGAGGTCCATTAAGAATAATGATGATGATCTTATTGACGAAATTGCAAATGCAATCAACGCCATCCAAGTTGACATTGACAAAACTTACCTCGAAATAAGAGCCATTTCAAGTCCTGAGCCTGACATTCGGAGTATGAATGATAAATGTCAAGCATTCACTAGGATTGCAAATATAAAGGTTCAACACTTTCACAATGGTGATGATTCAGAAGACATATCATGGCCTGATGCTAAGTCAGTGTTTGACAGTACAGTGTCTAGTGTCTCCTCAGCTCAAACTGCTGAGTCAAAGCCTTCATCCAAGACATCCAGACACTCTTCCATCCTGTCCCTGAATGCAAAACAAGCAGCAGCTGAAGTTGTAGCTACGCAAGAGGTGATAAAGATAACAAATGCACAACATCAACAAAAGGAAGAAATTCAAAGACTTGAAGTGGAAGAACAAATCTTAAAGGCTGAAAGAGAAGCTAAAGAAAAGGAAAAGGACGCAGACAGTGCTAGAAAAAGAGCTCAGTTCATAGCAGAAAGTGCTGATAGGAAAATGAAGCTGGAAGGGAAAAGAAGAGAAGTAGAACGGCTAGAAGAACTTAAAGGTCATGTTGCAGCACAAGCAAGACTGCAAGTTTATTCAGAATCTCTCAACCCACCAATTACGCTTAACCCTTTAATTGATCCATTCTTTCCTTCCCATCAAGCACCAATTTCTCAACCTCTTCCTGCCCAACAAGCCAAGCCCAGTCAAGTCCATTACCCACATAAAGTCACATCCCCCCAAAACCCCCTCTCATATCCCTCCAGGTACACATCGCATTTGGTTCCACCATCAGCCACATTCACTCAAGTCCCTACTAGTCAAGTCATCACCCCAGCTGCACTTCCACTCATGCAACAAGCCCCACCCACTCAAGTTCCAGCCACTCAAGCTTTTTCAACCTCCCATGAAGCTCCCAATGACTTTGTGAGAACTCTTGCTGAAGCAATCACAGCTAACCGACTTCCTATCCCAGAACCTGATGTCTTCAAGGGAGATCCTCTCAAGTACAATGATTGGAAGCTTTCTTTCTGTACTTTGATTGATCGCAAGAACCTGCCAATTCAAGAAAAGCTCTTCTTTCTACGCAAGTATGTTGGTGGCTCAGCCAAGAGAGCTATTGAAGGTCATTTCCTTGTAGGAACAGAAACAGCTTATCACGCTGCCTGGAACATACTTGAAGACAGATTTGGTAATCCATTTATAGTTGCCAAATCATACCGTGACAAAATACACACATGGCACAAAATTGGGCCTAAAGACAGTGAAAATCTTCGTGAGTTTGTTGATTTTCTGAGCAGTGTGGAATCAGCTATGCCATATGTTCTAGGTCTACAAACTCTCAATGATTGTGTGGAAAACCAAAAGATTACCATCAAGCTTCCGGATTGGTTGAGCTCACGCTGGAACAGAGAAGCCACAATTTATCAAGATGAACACAAAATGTTCCCTGACTTCAGACACTTTGTGAGATTTCTCAATAGGGAGGCTCGAATTGCATGTAACCCCATCACATCTTTACATGCAGTGAAACCAACTGACCAAGAAAGATCAAAACCAACAGAAAGAGAACAGTCTAAGTATCAAAGAAATCAAAACTTTAGTGCAAAGACGTTCACCACTAATACAAGTGAGAAGACAAGCTTCACTTGCATTTTTTGCAAGAAGAAAGGCCACACTCTCCTTAGGTGTCGCAAGATTATGGAGAAGCCAGTTGAAGAAAGGGTTAGGTTTGTACAACTGGAGAAGTTGTGCTTTGGCTGCCTTAAGATCGGCCATAACTCCAAAGCCTGTACATCCAGGAGTGTGTGTGACGTATGTGGGAAACGCCACCCCACATGCCTACATCAAGATCGTGGGAAAAGGGATCAAGAACAAGCTGTAAGAAACAAACAAGAAAGGTCAAATGAAACCAAGGACAAAAACCAACAGTCTGAACCAATCGAAACACAGCAAGTTACCTCTAACCGAGTGGTTCAAGAGAAGAGCAGCACTCATACCTCATCCATTGTTCCAGTCTATGTCTCCACGACAACTGAACCAGATAAGGAAGTTTTAATGTATGCCTTACTTGATAGTCAGAGTGACACAACCTTCCTCCTGAAAGATGTAGCTGAAACATTGTGTGCCAAGAAAGTGCCAGTAAAACTTAAAGTGTCCACGATAACATCAAAGGCAAAGGTGGTGAATAGCCAAAAGGTGCAAGGGCTACAGGTGAGAGGCATCAGCTCTGACATTAAAATCAAACTCCCAACAACCTACACCAGAGATTACATACCAGCAAACAGATCCCATATACCCACAAGCACAACTGCAAAATCCTGGCCTCACTTACAAAATTTGGCAGATGAAATGTCTCCTAAACTTGACTGTGAAGTAGGATTGTTAATCGGTTATAACTGTCCCCAAGCTTTACTTCCCAGAGATGTCATCACAGGCAATGAAGCCCAGCCGTACGCACAAAGGTCTGTGTTGGGTTGGAGCATTATTGGCTACAGCAGCACTGACATTGATCATGACCAGGAGGACGAAATCGGTGTCAGCCACCGTGTCATCATAAAGAAAGTTCTGCCAGCTACAAAAAACTCTTCTAAGCTCAAGACTGAGGTCCATTTTGTTTATAGAACTCAAGTCAAGGAAATGATCACTCCAGCAGATATGCTTAAGGTCTTTGAGTCAGATTTTACTGAGAAGGTCAGTGAAGAAGTTCTAATATCACAAGAAGATATTAAATTCTTAGCAAAGCTGACAGAAGGCATCAAGCAGAAGCCAAACGGACATTATGAAATGCCGTTGCCTTTCAAAGCAGAGAGGCCAAGTCTGCCTAACAACAAGGTGTGTGCAGAACATCGACTCAGGTGCCTGGAAAAACGGCTCAAGAAAAATGACCAGTATCACAAGGATTATGTGGCTTTTATGGAGGACATAATAAAAAGAGATGATGCTGAAAGGGTCCCAGAGTCAGAGTTATCCAATCAGACCACATGGTATATTCCGCACCATGGGGTTTACCACGCCCAAAAACCAGGTAAAATTCGTGTGGTATTTGATTGCTCAGCTAAGTTTCAGAATACATCATTGAATGAGCATCTACTCACCGGGCCAGACCTTACAAATACTCTTGTAGGTGTCTTGTGTCGCTTCCGCAAGGGACAAGTAGCCATCATGTGTGACGTGGAGCGGATGTTCCACCAATTTCATGTCGTGCCAAGGGACCAAGATTACCTCAGATTTCTGTGGTGGGAAAGAGGCAATATGGAAGCTCCACCATCAGTGTTCCGCATGAAGGTTCACTTATTCGGTGCTGCATCATCACCTGGATGCGCAAACTTTGGGCTCAAGCACCTGGCTGCAGAAGGAGAAGGCAAATTTAATGAAGCTACAGTGAGGTTTATACAGCGCAACTTTTATGTTGACGATGGTTTGACGAGTTTGGACAGTGAAGCAGAAGCTATCCAGCTTGTCAGAGAAGCAAGAGACCTCTGCAAAACTGGTAAGCTCCGCCTACACAAATTTGTTACTAACAACAAGAAAGTTCTTGACACACTCCCAAGACAAGAATGTGCTGGAAGTACAGCTGACCTTGACATGGCCTTGGGAGAAAACAAGATGGAACGGGCTCTAGGCGTCCAATGGTGCATCAGCTCAGATAAGTTCCAATTTAAGGTGAGGATTAAGGAACATCCCTTTACCAGAAGAGGACTCCTGTCTACAGTAGCCTCAATCTTTGATCCTCTTGGATTTGTGGCCCCTCTCATTTTGAAAGGTAAACAGATTCTACAAAGGATGTGCCAAGATAAGGTGGGATGGGACGAGCCACTTCCTGATGACCTCAGGCCACGTTGGGAAGCATGGCTCCAAGACCTCCACAATCTGTCTTCAGTGGAGATACCACGGCATTACATACCATTGACAGCCAAGGAAGTTCAGCAGTACGAGCTTCACCACTTCTCCGATGCCAGTGTTTCTGGCTATGGAATATGTTCTTACCTCAGGGCTGTTTCGAAGTCTGGTGGAGTCTATTGCGCACTTGTTATGGGGAAGGCAAGGGTTGCGCCAACAAAGGTAACAACCATCCCAAGGCTGGAACTCTCGGCTGCGGTCGTGGCCACAAGGACAAGTGATCTGCTAAGGAGAGAAATGGAGATAGGAGATCTACAAGAATATTTTTGGACCGATTCTAAGGTTGTCCTTGGTTACATTAATAATGATGAAAAACGATTTCATGTATTCGTAGCCAACCGGATCCAGCAGATCAAATCAAGCACAAAACCAAGTCAGTGGCAATATGTTGCCTCAGAAGATAACCCGGCTGACCATGCCTCTCGTGGACTCACCACAAAGGAGCTTACAGAGTCTAACTGGCTCACAGGACCTAGCTTCTTGTGGGAAAAGGATCTTCCCAAGGACGGAAAGATTAAGGTGGGAGAACTCAATGAGGATGACCCAGAAGTTAAAAGAGCACTGGTTCACACAACAAAGGCTAATGAGGAGAAGTCTCTATCAGACCGGCTTCAGAAGTTTTCAGATTGGAAGAAAGCTATAAGGGCCATAGCAAGACTGAAACGTCTTGGAAAGGAAGTAAAGGGTCTTAAAACAAGATCTAATGAAGCTACGACACTCGAAGAAAGAAAGGATGCTGAACAGTTCATAATCCGTGTAGTTCAAGAAGAAGCATTCAGCGATGAAATAAAGTCTCTTACGCAAGGGAAAGAGATACAAAGCGGCAAGTCAACCGAGCTGCACAAGTTGAACCCTTTCCTGGATAGCCAAGATATCCTGAGGGTGGGAGGTAGATTGACACAAGCAACGCTCCACCCCCATGTCAAACACCCAGCTATCCTCCCCAAAGGTCATGTGTCACGATTGCTGATAAAGTACTACCATGAGAAGGTGAAACATCAGGGTCGTGGAATGACCATCAATGAACTACGCTCAGGTGGGATTTGGATCCTGGGCTGCAGTAGTGAAGTGTCGTCATTCATCTACAAGTGTATTAAATGCAGGAAACTCAGAAAGTGTAATCAAGAACAAAAAATGGCCGACCTTCCACCAGAGAGGATGGAAGCTACCCCTCCATTTACCTACAGCGGTATGGACTGCTTTGGACCATTTTATGTTAAGGATGGAAGGAGAGAACTGAAAAGATATGGGCTCCTATTAACCTGCATGTGCTCACGTGCCATTCACATTGAGGTATTGGACGACCTTTCCACTGACGCCTTCCTCAATGTGTTGCGCTGCTTTATTGCTATAAGGGGCAATGTGAGGCAACTACGAAGTGATCAAGGCACAAATTTTGTCGGAGCACGCAATGAATTCCAAGAATTAATGAAGGGATTAGAACAAGAACGTGTGAAAGAGCTAGGATGCAACTTTGTCATGAACCCACCTGCTTCCAGTCACATGGGCGGCGTCTGGGAGAGGCAGATTCGGACCGTGAGAAGTGTCCTCTCATCCATCCTAGACCAGTCTGCTGGAAGATTAGACAGCTCTTCATTAAGAACCTTTCTTTACGAAGTGATGGCTGTAGTGAATAGCCGACCATTGACCACGGAACATCTCAATGATCCATTGGGACCAGAACCTCTAACTCCAAACCACATATTGACAATGAAATCGTCAATCATTGCACCACCACCTGGAGAGTTCTTGAGGGAAGATCTCTATCTTCAGAAAAGATGGAAGAGAGTTCAGTTCTTGACCAATGAATTTTGGACCAGGTGGAGAAAGGAGTATCTGTTGAATTTGCAACAAAGGAGTAAATGGAACAAGGACAGGAGAAATGCTAAAGTGAATGACATTGTCCTGTTGCAAGAAGATGGTGTACCAAGAAATCACTGGAAGTTGGCGAAGGTGATCGAAGTCTTCCAAGGAGCTGACGGAAGAGTCAGAAAACTCAAACTGTTACTTAGTGACACAACACTAGACAGTAAAGGGACACGCACAACAAAGCCAGTTTATTTAGAGAGGCCCATACACAAAACAGTGCTATTGCTTGAGGCTGAATAAGTAAGTTATCTCTTAAATGAGATTGTTCTTTGTTAGAAGGTTTATTTCATACAAATGTCTTACAAGGTTCTATTACTACTGTCCAATCTTCATTGGAAATCACACAATGTGTGATTGGTGGGAGTGTAAAGGCAGACGTTTTTTGAAGTTTATTTTGAAATGTGCTTTTATTTTGAAATGACGCAAAACCGGAAGTAGCATCTTATCGCTGTAAGCTACACATCGAGGGGAGCACATGCTGCGGTGATGTCTGTGAGTTCGTCTCCCTCTTTTTGTTTGTTCACTCCATGTTTGAAATGATAAATGTGTCAATTAAGTTTATTAAATGTTTTATAAAGAATATTGCTGACCTGAGGGACTGCCACTGGGGAATGACTCTGCCGTTGGTTGAGGAGCAGGCTAAAGTGGTCCGTATTATTAGTTCACATCATTGTTAAATAGGGTGCTAAGCCATATATTTATATGACTACTGCAATTGCTGATGTTGTCTTTTATTTTATACTTGAACATTTAGTTCTACGGTGTTGTTGGCGACAATAAACATCAGTGAAAAGAACCGGAGTCTCTGCATCCAATCAATGGGCGGCATAGGTCCCCTTTAAATTCATCTGTCTGCTGGTGCAGTAGGTTATTCCCCAACAAGATTAGCAGATCAAGCCCTGCCACAGTCTCTCAGCAAGATCCTGAAACCCGAAATGTGCTCTTTTTCTACAATTGTAGATTATATATGTTATTGTGAATTAGATGAATATCAGATGACATTTTATGGCAAATTAATGGGAAAACTGTTAATGCCAAGATGTTTGCATTGCTTCCCTGCCACTGTAATGATGTATCCGATGGTGAGTCTCTACATGGAATGTCACACGCTTTCATATTTTGTCAAAACTGAGCGGGTTAAACTTTTTCTTAGCCTGAAACTACAAAATTGATCAAATTCAGATAAAAATGTTGTTATTTCCCCGCCAGGCCTACCTCTTGGTGTCTGTTTAAACATAAATCTCTATTCGTTGGATACGGGTTTAATAATAACATATTCGTTGGTCAAATATTTAACAGGGCTGGTCATCTCTACTTCTATAATGAGTTTCTAGAAGAATACAATATCCCTGTTTCACCTGGAGATTATGCAAAATTCTTAGGAGCAATCTCTTCTGGTGCGTGCTATGTAGAGCTCAGGCAAGAAACCAACCCTGTTATCTCTGACTGACATTTCACTTGGTAAAATCTGTTTATCCTTCAACAATGGCAAGAACAATAATCTGATTAGATCTCTGTTTCAATCAGATGTCATCACAGTGCCATATGTTGTTTATACTGGCATAAATATGTGGAACACATTTACTGAAAGGAGATTAGCGCGCAGGGATATCGCTGGAGACGCAAAAAACTGATGAAACGGTAGAGGAGGTTTCCGCTTTCATGATCCACAATGCCTCCCAATTTTCTCCGGATATCAAAATATTGATATTACACGACAAACCCCGCTGTGAGTTGTTCATGTTTCCTCCAGGTTTCACCTGACTTTATTGTGGTGGAAACGCACTGCCCGCGATATTTCCAGACAGAAGCTGTAGACTGTCATTTAACCTCCTCTTGTGTCAGCTTTCTGTTATCATCTCCTATAGCGGGTCGGTTTTGACCCATGTATTAAATCAGCTATAAAATACACCTAAAACAATAAACTATCATCCAATTTGTTTCTCATCTCTTGGTAACCTTGTTGGGCTTCCATGAAACGGTTGGATTTAATACTTTTGGTGTGGGACTCTGGGCCTTTTTTGTCAGTATACCCCTTGATTTCGATTTAAAAAAAAGTAAAATGAATCTCAAGAGAATCATATTGATAAATAAAAGATTCTTGTGTAACCTGTATGTTAATGAGGAAAATACAACACATCTCCTAAATAAATCTGTTTTATTTATGTTTTAATTTTCATATTAACAACAAAAATATCATATATGTATATTTACATCATGAAAAGGCAAAAGTATTTTTTGCAGCTTGTGGCAACAACCACTTCTTCGGAATTCTCAAATGATCCATCTCACAGCGTTTGTCGCTGTCATAGTCCATATTTTCTCGGTGGTTGGAGCTGGTCGGAGTAGACGAGACCTCCATGAAGATGCTGGGAGGCGGGAGCGGGAGTCTCTCCATCACAGGCTGGATTAGAAACGTGGAATGTAGGGTGGACCCGCATGGACCGGGGAAGCTTCAGGACTGCAGCAGGTTGATGACTTTGAGGATGTTGATGCAATGAACTGAAGATCCAGCTTTTTGGAGTCACTCCGAAGAGGAAGGTCCCAGGTTGATAATCAGACGTCGAATAATCAGGTTGACGATTCCAACCGGATAGACTGAAACCTTCAGTCGCCAAATGTAAATATTTAGCTGATTTGATTCGAAATGGATAAACTGAAGCAACTTTCTGTCCGCAAAGGTAAAACTTTAGCAGCAGATCGTGAGTGTCATGAATCAGACGTAGCTGAAACCAGCCAACTTGAAGAACCAGTTCTGCCTGTCGCGCTGCGTGAGCCTCGACTCTTGGACTATCATCATCCATAGTTGTAGTTCCACGTTTGATTCTACGATCAACGTCTCCAACCACTCCTTCGTGCTTGTTGAATGATCTGCAGCGTTTGTAGCTGGCATATATGCAGGAAAAGTTCGGTTAGGTTGGAACTTGCGCCGACTGTTTTCACCTCGGGTCTGTGTTTGCTGCCCGATCTTTGGAACTTATATTTATTTGTTTTGTGTTTGGAAATTAACTCAACGATACAGGACAATAGTAAGAATGATTTATTCTAAGTTTAATGTCTCTTTGTCAGAGAACCATGTTACGGTCCTTCATTTTTATGGATTTCTTTCTCTTTTTACGCACAGATGTATTTCCCGCTGACAATAACTTCAGCCCGACACCGCTCTCTGCCTCTTTTTCTTCGTGTACATTTGAAATGGGTGGAAATTCATGATGATAAATAAAATATTGTTGTGTAACCTGACTATTATTGAGGAATATAACACATCTCTTAAATTCATTTGTTTCATTTAATTTTTAAAATGTTCGTATTAATAACAAAAGTAACATCAATGTTGTTACGGGTCAATTTAAACCCATATATATTTACATCAAGAAAAGGCAAAAGTATTTTTTTCAACAATAGAACTTTGATATAAAGTGGAAAAAATAAAAAGTAGACTAGCCCAAGAAACATAATATAGATTTGCATGTTCAAATAAATGACAACCAAGCAATTGGAAAAACTTCGGTTAGGTAACCGAAGTTTTTGGCATATATGCCAAATATGCCAAAAACTTCGGTTAGGCACCTAACCGAAGTTTTTGGCATATAAAACATATGAATGAATTCATATGCCATTTTGGCATATGCCTATGAAACATAATATAGATTTGCATGCTCAAATAAATGACAACAAAGCAATTGGAAAAACTTCGGTTAGGTAACCGAAAAACTTCGGTTAGGTAACCGAAGTTTTTGGCATATATGCCAAATATGCCAAAAACTTCGGTTAGGTGCCAAACCGAAGAAATTTCCAACCGGTTGGAAATTGCGCCGCCTGTTTTCACCTCGGGTCGGTGTTTGCTGCCTGATCTTTGGAACTTATATTGATTTTTATTTGGTTTGTGTTTGGAAATTAACTCACAACTGTCATTAGCCAGCGACTCCTTCGTGAAATGTCTGTTTGATCTGATAAAACGACGGCCCAGGCTGGCCCCATGTGCGTACCCCTCATTTATTCTTTTTGGCCGGGATCTCCATCTCCTTTTGGCTCTTTACTTTTGGGTTAACCCTTTTTGTCATTTGTTTTCTTACCGGCAATTAAAAAAAAAAAAAAAAAAAAAAAAAAAAAAAATTGTTTTCAACCCTTGACATTTTTGTGTGGCGTCCGTGTTGTCTCTGGTTTAAATTAAGCCCGATCTCTGTGCCTCTTTTTCTTCGTGTAAATTTGAACCGGGTGGAAATTCAGGTCTATCTGAGCATTTACTCCGGTTCTGGTTCAGTTTGTCTCCGTACTTCTAGTCTTCACCGAGCAAACTTGGGCTCATGATGTTCAACGATGAAAAGTTTTCCAAGGGGAATTCCAAGTTTGTAAAAATCTTCAGTTTGATGAGTGAACGCTGCCTACAACTCGATTATATCACCGAATCAGTACAACACATGGTGAATTGTTGGAGATCCATATGTACGCACAGTGCTTCTTCACTCATTACTGTAACAGTTGTACTGGCTCATAATTTACAAGGGTGTAACACTCAAACATCGGTATGCAGTTGACTGAATTAAAAAGTTTTGCGCTCTGTTAAGACTTATGCCACTTTAATGGAATAGGGATCAATATTTTATAGTTAATTTGTGTAAAAAGTATAATGATTACAAATCTTCACATTATGCAATTTCAAGTTGAATTATAACATATAAAGAGTATAAATCAAATAACAAAACAAAACAAAACAAAAAGCACAACACATTATAACCAACCAGGGGGGATGAAATTATAACAGAAAGCCAAAACATTTACATACATTTCTGGTTTTGATTGCGTTTGAATTTGTATAAACTTAATAGAGTCCAGACACTGATTGAATTCACAATGAAAAGTAAAAAAAATAGGTTTTTTGTAAGAATTTGGATTTGTGGATGTGGAATTTTGCAAGGATAATCAACAAATTAATAATAAATGTTTATTTAGGCTTTGTTCTAATCGGTACAAAAACACCAAACAACACATCCTTCCAAAATAATTTGAAATCAGTTTCAATGCTTTCAGACACAAAATTACAGCCAGAATAAGTGAGCTGGCATATATCCCCAATTTTTTCAATTTCAATTTTAAATTTTTCGGTTTCGGCAGTGTTACAACAGCGAGTGTTATGAACCACGCAAATGTATTGTGTTTCCACTGCAAGAAATATCTCTGCAAAGAACACACGAAAAGGGTCACCTTTTGCCACACCTGTCTCTAAACACATACATAAACAAGCCTGTTCTTGCACACAAAGGCTTTTTCTCTGATTTAGCTTTGAATTAATTTTGGAATTGGTAGTTGATTTTTGTTTGTTTGATTTGCTTGGTTGTCATTTATTTGACCATGCAAATCCATATTATGTTTCTTGTGCTCGTCTAATTTCATTTTTTCCACCTTATATCAAAGCCCCAGTTTGCTCGGTGAAGACTAGTAGACAAACTGAACCAGAATACCGGAATAAATGCTCAGATAGACGTGAGTTTCCACGCCGTTCTAATTTACACGAAGAAAAAGAGGCAGAGAGCGGTGTAGATTGGGCTGAAGTTATTGTCAGCGGGAAATACATCCTTGCGTAAAAAGAGTTGGAGAGTGCGCCGCCTGTTTTCACCTCGGGTCTGTGTTTGCTGCACGATCTTTGGAACTTATATTTATTTGGTTTGTGTTTGGAAATGAACTCATAACTGTCATTAACCAGCGACTGATTGGTGAAATGCCTGTTTGATCTGATAATGTGAATAAAACGATACAGGACACAGCGACTCATTCAAAGTTAATGTCTCTTTGTCAGAAAACCAGAGACGACAACATAATTAAGGACGCCACACAGAAATGTCAAGGGTTGAAAACACATTTTATTTTTAATTTTTAAATTGCTGGTGAGAAAACAAACAACGAAAAGGGTTAACCCAAAAGTAAAGAACCAAAAGGAGATGGAGATCCCGGCCAAAAAGAACACAAGAGGGGTAAGCACAGGGCCAGCCTGGGCTGTCGGACCATGCACTTTCCCCGCTAAATAAGAAAAACCAAGCTATGACCTAAAAAACCCCGACAAAACAGGACTACCGGTAATCTCCAACTCAAACTAAAATAACAAACTAAAATGAGAAAACCCTGCCATTATGGCCAGAGGGAAAAAAAAGTGTTACCTGTTCCAAAAAATGAAAAAAACAAACCTTCCCCTGGAACAGAGAGGAAGGAGAAGACAGCAGCATTAACACACACTCAGGTGTGGAGCAACCCATACCTGGCCACACATAACACCTCCGAAAAAGAGTTCATTAAGGATCTAGTTAACTGCAGGACATTGCCTTCAGCACAGAAGTCGACGTTTTGTGTTGATTGAAAGGAGATTAGCGCGCAGGGATATCGCTGGAGCCGAAAAAAACTATTAACCGGTAGAGCAGGGTTCTGCTTTCATGATCCACAGCATTTCCAAATGGACAAAAATGTGAATCAGAATGACCTGGTCCTCCAGGTTAAGGGGGGCAGAACCTGAATGAACCAGCCAATCCAGATACTGGATGAACCTTCCACAACGGCGGGAGCGAATGAGGCGGCGTTCGGAGTAGACGAGACCTCCATGAAGATGCGGGGAGGCGGTTGATAATCAGACGCCGAATAGCAGGTTGAAGATTTGAACCGGATAGACTGAAGCAACCTTCTGTCCCCAAAGGTAAAAATCTAACAGCAGATCGCGAGTGTCATGAGTCAGACGTAGCTGAAACCAGCCAACTTGAAGAACCAGTTGTGCCTGTCGCGCTGCGTGAGCCTCGACTCTTGGACTATCATCCATAGTTGTAATTCGATTCTACGACCAACGCCTCCAACCACTCCTTCGTGCTTGTTGAATGATCTGCAGCATTTGTAGCCGGCATAATATTCAGAAAAACTTCGGTTACAATTTCCAACCCGATCATTGGAACTGATATTTATTTGGTTTGTGTTTGGAAATTAACTCAACGAGACAGGACAATAGTAAGAATGATTTATTCAAAGTTTAATGTCTCTTTGTCAGAGAACCGTGATCCGGTCCTTGTCAGAGAACCATGTTACGGTCCTTAATTTTTATGGATTTCCGGGGATATCGCTGGATATAAACTCCAAATCTCGGGCAGCAAACACAGACCCGAGGTGAAAACTGACGGCGCAATTTCCAACTCTTTTTACGCACAGATATATTTCCGTGTATCCCGCTGACAATAACTTCAGCCCGATCTACACCGCTCTCTGCCTCTTTTTCTTCGTGTAAATTTGAACCGGGTGGAAATTCATGATGATAAATAAAAGATTGTTGTGTAACCTGACTATTACTGAGGAATACAACACATCTCTTAAATAAATTTGTTTCATTTAATTTTTAAAATGTTCATATTAATAACAAAATTAACATGTTGTTACGGGTCAATTTCGACCCATATATATTTACATCAAGAAAAGGCTAAAGTATTTTTTTCAACAATAGAACCTTATGAAGTGGAAAAAATGAAAAGTAGACGAGCCCAAGAAACATAATATAGATTTGCATGGTCAAATAAATGATAACCAAGCAAATCAAACAAAAAGAAATCAACTAATTCCAAAATTAATCCAAAGCTAAATCAGAGAAAAAGCCTTTGCAAGAACAGGCTTGTGTGTGTTTAGAGGCAGGTGTGGCAAAAGGTGACACTTTTCGTGTGTTCTTTGAAAAGATATTTCATATGTCGTTGAAATCAGCCAATATGAAGAATAGACAGTGGTGTCTGTCGGGCTGCGTGAGTCTCGACTCTTGAACTTTCTTCATCCATATTTGTTGTGATTCCACGTTTGATTCCACGATCAAGGTCTCCGGTTTATTTTTGGATTAGATGATGATTGTGTGTATGTTACAGCAGCTGCAACAACGGAGCTAGGTGGGTGTTACAACAGCGAGTGTCATGGTCGGATCCACATAATATCAGATGTTCACCCTTGCCCTGCCAGAAACAGAATGATATTTGTTCCTCCAGGTTAAGGGGGGCAGAACCTAAATGAACAGCCAATCCAGATACTGGATGAACCTCCAGCGGCGGGAGCGGGAGTCTCTCCATCACAGGCTGGATTAGAAACGTGGAATGTATGGTGGACCCGCATGGACCGGGGAAGCTCCAGGACTGCAGCAGGTTGATGACTTTGAGGATGTTGAAGGGACCAATGAACTGAAGATCCAGCTTTTTGGAGTCACTCCGAAGAGCAAGGTCCCAGGTTGATAATCAGACCTTCTCTCCCGTCCTCCCTCTTGGACCAGGTGGACGGGTGGCTGGACACCATGGGACTACATCCTTAATGAACTCGTTTTCGGAGAAAAGCACCTGAGGTGTGTAGAGCAGTAGACTGAACCAACAGTCTGCCCGGAAAAGAACTAAGAGTAAACCCATAAATTTCGATTTAGATTACATGTAAATAAATGATTAGTTCCTTATTTGTATTTCACAATGATTTTGTAAGAATCTGACTTTTTCAGCGGGATGTAGCTTGTAAATTTGTTCAAAGTATATTTTTGTTATGGTTTCAAGAGAGAAAGTAAATGCATCATCGGTGTAAGTTTCGTTTACGTGGAAAAATATGTCACTAAACGAGCACTGTGCGTAAATGTGGATCTCCAACAGTTCACCATGTGTTTGACTGCTTCGGTGATATAATCGAGTTGTAGGAAGCAGTCACTCATCCAACTCAAGCTTTTTACAAACTTGGAATTCCCCCTGGAAAACTTCTCAACAGTGAACATCAGATTAGCCCCAGTTTGCTCGGTGAAGACTTGAAGTATGGGGACACACTGAACAGCTTTGGTCTGTGGGAGGAAGCCAGAATACATGAGGAAAAGAGCTCATGTATTCTGGCTACTGCAATTCCACACAGAGAAACTCCTGCTGGAGTCCAACCTAACGTTCTTGTGTCGAAATCACAGCGCTTCCTCCACAGAATATCATTTTGAATACACTGTGTGATTAATTTAAGTTACATACACTTTTATGATATAACCATAAAAAACTAAAGTAAATAAGATAACACAAAAATAATTCAAATGTATATACATTTAGAATTTGAAAGGCAAGTGTATTTGTAAAGCACATTTCATGTATTTCAAAGTGGTTAACATAAAAACATTTTTAAATCCATTCAAAAGTAAAAAAAAGTATTGAAAGCAGAATTAAAGAGAGACATACAAAGTATGAAGACACACTGAACCAGAATACCGGAGTAAATGCATAGATAACCCTGAATTTCCACCAGGTTCAGCGGGAAATACATCTGTGCGTAAAAAGAGTTGGAGATTACGCCGCCTGTTTTCACCTCTGGTCTGTGTTTGCTGCCCGAGATTTGGAGTTTATATCCAGCGATATCCCCGGAAATCCATAAAAAAGAAGGACCGTAACATGGTTCTCTGACAAGGACCGGATCACGGTTCTCGGACAAAGAGACATTAAACTTTGAATAAATCATTCTTACTATTGTCCTGTATCGTTGAGTTAATTTCCAAACACAAACCAAATAAATAAAAGTTCCAACGATCGGGCAGCAAACACAGACCCGAGGTGAAAACAGTCGGCGCATTCCAACCTAACCGAAGTTTCTGAAGTTTTTCTGTATATATGCCGGCGACAAACGCTGTCAAATCATTCAACAAGCACGAAGGAGTGGTTGGAGGCGTTGATCTTAGAATCAAACGTGGAACTACAACTATGGATGATAGTCCAAGAGTCGAGGCTCACGCAGTGCGACAGCGACCACTGGTGTTTTTTCAAGTTGGCTGGTTTCAGCTACGTCTGATTCATGACACTCAGGGTCTGCTGCTAAATATTTACCTTTGGCGACTGAAGGTTTCAGTCTATCCGGTTGGAATCGTCAACCTGATTTTTCCACGTCTGATTATCAACCTGGGACCTTCCTCTTCGGAGTGACTCCAAAAAGCTGGATCTTCAGTTCATTGGTCCCTTCAACATCCTCAAAGTCATCAACCTGCTGCAGTCCTGAAGCTTCCCCGGTCCATGCGGGTCCACCCTACATTCCACGTTTCTAATCCAGCCTGTGATGGAGAGACTCCCGCTCCCGCCTCCCCGCATCTTCATGGAGGTCTCGTCTACTCCGACCAGCTCCAACCACAGAGAAAATATGGACTATGACAGCGACAAACGCTGTGAGATGGATCATTTGAGAATTCCGAAGAAGTGGTTGTTGCCACAAGCTGCAAAAAATACTCTTGCCTTTTCTTGATGTAAATATACACATGTTATGTTTTGTTGTAAAAATTAAAAAAAAAAAATAAAACAGATTCATTTAGGAGATGTGTTGTATTTTCCTCATTAATATACAGGTTACACAAGAATCTTTTATTTATCAATATGATACTCTTGAGATTCATTTTACTTTTTTTTTTTTTAAATCGAAATCAAGGGGTATACTGACTAAAAAGGCCCAGAGTCCCACACCAAAAGTATTAAAACCAACATTTTCATGGAAGCCCAACAAGGTTACCAAAGAGATGAGAAAAAAATTGGATGATAGCTTATTGTTTTAGGTGTATTTTATAGCTGATTTAATACATTGGTCAAAACCGACCCGCTATAGGAGATGATAACAGAAAGCTGACACAAGAGGAGGTTAAATGACAGTCCAGCAGCTTCTGTCTGGAAATATCGCGGGCAGTGCGTTTGTTCACCCTTGCCCTGCCAGAAACAGAATGACAAGGATTTCGGTCCACCAGTTGAGGATGGGCGGAGCTTCCATGTTCATCCAATCAGGCTCAATTTCCAACCACTGACGAAATCACAGCGCTTCCTCGACAGAATATCATTTTGAATATAATATGTGATTAATTTAAATTACATACACTTTTATGATATAACCATAATAAACTAAAGTAAATAAGATAATACAAAATAAATAAAATGTATATACATTTAGAATTTGAAAGGCAAGGCAAGTGTATTTGAAGCACACAGACATTTCAAAGTGCTTAACATAAAAACATTTTTAAATGCATTCAAAAGTAAAAAAGTTTTGGAAGCAGAATTAAAGAGAGACACTGAAACAGCAAAACAATCAGGAAAATTGCGGTCCTTCACTCCCAGGTCCATATAGACCTGCAGCTCTCACTGATAGTAACGACAGTCTTCAACTCTGTTCCTGTTATTCACGTCTGAAAGTCAGCTTAGTACTCTGCTGCCTGGAGCCCCGACCTCAGTTTCATGATAGTTCCGCATTGTTCAGTTTGTTTATTGGCCTGATCTGATGTGCAATACTTACACAACTATCATGAACTGTTATATTTTACATATGGTCAGTATATTGGCAAATCTTTATTGCGAGTTTCTGTCAAGAGATTTTCTCACTATTTTTATTTAATCATACATTTGTTTAAAAAATAAGACCATGCTTCCTTTGCAAACATTACAAACCCATAGATTTCTATTTAGGATGAATGCAAATAAAGGATTAATTTCTTGTTTATTTCACAATGCTTTTGTAAGGATTTGACGGATTGTAAAGTGGTTCAAAGTATAGGCCTGTGTTTGCTATGGTTTAAAGAATTAGAGAGAAAGTAAATGCATCATTGGTGTAAGTTTCGTTTAAAATATCATGTCACTAAGTGAACGAGCACTGTGCGTAAATGTGGATCTCCAACAGTTCACCATTTTTGTGTGGCGTCCGTGTTGTCTCTGGTTTAAATTAAGCCCGATCTCTGTGCCTCTTTTTCTTCGTGTAAATTTGAACCGGGTGGAAATTCAGGTCTATCTGAGCATTTACTCCGGTTCTGGTTCAGTTTGTCTCCGTACTTCTAGTCTTCACCGAGCAAACTTGGGCTCATGATGTTCAACGATGAAAAGTTTTCCAAGGGGAATTCCAAGTTTGTAAAAATCTTCAGTTTGATGAGTGAACGCTGCCTACAACTCGATTATATCACCGAATCAGTACAACACATGGTGAATTGTTGGAGATCCATATGTACGCACAGTGCTTCTTCACTCATTACTGTAACAGTTGTACTGGCTCATAATTTACAAGGGTGTAACACTCAAACATCGGTATGCAGTTGACTGAATTAAAAAGTTTTGCGCTCTGTTAAGACTTATGCCACTTTAATGGAATAGGGATCAATATTTTATAGTTAATTTGTGTAAAAAGTATAATGATTACAAATCTTCACATTATGCAATTTCAAGTTGAATTATAACATATAAAGAGTATAAATCAAATAACAAAACAAAACAAAACAAAAAGCACAACACATTATAACCAACCAGGGGGGATGAAATTATAACAGAAAGCCAAAACATTTACATACATTTCTGGTTTTGATTGCTTTTGAATTTGTATAAACTTAATAGAGTCCAGACACTGATTGAATTCACAATGAAAAGTAAAAAAAATAGGTTTTTTGTAAGAATTTGGATTTGTGGATGTGGAATTTTGCAAGGATAATCAACAAATTAATAATAAATGTTTATTTAGGCTTTGTTCTAATCGGTACAAAAACACCAAACAACACATCCTTCCAAAATAATTTGAAATCAGTTTCAATGCTTTCAGACACAAAATTACAGCCAGAATAAGTGAGCTGGCATATATCCCCAATTTTTTCAATTTCAATTTTAAATTTTTCGGTTTCGGCAGTGTTACAACAGCGAGTGTTATGAACCACGCAAATGTATTGTGTTTCCACTGCAAGAAATATCTCTGCAAAGAACACACGAAAAGGGTCACCTTTTGCCACACCTGTCTCTAAACACATACATAAACAAGCCTGTTCTTGCACACAAAGGCTTTTTCTCTGATTTAGCTTTGAATTAATTTTGGAATTGGTAGTTGATTTTTGTTTGTTTGATTTGCTTGGTTGTCATTTATTTGACCATGCAAATCCATATTATGTTTCTTGTGCTCGTCTAATTTCATTTTTTCCACCTTATATCAAAGCCCCAGTTTGCTCGGTGAAGACTAGTAGACAAACTGAACCAGAATACCGGAATAAATGCTCAGATAGACGTGAGTTTCCACGCCGTTCTAATTTACACGAAGAAAAAGAGGCAGAGAGCGGTGTAGATTGGGCTGAAGTTATTGTCAGCGGGAAATACATCCTTGCGTAAAAAGAGTTGGAGAGTGCGCCGCCTGTTTTCACCTCGGGTCTGTGTTTGCTGCACGATCTTTGGAACTTATATTTATTTGGTTTGTGTTTGGAAATGAACTCATAACTGTCATTAACCAGCGACTGATTGGTGAAATGCCTGTTTGATCTGATAATGTGAATAAAACGATACAGGACACAGCGACTCATTCAAAGTTAATGTCTCTTTGTCAGAAAACCAGAGACGACAACATAATTAAGGACGCCACACAGAAATGTCAAGGGTTGAAAACACATTTTATTTTTAATTTTTAAATTGCTGGTGAGAAAACAAACAACGAAAAGGGTTAACCCAAAAGTAAAGAACCAAAAGGAGATGGAGATCCCGGCCAAAAAGAACACAAGAGGGGTAAGCACAGGGCCAGCCTGGGCCGTCGGACCATGCACTTTCCCCGCTAAATAAGAAAAACCAAGCTATGACCTAAAAAAAACCCGACAAAACAGGACTACCGGTAATCTCCAACTCAAACTAAAATAACAAACTAAAATGAGAAAACCCTGCCATTATGGCCAGAGGGAAAAAAAAGTGTTACCTGTTCCAAAAAATGAAAAAAACAAACCTTCCCCTGGAACAGAGAGGAAGGAGAAGACAGCAGCATTAACACACACTCAGGTGTGGAGCAACCCATACCTGGCCACACATAACACCTCCGAAAAAGAGTTCATTAAGGATCTAGTTAACTGCAGGACATTGCCTTCAGCACAGAAGTCGACGTTTTGTGTTGATTGAAAGGAGATTAGCGCGCAGGGATATCGCTGGAGCCGAAAAAAACTATTAACCGGTAGAGCAGGGTTCTGCTTTCATGATCCACAGCATTTCCAAATGGACAAAAATGTGAATCAGAATGACCTGGTCCTCCAGGTTAAGGGGGGCAGAACCTGAATGAACCAGCCAATCCAGATACTGGATGAACCTTCCACAACGGCGGGAGCGAATGAGGCGGCGTTCGGAGTAGACGAGACCTCCATGAAGATGCGGGGAGGCGGTTGATAATCAGACGCCGAATAGCAGGTTGAAGATTTGAACCGGATAGACTGAAGCAACCTTCTGTCCCCAAAGGTAAAAATCTAACAGCAGATCGCGAGTGTCATGAGTCAGACGTAGCTGAAACCAGCCAACTTGAAGAACCAGTTGTGCCTGTCGCGCTGCGTGAGCCTCGACTCTTGGACTATCATCCATAGTTGTAATTCGATTCTACGACCAACGCCTCCAACCACTCCTTCGTGCTTGTTGAATGATCTGCAGCATTTGTAGCCGGCATAATATTCAGAAAAACTTCGGTTACAATTTCCAACCCGATCATTGGAACTGATATTTATTTGGTTTGTGTTTGGAAATTAACTCAACGAGACAGACAATAGTAAGAATGATTTATTCAAAGTTTAATGTCTCTTTGTCAGAGAACCGTGATCCGGTCCTTGTCAGAGAACCATGTTACGGTCCTTCATTTTTATGGATTTCCGGGGATATCGCTGGATATAAACTCCAAATCTCGGGCAGCAAACACAGACCCGAGGTGAAAACTGACGGCGCAATTTCCAACTCTTTTTACGCACAGATATATTTCCGTGTATCCCGCTGACAATAACTTCAGCCCGATCTACACCGCTCTCTGCCTCTTTTTCTTCGTGTAAATTTGAACCGGGTGGAAATTCATGATGATAAATAAAAGATTGTTGTGTAACCTGACTATTACTGAGGAATACAACACATCTCTTAAATAAATTTGTTTCATTTAATTTTTAAAATGTTCATATTAATAACAAAATTAACATGTTGTTACGGGTCAATTTCGACCCATATATATTTACATCAAGAAAAGGCTAAAGTATTTTTTTCAACAATAGAACCTTATGAAGTGGAAAAAATGAAAAGTAGACGAGCCCAAGAAACATAATATAGATTTGCATGGTCAAATAAATGATAACCAAGCAAATCAAACAAAAAGAAATCAACTAATTCCAAAATTAATCCAAAGCTAAATCAGAGAAAAAGCCTTTGCAAGAACAGGCTTGTGTGTGTTTAGAGGCAGGTGTGGCAAAAGGTGACACTTTTCGTGTGTTCTTTGAAAAGATATTTCATATGTCGTTGAAATCAGCCAATATGAAGAATAGACAGTGGTGTCTGTCGGGCTGCGTGAGTCTCGACTCTTGAACTTTCTTCATCCATATTTGTTGTGATTCCACGTTTGATTCCACGATCAAGGTCTCCGGTTTATTTTTGGATTAGATGATGATTGTGTGTATGTTACAGCAGCTGCAACAACGGAGCTAGGTGGGTGTTACAACAGCGAGTGTCATGGTCGGATCCACATAATATCAGATGTTCACCCTTGCCCTGCCAGAAACAGAATGATATTTGTTCCTCCAGGTTAAGGGGGGCAGAACCTAAATGAACAGCCAATCCAGATACTGGATGAACCTCCAGCGGCGGGAGCGGGAGTCTCTCCATCACAGGCTGGATTAGAAACGTGGAATGTAGGGTGGACCCGCATGGACCGGGGAAGCTCCAGGACTGCAGCAGGTTGATGACTTTGAGGATGTTGAAGGGACCAATGAACTGAAGATCCAGCTTTTTGGAGTCACTCCGAAGAGCAAGGTCCCAGGTTGATAATCAGACCTTCTCTCCCGTCCTCCCTCTTGGACCAGGTGGACGGGTGGCTGGACACCATGGGACTACATCCTTAATGAACTCGTTTTCGGAGAAAAGCACCTGAGGTGTGTAGAGCAGTAGACTGAACCAACAGTCTGCCCGGAAAAGAACTAAGAGTAAACCCATAAATTTCGATTTAGATTACATGTAAATAAATGATTAGTTCCTTATTTGTATTTCACAATGATTTTGTAAGAATCTGACTTTTTCAGCGGGATGTAGCTTGTAAATTTGTTCAAAGTATATTTTTGTTATGGTTTCAAGAGAGAAAGTAAATGCATCATCGGTGTAAGTTTCGTTTACGTGGAAAAATATGTCACTAAACGAGCACTGTGCGTAAATGTGGATCTCCAACAGTTCACCATGTGTTTGACTGCTTCGGTGATATAATCGAGTTGTAGGAAGCAGTCACTCATCCAACTCAAGCTTTTTACAAACTTGGAATTCCCCCTGGAAAACTTCTCAACAGTGAACATCAGATTAGCCCCAGTTTGCTCGGTGAAGACTTGAAGTATGGGGACACACTGAACAGCTTTGGTCTGTGGGAGGAAGCCAGAATACATGAGGAAAAGAGCTCATGTATTCTGGCTACTGCAATTCCACACAGAGAAACTCCTGCTGGAGTCCAACCTAACGTTCTTGTGTCGAAATCACAGCGCTTCCTCCACAGAATATCATTTTGAATACACTGTGTGATTAATTTAAGTTACATACACTTTTATGATATAACCATAAAAAACTAAAGTAAATAAGATAACACAAAAATAATTCAAATGTATATACATTTAGAATTTGAAAGGCAAGTGTATTTGTAAAGCACATTTCATGTATTTCAAAGTGGTTAACATAAAAACATTTTTAAATCCATTCAAAAGTAAAAAAAAGTATTGAAAGCAGAATTAAAGAGAGACATACAAAGTATGAAGACACACTGAACCAGAATACCGGAGTAAATGCATAGATAACCCTGAATTTCCACCAGGTTCAGCGGGAAATACATCTGTGCGTAAAAAGAGTTGGAGATTACGCCGCCTGTTTTCACCTCTGGTCTGTGTTTGCTGCCCGAGATTTGGAGTTTATATCCAGCGATATCCCCGGAAATCCATAAAAAAGAAGGACCGTAACATGGTTCTCTGACAAGGACCGGATCACGGTTCTCGGACAAAGAGACATTAAACTTTGAATAAATCATTCTTACTATTGTCCTGTATCGTTGAGTTAATTTCCAAACACAAACCAAATAAATAAAAGTTCCAACGATCGGGCAGCAAACACAGACCCGAGGTGAAAACAGTCGGCGCATTCCAACCTAACCGAAGTTTCTGAAGTTTTTCTGTATATATGCCGGCGACAAACGCTGTCAAATCATTCAACAAGCACGAAGGAGTGGTTGGTGGCGTTGATCTTAGAATCAAACGTGGAACTACAACTATGGATGATAGTCCAAGAGTCGAGGCTCACGCAGTGCGACAGCGACCACTGGTGTTTTTTCAAGTTGGCTGGTTTCAGCTACGTCTGATTCATGACACTCAGGGTCTGCTGCTAAATATTTACCTTTGGCGACTGAAGGTTTCAGTCTATCCGGTTGGAATCGTCAACCTGATTTTTCCACGTCTGATTATCAACCTGGGACCTTCCTCTTCGGAGTGACTCCAAAAAGCTGGATCTTCAGTTCATTGGTCCCTTCAACATCCTCAAAGTCATCAACCTGCTGCAGTCCTGAAGCTTCCCCGGTCCATGCGGGTCCACCCTACATTCCACGTTTCTAATCCAGCCTGTGATGGAGAGACTCCCGCTCCCGCCTCCCCGCATCTTCATGGAGGTCTCGTCTACTCCGACCAGCTCCAACCACAGAGAAAATATGGACTATGACAGCGACAAACGCTGTGAGATGGATCATTTGAGAATTCCGAAGAAGTGGTTGTTGCCACAAGCTGCAAAAAATACTCTTGCCTTTTCTTGATGTAAATATACACATGTTATGTTTTGTTGTAAAAATTAAAAAAAAATAAATAAAACAGATTCATTTAGGAGATGTGTTGTATTTTCCTCATTAATATACAGGTTACACAAGAATCTTTTATTTATCAATATGATACTCTTGAGATTCATTTTACTTTTTTTTTTTTTAAATCGAAATCAAGGGGTATACTGACTAAAAAGGCCCAGAGTCCCACACCAAAAGTATTAAAACCAACATTTTCATGGAAGCCCAACAAGGTTACCAAAGAGATGAGAAAAAAATTGGATGATAGCTTATTGTTTTAGGTGTATTTTATAGCTGATTTAATACATTGGTCAAAACCGACCCGCTATAGGAGATGATAACAGAAAGCTGACACAAGAGGAGGTTAAATGACAGTCCAGCAGCTTCTGTCTGGAAATATCGCGGGCAGTGCGTTTGTTCACCCTTGCCCTGCCAGAAACAGAATGACAAGGATTTCGGTCCACCAGTTGAGGATGGGCGGAGCTTCCATGTTCATCCAATCAGGCTCAATTTCCAACCACTGACGAAATCACAGCGCTTCCTCGACAGAATATAATTTTGAATATAATATGTGGGGAAGGTCACGGACAGATTCCGCTTCAGCCTGGGAGTACATCAGATCCCATCAGTCACTGAGAGGCCAGTGAAGAGCCTTGGAAAGGTCTTCAACTGCAGCCTGAAGGATGCCGATTCCATCAAGGCAACCAGTGCTGACCTGGAAGGCTGGTTAAGGACAGTGGACAAGTCTGGGCTCCCTGGAAGATTCAAGGCCTGGGTCTACCAGCATGGGATCCTCCCAAGAATTCTCTGGCCTCTCCTCATCTACGAGGTCCCCATGACTGTGGTGGAAGGATTTGAGCAGAAGGTGAGCAGCTACCTGCGAAGGTGGCTGGGATTACCGCGCAGCCTAAGTAGCATTGGGCTGTACGGGAACACCAACAAGCTCAGGCTCCCTTTCAGTTCAGTAAGAGAGGAGTTCATCGTGGCACGGGCACGGGAACACCTGCAGTACTCTGGATCCAGAGATGCCAAAGTGTCCGGGGCAGGGATCGTTGTGAGGACAGGGAGAAAGTGGAGGGCAGCCGATGAGGTCCAGCAAGCAGAGTCACGACTGAAGCACAGGGCCATCCTGGGAACAGTGGCGCAAGGCAGAGCCGGACTGGGGAGACAACCAGCAACCCGCTTCGACCGTGCCAGCGGAAGAGAGAGGCAGAGGTTGGTGCAGGAGGAGGTGCGAGCTTCAGTCGAGGAGGAGAGAACCAGCAGAGCAGTGGCCATGCGGCAGCAGGGTGCCTGGATGAAGTGGGAGCAGGCGATGGAGCGGAGCGTCACCTGGAAGGACATCTGGCGGTGGAATCCCCAAAGGATCAAGTTCTTGATCCAGGGGGTTTACGATGTCCTCCCAAGCCCATCGAACCTGTGCATATGGGGCAAAATAGAAACACCTGCTTGCCCCCTGTGTTCCAAAACAGGGACACTGGAACACATCCTGAGCAGCTGCTCCAAGGCGCTGGGTGAGGGCCGGTATCGATGGAGGCACGACCAGGTCCTCAAGTCCATCGCTGAAGCAATCAGCAAGGGGATAGAGGGAAGCCGATACACCCAAGCCACAGCTAAGGCCATCCGCTTTGTCAGGGAAGGACAAAGGCCGGAGAAAACACAGAGAAACTGCTCTACTGGTTTGCTCTGCACGGCCCGAGACTGGGTGATGACAGTTGACCTGGAAAGACAACTGAAGATTCCACCACACATCACCCAGTCAAGATTGAGACCTGACATCATATTGGTTTCAGAGGCAACAAACCAACTCGTCTTGTTGGAGCTGACGGTTCCCTGGGAGGAGAGGATGGAGGAGGCCCATGAACGAAAGAGGGAGAAGTACCAGGAGCTGGTGGAGGACTGTCGGAGAAACGGGTGGAAGACCAAGTTAATGCCAGTGGAGGTGGGCAGTCGGGGGTTTGCCAGCCACTCCCTGAGCAAAGCCTACAGCGCACTAGGCATAACGGGTGCCAACCGTAGAAGGGCCATAGGTAACAACGTGGAGGCAGCAGAAAAAGCCTCCAGATGGCTCTGGTTGAGGAGGGGGGAGCAGTGGTTGTAGTGGGGTAGCATGCCACTTGGACACAGGCCGAGACTTGATCACCTCGGCCGGGTCGCCTGGATGAGGGTGTCTGTTGCAAGACCCGAAACACCCAGTGAGTCCAGGATACAACACTGATGATGTGTCCAAGATTGTGCATCAGCAGATGTATTGTTAACTGAAACCTCTGGGAGCACCAGTGACGACCAGGAATAGACTGGGTGACGACCACGAAAAGGGTGGTGACATCTGGAGAGACAGAGGACAGCCGGAGAGACGGCAAACCGGGGTGGGGAGGGTTGGCAGCCCAAGCCACTTCTTCTGAGAGGAAGAACCCAAAGCAAGCTACAGACTCGACAAAGGAAAAATACCCCCAGGGGTGCCCGAGAGGGGGGGAGGATGAGCACCCCAACAGGACGGATTTAAGAACGACGACCCAGGACAACGGAATAACGACAATGACAGTTCAATGCATCTGCGGCAAAACCTGCAAGAACCAGCGGGGTTTAAGAATACATCAAGGCAGAATGAAATGTTTGTCAGCGGCAATGTCGGCACAACGCACAGAAGTCACTTCTGGTCAGACGCAGGAGGAGCCAGGCCCGGAGGCAACCCACAGTGCCCAGAGCCTCCTAGTGTCGCCTGTACCCGCTGCTAACAATTCACATGCCACCCTAAGCCCCCAAGAATCAACAGCATCATCTCCCAACAACCCACAGAGCCTCCAGAGCCAGCAAGCTCCAACCATTACAACTGGCTCTGCGCCTTCGGCCAGACCAAGGATCCTGTGGCCCCAATCCTCAAAGAGAACCGAGTGGCAGCAGTTTGATGAGGATGTAGATCGGATCCTGGAAGTGACAGCCAAAGGGGATGTGGACCGTCGGCTTGAAACGATGACCACCCTCATAGTTAACATCGCGGCTGAACGCTTTGGAACAGAGGCACCCAAGCCCACGCCATTGGCCTATGCTCCAAACCACAGAGCAAGGAGAATCCAGAGTCTTAGGGAAGAGCTGAAGCTGCTAAAGAGGCAGTACAAGACAGCAGGGGAAGTTGAAAGAGCTGGCCTAGCGGATCTGAGAGCAATTCTAAGGAAGCAACTCCTGACCCTGCGGAGGGCGGAGTTCCACAGGAGGAGGCGGAAAGAGAGGGCCAGGAAGAGAACCGCTTTCCTGGCCAATCCCTTCAAGTTGACCAAGCAGCTTCTTGGTCAAAAGAGGTCTGGTCGCCTTACCTGCTCCAAGGATGACATCAATGACCACCTCAAGGCCACGTACAGTGACCCTATTAGAGAACAGCCGCTGGGCCCATGCGATGCACTGACAATGCCACCAGAGCCTACCTTGGAGTTCAACCTCAAAGAACCCTGCCTTAGTGAAGTGGAGGAAGTGGTGCGGAGAGCACGGTCAAGCTCAGCACCAGGTCCAAGCGGAGTGCCGTATAAGGCATATAAGAACTGCCCAAAGCTACGACATCGGCTTTGGAGGGCTCTGAAGGTGATATGGAGGAGAGGGAAGATCGCCCAGTCATGGAGGTATGCTGACGGAGTGTACATACCAAAAGACGAGAAGTCTCAGAACATCGACCAGTTTCGTGTCATCTCCTTGCTCAGTGTGGAGAGCAAAATCTTCTTCAGCATCGTAGCTAAGAGACTCTCCAACTTCCTCTTGAGCAACAAGTACATCGACACGTCAGTGCAAAAGGGAGGAATACCAGGAGTTCCTGGTTGCCTGGAACACACAGGCGTGGTAACCCAACTCATCAGGGAGGCGAGAGAAGGCAGAGGGGATCTTGCGGTGCTATGGCTGGATCTCACCAATGCCTATGGGTCGATACCCCACAAGCTGGTTGAAGTGGCACTGGAGAAACACCATGTTCCCCAGAAGGTGAAACACCTCATTCTGGACTACTACAGCAAGTTCAGCTTGAGAGTCTCCTCTGGCGAGATGACATCTGACTGGCACCAGCTGGAAGTTGGCATAATTACTGGGTGCACAATCTCAGTAAGCCTCTTTGCGCTGGCAATGAACATGCTGGTCAAGGCAGCCGAACCAGAATGCAGAGGTCCCCTCAGCAAGTCTGGAGTGAGGCAACCTCCCATCAGAGCCTTCATGGATGACCTCACGGTGACAACAACAGCTGTACCAGGAGCCAGGTGGATCCTCCAGGGGTTGGAGCGCGTCATGTCGTGGGCACGCATGAGCTTCAAACCGGCAAAGTCCCGGTCCTTGGTTCTGAAGAAGGGGAAGGTCACGGACAGATTCCGCTTCAGCCTGGGAGTACATCAGATCCCATCAGTCACTGAGAGGCCAGTGAAGAGCCTTGGAAAGGTCTTCAACTGCAGCCTGAAGGATGCCGATTCCATCAAGGCAACCAGTGCTGACCTGGAAGGCTGGTTAAGGACAGTGGACAAGTCTGGGCTCCCTGGAAGATTCAAGGCCTGGGTCTACCAGCATGGGATCCTCCCAAGAATTCTCTGGCCTCTCCTCATCTACGAGGTCCCCATGACTGTGGTGGAAGGATTTGAGCAGAAGGTGAGCAGCTACCTGCGAAGGTGGCTGGGATTACCGCGCAGCCTAAGTAGCATTGGGCTGTACGGGAACACCAACAAGCTCAGGCTCCCTTTCAGTTCAGTAAGAGAGGAGTTCATCGTGGCACGGGCACGGGAACACCTGCAGTACTCTGGATCCAGAGATGCCAAAGTGTCCGGGGCAGGGATCGTTGTGAGGACAGGGAGAAAGTGGAGGGCAGCCGATGAGGTCCAGCAAGCAGAGTCACGACTGAAGCACAGGGCCATCCTGGGAACAGTGGCGCAAGGCAGAGCCGGACTGGGGAGACAACCAGCAACCCGCTTCGACCGTGCCAGCGGAAGAGAGAGGCAGAGGTTGGTGCAGGAGGAGGTGCGAGCTTCAGTCGAGGAGGAGAGAACCAGCAGAGCAGTGGCCATGCGGCAGCAGGGTGCCTGGATGAAGTGGGAGCAGGCGATGGAGCGGAGCGTCACCTGGAAGGACATCTGGCGGTGGAATCCCCAAAGGATCAAGTTCTTGATCCAGGGGGTTTACGATGTCCTCCCAAGCCCATCGAACCTGTGCATATGGGGCAAAATAGAAACACCTGCTTGCCCCCTGTGTTCCAAAACAGGGACACTGGAACACATCCTGAGCAGCTGCTCCAAGGCGCTGGGTGAGGGCCGGTATCGATGGAGGCACGACCAGGTCCTCAAGTCCATCGCTGAAGCAATCAGCAAGGGGATAGAGGGAAGCCGATACACCCAAGCCACAGCTAAGGCCATCCGCTTTGTCAGGGAAGGACAAAGGCCGGAGAAAACACAGAGAAACTGCTCTACTGGTTTGCTCTGCACGGCCCGAGACTGGGTGATGACAGTTGACCTGGAAAGACAACTGAAGATTCCACCACACATCACCCAGTCAAGATTGAGACCTGACATCATATTGGTTTCAGAGGCAACAAACCAACTCGTCTTGTTGGAGCTGACGGTTCCCTGGGAGGAGAGGATGGAGGAGGCCCATGAACGAAAGAGGGAGAAGTACCAGGAGCTGGTGGAGGACTGTCGGAGAAACGGGTGGAAGACCAAGTTAATGCCAGTGGAGGTGGGCAGTCGGGGGTTTGCCAGCCACTCCCTGAGCAAAGCCTACAGCGCACTAGGCATAACGGGTGCCAACCGTAGAAGGGCCATAGGTAACAACGTGGAGGCAGCAGAAAAAGCCTCCAGATGGCTCTGGTTGAGGAGGGGGGAGCAGTGGTTGTAGTGGGGTAGCATGCCACTTGGACACAGGCCGAGACTTGATCACCTCGGCCGGGTCGCCTGGATGAGGGTGTCTGTTGCAAGACCCGAAACACCCAGTGAGTCCAGGATACAACACTGATGATGTGTCCAAGATTGTGCATCAGCAGATGTATTGTTAACTGTGATTAATTTAAATTACATACACTTTTATGATATAACCATAATAAACTAAAGTAAATAAGATAATACAAAATAAATAAAATGTATATACATTTAGAATTTGAAAGGCAAGGCAAGTGTATTTGAAGCACACAGACATTTCAAAGTGCTTAACATAAAAACATTTTTAAATGCATTCAAAAGTAAAAAAGTTTTGGAAGCAGAATTAAAGAGAGACACTGAAACAGCAAAACAATCAGGAAAATTGCGGTCCTTCACTCCCAGGTCCATATAGACCTGCAGCTCTCACTGATAGTAACGACAGTCTTCAACTCTGTTCCTGTTATTCACGTCTGAAAGTCAGCTTAGTACTCTGCTGCCTGGAGCCCCGACCTCAGTTTCATGATAGTTCCGCATTGTTCAGTTTGTTTATTGGCCTGATCTGATGTGCAATACTTACACAACTATCATGAACTGTTATATTTTACATATGGTCAGTATATTGGCAAATCTTTATTGCGAGTTTCTGTCAAGAGATTTTCTCACTATTTTTATTTAATCATACATTTGTTTAAAAAATAAGACCATGCTTCCTTTGCAAACATTACAAACCCATAGATTTCTATTTAGGATGAATGCAAATAAAGGATTAATTTCTTGTTTATTTCACAATGCTTTTGTAAGGATTTGACGGATTGTAAAGTGGTTCAAAGTATAGGCCTGTGTTTGCTATGGTTTAAAGAATTAGAGAGAAAGTAAATGCATCATTGGTGTAAGTTTCGTTTAAAATATCATGTCACTAAGTGAACGAGCACTGTGCGTAAATGTGGATCTCCAACAGTTCACCATTTTTGTGTGGCGTCCGTGTTGTCTCTGGTTTAAATTAAGCCCGATCTCTGTGCCTCTTTTTCTTCGTGTAAATTTGAACCGGGTGGAAATTCAGGTCTATCTGAGCATTTACTCCGGTTCTGGTTCAGTTTGTCTCCGTACTTCTAGTCTTCACCGAGCAAACTTGGGCTCATGATGTTCAACGATGAAAAGTTTTCCAAGGGGAATTCCAAGTTTGTAAAAATCTTCAGTTTGATGAGTGAACGCTGCCTACAACTCGATTATATCACCGAATCAGTACAACACATGGTGAATTGTTGGAGATCCATATGTACGCACAGTGCTTCTTCACTCATTACTGTAACAGTTGTACTGGCTCATAATTTACAAGGGTGTAACACTCAAACATCGGTATGCAGTTGACTGAATTAAAAAGTTTTGCGCTCTGTTAAGACTTATGCCACTTTAATGGAATAGGGATCAATATTTTATAGTTAATTTGTGTAAAAAGTATAATGATTACAAATCTTCACATTATGCAATTTCAAGTTGAATTATAACATATAAAGAGTATAAATCAAATAACAAAACAAAACAAAACAAAAAGCACAACACATTATAACCAACCAGGGGGGATGAAATTATAACAGAAAGCCAAAACATTTACATACATTTCTGGTTTTGATTGCTTTTGAATTTGTATAAACTTAATAGAGTCCAGACACTGATTGAATTCACAATGAAAAGTAAAAAAAATAGGTTTTTTGTAAGAATTTGGATTTGTGGATGTGGAATTTTGCAAGGATAATCAACAAATTAATAATAAATGTTTATTTAGGCTTTGTTCTAATCGGTACAAAAACACCAAACAACACATCCTTCCAAAATAATTTGAAATCAGTTTCAATGCTTTCAGACACAAAATTACAGCCAGAATAAGTGAGCTGGCATATATCCCCAATTTTTTCAATTTCAATTTTAAATTTTTCGGTTTCGGCAGTGTTACAACAGCGAGTGTTATGAACCACGCAAATGTATTGTGTTTCCACTGCAAGAAATATCTCTGCAAAGAACACACGAAAAGGGTCACCTTTTGCCACACCTGTCTCTAAACACATACATAAACAAGCCTGTTCTTGCACACAAAGGCTTTTTCTCTGATTTAGCTTTGAATTAATTTTGGAATTGGTAGTTGATTTTTGTTTGTTTGATTTGCTTGGTTGTCATTTATTTGACCATGCAAATCCATATTATGTTTCTTGTGCTCGTCTAATTTCATTTTTTCCACCTTATATCAAAGCCCCAGTTTGCTCGGTGAAGACTAGTAGACAAACTGAACCAGAATACCGGAATAAATGCTCAGATAGACGTGAGTTTCCACGCCGTTCTAATTTACACGAAGAAAAAGAGGCAGAGAGCGGTGTAGATTGGGCTGAAGTTATTGTCAGCGGGAAATACATCCTTGCGTAAAAAGAGTTGGAGAGTGCGCCGCCTGTTTTCACCTCGGGTCTGTGTTTGCTGCACGATCTTTGGAACTTATATTTATTTGGTTTGTGTTTGGAAATGAACTCATAACTGTCATTAACCAGCGACTGATTGGTGAAATGCCTGTTTGATCTGATAATGTGAATAAAACGATACAGGACACAGCGACTCATTCAAAGTTAATGTCTCTTTGTCAGAAAACCAGAGACGACAACATAATTAAGGACGCCACACAGAAATGTCAAGGGTTGAAAACACATTTTATTTTTAATTTTTAAATTGCTGGTGAGAAAACAAACAACGAAAAGGGTTAACCCAAAAGTAAAGAACCAAAAGGAGATGGAGATCCCGGCCAAAAAGAACACAAGAGGGGTAAGCACAGGGCCAGCCTGGGCCGTCGGACCATGCACTTTCCCCGCTAAATAAGAAAAACCAAGCTATGACCTAAAAAAACCCGACAAAACAGGACTACCGGTAATCTCCAACTCAAACTAAAATAACAAACTAAAATGAGAAAACCCTGCCATTATGGCCAGAGGGAAAAAAAAGTGTTACCTGTTCCAAAAAATGAAAAAAACAAACCTTCCCCTGGAACAGAGAGGAAGGAGAAGACAGCAGCATTAACACACACTCAGGTGTGGAGCAACCCATACCTGGCCACACATAACACCTCCGAAAAAGAGTTCATTAAGGATCTAGTTAACTGCAGGACATTGCCTTCAGCACAGAAGTCGACGTTTTGTGTTGATTGAAAGGAGATTAGCGCGCAGGGATATCGCTGGAGCCGAAAAAAACTATTAACCGGTAGAGCAGGGTTCTGCTTTCATGATCCACAGCATTTCCAAATGGACAAAAATGTGAATCAGAATGACCTGGTCCTCCAGGTTAAGGGGGGCAGAACCTGAATGAACCAGCCAATCCAGATACTGGATGAACCTTCCACAACGGCGGGAGCGAATGAGGCGGCGTTCGGAGTAGACGAGACCTCCATGAAGATGCGGGGAGGCGGTTGATAATCAGACGCCGAATAGCAGGTTGAAGATTTGAACCGGATAGACTGAAGCAACCTTCTGTCCCCAAAGGTAAAAATCTAACAGCAGATCGCGAGTGTCATGAGTCAGACGTAGCTGAAACCAGCCAACTTGAAGAACCAGTTGTGCCTGTCGCGCTGCGTGAGCCTCGACTCTTGGACTATCATCCATAGTTGTAATTCGATTCTACGACCAACGCCTCCAACCACTCCTTCGTGCTTGTTGAATGATCTGCAGCATTTGTAGCCGGCATAATATTCAGAAAAACTTCGGTTACAATTTCCAACCCGATCATTGGAACTGATATTTATTTGGTTTGTGTTTGGAAATTAACTCAACGAGACAGACAATAGTAAGAATGATTTATTCAAAGTTTAATGTCTCTTTGTCAGAGAACCGTGATCCGGTCCTTGTCAGAGAACCATGTTACGGTCCTTCATTTTTATGGATTTCCGGGGATATCGCTGGATATAAACTCCAAATCTCGGGCAGCAAACACAGACCCGAGGTGAAAACTGACGGCGCAATTTCCAACTCTTTTTACGCACAGATATATTTCCGTGTATCCCGCTGACAATAACTTCAGCCCGATCTACACCGCTCTCTGCCTCTTTTTCTTCGTGTAAATTTGAACCGGGTGGAAATTCATGATGATAAATAAAAGATTGTTGTGTAACCTGACTATTACTGAGGAATACAACACATCTCTTAAATAAATTTGTTTCATTTAATTTTTAAAATGTTCATATTAATAACAAAATTAACATGTTGTTACGGGTCAATTTCGACCCATATATATTTACATCAAGAAAAGGCTAAAGTATTTTTTTCAACAATAGAACCTTATGAAGTGGAAAAAATGAAAAGTAGACGAGCCCAAGAAACATAATATAGATTTGCATGGTCAAATAAATGATAACCAAGCAAATCAAACAAAAAGAAATCAACTAATTCCAAAATTAATCCAAAGCTAAATCAGAGAAAAAGCCTTTGCAAGAACAGGCTTGTGTGTGTTTAGAGGCAGGTGTGGCAAAAGGTGACACTTTTCGTGTGTTCTTTGAAAAGATATTTCATATGTCGTTGAAATCAGCCAATATGAAGAATAGACAGTGGTGTCTGTCGGGCTGCGTGAGTCTCGACTCTTGAACTTTCTTCATCCATATTTGTTGTGATTCCACGTTTGATTCCACGATCAAGGTCTCCGGTTTATTTTTGGATTAGATGATGATTGTGTGTATGTTACAGCAGCTGCAACAACGGAGCTAGGTGGGTGTTACAACAGCGAGTGTCATGGTCGGATCCACATAATATCAGATGTTCACCCTTGCCCTGCCAGAAACAGAATGATATTTGTTCCTCCAGGTTAAGGGGGGCAGAACCTAAATGAACAGCCAATCCAGATACTGGATGAACCTCCAGCGGCGGGAGCGGGAGTCTCTCCATCACAGGCTGGATTAGAAACGTGGAATGTAGGGTGGACCCGCATGGACCGGGGAAGCTCCAGGACTGCAGCAGGTTGATGACTTTGAGGATGTTGAAGGGACCAATGAACTGAAGATCCAGCTTTTTGGAGTCACTCCGAAGAGCAAGGTCCCAGGTTGATAATCAGACCTTCTCTCCCGTCCTCCCTCTTGGACCAGGTGGACGGGTGGCTGGACACCATGGGACTACATCCTTAATGAACTCGTTTTCGGAGAAAAGCACCTGAGGTGTGTAGAGCAGTAGACTGAACCAACAGTCTGCCCGGAAAAGAACTAAGAGTAAACCCATAAATTTCGATTTAGATTACATGTAAATAAATGATTAGTTCCTTATTTGTATTTCACAATGATTTTGTAAGAATCTGACTTTTTCAGCGGGATGTAGCTTGTAAATTTGTTCAAAGTATATTTTTGTTATGGTTTCAAGAGAGAAAGTAAATGCATCATCGGTGTAAGTTTCGTTTACGTGGAAAAATATGTCACTAAACGAGCACTGTGCGTAAATGTGGATCTCCAACAGTTCACCATGTGTTTGACTGCTTCGGTGATATAATCGAGTTGTAGGAAGCAGTCACTCATCCAACTCAAGCTTTTTACAAACTTGGAATTCCCCCTGGAAAACTTCTCAACAGTGAACATCAGATTAGCCCCAGTTTGCTCGGTGAAGACTTGAAGTATGGGGACACACTGAACAGCTTTGGTCTGTGGGAGGAAGCCAGAATACATGAGGAAAAGAGCTCATGTATTCTGGCTACTGCAATTCCACACAGAGAAACTCCTGCTGGAGTCCAACCTAACGTTCTTGTGTCGAAATCACAGCGCTTCCTCCACAGAATATCATTTTGAATACACTGTGTGATTAATTTAAGTTACATACACTTTTATGATATAACCATAAAAAACTAAAGTAAATAAGATAACACAAAAATAATTCAAATGTATATACATTTAGAATTTGAAAGGCAAGTGTATTTGTAAAGCACATTTCATGTATTTCAAAGTGGTTAACATAAACACATTTTTAAATCCATTCAAAAGTAAAAAAAAGTATTGAAAGCAGAATTAAAGAGAGACATACAAAGTATGAAGACACACTGAACCAGAATACCGGAGTAAATGCATAGATAGCCCTGAATTTCCACCAGGTTCAAATGTACACAAAGAAAAAGAGGCAGAGAGCGGTGTAGATCGGGTTGAAGTTATTGTCAGCGGGAAATACATCTGTGCGTAAAAAGAGTTGGAGATTACGCCGCCTGTTTTCACCTCTGGTCTGTGTTTGCTGCCCGAGATTTGGAGTTTATATCCAGCGATATCCCCGGAAATCCATAAAAAAGAAGGACCGTAACATGGTTCTCTGACAAGGACCGGATCACGGTTCTCGGACAAAGAGACATTAAACTTTGAATAAATCATTCTTACTATTGTCCTGTATCGTTGAGTTAATTTCCAAACACAAACCAAATAAATAAAAGTTCCAACGATCGGGCAGCAAACACAGACCCGAGGTGAAAACAGTCGGCGCAATTTCCAACCTAACCGAAGTTTCTGAAGTTTTTCTGTATATATGCCGGCGACAAACGCTGTCAAATCATTCAACAAGCACGAAGGAGTGGTTGGAGGCGTTGATCTTAGAATCAAACGTGGAACTACAACTATGGATGATAGTCCAAGAGTCGAGGCTCACGCAGTGCGACAGCGACCACTGGTGGTTTTTCAAGTTGGCTGGTTTCAGCTACGTCTGATTCATGACACTCACGGTCTGCTGCTAAATATTTACCTTTGGCGACTGAAGGTTTCAGTCTATCCGGTTGGAATCGTCAACCTGATTTTTCCACGTCTGATTATCAACCTGGGACCTTCCTCTTCGGAGTGACTCCAAAAAGCTGGATCTTCAGTTCATTGGTCCCTTCAACATCCTCAAAGTCATCAACCTGCTGCAGTCCTGAAGCTTCCCCGGTCCATGCGGGTCCACCCTACATTCCACGTTTCTAATCCAGCCTGTGATGGAGAGACTCCCGCTCCCGCCTCCCCGCATCTTCATGGAGGTCTCATCTACTCCGACCAGCTCCAACCACCGAGAAAATATGGACTATGAAAGCTATAAAAGCTGGGAAATGGATCATTTGAGAATTCCGAAGAAGTGGTTGTTGCCACAAGCTGCAAAAAATACTTTTGTCTTTTCTTGATGTAAATATACACATGTTATTTTTGTTGTTAATATAAAAATAAAAAAAAAATAAAACAGATTCATTTAGGAGATGTGTTGTATTTTCCTCATTAACATACAGGTTACACAAGAATCTTTTATTTATCAATATGATACTCTTGAGATTAATTTTACTTTTTTTTTTTTTAATCGAAATCAAGGGGTATACTGACTAAAAAGGCCCAGAGTCCCACACCAAAAGTATTAAAACCAACATTTTCATGGAAGCCCAACAAGGTTACCAAAGAGATGAGAAAAAAATTGGATGATAGCTTATTGTTTTAGGTGTATTTTATAGCTGATTTAATACATTGGTCAAAACCGACCCGCTAACATAGGAGATGATAACAGAAAGCTGACACAAGAGGAGGTTAAATGACAGTCCAGCAGCTTCTGTCTGGAAATATCGCGGGCAGTGCGTTTGTTCATCCTTGCCCTGCCAGAAACAGAATGACAAGGATTTCGGTCCACCAGTTGAGGATGGGCGGAGCTTCCATGTTCATCCAATCAGGCTCAATTTCCAACCACTGACGAAATCACAGCGCTTCCTCGACAGAATATCATTTTGAATATAATATGTGATTAATTTAAATTACATACACTTTCATGATATAACCATAATAAACTAAAGTAAATAAGATAATACAAAATAAATAAAATGTATATACATTTAGAATTTGAAAGGCAAGGCAAGTGTATTTGAAGCACACAGACATTTCAAAGTGCTTAACATAAAAACATTTTTAAATGCATTCAAAAGTAAAAAAGTTTTGGAAGCAGAATTAAAGAGAGACACTGAAACAGCAAAACAATCAGGAAAATTGCGGTCCTTCACTCCCAGGTCCATATAGACCTGCAGCTCTCACTGATAGTAACGACAGTCTTCAACTCTGTTCCTGTTATTCACGTCTGAAAGTCAGCTTAGTACTCTGCTGCCTGGAGCCCCGACCTCAGTTTCATGATAGTTCCGCATTGTTCAGTTTGTTTATTGGCCTGATCTGATGTGCAATACTTACACAACTATCATGAACTGTTATATTTTACATATGGTCAGTATATTGGCAAATCTTTATTGCGAGTTTCTGTCAAGAGATTTTCTCACTATTTTTATTTAATCATACATTTGTTTAAAAAATAAGACCATGCTTCCTTTGCAAACATTACAAACCCATAGATTTCTATTTAGGATGAATGCAAATAAAGGATTAATTTCTTGTTTATTTCACAATGCTTTTGTAAGGATTTGACGGATTGTAAAGTGGTTCAAAGTATAGGCCTGTGTTTGCTATGGTTTAAAGAATTAGAGAGAAAGTAAATGCATCATTGGTGTAAGTTTCGTTTAAAATATCATGTCACTAAGTGAACGAGCACTGTGCGTAAATGTGGATCTCCAACAGTTCACCATGTGTTTGACTGCTTCGGTGATATAATCGAGTTGTAGGAACAGTCACTCATCAAACTCAAGCTTTACAAACTTGGAATTCCCCAAGAAATCTTCACCGGTGAACGTTAGATGAGCCCCAGTTTGCTCGGTGAAGACTAGAAGTATGGAGACAAAACTGAACCAGAATACCGGAGACGGAGTAAATGCTCAGGTAGCCCTGAATTTCAATCCCGTTCAAATTTACACGAAGAAAAAGAGGCAGAGAGCTGTGTAGATCGGGCTGAAGTTATTGTCAGCGGGAAATACATCTGTGCGTAAAAAGAGTTGGAGATTGCGCCGCCTGTTTTCACCTCGGGTTTTACTGCACGGGTTTTGGAGCTTGATCTGGGTTGTGTAACGCATTACCAACCCCGTCCTCTGGGCAGTACTCATCAGTTCAGCTTTGGTCTGTGGGAGGAAGCCAGAATACATGAGGAAAAGAGCTCATGTATTGTGGCTACATGCAACTCCACACAGAGACACTCCTGCTGGAGTCCAACCTGGAATGTTCTTGTGTCGAAATCACAGCGCTTCCTCCACAGAATATCATTTTGAATATACTGTGTGATTAATTTGAGTTCAATACACTTTTATGATATAACCATAATAAACTAAAGTAAATAAGATAATACAAAAATAATTCAAATGTATATAAATTTAGAATTTGAAAGGCAACGCAAGTGTATTTGTAAAGCACATTTCATGTATTTCAAAGTGGTTAACATAAAAACATTTTTAAATGCATTCAAAAGTAAAAAAGTATTGAAAGCAGAATTAAAGAGAGACATATACGTATGAAGACACAGTGAACCAGAATACCGGAGTAAATGCATAGATAACCCTGAATTTCCACCAGGTTCAAATTTACACGAAGAAAAAGAGGCAGAGAGCGGTGTAGATCGGGCTGAACTTATTGTCAGCGGGAAATACATCCGTGCGTAAAAAGAGTTGGAGATTGCGCCGCCTGTTTTCACCTCGGGTCTGTGTTTGCTGCCCGATCTTTGGAGTTTATATCCAGCGATATCCCCGGAAATCCATAAAAATGAAGGACCGTAACATGGTTCTCTGACAAGGACCGGATCACGGTTCTCTGACAAAGAGACATTAAACTTTGAATAAATCATTCTTACTATTGTCCTGTCTCGTTGAGTTAATTTCCAAACACAAACCAAGTAAATAAAAGTGCCAAAGATCGGGCAGCAAACACAGACCCGAGGTGAAAACAGTCGGCGCAATTTCCAACCTAACCGAAGTTTCTGAAGTTTTTCTGTATATATGCCGGCGACAAACGCTGTCAAATCATTCAACAAGCACGAAGGAGTGGTTGGAGGCGTTGATCTTAGAATCAAACGTGGAACTACAACTATGGATGATGATAGTCCAAGAGTCGAGGCTCACGCAGCGCGACAGCGACCACTGGTGGTTTTTCAAGTTGGCTGGTTTCAGCTACGTCTGATTCATGACACTCACGGTCTGCTGCTAAATATTTACCTTTGGCGACTGAAGGTTTCAGTCTATCCGGTTGGAATCGTCAACCTGATTTTTCCACGTCTGATTATCAACATGGGACCTTCCTCTTCGGAGTGACTCCAAAAAGCTGGATCTTCAGTTCATTGGTCCCTTCAACATCCTCAAAGTCATCAACCTGCGGCAGTCCTGAAGCTTCCCCGGTCCATGCGGGTCCACCCTACATTCCACGTTTCTAATCCAGCCTGTGATGGAGAGACTCCCGCTCCCGCCTCCCCGCATCTTCATGGAGGTCTCGTCTACTCCGACCAGCTCCAACCACAGAGAAAATATGGACTATGACAGCGACAAACGCTGTGAGATGGATCATTTGAGAATTCCGAAGAAGTGGTTGTTGCCACAAGCTGCAAAAAATACTCTTGCCTTTTCTTGATGTAAATATACACATGTTATGTTTTGTTGTAAAAATTAAAAAAAAAAAAAAAAACAGATTCATTTAGGAGATGTGTTGTATTTTCCTCATTAACATACAGGTTACACAAGAATCTTTTATTTATCAATATGATACTCTTGAGATTCATTTTACTTTTTTTTTTAAAATCGAAATCAAGGGGTATACTGACTAAAAAGGCCCAGAGTCCCACACCAAAAGTATTAAAACCAACATTTTCATGGAAGCCCAACAAGGTTACCAAAGAGATGAGAAAAAAATTGGATGATAGCTTATTGTTTTAGGTGTATTTTATAGCTGATTTAATACATTGGTCAAAACCGACCCGCTAACATAGGAGATGATAACAGAAAGCTGACACAAGAGGAGGTTAAATGACAGTCCAGCAGCTTCTGTCTGGAAATATCGCGGGCAGTGCGTTTGTTCACCCTTGCCCTGCCAGAAACAGAATGACAAGGATTTCGGTCCACCAGTTGAGGATGGGCGGAGCTTCCATGTTCATCCAATCAGGTTCAATTTCCAACCACTGACGAAATCACAGCGCTTCCTCGACAGAATATCATTTTGAATATAATATGTGATTAATTTAAATTACATACACTTTTATGATATAACCATAATAAACTAAAGTAAATAAGATAATACAAAATAAATAAAATGTATATACATTTAGAATTTGAAAGGCAAGGCAAGTGTATTTGAAGCACACAGACATTTCAAAGTGCTTAACATAAAAACATTTTTAAATGCATTCAAAAGTAAAAAAGTTTTGGAAGCAGAATTAAAGAGAGACACTGAAACCGCAAAACAATCAGGAAAATTGCGGTCCTTCACTCCCAGGTCCATATAGACCTGCAGCTCTCACTGATAGTAACGACAGTCTTCAACTCTACTCACGTCTGAAAGTCAGCTTAGTACTCTGCTGCCTGGAGCCCCGACCTCAGTTTCATGATAGTTCCGCATTGTTCAGTTTGTTTATTGGCCTGATCTGATGTGCAATACTTACACAACTATCATGAACTGTTATATTTTACATATGGTCAGTATATTGGCAAATCTTTATTGCGAGTTTCTGTCAAGAGATTTTCTCACTATTTTTATTTAATCATACATTTGTTTAAAAAATAAGACCATGCTTCCTTTGCAAACATTACAAACCCATAGATTTCTATTTAGGATGAATGCAAATAAAGGATTAATTTCTTGTTTATTTCACAATGCTTTTGTAAGGATTTGACGGATTGTAAAGTGGTTCAAAGTATAGGCCTGTGTTTGCTATGGTTTAAAGAATTAGAGAGAAAGTAAATGCATCATTGGTGTAAGTTTCGTTTAAAATATCATGTCACTAAGTGAACGAGCACTGTGCGTAAATGTGGATCTCCAACAGTTCACCATGTGTTTGACTGCTTCGGTGATATAATCGAGTTGTAGGAACAGTCACTCATCAAACTCAAGCTTTACAAACTTGGAATTCCCCAAGAAATCTTCACCGGTGAACGTTAGATGAGCCCCAGTTTGCTCGGTGAAGACTAGAAGTATGGAGACAAAACTGAACCAGAATACCGGAGACGGAGTAAATGCTCAGGTAGCCCTGAATTTCAATCCCGTTCAAATTTACACGAAGAAAAAGAGGCAGAGAGCTGTGTAGATCGGGCTGAAGTTATTGTCAGCGGGAAATACATCTGTGCGTAAAAAGAGTTGGAGATTGCGCCGCCTGTTTTCACCTCGGGTTTTACTGCACGGGTTTTGGAGCTTGATCTGGGTTGTGTAACGCATTACCAACCCCGTCCTCTGGGCAGTACTCATCAGTTCAGCTTTGGTCTGTGGGAGGAAGCCAGAATACATGAGGAAAAGAGCTCATGTATTGTGGCTACATGCAACTCCACACAGAGACACTCCTGCTGGAGTCCAACCTGGAATGTTCTTGTGTCGAAATCACAGCGCTTCCTCCACAGAATATCATTTTGAATATACTGTGTGATTAATTTGAGTTCAATACACTTTTATGATATAACCATAATAAACTAAAGTAAATAAGATAATACAAAAATAATTCAAATGTATATAAATTTAGAATTTGAAAGGCAACGCAAGTGTATTTGTAAAGCACATTTCATGTATTTCAAAGTGGTTAACATAAAAACATTATTAAATGCATTCAAAAGTAAAAAAGTATTGAAAGCAGAATTAAAGAGAGACATATACGTATGAAGACACACTGAACCAGAATACCGGAGTAAATGCATAGATAACCCTGAATTTCCACCAGGTTCAAATTTACACGAAGAAAAAGAGGCAGAGAGCGGTGTAGATCGGGCTGAACTTATTGTCAGCGGGAAATACATCCGTGCGTAAAAAGAGTTGGAGATTGCGCCGCCTGTTTTCACCTCGGGTCTGTGTTTGCTGCCCGATCTTTGGAGTTTATATCCAGCGATATCCCCGGAAATCCATAAAAATGAAGGACCGTAACATGGTTCTCTGACAAGGACCGGATCACGGTTCTCTGACAAAGAGACATTAAACTTTGAATAAATCATTCTTACTATTGTCCTGTCTCGTTGAGTTAATTTCCAAACACAAACCAAGTAAATAAAAGTGCCAAAGATCGGGCAGCAAACACAGACCCGAGGTGAAAACAGTCGGCGCAATTTCCAACCTAACCGAAGTTTCTGAAGTTTTTCTGTATATATGCCGGCGACAAACGCTGTCAAATCATTCAACAAGCACGAAGGAGTGGTTGGAGGCGTTGATCTTAGAATCAAACGTGGAACTACAACTATGGATGATGATAGTCCAAGAGTCGAGGCTCACGCAGCGCGACAGCGACCACTGGTGGTTTTTCAAGTTGGCTGGTTTCAGCTACGTCTGATTCATGACACTCACGGTCTGCTGCTAAATATTTACCTTTGGCGACTGAAGGTTTCAGTCTATCCGGTTGGAATCGTCAACCTGATTTTTCCACGTCTGATTATCAACATGGGACCTTCCTCTTCGGAGTGACTCCAAAAAGCTGGATCTTCAGTTCATTGGTCCCTTCAACATCCTCAAAGTCATCAACCTGCGGCAGTCCTGAAGCTTCCCCGGTCCATGCGGGTCCACCCTACATTCCACGTTTCTAATCCAGCCTGTGATGGAGAGACTCCCGCTCCCGCCTCCCCGCATCTTCATGGAGGTCTCGTCTACTCCGACCAGCTCCAACCACAGAGAAAATATGGACTATGACAGCGACAAACGCTGTGAGATGGAGAATTCCGAAGAAGTGGTTGTTGCCACAAGCTGCAAAAAATACTTTTGCCTTTTCTTGATGTAAATATACATATGTTATTTTTGTTGTTAATATGAAAATTAAAAAAAAAATAAAACAGATTTATTTAGGAGATGTGTTGTATTTTCCTCATTAACATACAGGTTACACAAGAATCGTTTAGTTATCAAATGATACTCTTGAGATTCATTTTACTTTTGTTTTATCGAAATAAGGGGTATACTGACAAAAAAGGCCCAGAGTCCCACACCAAAAGTATTAAAACCAACATTTTCATGGAAGCCCAACAAGGTTACCAAGAGAGATGAGAAACAAATTGGATGATAGCTTATTGTTTTATGTGTATTTTATAACTGATTTAATACATGGGTCAAAACCGACCCGCTATAGGAGATGATAACAAAAGCTGACACAAGAGGAGGTTAAATTACAGTGTAGCAGCTTCTGTCTGGAAATATCGCGGGCAGTGCGTTTGTTCACCCTTGCCCTGCCAGAAACAGAATGACAAGGATTTCGGTCCACCAGTTGAGGATGGGTGGAACTTCATGTTCATCCAATCAGGCTCAATTTCCAACCACTGACGAAATCACAGCGCTTCCTCGACAGAATATCATTTTGAATATAATATGTGATTAATTTAACTTACATACACTTTTATGATATAACCATAATACACTAAAGTAAATAATATAATACATGTTAAGTGTTGTCACTAGATGGCGCTCTTACTCTATATGTTACGGTACCATATTATATTGTTGTACAAGGTTTACGGTACGTTCAGTGTGTGTGACGTCATTACGTTCTCTCGGAGAGCGCAAGTTTATTACTGATGGAGAATGTTCATGCGGCATGACTGAATAAATATGCCAGCAGGCTAAAAGTGGATGAAACGAGTCACTCTGCTTATTCTCCGAAACGCATAGCTGTGCATCAAAGCTCATATGCTTGACAGGTTATGGGCCCAGGCAGAGTTGTTTTGGATGCGACGAGGCTGTTGTTTGGTCCGGTCGGAGGAAGTTGCACGTGTCGGATTAGCACGGAGCTTCTGTGGACAACTCGGAGATAAGTGAGTAAAACTCTGAAGAAGCTTTCACGACGAATTACGTGAGATGGCGAACAGAATGGCAGTTCCAGCTCAGCAACTATTTTTTGGAGGTTCTGAAGAAAAATACGACCTATGGGAAACAAGATTTTTAGGTCACTTACGTATCCTGAAATTGAAAGAGACTATCTTGAATGAACCGAATAGCGATGATGAAGAAGAGGTAGCTGAAGACGAACAGAAAAATGCTGACTGTTATGCTGAACTGATCAGATTGATTGATGACAAAAGCTTGTCCATAATAAGGCATGAGGCAGCTGATGATGGCAGAAAAGCCCTGAAGTTATTAAGGGAACACTACTCGGGGAAAAGTAAACCAAGGATCATAAATCTCTACACATCTTTGACCAAGCTACGCATGGAAGATGGTGAGAGTGTTACTGATTATGTCATCAAAGCAGAGAATATAATAATGGCCCTGAAAGATGCAGGTGAAGCCATAAGTGATGGACTAACTGTAGCCATGGTATTAAACGGGCTACCAGACTCCTTCAAACCCCTAGCAGTCCATGTAACACAGAACGAAGATAATGTTACATTTGCAGACTTTAAAAGAAGACTACGGGTTTATGAGGAGAGTGAGAAAATAAACAAAGCAGAGTCTACAGATAATGTGATGAAGACATATGTGAAACAAGGCCGAGGCCCCACCAAGTCACACACTGGCAACAGAAAAGATGAAGATGCCAACGTGACATGCTACAGGTGTGGAATAAAAGGGCACAAGGCGAGAAAGTGCACCAGAAAAGTGTGGTGCGACTACTGCAAGAGTAATACACACCAAGAATCCATCTGCAAGAAGAAGGGGGGACGAGACGGAGCCAGAAAGGTCGTAGAGGAACAAGACGGCGACCAAGGGGACCACTTCTTCAAGGCCAAAGACACAAGAAATGAAAGGCCACCAGCCATCACGAAGATGAAAGGCATCATGGTGGATGGAGGGGCGACATCCCACATAATAAATGACATGAATAAGTTCAAGAGTTTTGATGACACGTTCCAGCCTGACACTCATTCAGTGGAGTTAGCAGATGGAACAAAGTGCAGTGGGATTGCACAGCGGCGAGGAACAGCGACGATCTGTCTACTAGACAGCGCTGGACGACAGCACAGAGCACAGTTGCGGGATGCTCTATACATGCCCTCTTACCCACATGATATCTTCTCGGTGGCGAGAGCCACAAATGGAGGGGCGACGATCACCTTCCAAAAAGGGGACAATCGCATGGTCACCAGGGATGGCAGCAGGTTTGACATACATGAGAGTGGTAACTTGTATTATTTGCCAACTATACAAGATAATGTGGATCATTGTAATGCATGTCATGATGTACAAACCTGGCACGAAATATTAGGCCATTGTAATTATGAAGATGTGCAAAAATTACAAGGTGTCGTGAGAGGTATGGAGATAAAGGGGAGTGTGGTTAAACCAGCACAATTATGTGAAGTGTGTACAAAGGGAAAATTCACCCAGACAAGAAACAGGGAGCCTGACAGAAGGGCTAAGAAACCCTTAGAGTTAATCCACACTGATCTAGCTGGCCCCATGCAAACTACGAGCATAGATGGGCACAGATATGCCCAATCCTTTACCGATGACTACTCAGGTACAATCATGGTGTATTTTCTGAAGTCCAAGAGTGACGCCGTGCAGGCAACAGAACGCTTTTTAGCAGATGTAGCACCGTACGGAGAAGTCAGGTGTATCCGATCTGATAATGGCACGGAGTACACAAGTAAAGACTTCCAGACACTAATGGTAAAAAATAGGATTAGACATGAGACGTCTGCACCATATTCACCCCACCAAAATGGCACAGCCGAGAGAGGTTGGAGAACCCTCTACGAAATGGGCAGATGCTTACTGTTAGACAGTAACTTACCAAATAAGCTTTGGACCTACGCTGTACAGACAGCAGCTTATGTGAGGAACAGATGCTACAGTAGGCGTACTAAGAAAACGCCATACGAGCTGTTCACAGGTAAAGAACCAAACATATCCAAACTGCAAAAATTTGGATCAGCGTGCTACGCATATAAGCAACTAGCCAAAGGGAAGCTAGACTCTAAGTGTGAGCAGGGTGTTTTCGTGGGATATGATAAGAACAGCCCCGCTTACCTGGTGTACTACCCAGAAAAAGAAACGGTTCAAAAGCACAGATTGGTAAAGTTCACGACCAAAGCTGTAACAGAAAAAGAAACACAAACATGTGAGTCATACATGGAGTATGGTGATGGGGAGCTACACCCCAAGGTTAATGACAACAGAGAAATGTGTGTTCATGACAATGTTGAAAATGTACCAGGTAAAGGTATTGAGGGTGGTGTTTGTGGGACTTTACCTGAAAAGACTGAAAGTACACAGCCGGGTGAAGTCACAGAGACTGTAAACAGAAGGAACCCACCGAGAAATAGGAGGAGACCAACTCATCTACAGGACTTCAAAGTTGAGGATGCAGTGGACCAACTGCAAACATGCGTGGACTTTTGCTATAGAGCAGTATGTGATATTCCTCAAACTTTCAGGGAAGCCGTGATGTCGAACAGGTCAAGGCAGTGGAAAAATGCCATGGATGATGAGCTGAAATCACTGGAGGAGAACGAGACTTTCAGCCTCACCCAGTTGCCACCAGGCAAACGTGCAGTGGGGGGAAAATGGGTCTACGCACTAAAGACTGACATTGACGGATCGGATAAATTCAAGGCGAGGTTCGTAGCAAAAGGCTACAGTCAAAAGCCAGGGACTGACTACGAAGAGACATTCTCACCCACTGCCGACATGACAAGTGTGAGAGTGATCATGCAAAAGGCTGCACAGGAGGACTTAGTCCTGCATCAGATGGATGTGAAGACAGCCTATTTGCATGCACCTATAGATTGCGAAATCTATATAGAGCAACCAGAAGGCTATGAGAAACAATCACCAACAGGTGAAAAACTGGTTTGCAAATTGCATAAGTCTCTCTATGGTCTTAAGCAGTCCGGTAGAAACTGGAACGCAATGTTGCACACGTGTTTAATTGAGAACGGTTTCGTGCAGAATCCTGCTGATTACTGTGTGTATGCAAGAGAGAAACATGATGAGAAGGTGATGTTAATTGTATGGGTTGACGATCTCATCATAGCAGCTAGCAACCAGGATGTACTCAACAGTGTGAAACTGATGCTCACTGAAAGGTTTCAAATGAAAGATCTAGGAAAATTGAAATATTTTCTGGGAATTGATTTTGATCAAGGAGAAGGCACAGTGAAAATGTCACAAAAGAAATATGTGAACAAAATCCTAGAGAAATTTCAAATGCAGGATTGCAGGTCCAGGGAGACCCCATGTGAGCCCAAATTAGAGTACACAGAAGATGCAGAAAAAATGGCAGACCCAAGAAGGTTCAGGGAGGCAGTGGGGAGCTTAATTTACTTATCCACATGCACTAGACCAGATATCAGTTTTGTGGTCAGTAAGTTATCCCAGCACTTTGCCGAGCCAACGCTAGAACACTGGAACACAGTAAAACATGTGTTCAGGTACCTCAAAGGTACAGCAGAACAAGAATTATGCTTCAAAAGAAATGAAACAGAGAAACTTGGTCTGAGAGTGTACAGTGATGCTGACTGGGCATCAGATGTAGCAGACAGGCGAAGTACATCAGGATATTGTGCTAGTCTCAGCAAAGGAAGCTCTCTGATTTCATGGAAGACCAGGAAACAAGCAACTGTTGCACTATCTACATGCGAGGCTGAATACATTTCCTTAGCATCAGCCATGCAGGAATGTATCTACCTAGAGCAGCTACTCAGGAATATTGATAAATATCAATATGCACAAACAAAGGTGTTTGAGGATAATCAAGGTACTATAGCACTAGCCAAGAACCCAGTGCACAGACAAAGGTGCAAGCACATTGATATCAAGTACCATTTCATCAGAGAAACTATAAGTAGTGGAAAAGTTATTTTGGAGTACTGTCCTACTGAGCAAATGATTGCAGATATACTGACAAAACCAGCCACCAAGACAAAGCTGAAGAGGTTTGCTCAGGACATGTTTGGCACCTAGAAGTGCAGGGTGTTTTTGTTTACACAAGAGAAACCATGTGACTGATATTTTATTTGGTTATTTTTGAATGGTATTTTATTTTGTTAACCCATGTGAGCTAAGTGCGAGTGGGGGTGTTAAGTGTTGTCACTAGATGGCGCTCTTACTCTATATGTTACGGTACCATATTATATTGTTGTACAAGGTTTACGGTACGTTCAGTGTGTGTGACGTCATTACGTTCTCTCGGAGAGCGCAAGTTTATTACTGATGGAGAATGTTCATGCGGCATGACTGAATAAATATGCCAGCAGGCTAAAAGTGGATGAAACGAGTCACTCTGCTTATTCTCCGAAACGCATAGCTGTGCATCAAAGCTCATATGCTTGACAATACAAAATAAATAAAATGTATATAAATTTAGAATTTGAAAGGCAAGGCAAGTGTAGGCTATTTGAAGCACACAGACATTTCAAAGTGGTTAACATAAAAACATTTTTAAGTGCATTCAAAAGTAAAAAAGTCTTGGAAGGAGGCGGGAGCGGGAGTCTCTCCATCACAGGCTGGATTAGAAACGTGGAATGTAGGGGGGACCCGCATGGACCGGGGAAGCTTCAGGACTGCAGCAGGTTGATGACTTTGAGGATGTTGAAGGGACCAATGAACTGAAGATCCAGCTTTTTGGAGTCACTCCGAAGAGGAAGGTCCCAGGTTGATAATCAGACGTGGAAAAACCAGGTTGACAATTCCAACCGGATAGACTGAAACTCAGTCGCCAAAGGTGAAACTTTACCAGCAGACCGTGAGTGTCATGAATCAGACGTAGCTGAAACCAGCCAACTTGAAGAACAACCAGTTCTGGCTGTCGCGCTGGGTGAGCCTCGACTCTTGGACTATCATCATCCATAGTTGTAGTTCCACGTTTGATTCTAAGATCAACGCCTCTAACCACTTCCTCGTTCTTGTTGAATGATCTGCAGCGTTTGTAGCCGGCATGCAGTAAAACTTCGGTTAGTGCCTAACCGAAGAAATTTCCGACCGGGAAATTGCGCCGACTGTTTTCACCTCGGGTCTGTGTTTGCTGCCCGATCTTTGGAATTTATATTTATTTGGTTTGTGTTTGGAAATTAACTCAACGATACAGGACAATAGTAAGAATGATTTATTCAAAGTTTAATGTCTCTTTGTCAGAGAACCATGTTACGGTCCTTCATTTTTATGGATTTCCGGGGATATCGCTGGATATAAACTCCAAAGATCGGGCAGCAAACACAGACCAGAGGTGAAAACAGGCGGCGTAGCCTAATCCTCTTCGGAGTGACTCCAAAAAGCTGGATCTTCAGTTCATTGGTCCCTTCAACATCCTCAAAGTCATCAACCTGCTGCAGTCCTGAAGCTTCCCCGGTCCATGCGGGTCCCCCCTACATTCCACGTTTCTAATCCAGCCTGTGATGGAGAGACTCCCGCTCCCGCCGCTGGAGGTTCATCCAGTATCTGGATTGGCTGGTTCATTTAGGCCCCGCCCCCCTAACCTGGAGGAACAAATATCGTGTCATTCTGTTTCTGGCAGGGCAAGGGTGAACTTCTCCGTGTTCTGAATGTGCACTTGTGTAACATTACTGCAGTGGTTGGGAATTGAACCTGATTGGATTAACATGAAGTTCCACCCATCCTCAACTGTTGGACTGAAATCCTTGTCATTCTGTTTCTGGCAGGGCAAGGATGAACATCTGATACTGACCATCACACTCGCTGTTGTAACACTGACCTAGCTCCGCCCACAGCGGAAATATGGGCTATATATGACAATTAAAAACGCTGTGAGATGGATCATTTCATGATTCCGAAGAAGTGGTTGTTGCAACAAGCTGTAACATAAACACAATTGTCATCTAATCCGAAAATAAACCGGAGACCTTGATCGTGGAATCAAACGTGGAATCACAACAAACTATGGATGAAGAAAGTCCAAGAGTCGAGGCTCACACAGCCCGACAGACACCACTGTGTGTTCTTCATATTGGTTGGTTTCAGCTATGTCTGATTTATGACACTTCAATTCAATTCAATTCAATTCAATTCAATTCAATTTTATTTATATAGCGTCTAATACAACAGATGTTGTCTCTAGACGCTTTCCAGAGATCCAGAACATGAACATAAACATAAACATAAACCCCCGAGCAATTATTATATAAACAATGGCAGGTAAAAACTCCCTTAGTGGGAGAAAAGCCTTAAGCCAAACAGTGGCAAGGAAAAACTCCCCTTTAGGAGGGAAGAAACCTTGAGCAGGACCAGGCTCATAAGGGGGGACCCTCCTGCCGAAGGCCAGACTGCGGGAGTCAGGGACGTCGACAGCACACAGCAGGCAGGTGGAAGCAGCAGCGGGATGACCAGAGGTGGGGGGGGGGCGTCAGCAGCACACAACAGTCATGTGGAAGCAGCAGCGGGATGACCAGAGGGGGGGGGGGCGTCAGCAGCACACAACAGTCATGTGGAAGCAGCAGCGGGATGACCAGAGGGGGGGGGGGGTGCAGGCAGGCGGAAGCAGCAACAGCAGACATCCACGTAGGCAGGTGGAAGAAGCAATGGGATGACCAGAGGGGGGGGAGGGCCGGGAACACAGGCCAGAACGCAGCTCCTGAGGCTCCGGCCTGCAAACATACACAAAAGAGAAAAAAGGGGGGCCGGCACAAGAAACTACAGGAACAATGGACAAAAATGATAGCTATGAGATATTTATAATAAATAAAAATGGTAATGGAGAAGAGAGGCAGGGAAAAGGAGAGGAGAAGAAGGGTGAGAGGCACCGCCCAGCGGATCATGTCGGTGCCCCCCTGCAGCATAAGCCTATAGCAGCATATCTACCGCGAAGCTATATTTGAGACTAACTATTATAGTTTTGTTCTATAGCTGCGACTATGACTACTGACTCTAACAAACTAAAGTTTACACTACCTAGAGATTTACCAACACCAGCTAGAGGTTTACTAAACACTAACTATAAACTTTACTAAACAGAAAGGTTTTAAGTTTAGTTTTAAAGGTGGAGGTGGTGTCAGCCTCCTTAACCCAGATTGGAAGTTGGTTCCATAGTAATGGTGCCTGATAGCAGAACGCCCGCCCTCCAAATCTACATTTGGATACTCTAGGAACTACGAGTAAACCTGCACCCTGGGAGCGGAGAGCTCGGCCAGGAACATAAGGCACTATCAAATCTTGTAAATACTGCGGAGCTAAGCCGTTTTGGGCTTTATATGCAAGTAATAAAATTTTAAATTGAATTCTGAATTTTACAGGTAGCCAATGGAGCGACGCTAACACTGGAGAGACGTGGTCTCTCCTGCTGATTCCTGTCAGTACTCGTGCTGCTGCATTCTGGATCAGCTGGAGCCTATTCAGCAAATTACTTGGACATCCTGCTAACAACACATTACAGTAATCCAGTCTAGAAGATACAAACGCATGAACTAGTTTCTCTGCATCCCTCTGCGAGAGGATTTTCCTAATTTTTGCAATATTACGGAGATGGAAAAACGCTATTTTACAAACCTGATTAACATATGGTTTAAACGACAAATCCTGATCGAAAACAACACCAAGGTTTCTCACAGTTGCACTGGAAGCCATCGCAACACCATCTAATCCCTTCCTAAGATGCTCTGGACCAAGAATGATAACCTCTGTTTTATCTGAATTTAGAAGCAAGAAATTTCTGGACATCCAGTCCTTGATGTCCCTAAGACATGCCTGAAGTTTAACTAACGGTTCTGTTTCATCCGGCTTCATAGACAAGTAGAGCTGCGTATCATCAGCATAACAATGAAAGTGTATGCCGTGATTCTGGATTATACTTCCCAACGGCTGCATGTATAAACTGAACAAGACTGGCCCTAGCACTGAACCCTGCGGAACACCATAACAGACCCTGGACTGTTCTGAAGAAACCTCATGTACATGAACAAACTGGAACCTGTCAGATAGATATGATTTAAACCAACGTAGAGCTGTCCCTTTAATCCCAACAACATGCTCTAACCTGTGCAGTAAAATGCCATGATCAACAGTGTCAAAAGCAGCACTGAGGTCCAGTAAAACCAATATGGATACTAATCCCTTATCTGAGGCCATAAGAAGGTCATTCGTAACTCGAACCAGTGCTGTCTCTGTGCTATGATGCATTCTGAACCCTGACTGAAAGACTTCAAACAGATCATTTCTATACAAATAGTCACATAACTGGCTTGAAACTGCCTTTTCCAGAATTTTAGATACAAATGGAAGGTTAGAAATTGGCCTATAATTAGCTAAGGTGTCTGGGTCAAGGGAAGGTTTTTTAAGTAAAGGTTTAATTACTGCCACTTTGAAAACCTGTGGTACATATCCTAAGCTTAGGGATAGGTTGATTTGGTCCAGTATTGTCACACCAATAAGAGAAAAAACATTTTTGAATAGTCGAGTCAGGATGGGGTCTAACATACATGTGGTTGACTTAGCTCTATTAACGAGTGAGGTCAGCTCAGGGAGGTCTATAGGATCAAAACAGTCTAGAGACAAGTCAGAGCCTAGGGAAGTCGCTAAAGCTGAAGAAACGCCCACAACCGGCTGGTTGATTTCTTCTCTAATTCTCGTGATTTTACTGTTGAAGAAGCTCATAAAGTCCTCACTACTGAGAGCTGCAGGAATACACGGCTCCACAGAGCTGTGACTTTTTGTCAGCCTGGCTACAGTGCTGAACAGAAAACGTGGGTTACTTTTGTTATCCTCTATCAACGTTGAATAATAAGCTGTTCTTGCTTTGCGAATGGCTTTTTTATATACTATTAGAATATCTTTCCATTCACGATAAGAGTCTACAGACCTACAAGAGTACCACTTCCTTTCCATTTTACGCACGCTTTGTTTCAACATGCGAATATCTGAATTGTACCAGGGAGTTAAGCTCCTGTGGCTAGAAACCCTCCTTTTCAAAGGAGCAACTTCATCTAAAGCTGAGTGCAACAGATCAGCAGTGTTACTAACAAGAAAATCAACATCAGAGGTAGAACCCAGGTCACTGGCCTCTATTGCTTCAGTAGAGGCTTCACTATTTTCCACTGTCGCAAGACGAGCAATGGTCTCCTTAAATTTAGCAATAGCTTCATCAGACAAACATCTGCTAAAATAATACCTCCTGCCCTGCACTTCAACATCAACAACATTCAATTCCAACGTTATTAAATAATGGTCGGATAAAAGGGAGTTTACAGGTGACACCAACAGACCATCAGTTTCAACACCGTAGGTGAGAACGAGATCGAGAGTATGACCAAAACAATGCGTCGGCCCGTCCACTTTTTGTGAGATACCCATTGATTCTAGAAGAGAATTGAAAGCTAATTTAAGATTATCGCTTTCAACATCCATATGAATATTAAAATCACCCACTATGATGAATTTATCTGTACTGATCAATAATCCAGAAAGGAAATCTGAAAATTCAGACAAAAACTCTAGATAAGCGCCAGCAGGGGGCCGATACACTACCACTAACACAACTGGCTTCTCTGATTTCCAGCTCGGAAATTTCAGACTAAGCGTGAGGCTTTCAAACGTATTATGATTGCACTTAGGTTCAATTTTTGTTTGGAGACTGGAGTTATAAATTGCTGCGACTCCTCCGCCCCGGCCCGTGTTTCTAGGAATGTGATGATTAAAGTAGCCGGGCGGAGTTGATTCATTCAAACTAACATACTCTTCATCCTGTAACCATGTTTCTGTTAAGCAGAAAACATCACTCCTGCTCTCTGTAATTATATCGTTTACTAACAGAGACTTGGAGCTTAATGATCGTATATTTAGTATAGTATAGTAGTATACACTCACGGTCTGCTGGTAAATTTACGTTTGGGGACAGATGGTTGTTTCAGTCTCTCTGTCTGAACTTCTCAGCCTGATTTTCCACGAACGAAACAGGGAAGAAAATTAATTCTTCAACATTGTTATCAGCAAAAGGGTTCGCATGTTTGCTGACTAAAGTACCCCTGACCCTTATCATTCACACTGGGCAAGGAAATAATTGAACACCAGCGGCAACTCCCCAGCTCAAACTTGGGTAGAGTGGAGGAGGAGACAAAAACCCTGGAAATCTAATACGTGAAAATGGAGGAGCGTCACTGTTTTCTGACAAACATTTAACTTTAAATGAATAATTCTTACTGGTGTCCTGTATCGTTTTATTCACATTATCAGATCAAACGGGCATTTCAGCATGAATCGCTGGTTAATGAGAGTTGGTAATGCGTTACACAACCCAGATCAAGCTCCAAAACCCGGACAGCAAACACAGACCCGAGGTGAAAACAGGCGGCGTAATCTCCAACTCTTTTTACGCACAGATGTATTTCCCGCTGACAATAACTTCAGCCCGATCTACACCGCTCCTCTTTTTCTTCGTGTAAATTTGAACGGGGTAGAAATTCAGGGTTCAGTTCAGTATGTCTCTCTTTAATTCTGCTTTCAAAACTTTTTAACTTTTGAATGCATTTAAAAATGGTTTTATGTTAACCACTTTGAAATGTCTTGTAGCCTACATGAAATGTGCTTTACAAATACACTTGCCTTTCAAATTCTAAATTTGTATACATTTTATTTATTTTGTATTATCTTATTTACTTTAGTTTTTTATGGTTACATCATAAAAGTGTATGTAACTTAAATTAATCACATAGTGTATTCAAAATGATATTCTGTGGAGGAAGCGCTGTGATTTCGACACAAGAACATTCCAGGTTGCACTCCAGCAGGAGTGTCTCTGTGTGGAGTTGCATGTAGCCACAATACATGAGCTCTTTTCCTCATGTATTCTGGCTTCCTCCCACAGACCAAAGCTGAACTGATGAGTACTGCGTTACACAACCCAGATCAAGCTCCAAAACCCGGGCAGCAAGACCCGAGGTGAAAACAGGCGGCGCAATCTCCAACTCTTTTTACGCACAGATGTATTTCCCGCTGACAATAACAGCCAGATCTAAACCGCTCTCTGCCTCTTTTTCTTCGTGTAAATTTGAACCGGGTGGAAATTCAGGTCTATCTGAGCATTTACTCCGGTATTCTTGTTCAGTTTTGTCTCCATACTTCTCTTCACCGAGCAAACTGGGGCTCATCTGATGTTCACCGGTGAAGATTTCCTTCCAAGTTTGTAAAGCTTGAGTTTGATGAATCACTTACAGCTCGATTATATCACCGAAGCAGTCAAACACATGCTGTTGGAGATCCACATTTACGCACAGTGCTCGTTCACTTAGTGACATGATATTTTAAACGAAACTTACACCAATGATGCATTTACTTTATCTCTAATTCTTTAAACCATAGCAAATATATACTTTGAACAACTTTACAATCCGCCAAATCCTTACAAAAGCATTGTGAAATAAACAAGAAATGAATCCTTAATTTGCATTCATTCTAAATAGATATACTCGAGTTGTAGGAAGTGATTCATCAAACTCAAGCTTTTTACAAACTTGGAATTCCCCTCGAAAACTTTTCACCAGTGAACATCAGATGAGCCCCAGTTTGCTCGGTGAAGACTAAAAGTATGGAGACAAACTGAACCAGAATACCGGAGTAAATGCTCAGATAGCCCTGAATTTCAACCCCGTTCAAATTTACACGAAGAAAAAGAGGCAGAGAGCGGTATAGATCGGGCTGTTATTGTCAGCAGGATACTCGGAAATACATCTGTGCGTAAAAAGAGTTGGAGATTGCGCCGCCCGTTTTCACCTCGAGTCTTACTGCCCGGGTTTTGGAGCTTGATCTGGGTTGTGTAACGCATTGGAGCTTGATCTGGGTTGTGTAACGCAGTACTCATCAGTTCAGCTTTGGTCTGTGGGAGGAAGCCAGAATACATGAGGAAAAGAGCTCATGTATTCTGGCTACATGCAACTCCACACAGAGACACTCCTGCTGGAGTCCAACCTGGAATGTTCTTGTGTCGAAATCACAGCGCTTCCTCCACAGAATATCATTTTGAATATACTGTGTGATTAATTTAAGTTACATACACTTTTATGATATAACCATAATAAACTAAAGTAAATAAGATAATACAAAAATAATTCTAATGTATATAAATTTAGAATTTGAAAGGCAAGTGTATTTGTAAAGCACATTTCATGTATTTCAAAGTGGTTAACATAAAAACATTTTTAAATGCATTCAAAAGTAAAAAAGTTTTGAAAGCAGAATTAAAGAGAGACATACAAAGTACGGAGACAAACTGAACCAGAATACCGGAGTACTCAGATAGCCCTGAATTTCCACCACGTTCAAATTTACACGAAGAAAAAGAGGCAGAGAGCGGTGTAGATCGGGCTGAAGTTATTGTCAGCGGGAAATACATCTGTGCGTAAAAAGAGTTGGAGATTGCGCCGCCTGTTTTCACCTCGGGTCTTGGTTGCTACCCGGGTTTTGGAGCTTGATCTGGGTTGTGTAACGCATTACCAACTCTCAATAACCAGCGATTCATGTGAAATGCCCGTTTGATCTGATAATGTGAATAAAACGATACAGGACACCAGTAAGAATTATTTATTTAAAGTTAAATGTCTGTCAGAAAACCAGTGACGCTCCTCCATTTTAATGTATTAGATTTCCAGGGGTTTTGTCTTGCTCCTCCAGTCTACCCAAGTTTGAGCTGGAGAGTTGCCAATGTGATTCAATTATTTCCTTGTCCAGTGTGAATGATGGTAAGGGTCAGGGGTACTTTGACCGCAAAAATGCGACACCCTTTGCTGAAAACAATGTTGAAGAATATATTTTCTTATCTGTTTCGTAAGTTCCAAATCTCGGGCAGCAAACACAGACCCGAGGTGAAAACAGGCGGCGCAATCTCCAACTCTTTTAAGCACAGATGTATTTCCGTGTATCCCGCTGACAATAAATTCAGCCCGATCTACACCGTTCTCTCCCTCTTTTTCTTCGTGTAAATTTGAACCTGGTGGAAATTCCAGGCTATCTGAGCATTTACTCCGGTATTCTGGTTCAGTTTGTCTCCATACTTCTAGTCTTCACCGAGCAAACTGGGGCTCATCTAATGTTCACTGGTGAAAAGTTTTCGAGGGGAATTCCAAGTTTGCAAAACAGCTTGAGTTTGATGAATCACTTCCTACAACTCGATTATATATCACCGAAGGAGTCAAACATGGTGGACTGAAGTTAGTTTTAAGTTTGATATTCGACGGACATTCGCTCCGGTTAAACCTCTCATTCGCTTTATTGTGAATAAAACAATACAGGACAGCAGTAAGAATTATGTATTCAAGGTTAAAGGGTAAAAGACCAGCGGCATACACGGAGATACATCTGTGCGTAAAAAGAGTTGGAGATTGCGCCGCCTGTTTTCACCTCGGGTCTTACCGCCCGGGTTTTGGAGCTTGATCTGGGTTGTGTAACGCATTACCAACCCCGTCCTCTGGACAGTATTCATCAGTTCAGCTTTGGTCTGTGGGAGGAAGCCAGAATACATGAGGAAAAGAGCTCATGTATTCTGGCTACATGCAACTCCACACAGAGACACTCCTGCTGGAGTCCAACCTGGAACGTTCTTGTGTCGAAATCACAGCGCTTCCTCCACAGAATATCATTTTGAATACACTGTGTGATTAATTTGAGTTACATACACTTTTATGATATAACCATAATAAATAAATAAGATAATACAAAATAAATAAAATGTATATAAATTTAGAATTTGAAAAGGCAAGGCAAGTGTATTTGAAGCACACAGACATTTCAAAGTGGTTAACATAAAAACATTTTTAAGTGCATTCAAAAGTAAAAAAGTTTTGAAAGCAGAATTAAAGAGAGACATACAAAATATAAAAATAAAAAACAAATGAGACACAAGAAATAAAGGTTTTAGTGCACTGAAACAGCAAAACAATCAGGAAAATTGCGGTCCTTCACTCCCAGGTCCATAACCATAATAAACTAAAGTAGCCTAAATAAGATAAGACAAAAATAATTCAAATGTATATACATTTAGAATTTGAAAGGCAAGTTTATTTGTAAAGCACATTTCATGTACCAGACATTTCAAATTGGTTAACATAAAAACATTTTTAAATGCATTCAAAAGTAAAAAAGTTTTGAAAGCAGAATTAAAGAGAGACATACAAAGTATGGAGACACACTGAACCAGAATACCGGAGTAAATGCTTATAACCCTGAATTTCCACCAGGTTCAAATTTACCCGAAGAAAAAGAGGCACAGAGCGGTGTAAATCGGGCTGAACTTATTGTCAGCGGGAAATACATCTGTGCGTAAAAAGAGTTGGAGATTACGCCGCCTGTTTTCACCTCTGGTCTGTGTTTGCTGCCCGATCTTTGGAGTTTATATCCAGCGATATCCCCGGAAATCCATAACAATGAAGGACCGTAACATGGTTCTCTGACAAAGAGACATTAAACTTTGAATAAATCATTCTTACTATTGTCCTGTATCGTTGAGTTAATTTCCAAACACAAACCAAATAAATAAAAGTTCTAAAGATCGGGCAGCAAACACAGACCCGAGGTGAAAATAGTCGGCGCAATTTCCCGGTTAATGTCTTCGGTTAGGCACTAACCGAAGTTTTACTGCATATATGCCGGCTACAAACGCTGCAGATCATTCAACAAGAACGAGGAAGTGGTTAGAGGCGTTGATCTTAGAATCAAACGTGGAACTACAACTATGGATGATGATAGTCCAAGAGTCGAGGCTCACGCAGCGCGACAGCGACCACTGGTGGTTTTTCAAGTTGGCTGGTTTCAGCTACGTCTGATTCATGACACTCACGGTCTGCTGCTAAATATTTACATTTGGCGACTGAAGGTTTCAGTCTATCCGGTTGGAATTGTCAACCTGATTTTTCCACGTCTGATTATCAACATGGGACCTTCCTCTTCGGAGTGACTCCAAAAAGCTGGATCTTCAGTTCATTGGTCCCTTCAACATCCTCAAAGTCATAACCTGCTGCAGTCCTGAAGCTTCCCCGGTCCATGCGGGTCCACCCTACATTCCACGTTTCTAATCCAGCCTGTGATGGAGACACTCCCGCTCCCGCCTCCCCGCATCTTCATGGAGGTCTCGTCTACTCCGACCAGCTCCAACCACAGAGAAAATATGGACTATGACAGCGACAAACGCTGTGAGATGGAGAATTCCGAAGAAGTGGTTGTTGCCACAAGCTGCAAAAAATACTTTTGCCTTTTCTTGATGTAAATATACATATGTTATTTTTGTTGTTAATATGAAAATTAAAAAAAAAATAAAACAGATTTATTTAGGAGATGTGTTGTATTTTCCTCATTAACATACAGGTTACACAAGAATCGTTTAGTTATCAAATGATACTCTTGAGATTCATTTTACTTTTGTTTTATCGAAATAAGGGGTATACTGACAAAAAAGGCCCAGAGTCCCACACCAAAAGTATTAAAACCAACATTTTCATGGAAGCCCAACAAGGTTACCAAGAGAGATGAGAAACAAATTGGATGATAGCTTATTGTTTTATGTGTATTTTATAACTGATTTAATACATGGGTCAAAACCGACCCGCTATAGGAGATGATAACAAAAGCTGACACAAGAGGAGGTTAAATTACAGTGTAGCAGCTTCTGTCTGGAAATATCGCGGGCAGTGCGTTTGTTCACCCTTGCCCTGCCAGAAACAGAATGACAAGGATTTCGGTCCACCAGTTGAGGATGGGTGGAACTTCATGTTCATCCAATCAGGCTCAATTTCCAACCACTGACGAAATCACAGCGCTTCCTCGACAGAATATCATTTTGAATATAATATGTGATTAATTTAACTTACATACACTTTTATGATATAACCATAATACACTAAAGTAAATAATATAATACAAAATAAATAAAATGTATATAAATTTAGAATTTGAAAGGCAAGGCAAGTGTAGGCTATTTGAAGCACACAGACATTTCAAAGTGGTTAACATAAAAACATTTTTAAGTGCATTCAAAAGTAAAAAAGTCTTGGAAGGAGGCGGGAGCGGGAGTCTCTCCATCACAGGCTGGATTAGAAACGTGGAATGTAGGGGGGACCCGCATGGACCGGGGAAGCTTCAGGACTGCAGCAGGTTGATGACTTTGAGGATGTTGAAGGGACCAATGAACTGAAGATCCAGCTTTTTGGAGTCACTCCGAAGAGGAAGGTCCCAGGTTGATAATCAGACGTGGAAAAACCAGGTTGACAATTCCAACCGGATAGACTGAAACTCAGTCGCCAAAGGTGAAACTTTACCAGCAGACCGTGAGTGTCATGAATCAGACGTAGCTGAAACCAGCCAACTTGAAGAACAACCAGTTCTGGCTGTCGCGCTGGGTGAGCCTCGACTCTTGGACTATCATCATCCATAGTTGTAGTTCCACGTTTGATTCTAAGATCAACGCCTCTAACCACTTCCTCGTTCTTGTTGAATGATCTGCAGCGTTTGTAGCCGGCATGCAGTAAAACTTCGGTTAGTGCCTAACCGAAGAAATTTCCGACCGGGAAATTGCGCCGACTGTTTTCACCTCGGGTCTGTGTTTGCTGCCCGATCTTTGGAATTTATATTTATTTGGTTTGTGTTTGGAAATTAACTCAACGATACAGGACAATAGTAAGAATGATTTATTCAAAGTTTAATGTCTCTTTGTCAGAGAACCATGTTACGGTCCTTCATTTTTATGGATTTCCGGGGATATCGCTGGATATAAACTCCAAAGATCGGGCAGCAAACACAGACCAGAGGTGAAAACAGGCGGCGTAGCCTAATCCTCTTCGGAGTGACTCCAAAAAGCTGGATCTTCAGTTCATTGGTCCCTTCAACATCCTCAAAGTCATCAACTTGCTGCAGTCCTGGAGCTTCCCCGGTCCATGCGGGTCCACCCTACATTCCACGTTTCTAATCCAGCCTGTGATGGAGAGACTCCCGCTCCCGCCGCTGGAGGTTCATCCAGTATCTGGATTGGCTGGTTCATTTAGGCCCCGCCCCCCTAACCTGGAGGAACAAATATCGTGTCATTCTGTTTCTGGCAGGGCAAGGGTGAACTTCTCCGTGTTCTGAATGTGCACTTGTAATGGAAAATTTTGGTATAACACTGTCTGTTGCCTGTTTTCATTCCTATGCCGAGGTCATGTTCCTTTGACACAGTGGCCTGGCATGGTTGCCAGGGTGATGGGTGATGTTTTGTCTTTTCCAGCTCCAGAGTATAAAATAACCTGTCTATAATCTTCTTCAGCGCACTCAGGACTGTCGGTTCATGTGACCGGTTGGACTGTGTGGCTCCGTTCAATTGAATGTTTGTCCTCTTTTCATTAAATCTTCGAAAGACAGCTGAGGTGTCCTGACATTCTTTTTGAACAACAATTTTTGCCACCACAATTTGGCGACCACGAAGGGACCCCATCTGTGCCGGATTTTTTCCTTCTCTCCTCCGGAATCGAAGGTGTTTTAAGCATGCAACAACCTCGTACTCCCCCATCAAGTGAAGGTCGAGGAGAGGGCCTCTCGTCCGGAGGGGGGTTGGGAAGGTCCCCGCACCGACTGGGGTCGAACGAACCCGGTGGCTTCAGAAACACCTCGCTGTTCTTTCGGGTGAGTTTTGGAAAGAAAACGGCCGAAATAAGTTGCGCGCTAACGTCTCCTCTCTGCCTATTCAGCTGATGTTGCCGGTAGTCCAAGTATTTGGAACCGGGGAGGGCTGGTCCAGCCAGGGTCTGAGGACCTTGGGCTGTTTTATTACTAACCTAGGAGTTAGTGATCGAGGGGCCAGACTAGGTCTGGGGGCGTCGTAGAATGCCTTTCAATTCTAGGTGATGAAGGAATTTTGTTTGTTACTAACCTAGGAGTTAGTGATCGAGGGGCCAGATTTGTCTGGGGGCGTCGTAGAATGCCTTTCAATTCTAGGTGATGAAGGAATTTTGTTTGTTACTAACCTAGGAGTTAGTGATCGAGGGGCCAGATTTGTCTGGGGGCGTCGTAGAATGCCTTTCAATTCTAGTGGATGAGGGAATTTTGTTTAAGAGAAAAAGACTCGCCTTTCGGTACGACATCAGCTGTAGGTCGCCAGACGTGACGGATCACGAGTGCTTCTGTAGCCGTGGTTTGAGAGGGAGACTACTTCAAGTCGGGAACTTGAGGGCTCTGGATTCGGGGAATCCGAGTGTGCCAGACGGGGTCTGGGGGCGGCTAGGATGCCTCATTCAATCCTAGAAGGAGCGGAGGTTTTGTGTTTGTGCTCTGAGCTGTCTGTTAATGTCTGGCTTACAATCTTGACTGTCTGGAGGATAACAAATAATTTTGAGAAATAATTGGAGTTGGAATGTTTTCCTGTTGATTATGTCGTGGGCTTCTGCGTCTAGAATCCGGTTTGAGTTAAGTGGGTAATCCGAAGTATACCTGGTAGGATTTAAAAGATGCAGCATTTGGAAGCAAACGGGTAATCCGAAGTACTACCTGCTTCTGTAGGATTTAAAAGATGCAGGACTCCAGTCAAATCTGAACCGTGACTTTTTCTAATATATTTTTAATCCAACTTTCTCTGTGAAAGAGCTGCGCGAGTGTTTCCGGCTGTTGTGACGTCACAAACCCTGATAAGCGGAAGACCTTGGTTAGCCATGGTGTTGTTTTTTTTGTGTTTTTTTTTTTTTTTTTTTTTCCTCTCTCCTTCTGAAAATTTGGACTCGCAACATGTCTCAGAGGATCAAATAATCAGTTGTGGAGGCCAGTTTTTCAATAAGCCTTCTGGGAGTAATTTTTCCGAAGGACCAGATTTTTCAGCACTAAATGTGAGATATATGAGATATATGATAATTAATTATGGAAAAGAAATAGAACCTTTGTCGGAGCTGTGGGTCAGACAACTTAAATTCCCAAAATAAAGAAAACACGAGAAACAGGAAGCCTGAGCGTTAAACAGCTGGAGGCTTTGCAGGTTAGACAAAAGAAAAATGGAAAACAAATTTAGATAGATTTAGACGTTGCTGAGTGAGGCAGACACCCAAACAGACTGTGCCCCAGTGTGTGAAGCTGGACCCGGTCTGGACTCTGCGTCCCCCGCCCCACCCGCCCCCCCAACTAGCGCCGGGACCTCAGGCAGAGCTCACCAGCGCCTGGACTTCAACCAGCTGCGTCCGTTTGCCCCCCACTGCCCCCAACTACACCCGTGGGAGCACCCCTCCCCCATCTTCACCCGTTTCACCCATCGGAGAGATGAGGAAAAGTGCTGGGAAGACTGGCTGTCTCAAGGACATTTTTGACTGGCAGAAAGCCTGCGTTTCGCCAGGAAAATTGTGAGACTATTGCTGCAAAAGGCTGAAAGAGGCAACGGGGGGGCAGAACACAGTGAGGGCCCGCGCGAAAAGGGGGGCCGGACTGTCTAGGGGTGGCGAGGAGAGCCGGTGAGGTGTCCGGTGGACACGCGGAGGCCGACTGTGAAGTCTGCAGAACACGTGAGCACCTAAATACTAAATACACATACACACAAGAACCTTGTTTTTCATTTAATAGGTCTGGATTTTATGTTTAATGTCCGAAGGGAAGGGAAATCAGCACTTGTCTGTTTAAGATTAGATTATGATTTAAGATTACAACGTAATTTATTAATAGACGTTGGAATTGAGTATTGTGTCAGGTGAGGTTATTCATGACGTGTGGGTACGCACCCCAATGCTGTTGTAGCTGCTTGCCCGTGATTAGTATCTTCTCAGACGTGGTTATTAATGAATAAAGAACTTCAAGTTACGTGAAAACAATTGTAAAATTAAATAAGTATCGGTAATTTTACTCATGCCGAACTGTTAGTGAGTTAAAGGCTTCATTATAATACTTTCGGCTGTTAGAACATTGTTGCAGGGGACTTTTTGTTTATTCTGCAGCAGGAAAACTCTTGCATCACATGCCAGACTGGTACGCCTCATTCCCGGTTAATTAAAAATGAGGTACAAATAAGATGTGGTGAGATAAATGGACTAGAAGTGAAATGGATTCGACCTGAATTCACACACTATTTTCTGTCAGGTTCCGGTAGAACGTTTTAGTTTTATTTATTTTTTGCTCGGCATTCCAGTCCATCCTAACAGTCAATTTTGTTTGCTGTTGTTTTGATGGTAAAATTTTGTTTGCTGTTGTTTTGATGGTAAAATTTTGTTTGCTGTTGTTTTGATGGTAAAATTTTGTTTGCTGTTGTTTTGATGGTAAAATGTTACACTGTTGTTTTGATGGTAAAATGTTACACGTTTGTTTTGATGGTAAAATGTTACACTGTTGTTTTGATGGTAAACTGTTACACTGTTGTTTTGATGGTAAAATGTTACACGTTTGTTTTGATGGTGATGTTATACGTTCACTCGTGTGGGGTCGGCTCGACCTGGGGTCGAGCAGCCGTGGTGACCAGCAGGAGTCTGGGAGACCCGGTGACCAGCAAGGAGGAGGGGTAGCTGACGTGAGAGTCACTCCTCTCGATGGATCTAGTGGAATGGGAATTTTTGTTTACCTGTTTTGGCTAATGGTTCTCCTGTCCAATGTTTTTGTCTAGTGTTCATGACTGGAACTGTTTATTGAATTGGGATTCCTGTAAATGCATTAAAGTGGGTTTGAGTCCCGCTGAGGGGTTGAGTTGAAGGTCAGGGACCTTCGGGGGTCTGGGACCCCCCCTTTTTTAGCTAGGGATTTAAATTGCCAGATAAACTTGGATGTTGATGGCGTCGCTTCGTGAAGATACTATGTTGATACTTTACTATGTTGACATGGGCCTGAAAAACATAAACAGAGATGTTGAGGTTGTGAAATGTATTTGAAATTCAGCATTACCTGCTGATGCGCCTGCGCTCTGTGTGTGCGTGTGTAAACGCGTGGGTGTGTGTGGGTGTGTAAGCTCCGTGTCGCTTGTCTGACTGCGCGTTCACGCAGGGAGCGTTCACGTGAGGCTGCGTGAATGGGAGAGAGATGTTGTCTCGTTTTCCTTTCTGTTGACATTTTTTTTTTGTTAAATTGATACAAGTAAAATAGTTTTTTACTCATTCTTTTCCCTGTGTGGGGAATTGATGATGTGGAATTGTCAGAATTGGGTTGATTTACTGTTCAAATAGTTGCAGGTTACTTTTGTGATACTGTATTTGAACCGGATTGTGGGTCAAGGACGTATAAGGCCTTTGAGTAGCCCATTTTTAAAATACTTAAAATAAAGATATTTTTGGCCATTTTCCAAACATTTGAAATGTAGTGTACACGTACATGTATGTGAAAGCTTCAAACAAAGGTATTTTAGTGTTTTTAAACCTACATCTATAGGGCAACGACCCTGGTTTTTGTTGTATGGAAATTGGATTCTTGCCGTTGAGCTGTGTATGATTGTGAAAAGCATGTTACATATCAATCATTTTCCTTTATTTTGTCTGTCGTGAAGTCACATACTGTTGATTGACGGTTTCGTCAGGAGTGGGTTTCGTCCCGTAAAATGAGTGCCCTGTGTTTTTTTTGGATATGGGTCAATGACAAATAAGGCTTCCGCAGAAGGTATTTTTAAAAGAACTCTGTTGTATCTACAATATTTTAAGATTATTGCATTCCAGTGGCCAGGTATTTAGTATCTTTAGCGTCCAATTTTACATTTAAAGACGGAATAATAATTATACAAATATACAAATGAATGCATTTAATACAATATCTATTCACATCATAGTTGTCAACCATTCGTTCACTTTAACCTATTATTTATTGGTTTAAATGAATGTTTTATGTGGTCGCACCACCTGACATCAGTTGTGTCACCTGACTTTTACAGCTAATTTTAAATTAGACGGGCTTCTACTTGGACACCTGTATTGGCTACCTTGGCTGTCAAGTTCATACTTATCATTTTTAAATAGAATGGAGAGTTTTATGATAAAATCACATTTTCCTAGTTTTACATTGGTTGTACCATTTGACATTTTGGGGGTTTGAGATGCCGAAATGTAAAGTAACATATATTATCTGAATGTACCTGAAAGGTATTCAAACTAAATAGGTTTTATAGAATAAAGTGATATATGTCATAAATTGATTAAAATTATTTTAAAGGGAAATAATGCACCCGGACACCAAAATATGCATGCCATGTCGTTGACCCATATAGTGTTCATGAGCCTACTGTCATTGGCTCTGAGAGGCAGTTTGGAAGTGCTTATTGCAGTATGTTGTTGTTATCTTGGTTGCGAGCGAGTCCTGAGACGAATGCGTTAAAGCTTCTCTGGACCTGTTGACCCATTTTGGCTGAACAGGGGCATCAAGCCGGCCTGTCCGAACTGCAGTTTGTTGCCACAAGGGTTGCGTTTCTGGGTCATGTCATTTCGGGGGAGGGCAGATCCCTCTCACCTGGCAGAATTACGGCCATTCAAAAGGAGAAACGCCAGAACTGGTCATTAAGAAACAAATTATGTAAATTCTGGGCTCCACCAGTTATTGTCGACAGTGGGTCTCGCATTATGCGGAAATTGAGGCACCATTGGCAGCAATTGCCCATGGAGAAGGCCTACAAGCATCAGACCCTGGTACCTGGACTGACGAGGCTGACGACGCCTTCACTGACCTGAAACTGACGTTACAGACGCCTCCACTACCTGGACTGCCTGACTGTTCACGACTTTTCGCCCGGACTGTGGACGGAAAGGGGGGTTACATGACTTCAAGTGCTACAGCAAGTTCTTAACCCTTACCCTTTTGCCAACAGCGGATGATGGAGAACCACTCGCAACGCTAACATCCATTTGTTCCCCGAGACCTGAATTTGAGTGATGATGCTGTTGTGATGATGTTGTCTTTGTTCCCCAAGACCTGAATTTGAGTGATGTTGCAATTGACAATGCTGACTTTGATCTTTTTTGTTGTTGGTTCTGCTTCCAGGCCTCCTGCTACGTGAGTTAACATTGCAGGTTTTGCTTTTGGGGCTTTTGTCCCCGATACGTTTTTTTTATTTTTCCACAGGTAGACCCATAGCGCATCACGTGGATACAATGTTCCTGCCTACACAAATTGCTGTGTGTAAATGTGATGATCACACTAACAATCTGATTTTGTCTCTCAATGAAATGTTCAAGCTGACGCAGCTGCAAAGGAAACTGCGTCCAAACAACCTTTGTCTCTCAAAGTACGATCTGTCTCCCTGCTACTTCCGTCCTCGGCTGTGACCTCGGTTGAGATTGGTGAATTGTAACTAAGGGCTTTGCACACTGAAATATGGTCCTGGGAGGATGCGGACTGCAGGGTAATTAACAGGGTGTGAATGGGGCCCGACGGCCGGCCATGTCTCCCCAAGAATTTTTTCCCTCACTTTGCTTAATTGACACAAGGTTTCATGTGTCAAGGGGTGGGGGATGGTGAGTGAAATTCGCAATACGAGGGTATACGATGACACTGGTTCACGAGAGGGGGTTCACAACTCGCCCCCACCAGACAGACGTTTCAACATTTGCAGATGGATTTCATTGAACTTACACCCAGTGAAGGCAAAAAGTTTGTTTTTGGTTATCATTTGCATGTTTTCTAAATGGATTGAAGCTTTTCCCACAACAAGGCAGGACTCCGCCGCAGTGGCCAAGGCTTTGATGAACCTGATAATTCCCAGGGATTCCCGGGGGATTCTGGCGAAAAAATCAGTTCAGACAATGGCGCTCCGTTTGTGAGCGCGGCACTGAAACAGGTCGGTGAGTACATGGGCGTAGATATATACGACAACATTGCGCCTACCACCCAGCCTAATGTGGTGCTAATGTGGCGCGCCAGAGAAGCAAAAATGGCCTGAGCCCCTTTGAAATCCTGTTTGAAGAGACCTTTAAACAGGGATTGGGCCCGTTTAAGAGGCAGCAGCAAGAAACGGGCCTTTGTGAAGACGAAATGTTACGATATTGTGCAACCTTGTCGTCTGTTTTGTCTGATATCAACAAGCAGGTTAAGGCGGCCCTCCCCAAACCGGCAGAGACGAAACTCCATGACCTCGGAGTGGAGACTACATCGTGGTCAAAGACTTCAGACGTAAACACTGGAAAGCTCGGAGGTGGAACAGACCGTTCCAAGTGCTTCTGGTGACGGAGACAGCAGTCGAGGTTGCAGAGAGACGTACCACGTGGATCCACGCCAGCCGCTGCCGACGGGTTCCTGATCCACGCGCACGCCATGCACCTGATCGAGAGGCCACGGCCGTGGCATCCCCTTAGGCAGTTCGGATGCGGCCTAAGGGTGGCGACCAGCGTCCTGCTGGTCGTCTCCATAGGGGTGATGTAGCATATATTTGGCTGTAACTATTGAAATAAAAATGTAGCAAATAGCTAGAGGTAGGCTAGTAACCTCAGAAGACTAGATTCAGCCGAGGAGAACACGTATGATGCACAATGAATGACACAGAGGCAGATGGCTTCAGTTTAGGTACCGTGTATTAGAAAAAACACAAATTAAATTACTCAAACGTTGAAAAATAAATATGGCCACGTAAAAAATAAACTTTCTTCAAGTAATTGAAATTCAAATTAACAAAAAAATATAAACAATGACTTCAGCTTAGTTAGCTTATGTCAGGTGCACCATTAGTTTCAATTCTGTTCTGTTCCACACTGTTTACTCAAGTGTGGAAATAAAGAAAATACAACAACTCAAAACCATCCCAAAAACAACAAAACAACCCTCCAAAACGTAAACAAATTAATGTGGGTTCCCCACTCAAAAATAAAGTTCACTGTTCTTCACAGTTCTGGCTCCTCAGAGTTCTGGTCCTCAGCACCGGTCAAAGTCAGTCAGTCAGTCAGTCAGTCAATTAGTCAATCTGGGTGCTGGGTCCAAGCGTTTGGTTGAGTGAATGGGGCAGAAGAGATGAATGGGGGGGGAGTTTTGCTGCAGTGGCCTACCGCTGTGGCAGACACAATTACTGTTGAGTATGATTCCTGGTTCCTCCACGTGGACTCCTGATCACTGGATTCTGGAATAGCTCACCATCCGGGATCACAAAACCTGGCCTGGTCAAACATAAGGCCAGAGCTCTTATTACAGGTTATCATTAACACAGAAAATAATTATTTGCTGGTCATCTTATCATCCATAAATGTACTGATTAAGTAGTTCAAGCATTTAAACTAAACAGTACTTGCGCACTGAATGTGCGTTCCTCACCGCAGCATCAGCTGTTACCAATCAGCTGATTGACACGCTACGTCAACATAAAACAAACATTTTAACAAAAGACCCGGTAATTAAACAAACAAAACAAAACAAACCAAAACAAAACATGCCTTACTGGAAGTGTTAAAGTTCAGGTAACTCAGTCATTTGGAAAAAGAAACTAAATGACTAAACTTAAAACACAACTCACCAATTCAGGCAGTCAAGTATTTAACAGGTTTCTGACATCGACAATCAAGTGTTCAGTTTCAGACTTCGACAACCTCCCGACAGCCAGTGGACAATCTGCAGTTGGCAACAAAGTGGCTGTTAACTGTCATATAACACTTTATTGTGAAAACGCCAGCAACAGTTTACTAACCTGCAGCCGCTCCGCTCCGTGCATCAGCCCCCATTCATCCACAATGAGAGCGTCTGCTTTCTGTAAATAGCGGAGCGGCTCAGCTGATTGGCTGAACGCTAGTCACATGACGTCACACTGACGGGGTCTGAATGAGCTTGAAATGAGTTTATAAATATAAACATAAATATATATAAAAAATATAAATATGAAATAACTGCTCATTTAGCACCTGGGTTACATCCTCCCCCTCTAAATCCATGCACGTCCCGTTGCATGCTAAGAGGCTATACTACATGGATCTTTGAAGTAGGAAAGGACTTGGAACCATTACTGTCACTCAAGGCTTCAGCGTAGGCTGAAGACAAACTTTGGAAAAGCGACTGTACAATATTAATTAAAGGATGGCCTAACTGATGGTACTGAAACCTCTCTGGTTGTTTTCTGTCTCTTTGTGAACGTCTGAGGGAGATTTCAGTCTCAGGGGTGTCACTTGGATTGGTAACAGGTTCAGTAGACATGTCAGCGGGGTCCAATACTAGTTCTCCAGGCACTTCATGTTCAGGTAGGTTTTCGTCGAGTAGGGTATCAGTGGGAAAGTTCACCACAGAGTCAAATAAGTTGTTTTCCTCCACAGATCCAGGGAAGATGTTTTCCTCCACAGATCCAGGTAAGATGTTTTCCTCCACAGATCCAGGTAAGATGTTTTCCTCCACAGATCCAGGTAAGATGTTTTCCTCCACAGATCCAGGTAAGATGTTTTCCTCCACAGATCCAGGTAAGATGTTTTCCTCCACAGATCCAGGTAAGATGGTTTCCTCCACAGATCCAGGTAAGATGGTTTCCTCCACAGATCCAGGTAAGATGGTTTCCTCCACAGATCCAGGTAAGATGTTTTCCTCCACAGATCCAGGTAAGTTGTTTCAGGTCTTCAAGATATGCTTGAGTCTTTTTGTCTCCTTCCCTCTCAGCATACATACTCGACAGGTCTCTGATCTGATAAGTATTTTTCCCATCTTTAGTGACAAATGTGTATGGTAGTAGGGACTCTAAGGTTACAACAGCAGTTCCTGAACTGTATTCTACAACCCAGTTTTCGTGAAAGTCGGACTCTATTGCATCCACTACTGTTGCTCTACCAATAACCCCATATCGTTTCAGAAAATCTATGACCTCTTCTACGTCAGATAGATCCTTAGTGTTTCCACTGACCAACACAGCATTAGGAATTTTAATACCAAGGCTGTCAAATACCTCCATCTTTTGATAGTGTTCTGACTGAATAAACTTAGTGCTTATTCATAACTGTATTGTGAGGGTATCTTGATCATTGCACATCATAACTGGTTCTCCTGGCTAGCTCACCAGAATTGTGTAGCATATATTTGGCTGTAACTATTGAAATAAAAATGTAGCAAATAGCTAGAGGTAGGCTAGTAACCTCAGAAGACTAGATTCAGCCGAGGAGAACACGTATGATGCACAATGAATGACACAGAGGCAGATGGCTTCAGTTTAGGTACCGTGTATTAGAAAAAACACAAATTAAATTACTCAAACGTTGAAAAATAAATATGGCCACGTAAAAAATAAACTTTCTTCAAGTAATTGAAATTCAAATTAACAAAAAAATATAAACAATGACTTCAGCTTAGTTAGCTTATGTCAGGTGCACCATTAGTTTCAATTCTGTTCCACACTGTTTACTCAAGTGTGGAAATAAAGAAAATACAACAACTCAAAACCATCCCAAAAACAACAAAACAACCCTCCAAAACGTAAACAAATTAATGTGGGTTCCCCACTCAAAAATAAAGTTCACTGTTCTTCACAGTTCTGGCTCCTCAGAGTTCTGGTCCTCAGCACCGGTCAAAGTCAGTCAGTCAGTCAGTCAGTCAATTAGTCAATCTGGGTGCTGGGTCCAAGCGTTTGGTTGAGTGAATGGGGCAGAAGAGATGAATGGGGGGGGAGTTTTGCTGCAGTGGCCTACCGCTGTGGCAGACACAATTACTGTTGAGTATGATTCCTGGTTCCTCCACGTGGACTCCTGATCACTGGATTCTGGAATAGCTCACCATCCGGGATCACAAAACCTGGCCTGGTCAAACATAAGGCCAGAGCTCTTATTACAGGTCATCATTAACACAGAAAATAATTATTTGCTGGTCATCTTATCATCCATAAATGTACTGATTAAGTAGTTCAAGCATTTAAACTAAACAGTACTTGCGCACTGAATGTGCGTTCCTCACCGCAGCATCAGCTGTTACCAATCAGCTGATTGACACGCTGCGTCAACATAAAACAAACATTTTAACAAAAGACCCGGTAATTAAACAAACAAAACAAAACAAACCAAAACAAAACATGCCTTACTGGAAGTGTTAAAGTTCAGGTAACTCAGTCATTTGGAAAAAGAAACTAAATGACTAAACTTAAAACACAACTCACCAATTCAGGCAGTCAAGTATTTAACAGGTTTCTGACATCGACAATCAAGTGTTCAGTTTCAGACTTCGACAACCTCCCGACAGCCAGTGGACAATCTGCAGTTGGCAACAAAGTGGCTGTTAACTGTCATATAACACTTTATTGTGAAAACGCCAGCAACAGTTTACTAACCTGCAGCCGCTCCGCTCCGTGCATCAGCCCCCATTCATCCACAATGAGAGCGTCTGCTTTCTGTAAATAGCGGAGCGGCTCAGCTGATTGGCTGAACGCTAGTCACATGACGTCACACTGACGGGGTCTGAATGAGCTTGAAATGAGTTTATAAATATAAACATAAATATATATAAAAAATATAAATATGAAATAACTGCTCATTTAGCACCTGGGTTACAGTGAGGTTGCTTCTGCTGCTGTTGGAGAGCCTGCACGATCACACGTCACAGACCAACTGCACGACAATCTCACCTCCCCCTGACCACGATTCTGAGGCGGCACCTACCCCTCTTTGGCTGGTGGGAAGGGCTGATGTTTACACGAACAACACAACCAACACGGCGTTGCAGCTACAGGACAACATATGGTTCCGTACCATGACCACTGTGACGAGGCAGCTGACCAACGACATCGATGTGACACATGTTGCCGGACACCTGAATGAATTGTTGCATTTGCAGAGGAGGTCCTTGTTTTCCATTTCAGGGTGGGAAACTGCACTGTTCAACCTCTTTGCCCCTGAACTGACTATTCTTTTGGGTTTGTGTGTTTTTCTGTGTTTTATTGTGCCATGGGTGAAGAAACTAGTAGCTTCTGCCATTCCCACCGCACCTGGACGGTTTGCCCAGGAGATGGACCACAATGATGAGTGGGTTCCTCCTTCCATGGAGGATCCAGAGCTACTTTAATTTATATTCTGCATTAATCCTTCCTCAGGTTGATGATGTTTTTTTTTCATTTATGCTGTTTTGAACTGATTATGAGCTGTTATGTCCTGTTGACAGGTTGTGAGGGAATCAAGCATTAGCCCCGTGGTACGGTGGGTTAAAACATGGAGGGTTTTGCCAGGACATGTGGAGAATTTTGTCATTTTTTTTGATTATTATTATTATTATTATTATTATTTTACATGTTATCTCATTTTATCCTTGAACTGCATAGTCACACAGTGCCTTTGATTTTTTCTCTTCTCCTTTTCCCTTCATGGACTATTGTGCTGAATGTGATTTGTTTTGGTATTGTTTGAAGTAGATTAGTTTATATTCCATGATGGGCTTTTCCCCTACGGGGGTTTTTTCCTTCCTTATCTATGATAGGGTAGCTAGACAGATTGAGTCTTTTGACTCTCCCCTTTTGCCTAGTGGAGGGAGAGGTTTTGGCTCTTCTGTACCCGTGACTTAGATCCTCTGTCGGGGTTTCTGTAACTCCCGCGTTGGAGAATGGGTGTGCTAGCGTTTGGCTGGTGCGGGACAGAGCATAAAGGTCACGGGATAGGTTATTGCAAAATTTCCTATTTTATGGTTTAGCATAAAAATGCTAAAAGGGGTGGAATGTAATGGAAAATTTTGGTATAACACTGTCTGTTGCCTGTTTTCATTCCTATGCCGAGGTCATGTTCCTTTGACACAGTGGCCTGGCATGGTTGCCAGGGTGATGGGTGATGTTTTGTCTTTTCCAGCTCCAGAGTATAAAATAACCTGTCTATAATCTTCTTCAGCGCACTCAGGACTGTCGGTTCATGTGACCGGTTGGACTGTGTGGCTCCGTTCAATTGAATGTTTGTCCTCTTTTCATTAAATCTTCGAAAGACAGCTGAGGTGTCCTGACATTCTTTTTGAACAACAATTTTTGCCACCACACACTTGTGTAACATTACTGCAGTGGTTGGGAATTGAACCTGATTGGATTAACATGAAGTTCCACCCATCCTCAACTGTTGGACTGAAATCCTTGTCATTCTGTTTCTGGCAGGGCAAGGATGAACATCTGATACTGACCATCACACTCGCTGTTGTAACACTGACCTAGCTCCGCCCACAGCGGAAATATGGGCTATATATGACAATTAAAAACGCTGTGAGATGGATCATTTGATGATTCCGAAGAAGTGGTTGTTGCAACAAGCTGTAACATAAACACAATTGTCATCTAATCCGAAAATAAACCGGAGACCTTGATCGTGGAATCAAACGTGGAATCACAACAAACTATGGATGAAGAAAGTCCAAGAGTCGAGGCTCACACAGCCCGACAGACACCACTGTGTGTTCTTCATATTGGTTGGTTTCAGCTATGTCTGATTTATGACACTTCAATTCAATTCAATTCAATTCAATTTTATTTATATAGCGTCTAATACAACAGATGTTGTCTCTAGACGCTTTCCAGAGATCCAGAACATGAACATAAACATAAACATAAACATAAACATAAACCCCCGAGCAATTATTATATAAACAGTTGGCAGGTAAAAACTCCCTTAGTGGGAGAAAAGCCTTAAGCCAAACAGTGGCAAGGAAAAACTCCCCTTTAGGAGGGAAGAAACCTTGAGCAGGACCAGGCTCATAAGGGGGGACCCTCCTGCCGAAGGCCAGACTGCGGGAGTCAGGGACGTCGACAGCACACAGCAGGCAGGTGGAAGCAGCAGCGGGATGACCAGAGGTGGGGGGGGGGGGCGTCAGCAGCACACAACAGTCATGTGGAAGCAGCAGCGGGATGACCAGAGGGGGGGGGGGGCGTCAGCAGCACACAACAGTCATGTGGAAGCAGCAGCGGGATGACCAGAGGGGGGGGGGGGGTGCAGGCAGGCGGAAGCAGCAACAGCAGACATCCACGTAGGCAGGTGGAAGAAGCAATGGGATGACCAGAGGGGGGGGAGGGCCGGGAACACAGGCCAGAACGCAGCTCCTGAGGCTCCGGCCTGCAAACATACACAAAAGAGAAAAAAGGGGGGCCGGCACAAGAAACTACAGGAACAATGGACAAAAATGATAGCTATGAGATATTTATAATAAATAAAAATGGTAATGGAGAAGAGAGGCAGGGAAAAGGAGAGGAGAAGAAGGGTGAGAGGCACCGCCCAGCGGATCATGTCGGTGCCCCCCTGCAGCATAAGCCTATAGCAGCATATCTACCGCGAAGCTATATTTGAGACTAACTATTATAGTTTTGTTCTATAGCTGCGACTATGACTACTGACTCTAACACACTAAAGTTTACACTACCTAGAGATTTACCAACACCAGCTAGAGGTTTACTAAACACTAACTATAAACTTTACTAAACAGAAAGGTTTTAAGTTTAGTTTTAAAGGTGGAGGTGGTGTCAGCCTCCTTAACCCAGATTGGAAGTTGGTTCCATAGTAATGGTGCCTGATAGCAGAACGCCCGCCCTCCAAATCTACATTTGGATACTCTAGGAACTACGAGTAAACCTGCACCCTGGGAGCGGAGAGCTCGGCCAGGAACATAAGGCACTATCAAATCTTGTAAATACTGCGGAGCTAAGCCGTTTTGGGCTTTATATGCAAGTAATAAAATTTTAAATTGAATTCTGAATTTTACAGGTAGCCAATGGAGCGACGCTAACACTGGAGAGACGTGGTCTCTCCTGCTGATTCCTGTCAGTACTCGTGCTGCTGCATTCTGGATCAGCTGGAGCCTATTCAGCAAATTACTTGGACATCCTGCTAACAACACATTACAGTAATCCAGTCTAGAAGATACAAACGCATGAACTAGTTTCTCTGCATCCCTCTGCGAGAGGATTTTCCTAATTTTTGCAATATTACGGAGATGGAAAAACGCTATTTTACAAACCTGATTAACATATGGTTTAAACGACAAATCCTGATCGAAAACAACACCAAGGTTTCTCACAGTTGCACTGGAAGCCATCGCAACACCATCTAATCCCTTCCTAAGATGCTCTGGACCAAGAATGATAACCTCTGTTTTATCTGAATTTAGAAGCAAGAAATTTCTGGACATCCAGTCCTTGATGTCCCTAAGACATGCCTGAAGTTTAACTAACGGTTCTGTTTCATCCGGCTTCATAGACAAGTAGAGCTGCGTATCATCAGCATAACAATGAAAGTGTATGCCGTGATTCTGGATTATACTTCCCAACGGCTGCATGTATAAACTGAACAAAACTGGCCCCAGCACTGAACCCTGCGGAACACCATAACAGACCCTGGACTGTTCTGAAGAAACCTCATGTACATGAACAAACTGGAACCTGTCAGATAGATATGATTTAAACCAACGTAGAGCTGTCCCTTTAATCCCAACAACATGCTCTAACCTGTGCAGTAAAATGCCATGATCAACAGTGTCAAAAGCAGCACTGAGGTCCAGTAAAACCAATATGGATACTAATCCCTTATCTGAGGCCATAAGAAGGTCATTCGTAACTCGAACCAGTGCTGTCTCTGTGCTATGATGCATTCTGAACCCTGACTGAAAGACTTCAAACAGATCATTTCTATACAAATAGTCACATAACTGGCTTGAAACTGCCTTTTCCAGAATTTTAGATACAAATGGAAGGTTAGAAATTGGCCTATAATTAGCTAAGGTGTCTGGGTCAAGGGAAGGTTTTTTAAGTAAAGGTTTAATTACTGCCACTTTGAAAACCTGTGGTACATATCCTAAGCTTAGGGATAGGTTGATTTGGTCCAGTATTGTCACACCAATAAGAGAAAAAACATTTTTGAATAGTCGAGTCAGGATGGGGTCTAACATACATGTGGTTGACTTAGCTCTATTAACGAGTGAGGTCAGCTCAGGGAGGTCTATAGGATCAAAACAGTCTAGAGACAAGTCAGAGCCTAGGGAAGTCGCTAAAGCTGAAGAAACGCCCACAACCGGCTGGTTGATTTCTTCTCTAATTCTCGTGATTTTACTGTTGAAGAAGCTCATAAAGTCCTCACTACTGAGAGCTGCAGGAATACACGGCTCCACAGAGCTGTGACTTTTTGTCAGCCTGGCTACAGTGCTGAACAGAAAACGTGGGTTACTTTTGTTATCCTCTATCAACGTTGAATAATAAGCTGTTCTTGCTTTGCGAATGGCTTTTTTATATACTATTAGAATATCTTTCCATTCACGATAAGAGTCTACAGACCTACAAGAGTACCACTTCCTTTCCATTTTACGCACGCTTTGTTTCAACATGCGAATATCTGAATTGTACCAGGGAGTTAAGCTCCTGTGGCTAGAAACCCTCCTTTTCAAAGGAGCAACTTCATCTAAAGCTGAGTGCAACAGATCAGCAGTGTTACTAACAAGAAAATCAACATCAGAGGTAGAACCCAGGTCACTGGCCTCTATTGCTTCAGTAGAGGCTTCACTATTTTCCACTGTCGCAAGACGAGCAATGGTCTCCTTAAATTTAGCAATAGCTTCATCAGACAAACATCTGCTAAAATAATACCTCCTGCCCTGCACTTCAACATCAACAACATTCAATTCCAACGTTATTAAATAATGGTCGGATAAAAGGGAGTTTACAGGTGACACCAACAGACCATCAGTTTCAACACCGTAGGTGAGAACGAGATCGAGAGTATGACCAAAACAATGCGTCGGCCCGTCCACTTTTTGTGAGATACCCATTGATTCTAGAAGAGAATTGAAAGCTAATTTAAGATTATCGCTTTCAACATCCATATGAATATTAAAATCACCCACTATGATGAATTTATCTGTACTGATCAATAATCCAGAAAGGAAATCTGAAAATTCAGACAAAAACTCTAGATAAGCGCCAGCAGGGGGCCGATACACTACCACTAACACAACTGGCTTCTCTGATTTCCAGCTCGGAAATTTCAGACTAAGCGTGAGGCTTTCAAACGTATTATGATTGCACTTAGGTTCAATTTTTGTTTGGAGACTGGAGTTATAAATTGCTGCGACTCCTCCGCCCCGGCCCGTGTTTCTAGGAATGTGATGATTAAAGTAGCCGGGCGGAGTTGATTCATTCAAACTAACATACTCTTCATCCTGTAACCATGTTTCTGTTAAGCAGAAAACATCACTCCTGCTCTCTGTAATTATATCGTTTACTAACAGAGACTTGGAGCTTAATGATCGTATATTTAGTATAGTATAGTAGTATACACTCACGGTCTGCTGGTAAATTTACGTTTGGGGACAGATGGTTGTTTCAGTCTCTCTGTCTGAACTTCTCAGCCTGATTTTCCACGAACGAAACAGAGAAGAAAATTAATTCTTCAACATTGTTATCAGCAAAAGGGTTCGCATGTTTGCTGACTAAAGTACCCCTGACCCTTATCATTCACACTGGGCAAGGAAATAATTGAACACCAGCGGCAACTCCCCAGCTCAAACTTGGGTAGAGTGGAGGAGGAGACAAAAACCCTGGAAATCTAATACGTGAAAATGGAGGAGCGTCACTGTTTTCTGACAAACATTTAACTTTAAATGAATAATTCTTACTGGTGTCCTGTATCGTTTTATTCACATTATCAGATCAAACGGGCATTTCAGCATGAATCGCTGGTTAATGAGAGTTGGTAATGCGTTACACAACCCAGATCAAGCTCCAAAACCCGGACAGCAAACACAGACCCGAGGTGAAAACAGGCGGCGTAATCTCCAACTCTTTTTACGCACAGATGTATTTCCCGCTGACAATAACTTCAGCCCGATCTACACCGCTCCTCTTTTTCTTCGTGTAAATTTGAACGGGGTAGAAATTCAGGGTTCAGTTCAGTATGTCTCTCTTTAATTCTGCTTTCAAAACTTTTTAACTTTTGAATGCATTTAAAAATGGTTTTATGTTAACCACTTTGAAATGTCTTGTAGCCTACATGAAATGTGCTTTACAAATACACTTGCCTTTCAAATTCTAAATTTGTATACATTTTATTTATTTTGTATTATCTTATTTACTTTAGTTTTTTATGGTTACATTATAAAAGTGTATGTAACTTAAATTAATCACATAGTGTATTCAAAATGATATTCTGTGGAGGAAGCGCTGTGATTTCGACACAAGAACATTCCAGGTTGCACTCCAGCAGGAGTGTCTCTGTGTGGAGTTGCATGTAGCCACAATACATGAGCTCTTTTCCTCATGTATTCTGGCTTCCTCCCACAGACCAAAGCTGAACTGATGAATACTGCCCAGAGGAGGGGTTGGTAATGCGTTACACAACCCAGATCAAGCTCCAAAACCCGGGCAGTAAGACCCGAGGTGAAAACAGGCGGCGCAATCTCCAACTCTTTTTACGCACAGATGTATTTCCCGCTGACAATAACAGCCCGATCTAAACCGCTCTCTGCCTCTTTTTCTTCGTGTAAATTTGAACCGGGTGGAAATTCAGGTCTATGTGAGCATTTACTCCGGTATTCTTGTTCAGTTTTGTCTCCATACTTCTCTTCACCGAGCAAACTGGGGCTCATCTGATGTTCACCGGTGAAGATTTCCTGGGGAATTCCAAGTTTGTAAAGCTTGAGTTTGATGAATCACTTACAGCTCGATTATATCACCGAAGCAGTCAAACACATGCTGTTGGAGATCCACATTACGCACAGTGCTCGTTCACTTAGTGACATGATATTTTAAACGAAACTTACACCAATGATGCATTTACTTTATCTCTAATTCTTTAAACCATAGCAAATATATACTTTGAACAACTTTACAATCCGCCAAATCCTTACAAAAGCATTGTGAAATAAACAAGAAATGAATCCTTAATTTGCATTCATTCTAAATAGATATACTCGAGTTGTAGGAAGTGATTCATCAAACTCAAGCTTTTTACAAACTTGGAATTCCCCTCGAAAACTTTTCACCAGTGAACATCAGATGAGCCCCAAAAAAAACAGAATAACAGGAGCGCTGCTGGTGTCCCCACAACCACCGGTGCTCTTGCAATGGGTGCAACAGTAATCTCAAAAGGAAAAAATGCAGGCACTCTGGTGGCTTGAAAAAATTAAAAAACCTTTATTTGACTTGGGTTACATACTAAAAAGACACCAACGCGTATCGGCTTGCGCCTTCCTCAGGGTGTATGGAGACAAGAGACAATCAAACAAAATTAAATAGAATTCAGTTCAGCTGTGGCTCCTCAGGTCTCTGCAATGCTCCTCCAGGCCTGAAGGAGGCGCCGGCAGGAGCACCCAGATATTCTGCTTCCTGAACAATCAAAAAAAGGAAAATTAAATTGACTGTTGAAAAGTAACACAGAGTAGCAGTATAACGTGAATCATGAGTACCAAAATGAAGACCATACAAAGAATAATAAAGCTAAATATATAGAGAAAATCTCCCCTCCTTTAAACAAAACATGACAGTAAGTCACAAAATGGCCTGAAAAGTCATGACAAAACAGAAGAGCAATGTGAATAAAAATATAAATGCAAACAAAGAAACCCAACAGAAGAAGACTGATAATTATACAACAAAAATTACTAAATCATAGAAAGGATGAAAGGTCAAAATCCTCATTGAGGCCAGGGAAGCTGGTGGCCTTCAGGACATGAATCCAATAAGCCTCTCTCTGCTTGAGGCGCCTGACTCTGTCCCCACCCCTTGCATCGACACTGATCACCTCAATCCCTGAGACTCGTAGAGAAGAGTCATCTGTGTGTTGTGCCTCCATATAGTGTTTGGCCATTGGGTAGTTCACATTTTTGGTACGAATGGCATATTTATGTTCAGCCACCCTGTCCCTCAATCTCCTTTTTGTAAGGCCTACATAAAAACAACCACAGGTGCATTCCAGTCGGTATACAACATGAGTAGTGTTGCAATTTATGAAATTGGAAATAAAATACAACTTGTTGCTAAAAACATCCATGAAAGTATCCGTTTTGACCATGTTGTCACAGCATCTACAGTTACCACACCGAAAATTGCCCTTTGGTCGACGCAGCCAGGTGTCGGGTTTGTGAGCAGGAAGGTAACTCCTCACCAGTTTATCTTTAATGGTGGGGGCCCTTCTGAAGCTGATACCTGGCGGTTCAGGGAAAACCCCTTTTAAAGAGGGGTCACTCTCAATTATGTCCCAATTTCTTTTTATAATGCGTTTGATCTGGACAGCTTGTTTACTGTAGCGTGTAACAAAGAAGGGTTTCTGAACTTGTTCTTGTTTAGGTTTAGGGGTGAGTAGATCCCCTCTCTCCAGTGATGAAGCTCTGTTATGAGCCTGAGTCAGGAGCTCAGATTTATACCCCCTCTGTTTAAAACGTTGCTGCATGTCCGTTGATTGATTTAAAAAGTCTTGGTCAGAATCACATATACGCCTTAATCTGTGCATTTGTCCATAAGGGATGTTCTTAATAAGCCACGGCGGGTGGAAGCTATCTGCATGCAATAGAGTGTTACGGTCAGTTTCCTTTCTAAAAATGGATGTGTGCAAGTAACCTTGGTCATCTTTAGAAATCTGCAGGTCTAAAAAATTGATGACTTTAACGTCATATTCTATGCTCAGTTTCAAGTTTTTGTTCAAATTGTTTACATAGAAATGGAAGTCAAGGAGCTCTTCTTCTGACCCGGAAAAGAATAGGATTATGTCATCTATGTATCTGCCCCACCATACAATCCTTTCTTTAAATGGGTTGTGATTTGAAAAAATGTACTGTTCCTCCCATAGTCCCAAAAACAAATTTGCATAATTTGGTGCAAAACAAGCACCCATAGCTGTTCCTTTTTCTTGTCTATACAGTTGGTCTTGAAATAGGAAGACATTGTTTTTTAAAATCCATTCAGTGAGTTGCATAATAAAATCACTGGGGGGCATAAGGTCATCAGGTCTTGACCCCAGATAGTGTTTCAAGGCTTCCAGCCCTTCCTCATGGACAATGTTACTGTATAGGGATTCTACATCCATGGTGGCCATAATACAAGAACCGATATTCTTTATTTGTGCAATCTTGTTCAAGACTTGGGTGCTGTCCTGAATGTAAGAAGGCAGCTTTGCAACAAAAGGTTTAATGTAGTAGTCCACATATTTAGAACAGGGTTCTGTGATGGAATCATTACCACTGATGATTGGACGACCAGGTGGATTTTCTAAATTTTTGTGGACTTTCGGGAGCATATAAAAAGAAGGAAAACGTGGCTGTTGGCATAGTAAAAAAATCATATTCTTTCTTAGATATCCAGTTTTGATCTTTTCCCATACTTAGTAGCTGTTCAATCTCTTTTTTCATGTTGTCAAACGGGTTTGAAGAGGGCATGGAGTAATATTGGGTATCCCTTAGCTGACGCATAGCCTCTGTTGTATATTTATCTTTGCCCCATACACAAACTGCCCCTCCCTTGTCTGCACTTTTTATGATGATATCGTCTCTATCCGATAACCATTTGAGTGCTTCTGATTCTTTTTTTGTCAGGTTGTATTGTCTAGTGTTTCCTGGTTTGGTGAACACCTTCTCCACCTCATAGGATACTTTCTTAGTGAAAGTGTTGATAGTGGGATTATTTGTGCAGGGCAGAAAGGTGGACTTGGGTCGAAAAGGCGAGTTCTGTATGGAAGGCTCCTCACTCAAAGTTACAGAGTGGGCTGTTGTGTGATGAGTGTTCAAATGATACCAGGCCTTTAAATGTAGCCCCCTGTAAAATCGAAAAAGGTCCACCTTTGTGTCAAAATGTCTGGCTGTATAGGTGGGGGAGAAAGACAAACCCTTGGACAGGACGGAGATGCAGTCTTCAGAGAGGGGGAGGTCCGAGATGTTGATCACTGCCGATGTTTTGATTGGCTCCTCGTGGTTGGACGTAGATAACGCACGTCCCCTCCTGCTGCGCCGCGTCTTCCTCTTCTGTAGGGTGGACGTTGGGGTCTGGCACGAAAATCTAAAAAATCACTAGCTTGAGGCATTTCAGCTCTCTGGTGGTAATTAGCCATGTCATCATTGTTCTTATTGTCATCATCCTCACCGTCATCATCAGTGCTGGGGAGATTGAAAGACACTTTTCTACGTCTCTGACTGCGTTTCTTGGCCCAGTCATATACGGCACCAGTGCTGTAATCTTCCAGATCACGCTTAAATTTAGCAATTTTGCCTTGTTTGAGTTTTACAGACAGTTTTTCCATGTCTTCGTTCAATTTCTTATCAAAAGACAGTCTGTATTGTTCTGACTCCAGCTCAATGAGCTGGGTTTTCACTTCTTGAATCTGTGTTTGTAAGGCCATTTTTTCTTCTCTTGCTTCTTCAATCAGTAAGAGGATCAAGTCCAGGGAACATTTATTGAGAATTGCTTCCCATTTGTCTTTAAATTCCTCATTACTATGGCCAAATGAAGGAAATTTATTCAATCTGAGTCCTCTTGGGATCATATCTTTCCTCCAGTAATCAGACAAAGTGACTGTATGTAAATGTATCTTCAGTTCTTTTTCTGACAGTTTTTGAAGATCAAAGAACAGCTTACGTGAGTCTGCCGTCTGTGTAGGTTCCTGATCAGCATCCAGAAGTGTGTCTTCAACAATAATGCTCTTGCCTTCATCTTTGGTGTAGGAGAATGACCTATTGTTGGTCATTTTCTTCAAATAAAGGGCCCAAAACGTTCACAAAAATTGGAACGGAGCTGCTCCTGTCGCGGACAACCCAAAATGTCCCACAGTGCATAAAAAACAGAATAACAGGAGCGCTGCTGGTGTCCCCACAACCACCGGTGCTCTTGCAATGGGTGCAACAGTAATCTCAAAAGGAAAAAATGCAGGCACTCTGGTGGCTTGAAAAAATTAAAAAACCTTTATTTGACTTGGGTTACATACTAAAAAGACACCAACGCGTGTCGGCTTGCGCCTTCCTCAGGGTGTATGGAGACAAGAGACAATCAAACAAAATTAAATAGAATTCAGTTCAGCTGTGGCTCCTCAGGTCTCTGCAATGCTCCTCCAGGCCTGAAGGAGGCGCCGGCAGGAGCACCCAGATATTCTGCTTCCTGAACAATCAAAAAAAGGAAAATTAAATTGACTGTTGAAAAGTAACACAGAGTAGCAGTATAACGTGAATAATGAATCCCTATACAGTAACATTGTCCATGAGGAAGGGCTGGAAGCCTTGAAACACTATCTGGGGTCAAGACCTGATGACCTTATGCCCCCCAGTGATTTTATTATGCAACTCACTGAATGGATTTTAAAAAACAATGTCTTCCTATTTCAAGACCAACTGTATAGACAAGAAAAAGGAACAGCTATGGGTGCTTGTTTTGCACCAAATTATGCAAATTTGTTTTTGGGACTATGGGAGGAACAGTACATTTTTTCAAATCACAACCCATTTAAAGAAAGGATTGTATGGTGGGGCAGATACATAGATGACATAATCCTATTCTTTTCCGGGTCAGAAGAAGAGCTCCTTGACTTCCATTTCTATGTAAACAATTTGAACAAAAACTTGAAACTGAGCATAGAATATGACGTTAAAGTCATCAATTTTTTAGACCTGCAGATTTCTAAAGATGACCAAGGTTACTTGCACACATCCATTTTTAGAAAGGAAACTGACCGTAACACTCTATTGCATGCAGATAGCTTCCACCCGCCGTGGCTTATTAAGAACATCCCTTATGGACAAATGCACAGATTCTCCTCTCCTTTTCCCTGCCTCTCTTCTCCATTACCATTTTTATTTATTATAAATATCTCATAGCTATCATTTTTGTCCATCGTTCCTGTAGTTTCTTGTGCCGGCCCCCCTTTTTTCTCTTTTGTGTATGTTTGCAGGCCGGAGCCTCGGGAGCTGCGTTCTGGCCTGTGTCCCCCCCCCCCCTCCCCCCCCTCTGGTCATCCCATTGCTTCTTCCACCTGCCTACGTGGATGTCTGCTGTTGCTGCTTCCGCCTGCCTGCACCCCCCCCCCCCTCTGGTCATCCCGCTACTCCTTCCACATGACTGTTGTGTGCTGCTGACGCCCCCCCCCCCCTCTGGTCATCCCGCTGCTGCTTCCACATGACTGTTGTGTGCTGCTGACGCCCCCCCCCCCCCCCCCCACCTCTGGTCATCCCGCTGCTGCTTCCACCTGCCTGTTGTGTGCTGCTGACGCCCCCCCCCCCACCTCTGGTCATCCCGCTGCTGCTTCCACCTGCCTGCTGTGTGGTGTCGACGTCCCTGACTCCCCCAGTCTGGCCTTCGGCAGAAGGGTCCCCCCTTATGAGCCTGGTCCTGCTCAAGGTTTCTTCCCTCCTAAAGGGGAGTTTTTCCTTGCCACTGTTTGGCTTAAGGCTTTTCTCCCACTAAGGGAGTTTTTACCTGCCATTGTTTATATAATAATTGCTCGGGGGTTTATGTTTATGTTTATGTTCATGTTCATGTTCTGGATCTCTGGAAAGCGTCTAGAGACAACATCTGTTGTATTAGACGCTATATAAATAAAATTGAATTGAATTGAATTGAGATTAAGGCGTATATGTGATTCTGACCAAGACTTTTTAAATCAATCAACGGACATGCAGCAACGTTTTAAACAGAGGGGGTATGAATCTGAACTCCTGACTCAGGCTCATAACAGAGCTTCATCACTGGAGAGAGGGGATCTACTCACCCCTAAACCTAAACAAGAACAAGTTCAGAAACCCTTCTTTGTTACACGCTACAGTAAACAAGCTGTCCAGATCAAACGCATTATAAAAAGAAATTGGGACATAATTGAGAGTGACCCCTCTTTAAAAGGGGTTTTCCCTGAACCGCCAGGTATCAGCTTCAGAAGGGCCCCCACCATTAAAGATAAACTGGTGAGGAGTTACCTTCCTGCTCACAAACCCGACACCTGGCTGCGTCGACCAAAGGGCAATTTTCGGTGTGGTAACTGTAGATGCTGTGACAACATGGTCAAAACGGATACTTTCATGGATGTTTTTAGCAACAAGTTGTATTTTATTTCCAATTTCATAAATTGCAACACTACTCATGTTGTATACCGACTGGAATGCACCTGTGGTTGTTTTTATGTAGGCCTTACAAAAAGGAGATTGAGGGACAGGGTGGCTGAACATAAATATGCCATTCGTACCAAAAATGTGAACTACCCAATGGCCAAACACTATATGGAGGCACAACACACAGATGACTCTTCTCTACGAGTCTCAGGGATTGAGGTGATCAGTGTCGATGCAAGGGGTGGGGACAGAGTCAGGCGCCTCAAGCAGAGAGAGGCTTATTGGATTCATGTCCTGAAGGCCACCAGCTTCCCTGGCCTCAATGAGGATTTTGACCTTTCATCCTTTCTATGATTTAGTAATTTTTGTTGTATAATTATCAGTCTTCTTCTGTTGGGTTTCTTTGTTTGCATTTATATTTTTATTCACATTGCTCTTCTGTTTTGTCATGACTTTTCAGGCCATTTTGTGACTTACTGTCATGTTTTGTTTAAAGGAGGGGAGATTTTCTCTATATATTTAGCTTTATTATTCTTTGTATGGTCTTCATTTTGGTACTCATGATTCACGTTATACTGCTACTCTGTGTTACTTTTCAACAGTCAATTTAATTTTCCTTTTTTTGATTGTTCAGGAAGCAGAATATCTGGGTGCTCCTGCCGGCGCCTCCTTCAGGCCTGGAGGAGCATTGCAGAGACCTGAGGAGCCACAGCTGAACTGAATTCTATTTAATTTTGTTTGATTGTCTCTTGTCTCCATACACCCTGAGGAAGGCGCAAGCCGACACGCGTTGGTGTCTTTTTAGTATGTAACCCAAGTCAAATAAAGGTTTTTTAATTTTTTCAAGCCACCAGAGCATAGGCGCCGAATTATGTTTTTGCTGGTGGGTGCTGAATGTCATGTAGTGTAGTGTAGCAATTCAGCAACGTAGATTTAACAGCGGTAACGGACATGAACGCCGCACGCACACACACACAGACGCACACAAATAATAATCAAATTCTAAACAAATTCGGGTGTTCATCTGAGGAAAAAGGAGGCTATTTTTCTATAGTTCATAACCAAGATCATTCTTTCTTCCATCTTGATCGTTTCTAATCTACAACAGTAGAATTGATTTTTTTTTAATTTCACCGTGCGCCCTGTGACGGCATCTGGGCGGTGTCCAATAGGAGAGAAGGTGCTGGAGGGAGAAAAAAAAGTTGCAGCTTGTAGATCAGAGACGATCAACATGGAAGAAAGAATGATCTTGGCTGTGAGTCTGTGAGGAGCTGTGGGATGAGACTGCAGGACTATCGGGACATCAATAAAAAGGGACAAAAGTGGAGAGAAATCTCCCAGAATTTGGACACACCTGGTGTGTTTAAAAGTGGTAGAAATGTGATATACTTTTGCTCTTTTAACAATAAAATGTTAATTTAAAATAAAATATAGCATTTCCATGCCTCATCTGGGGATCAATTGAATCATTGATCAATATATGGTTATGAAAAGACCACGTGTCAATACTTTTGCAAACTGAAGCACTACAGGTCCGCTAAAATGACTGACATGAGCTAAAAAAAACAACATAGTTCAGAAAGGTTTTTTAATAAAATATGATTCAGCCTGACCTGGCCATCATGGAGCTCCCGAACGAGCCTTTATTCCCCCAAATCCTGTCTTCATGAGGATTTCATGGACCCATCCCCTCCTTGCTGCTGCTGCTCGTCTCCTCCTCCTCAGAAGAAGAACTAAAGCCAGGGCTTTTCTTTGAATCAGGGACACATGCATTTTGCAAACCGAGCTGTAGCTACTGTACGTCCAAATGAGTGGGAAAACGGCGCCAGACCGGAAAAACTTTTTTTCAGTCGCCAAGCAACTTGCAACAAATGTGTACACAGGTGTATGCGCGCAGGCTCTGCGTCACTCAGACCCTGCGCTCTTGCGCAGCGGCAGTACATACACTTGAATGGGAAAGCCGGCGGCGGCTGTACGCCCTTTATTTGAAAACCGCTTTAGCCAATCAGTGATTGTTGACATGGGGGCTCCCCTACTCGGCTCTCCCCGTGGGTGCTCGGCCATCTCCGTGGGTGCTCGGGCCCCGAAGCACCCACGGTTCCGGCGCCTATGCACCAGAGTGCCTGCATTTTTTCCTTTTGAGATTAGATGAGCCCCAGTTTGCTCGGTGAAGACTAAAAGTATGGAGACAAACTGAACCAGAATACCGGAGTAAATGCTCAGATAGCCCTGAATTTCAACCCCGTTCAAATTTACACGAAGAAAAAGAGGCAGAGAGCGGTGTAGATCGGGCTGTTATTGTCAGCAGGATACTCGGAAATACATCTGTGCGTAAAAAGAGTTGGAGATTGCGCCGCCTGTTTTCACCTCGAGTCTTACTGCCCGGGTTTTGGAGCTTGATCTGGGTTGTGTAACGCATTACCAACCCCGTACTCTGGGCAGTACTCATCAGTTCAGCTTTGGTCTGTGGGAGGAAGCCAGAATACATGAGGAAAAGAGCTCATGTATTGTGGCTACATGCAACTCCACACAGAGACACTCCTGCTGGAGTCCAACCTGGAATGTTCTTGTGTCGAAATCACAGCGCTTCCTCCACAGTATATCATTTTGAATATACTGTGTGATTAATTTGAGTTCAATACACTTTTATGATATAACCATAATAAACTAAAGTAAATAAGACAAAAATAATTCAAATGTATATAAATTTAGAATTTGAAAGGCAACGCAAGTGTATTTGTAAAGCACATTTCATGTATTTCAAAGTGGTTAACATAAAAACATTTTTAAATGCATTCAAAAGTAAAAAAGTATTGAAAGCAGAATTAAAGAGAGACATATACGTATGAAGACACAGTGAACCAGAATACCGGAGTAAATGCATAGATAACCCTGAATTTCCACCAGGTTCAAATTTACACGAAGAAAAAGAGGAGCGGTGTAGATCGGGCTGAACTTATTGTCAGCGGGAAATACATCTGTGCGTAAAAAGAGTTGGAGATTACGCCGCCTGTTTTCACCTCGGGTCTTGGTTGCTACCCGGGTTTTGGAGCTTGATCTGGGTTGTGTAACGCATTACCAACTCTCAATAACCAGCGATTCATGTGAAATGCCCGTTTGATCTGATAATGTGAATAAAACGATACACCAGTAAGAATTATTTATTTAAAGTAAAATGTCTGTCAGAAAACCAGTGACGCTCCTCCATTTTAATGTATTAGATTTCCAGGGTTTTTGTCTTGCTCCTCCAGTCTACCCAAGTTTGAGCTGGAGAGTTGCCAATGTGATTCAATTATTTCCTTGTCCAGTGTGAATGATGGTAAGGGTCAGGGGTACTTTAGTCAGCAAAAATGCGACACCCTTTGCTGAAAACAATGTTGAAGAATATATTTTCTTATCCGTTTCGTAAGTTCCAAATCTCGGGCAGCAAACACAGACCCGAGGTGAAAACAGGCGGCGCAATCTCCAACTCTTTTAAGCACAGATGTATTTCCGTGTATCCCGCTGACAATAAATTCAGCCCGATCTACACCGTTCTCTGCCTCTTTTTCTTCGTGTAAATTTGAACCTGGTGGAAATTCCAGGCTATCTGAGCATTTACTCCGGTATTCTGGTTCAGTTTGTCTCCATACTTCTAGTCTTCACCGAGCAAACTGGGGCTCATCTAATGTTCACTGGTGAAAAGTTTTCGAGGGGAATTCCAAGTTTGCAAAACAGCTTGAGTCTGGTGAGTCACTTCTTACAACTCGATTATATATCACCGAAGGAGTCAAACATGGTGGACTGAAGTTAGTTTTAAGTTTGATATTCGACGGACATTCGCTCCGGTTAAACCTCTCATTCGCTTTATTGTGAATAAAACAATACAGGACAGCAGTAAGAATTATGTATTCAAGGTTAAAGGGTAAAAGGCCAGCGGCATACACGGAGATACATCTGTGCGTAAAAAGAGTTGGAGATTGCGCCGCCTGTTTTCACCTCGGGTCTTACTGCCCGGGTTTTGGAGCTTGATCTGGGTTGTGTAACGCATTACCAACCCCGTCCTCTGGGCAGTATTCATCAGTTCAGCTTTGGTCTGTGGGAGGAAGCCAGAATACATGAGGAAAAGAGCTCATGTATTCTGGCTACATGCAACTCCACACAGAGACACTCCTGCTGGAGTCCAACCTGGAACGTTCTTGTGTCGAAATCACAGCGCTTCCTCCACAGAATATCATTTTGAATACACTGTGTGATTAAACACCCGATACCCACGTTGTCATTCCATTGAATAGGCGCATTATCAATGATATCATGCCATATCTTTAGGCCAGTATGTCCCTACTGGCCTACCAGTATGTTCGGTAGATTGATATCACCCATTTTTAAGGCTGACATAATGTTATTGTATGTGCTGTGACGTTACTGGCCCACCAGTATGTTCTGCTAGATTGATATCACCCATTTTTAAGGCTGACATAATGTTATTGTATTTCAACCCAGTCTCATATAAAAACGTACCCTGGCTACGTTGGTCCAAAGTGCAAAAACGTAGAGGGGTTACAATATTAGCCCCTGAAATGTATAACTGTTACATTTTTCTAGCGCTTGAAATGTATAACTGTTACATTTTTCTGCCTATTCGTTTTGCGTCCAAGTTACGTGACTTTTAAGATTCTGGCCGTGATACCAACAAACAAGGTGGACATTTTTCCTTTTTGAGTGAAAAAAATCTATATTTTGAGTTAACAAACACGGTGGACATTTTTCATTTTTGAGTGAAAAAAATCTATATTTTGAGTTAGTTTCTGCATAGAAATGCGTTTTGATTACATTTCTACAATATATAAATGTAGATAATCTCTTGCTTGCTCGTGGTTGCAACGTTTTTTTCAGATCTCGTCAGAATAATGTAAAACTGGAACGTTTTAATAACGTGAAATGGTTACATTTTTGGTTGCTGGACGCGCTGTGAAAAAAAATCAATATTTTGAGTTAGTTTCTGCATAGAAATGCGTTTTGATTACATTTCTAGCAATACCTTTTTCACTTTCATAATATTCACTCAGTAAATGTATATAATCTCTTGCTTGCTCGTGGTTGCAAGGTTTTTTCAGATCTCGTAAGAATAATGTAAAACTGGAACGTTTTAATAACGTGAAATGGTTACATTTTTGGTTGCTGGACACACTGTGAAAAAAATTAATATCTTGAGCTGGTTTCTGCATAGAAATGCGTTTTGATTACATTTCTAGCAATACATATTTCACTTTCATAATATTCACTCAGTAAATGTATATAATCTCTTGCTTGCTCGTGGTTGCAAGGTTTTTTCAGATCTCGTCAGAATAATGTAAAACTGGAACGTTTTAACAACGTGAAATGGTTACATTTTTGGTTGCTGGACGCGCTGTGAAAAAAATCAATATTTTGAGTTATTTTCTGCATAGAAATGCGTTTTGATTACATTTCTAGCAATACATATTTCACTTTCATAATATTAACTCAGTAAATGTATATAATCTCTTGCTTGCTCGTGGTTGCAAGGTTTTTTCAGATCTCGTCAGAATAATGTAAAACTGGAACGTTTTAATAACGTGAAATGGTTACATTTTTGGTTGCTGGACAGTGCTGTGAAAAAAAATCAATATCTTGAGTTAGTTTCTGCATAGAAATGCGTTTTGATTACATTTCTAGCAATACATATTTCAATTTCATAATATTCACTCAATAAATGTACATAATCTCTTGCTTGCTCTGGTTGCAAGGTTTTTTCAGATTTCGTCAGAATACCCTGGCTACGGTGGTCCAAAGTGCAAAAACGTAGAGGGGTTACAATATTAGCCCTTGAAATGCACTAGCTCCACCACCAGACCCCAGCAGCATCACCACCAGACCTCAGGAGCTTCCACCACCAGACCCCAACAACAACTCAACAACCTCAACAACCCGGCTCACCTGGAGCCACCCAAAGACCCGGCTCACCGTCCGAACCCGGGGACCCGCTTTTAAGCCCCCCCCCCCCCAACCGGCCACTGGAGTGAAAGAGCCAGCCCTTGGGCCTGGAGGACCAGGGCCCTGGTACCCTAAACACCCAGACGCTCCTAGCACCATGGACATCACTCTGTCAGATGCTCAAGCACATATTGCTTTTCACTCATGTTCTGGTTTCAGGACCACCATAAAACCACAATAAAAGCTGAACAGGGTTCCATGGTGTAATGGCTAGCACTCTGGACTTTGACTCCAGTAATCTGAGTTCAAATCTCAGTGGAACCTGTCCATCTTCCACACAACCTGGTATCAAGGTTTTACCCACATGATGTTGTAGTATCAATCCACAAGGCTCCACCTCAAAAAACAACACAGGGAAATGGAAACATGGACACCATTAGACCTGCTTTAGGGGGCTGGAGCTAGCCTAAAATGTCCCTAAGAACCCTTAAATATGTGATGAATGTGTCTAATATCACGAGGATGTTCTTGAATGATGTTTAAGCAGTTTATACAGTCGTTTTCAGCTAGTGATGCTAATGATGGTCACTGATCAATACGAAGGATAATTTCCAACAGTTGTTTCCCTTCACTGTTCCAAACAAATCTGATCAATTTTTAAGAGATAATCAGAAAGAAATCAGTCTTAGAAGAGATCTGCTTCATTCATATCTGAGAGAATTGTGCTGGGTCACATGATGTCATTTAAGCTGGTTAGTTAGTTGACAGAGTTGTAGGATTTTTCACACTGTCAGAAGGTTTGAAAGGAGTGACGCCGTCCCCCAAAGTCACGGACTGTGTGGCGGAGTCACATCCTGGTTATACAGCAGAGTGGTGCAGCAGAAGCGTGCTGGGCCCATAACCCAGAGGTGGATGGATGGAAACCATCCTCTGCTACTTAAGACTTCCTCTCATACATGAGATTCCTGTGAGAGATTAACTGAAATCTATCCAGAGCTTTTTGCAAACAAGAAAGTGGATGTATGATCTATGAACATACTGCACTGACTGTTGATGAAAATGCATTGCATCAAAATGAGGATGAAAATATGTCTCAAACTGATAAAGTAAAACCAACCGTTTTAAAATAAAGACTCTAAATTGTCTTGTTCTGAAGATTCACACACACACACACACACACACACACACACACACACACACACACACACACACACACACACACACACACACACACACACACACACACACACACACACACACACACACACACACACACACACACACACACACACACACACACACACGTGGCCGAGTGGTTAAGGTGATGGACTAGAAATCCATTGGGGATTCCCCGCGCAGGTTCAAATCCTGTCAACAATGAGTAATGTTTGAATGTGCAAGACGACTGCCTAATCTTCAGTTATTAACCATATCCAGTACTGTCTTTCAAAAGTAATCAGTTGGATTCCCTTGTGGTACATTTTGTATTTTCTACCCGGCATGGTAATACCCATGGATGATTTTTAATTTTACCACAACAGGACAACTTATATGAAATCACACATTTATTTCTAACATGAATGATTTGAAGATAGGATTTTTTTTTAATTACGCCTGCCATTTTCAACGCATGCAAGTTTCCGTAGTGTAGTGGTTATCACGTTCGCCTAACACGCGAAAGGTCACCTGTTCAAAACTGGGTGGAAACATGTATGACTTTGCAATAATATTATTTGGACTTGGAAAACCACTCTAGTCCTCTTCTTGGTGCTCAGGACAGGAAGGTCCACCATCTCTTTCTCACATTGGGTCTTATGCAGAAATGAATTTCGTTGCAGTTCCACAACTGACTAAAAGCCAGTCATTCTCCATTTACCTAAACTTTAAAATGTCCAACTTTACAGGAAAAAAAGAAACATATTAGAGAGATTTTTTACAGGATTTTTCTCGTCTTGCCCACCGTTTTCAAAACATGTCAGTCACTAGCTCCACCACCAGACCCCACTAGCTCCACCACCAGACCCCACTAGCTCCACCACCAGACCCCACTAGCTCCACCACCAGACCCCACTAGCTCCACCACCAGACCCCAGCAGCATTAACACCAGACCCCAGCAGCATCACCACCAGACCCCACTAGCTCCACCACCAGACCCCACTAGCTCCACCACCAGACCCCACTAGCTCCACCACCAGACCCCAGCAGCATCACCACCAGACCCCACTAGCTCCACCACCAGACCTCAGGAGCTTCCACCACCAAACCCCAACAACAACTCAACAACCTCAACAACCCGGCTCACCTGGAGCCACCCAAAGACCCGGTTCACCGTCCGAACCCGGGGACCCGCTTTTAAGCCCCCCACTGACCGGCCACTGGAGTGAAAGAGCCAGCCCTTGGGCCTGGAGGACCAGGGCCCTGGTACCATAAACACCCAGACGCTCCTAGCACCATGGACAGCACTCTGTCAGATGCTCAAGCACATATTGCTTTTCACTCATGTTCTGGTTTCAGGACCACAATAAAACCACAATAAAAGCTGAGCAGGGTTCCATGGTGTAATGGTTAGCACTCTGGACTTTGACTCCAGTAATCTGAGTTCAAATCTCAGTGGAACCTGTCAGTCTTCCACACAACCTGGTATCAAGGTTTTACCCACATGATGTTGTAGTATCAATCCACGAGGCTCCACCTCAAAAAACAACATGGGGAAATGGAAACATGGACACCATTAGACCTGCTTTAGGGGGCTGGAGCTAGCCTAAAATGTCCCTAAGAACCCTTAAATATGTGATGAATGTGTCTAATATCACGAGGATGTTCTTGAATGATGTTTAAGCAGTTTATACAGTCGTTTTCAGCTAGTGATGCTAATGATGGTCACTGATCAATACGAAGGATCATTTCCAACAGTTGTTTCCCTTCACTGTTCCAAACAAATCTGATAAATTTTAAGAGATAATCAGAAAGAAATCAGTCTTAGAAGAGATCTGCTTCATTCATATCTGAGAGAATTGTGCTGGGTCACATGATGTCATTTAAGCTGGTTAGTTAGTTGACAGAGTTGTAGGATTTTTGACACTGTCAGAAGGTTTGAAAGGAGTGACGCCGTCCCCCAAAGTCACGGACTGTGTGGCGGAATCACATCCCGGTTAAACAGCAGAGTGGTGCAGCGGAAGCGTGCTGGGCCCATAACCCAGAGGTGGATGGATGGAAACCATCCTCTGCTACTTAAGACTTCCTCTCATACATGAGATTCCTGTGAGAGATTAACTGAAATCTATCCAGAGCTTTTTGCAAACAAGAAAGTGGATGTATGATCTATGAACATACTGCACTGACTCTTGATGAAAATGCATTGCATCAAAATGTTTTTAAGAAATGAGGATGAAAATATGTCTCAAACTGATAAAGTAAAACCAACCGTTTTAAAATAAAGGCTCTAAATTGTCTTGTTCTGAAGATTCACACACACACACACACACACACACACACACACACACACACACACACACACACACACACACACACACACACACACACACACACACACACACACACACACACACACACACACACACACACACACACCTGACAGGTTGTTGTGGCTGAGTGGTTAAGGCGATGGACTAGAAATCCATTGGGGATTCCCCGCGCAGGTTCGAATCCTGCCAACAATGAGTAATGTTTGAATGTGCAAGACGACTGCCTAATCTTCAGTTATTAACCATATCCAGTACTGTCTTTCAAAAGTAATCAGTTGGATTCCCTTGTGGTACATTTTGTATTTTCTACCCAGCATGGTAATACCCATGGATGATTTTTAATTTTACCACAACAGGACAACTTATATGAAATCACACATTTATTTCTAACATGAATGATTTGAAGATAGGATTTTTTTTTCGTTACGCCTGCCATTTTCAAAGCATGCAAGTTTCAGTAGTGTAGTGGTTATCACGTTTGCCTAACACGCGAAAGGTCACCTGTTCGAAACTGGGTGGAAACATGTATGACTTTGCAATAATATTATTTGGACTTGGAAAACCACTCTTGTCCTCTTCTTGGTGCTCAGGACAGGAAGGCCGACCATCTCTTTCTCGCATTGGGTCTTATGCAGAAATTAATTTCGTTGCAGTTCCACAACTGACCAAAAGCCAGTCATTCTCCATTTACCTAAACTTTAAAATGTCCAACTTTACAGGAAAAAAAGAAAAATATTAGAGGGATTTTTTACAGGATTTTTCTCGTCATGCCCGCCGTTTTCAAAACATGTCAGTCACTAGCTCCATCACCAGACCCCACTAGCTCCACCACCAGACCCCACTAGCTCCACCACCAGACCCCACTAGCTCCACCACCAGACCCCACTAGCTCCACCACCAGACCCCAGCAGCATTAACACCAGACCCCAGGAGCTTCCACCACCAGACCCCACTAGCTCCACCACCAGACCCCACTAGCTCCACCACCAGACCCCAGCAGCATCACCACCAGACCCCACTAGCTCCACCACCAGACCCCACTAGCTCCACCACCAGACCCCAGGAGCATCACCACCAGACCCCACTAGCTCCACCACCAGACCCCACTAGCTCCACCACCAGACCCCACTAGCTCCACCACCAGACCCCACTAGCTCCACCACCAGACCCAAAGAGCTTCCATCACCAGACCCCAACAACAACTCAACAACCTCAACAACCCGGCTCACCTGGAGCCACCCAAAGACCCGGCTCACCGCCTGAACCCGGGGACCCGCTTTTAAGCCCCCCCCCCGACCGGCCACTGGAGTGAAAGAGCCAGCCCTTGGGCCTGGAGGACCAGGGCCCTGGTACCATAAACACCCAGACGCTCCTAGCACCATGGACAGCACTCTGTCAGATGCTCAAGCGCATATTGCTTTTCACTCATGTTCTGGTTTCAGGACCACAATAAAACCACAATAAAAGCTGAACAGGGTTCCATGGTGTAATGGCTAGCACTCTGGACTTTGACTCCAGTAATCTGAGTTCAAATCTCAGTGGAACCTGCCCATCTTCCACACAACCAGGTATCAAGGTTTTACCCACATGAGTATCAGTAGTATCAATCCACGAGGCTCCACCTCAAAAAACAACACAGGGAAATGGAAACATGGACACCATTAGACCTGCTTTAGGGGGCTGGAGCTAGCCTAAAATGTCCCTAAGAACCCTTAAATATGTGATGAATGTGTCTAATATCATGAGGATGTTCTTGAATGATGTTTAAGCAGTTTATACAGTCGTTTTCAGCTAGTGATGCTAATGATGGTCACTGATCAATACGAAGGATCATTTCAAACAGTTGTTTCCCTTCACAGTTCCAAACAAATCTGATACATTTTAAGAGATAATCAGAAAGAAATCAGTCTTAGAAGAGATCTGCTTCATTCATATCTGAGAGAATTGTGCTGGGTCACATGATGTCATTTAAGCTGGTTAGTTAGTTGAGAGAGTTGTAGGATTTTTGACACTGTCAGAAGGTTTGAAAGGAGTGACGCCGTCCCCCAAAGTCACGGACTGTGTGGCGGAGTCACATCCTGGTTATACAGCAGAGTGGTGCAGCGGAAGCGTGCTGGGCCCATAACCCAGAGGTCGATGGATGGAAACCATCCTCTGCTACTTAAGACTTCCTCTCATACTTGAGATTCCTGTGAGAGATTAACTGAAATCTATCCAGAGCTTTTTGCAAACAAGAAAGTGGATGTATGATTTATGAACATCCTGCACTGACTGTTGATGAAAATGCATTGCATCAAAATGAGGATGAAAATATGTCTCAAACTAATAAAGTTAAACCAACCATTTTAAAATAAAGGCTCTAAATTGTCTTGTTCTGAAGATTCACACACACACACACACACACACACACACACACACATACATACACATAGCTACATAAACATATAGCCACTCAGTCACCTACATATACACGCATAAACACACTGGCTTGTTCACCTGCACGCTTGCTCTGTAGTTTTTGGGGTTAGGTAGCGGTAGTTTAGCTTAGACTGTGATCAGATCTCAACATTTGGGTCGATTGCTGTTTGTCAGTTTTGTGTTTTGTTTGTTGTTCTTTGTTGCAGATTTCCAGTGCTTGACGTGTGTCTCCGTGTGTTCCTGCCTCCTGGATTGGCAGTGGATGTCGTCACCCCCCCCGCCCCCCAAAAAAAAAATATCACTGGGTTTGTATGTGTATATTTATGTATGTGTATGCATATGTATGCGTATATATATATGTATATTTATTAAATATAGTGATGCACATATATATGCCTTTGGTTTCTACCGTCATGGTATCAATCATTAATATGTGTGCAGACAAGGTAAAAAAATTACATTACAGTTATAATATTTTCATGGTCCTGTGGCAAAATAATTTCACTACTTCTGCTGTGCTTTTAAACAGCTGTGTGTGTCTGGTTTTCTGGTGTTTATAATAACAAGAAAAGAAAATACATCTTCACTCTAATGTGTGCTATTACGTGTGCTTGCTCTTCCACTATTCTTCGTGACGTCATCAAAGACATCACATTCTTTGATGAGCATTTGAACGCTACGCGTCTGAAGCTGGAGCTGATTTGCTGCAAACGAGGATGAAGGTGCACATGTTCCCAAACGTAGCAACAGCGCCCTCTGCGTGTTCATGGCGGTATGGTCGTAAGCGGCAGCTGCGGCTTCACAACTGTCTTCTATACGCGCACTTACCGAGTGTACTGTCACGTTTGTGTTTGTTTCATCATAACTGAACAACACAAACATACGTATGCTGTCCTTTGACGACCGAGTTACTCCTTAAAATAAATGGATGGCGCCCCTATACTTTATTTCTTTAGTTCAGCCACTTATAGGCTCTGCAAAGCGATTTAGTCTTTTTCCTATTCACCCGTTCAGTCTCTTATTTTAGACACTCACAATGTGACACCAACCCCCCGGTGAACATGTGGGAGTGAAGTGGGGCGTCTCATAAACACCGACACACGGCAGTATGGATATGAATGAAAAGAAAAAAGTATATATCGTATTATAATAGTATATATTTTATAAGGTCATATATGAGGTGTAAAATAATAGGGGAAGAAAAGAAAGAAAACTAAAAAAATAAATAAATAAGCAGATAAATAAATAAAATAAGATAATCACATCTACAGGACTGTCTCAGAAAATTAGAATATTGTGATAAAGTTCTTTATTTTCTGTAATGCAATTCAAAAAACAAAAATGTCATACATTCTGGATTCATTACAAATCAACTGAAATATTGCAAGCCTTTTATTATTTTAATATTGCTGATTATGGCTTACAGTTTAAGATTAAGATTCCCAGAATATTCAAATTTTTTGAGATAGGATATTTGAGTTTTCTTAAACTGTAAGCCATGATCAGCAATATTAAAATAATAAAAGGCTTGCAATATCTCAGTTGATTTGTAATGAATCCAGAATGTATGACATTTTTGTTTTTGTAATTGCATTACAGAAAATCACAATATTCTAATTTTCTGAGACAGTCCTGTATATCCTATTGTCTAGCCCTGTCTCGTTGAGAAAGACAAGGAGTGCCCTGTAATAATTCCTAATTTTCTCACTGCTCCCTAACAACCTTCTAAAGTCCATTCACGTCCCATCTCGTACAACCTGTCTCTTACTGTAAAGCGTTCCTTTCAACCTCATACTTGCCACATTTAAGAAGCACATGCTCAACACTCTCTATGACATCACACTCCTCACTCACTCACTCATTTATCAGACACAGACTTTGACATTAAATTGAGAGTTGATTTTAACCGAGTATGACCTAATCTCAATCTGGATATGCATACTTCCCCTCTCCTGCACTTACCCATGAAAACCTTTATGTTATTTGACTTGTGTATGTTATAAAAATGTCTCCCTTTTGCACCACGACTGCTTCTTCTTCCTCTTATCTAGCTTAAAGGAGCAATACCGCCACCTACCGAGTGTGGCTCGACAGAAAAGCAGCAACAAAAAACCCAGAAACAAACAAACAACTATATTCTCTTTAACAAAACCATCTTCTTTAGGAACCTCAGTAAACAGTAAATGCAGTACTGTACACACATCAGCAAAAACAGCTGCAACTAGTGGAGAAGACGGGATAACAGCTGATTATCAGCTTAAATTAGCGTCAGTTGGACTTGACAGTGACCCGTACAGTTACCAAGAACCAGTGGTCTATGGACATTAATATTTGGTACAGTTACCAAGAACAGGTGGTTCATGGACATTAATAATTGGATTCTGAATTTTACGGGTAACCAATGGAGCGACGCTAACACTGGAGAGACGTGGTCTCTCCTGCTGATTCCTGTCAGCACTCGTGCTGCTGCATTTTGGATCAGCTGGAGCCTATTCAGCAAATTACTTGGACATCCTGCTAACAACACATTACAGTAATCTAGTCTAGAAGATACAAACGCATGAACTAGTTTTTCTGCATCACTCTGCGAGAGGATTTTCCTAATCTTTGCAATATTACGGAGATGGAAAAAGGCTATTTTACAAACCTGATTGACATATGGTTTAAACGACAATTTCCAGTTGCACTGGAAGCCATCGCAACACCATCTAATCCCTTCCTAAGATGCTCTGGACCAAGAATGATAACCTCTGTTTTATCTGAATTTAGAAGCAGGAAATTTCTGGACATCCAGTCCTTGATGTCCCTAAGACATGCCTGAAGTTTAACGGTTCTGTTTCATCCGGCTTCATAGACAAGTAGAGCTGCGTATCATCAGCATAACAATGAAAGTGTATGCCGTGATTCTGGATTATACTTCCCAATGGCTGCATGTATAAACTGAACAAGATTGGCCCTAGCACTGAACCCTGCGGAACACCATAACAGACCCTTGACTGTTCTGAAGAAACCTCATGTACATGAACAAACTGGAACCTGTCAGATAGATATGATTTAAACCAACGTAGAGCTGTCCCTTTAATCTCAACAACATGCTCTAACCTGTGCAGTAAAATGCCATGATCTATAGTGTCAAAAGCAGCACTGAGGTCCAGTAGAACCAGTATGGACACTAATCCCTTATCTGAGGCCATAAGGAGGTCATTTGTGACTGGAACCAGTGCTGTCTCTGTGCTATGATGCATTCTGAACCCTGACTGAAAGACTTCAAACAGATCATTTCTATACAAATAGTCACATAACTGGCTTGAAACTGCCTTTTCCAGAATTTTAGACACAAATGGAAGGTTGGAAATTGGTCTATAATTAGCTAAGGTGTCTGGCTCAAGAGAAGGTTTTTTAAGTAAAGGTTTAATTACTGCCACTTTGAAAACCTGTGGTACATATCCTAAACTTAGGGATAAGTTAATTTGGTCCAGTATTGTCGTACCAATAAGAGAAAAAACATTTTTGAATAGTCGAGTCGGGATGGGGTCTAACATACATGTGGTTGACTTAGCTCTATTAACGAGTGAAGTCAGCTCAGGGAGGTCTATAGGATCAAAACAGTCTAGAGACAAGTCAGAGCCTAGGGAAGTCGCTAAAGCTGAAGAAACACCTACAACCGGCTGGTTGATTTCTTCTCTAATTCTCGTGATTTTACTGTTGAAGAAGCTCATAAAGTCCTCACTACTGAGAGCTGCAGGAATGCACGGCTCAACAGAGTTGTGACTCTTTGTCAGCCTGGCTACAGTGCTGAACAGAAAACGTGGGTTACTTTTGTTATCCTCTATCAACGTTGAATAATAAGCTGTTCTGGCTTTGCGAATGGCTTTTTTATATACTATTAGAATATCTTTCCATTCACGATAAGAGTCTACAGACCTACAAGAGTACCACTTCCTTTCCATTTTACGCACGTTTTGTTTCAACATGCGGATATCTGAATTATACCAGGGAGTTAAGCTCCTGTGGCTAGAAACCCTCCTTTTCAAAGGAGCAACTTCATCTAAAGCTGAATGCAACAAATCAGCAGTGTTACTAGCAAGGAAATCAACATCTGCAGAGGTAGAACCCAGGTCACTGGCCTCGACTACATCACTATTTTCCACTGTCGTAAGATGAGCAATGGCCTCCCTAAATTTAACAATAACTTCATCAGACAAACATCTGCTAAAATAATACCTCCTGTTTTGCACTTCAACATCAACAAAATTAAATTCAAACGTTATTAAGTAATGGTCGGATAAAAGGGAGTTTACAGGTGACACCAACAGACCATCAGTTTCAACACCGTAGGTGAGAACGAGATTGAGAGTATGATTAAAACAGTGCGTCGGTTTATCCACTTTTTGTGAGATACCCATTGATTCTAGAAGAGAATCGAAGGCTAATTTAAGATTATCGCTTTCAACATCCATATGAATATTAAAGTCACCCACTATGATGAATTTATCTGTGCTGATCAATAATCCAGAAAGGAAATCTGAGAATTCAGACAAAAACTCCAGATACCCACCAGCATGGACAGCATTAATGTCCATGGTCCATGGACATTAATATTTGGTACAGTTACCAAGAACCAGTGGTCCATGGACATTAATATTTGGTACAGTTACCAAGAACCAGTGGTCCATGGACATTAATATTTGGTACAGTTACCAAGAACCAGTGGTCCATGGACATTAATATTTGGTACAGTTACCAAGAACCAGTGGTCCATGGACATTAATATTTGTTACAGTTACCCCAAGAACCAGTGGTCCATGGACATTAATATTTGGCCACGAATCCAGTTTCCTGATATTTATATGTACTTCATTTCTACGCCGGGGAAATACACGAAGCAAAGCTTTTTTTTTTTTTTTTTTTTTTTTTTTACCTTGTCTGCACACATATTATTGATTGATACCATGACGGTAGAAACCAAAAGTGTATATATGTGCATTATTACTATATGTAATATATACATATATATACGCACACATATGCGTACACATACATAAATATACACATACAAACCCAGTGTTTTTTTTTTTTTTTTTTTTGGGGGGGAGGGGGTGGGGGGGGGGTGGTGACGACATCCACTGCCAATCCAGGAAGCAGGAACACACGGAGACACACGTCAAGCACTGGAAATCTGCAACAAAAAAAAACCACAAACAAAGCACGAAACCGGCACGGAGCCATCCAAAACACGAACAGCAATCGACCTAAATCTTGAGATCTGATCGCAGTCTGAGCTAAGCTATCGCTACCGCTACCTAAACCCAAAAACTAGAGAGCCAGCATGCAGGTGAACAAGCCAGTGTGTATGTCTATGTGTGTGTGTGTGTATGTATATGATCATGCATGTGTGTGTGTGTGTGTGTGTGTGTGTGTGTGTGTGTGTGTGTGTGTGTGTGTGTGTGTGTGTGTGTGTGTGTGTGTGTGTGTAATAAACCAAACAAAGCTCCACCTGAAGTGTATCTATAGTGGGGGAGGGGGGGGAGCAACCCCGCCACCCGTGAGACCAGAGGCCGACAAGGAAGAGCCCGGAACCCAGGCCACCGGCAACCCCACAGAGGGGAGAAGTAGGAGGGAGGCAACCCACCGCCTGCGAGGCCCCCCCCCCCACCCGGCGGCGGCCGAGGGGGCCCGCGGGCGGGGCCCCCACGGCGCGGAAAGAAGCAGCCAGGGATCCCGCGGCGGCGGACCGCGACCCAGGCAATCCCCGGCCACCCGGTCCGGGCCGGACACGCGGCCAGGAGGCCCTCACCCTTCAGGCCAGCGACCCCCACCCGGCAGGGGGCCAGCCCGCCCGGAGAGACAGAGCCGCCCCGGCCGCCGACGCGGGCAGGCGCACCCGTCCCCCACGAAAGTGGCCCTCCAAGACCAGAGGGGCGCCCCGCCGTAGAGGCAGCGGGGGGGACCGGAGACGGGCCCGGAGAGAGGGAACCCCCCAACAAGGCGACACCCGCGCAGGCCCGACAACGGAGGGCCCCAGACCCAGGCATCCCATTCATTCATCCATTCACCTATCCGATACCTATACTAATAATAATATAATATACTATACATAATAATAATAATAATAATACTAATAATAATAATAATAATAACCATCTTTGTATAATATAATATTGATAAATTATTAAGTTTTTGATGTCCTGCCAATGGAGGCCCAAATCCTCCATGGCAGGACCCTTCCATACCGCATTCTCACCGACACAGACATACAATCACGCACCGTTTCCCCCTCCCCGGGGGGATCCAGCACCGCCAGAAGGCACCCCAGGCTGCACGGCGGGCCCCGCCAGGCCCGGGTAACCCGACCCACCCGCCCCAGGCCCAGGCCGGTGAGGGAACGCGGGTGATGTGGGACCCCCTCCCGCCCCTTGTGTTGAGTGCATGTGATTAATGCCATAAAAACAGGGAGGAGGGAGGGCCAAGTATCGATTGACACGACCCCCCCCCCTCCCGAACTACGTGTCCTTGTCAAATGTATTTATTAAGTGTTGAATGTGCAGTGTCTATTTTGCTGTTAAAACCGTGAGGCGGGGAGTGCCAGGCCCCGCGGGACAGTGCCCCCCACGACCCGGACCCCCCGCCTTTCGCCTATGTGCGTATGAATCGTGTAGGGGGGGCAAGAGGGGGAGCGGAGGCCGAAGCCAGGAAGCAGGACCAGCAAAGCCGGCCCTGATAAGACACCCGCGTCCCCCCACCGGCCGTCCAGTAGACGGGGGCCGGCCCCCCGAGCCGGGCAAGGGCCCCACCGTACCTCCAAGGGCGCCCCCGGCGCCGCCGGAGCCCCCAGACGGAGGAGGAAACGGTCCAACATCCTCCCATTCATACTGACAACATAAGACATAGATACCTGGGAATGGTGCCACCCCGCCGTCGCGCCCGCCCGTGCACCCCCCGGTCAGGGGAAGCCCGCTCCCCGGACCCGGCCCCACCCCCCCCCCGAGGCCACCCCGGTGGACACCCCAAGGGTCCCGGAGTCCCCACATCCGCAGGGGCACTTGGCCCCCGCCCAGCGACGGAGGACCAAGGCAGCAATGCCCCCCCAGCGCAGACAGCCACCCCCCACCCAGGCAGGGCCGGGCCCTCCGGGTGGGACCCCCACGTCCACGGCCCCGCCCCCCCCGGGAGGCCCGGAGACGCCCCAGCCACAGCCCCCCGCCCGAGCCCTGCCCAGCCACCCCCCCCCACCGCCATGAGGTAACCCCCCCCACAGGCCCCCAAGGCCCCCACCGGCTAGGGACAGGGCCCCGCGGCCCCCCCCACCGCCCCCCAGGGGCCACCAGAGGCCCGCGCCCCAGACCCCCCAAGCCGACCCCCAACCCCAAGGGCTACGAGATCACCACCCCCCCGCCCCCACTAGGTAACGAAGCCAATAAACGGGGACCACAGAGAGTGCAATTCAGCCGAATGTTGTTCAGTGGAGGCAGACATTATCTCACTACTAATATGATCTGATAAAAGATTCCTAAAATGGTTGATACATAAACTGGATTTTTGTTTCCAATTTACTAAAATGGTTTTCTTTGCGATACATAAGGCAGTGAGAACCCGGTGTGTCCAATTAGGATCTATTTGAGTGTCTCCCAGGTGACCTAATATACATACCGTGGGGCATACTGGGATTCTGTGGTTGATCCATGTGGATAAATCCTCACAAATCTCCTTCCAGAACCTCTGTACCGGTGTACAGAACCATAAAGCATGCATATAATTATCTGGGGTGTTCTCTGTGCACTGTGAACAGATATTAGAGGTGACAAAGCCCATCTGGAACATCCTTTGTCCAGTATAATGTATTCTATGAAGAACTTTGTACTGTATAAGTTGTAGGTTTGGGTTTTTAGTCATAGTAAACGTATTTAAGCATATTTGTGACCAAGAAAACTGGTCGGTATTAAGAGAGAGATCCGCCTCCCACTTAGAGATCGGGAGAGAGACTGAATCGTCCAGTTTAGACACTAACCTGTAGAGTTTTGATAACAACTTTAAAGTGCTTAGATTCAATAAATCTATTATCTTAGCGGGAAGTTGTAAATCTAATTGGCTAATTTTGTATGTTTTATTTATTATTGCCTTAAGTTGTTGATACTCTAAAAATGTATTCCTGCTAACTCCGTATTGAACAATAAGTGTATTGAAAGGTACAAACTGTCCTCCTACAATTACGTGCTGTAAGTACCGTATTCCACGAAGCAAAGCTTGACGGCTTACAAAAGTCTTGACGCTTGGTCCGACTTCAAGGCAGGATTTGTTGGTGAAATTAAAGTGATGAAGACACCGAAATTTATGATTTGACCGTTTAACGTTAGCTACCCAAAAATCCAACATTACCTGATACAAAATGGGAACCGCAAATCCACGTTTCGGTGTCTGGAATCCAGTTGTTTCTGTGAATTGCAGCGATCCATTTGTCTCTCTAAAGCTTATTTTTCAGCAGTCTGTAAAACAATAACTCTGATTTCTTGCTAAATCTATGAGTACAGTCGATCACACAACAGCTCTTTCCCATTTTAGATGTTTTCAAGTTGCTCAAACTGAAAGTTTACGCTGCCACTCACTCTTTCTGCCACTCAGCGGGCGTAACCCATTTCAACATTATTCTCGACATTTCAACTTTTTTCTCAAAATTATATTTCAACATTATTCTTGACATTTCAACTTTTTTCTCAAAATTGTATTTCAACATTATTCTTGACATTTCAACTTTTTTCTCAAAATTGTATTTCAACATTATTCTTGACATTTCAACTTTTTCCTCGAAATTGTATTTCAAAATGAATCTCGACATTTTGACTTTTTTCTCAAAGTCCACAATTAAAAAAACTTCCCATCTCAAATATTTTTTCTCCTGCATGGCCCTAATACTCCGTATTTTAAGCACCGTAACAATCACACTTCAATAATATGGTTCCACTTAGGTGAACCGGATATTAGTCTTTAGTCTTTAGACGCAGGATCTGTGGGTACAGGTGTTTCTCTGACTGAGCAGATAAATCATATATAAAAGTTAGTGATAAGCTTCAAACTTCGGTTCAAGAGAATCAACATGAGATCCATAAAAACTAGGAAATGTAGTTAGTGAGTGAGTCGTCATTACTTCATTCAGTAAATGCATTTTTTCAATGATTTGGCCGATTATAGCGTACCTCTGCACGAAGCATTTTAATCATCTGGTTAGCAAATATAATATCTCAAGGAATGTATAATTATGAAGTAAATTCTGTCCAACATTTCTTCCACAGTAGATTGATCAGTAACTTTTATTCTTGTATACAATCTGAATATCAGTTTAATAACCAATGCTGCGAGTTAACCTCGGGTCATATACAGATGAAGACATCCTTACAGTAGTGGTCGGCAGTAGTAGGTGATGTAGACCACCTGGTGGTACGGTCCACCTGGTGGTACGGTCCACCATGGTGAGGAGGTGCGTATAACCCTGCGATGGAGGAAGAGGGCCCACCAGGTCGATGTGGACATGGTCAAACCGCCTCGCTGAAATGGGGAACGGTTCCAGGGGCGCCTTTGTGTGCTGGTGGACTTTAGCCCGCTGGCATGCTACCCCTCTGGTGAATGAAAGATGCATCTTTGATCAATAAACAAATCAACCAGGCTTGAGGGGTATTCCAGGAAACAGGTTTAGTGAAAATCCTGAGTTTGTTAAGCCTGAGATGAGGGAAATCCGGAGTTTTCAGTCTCAGAAAGCGATTTAACTCAAACTCTGAGTCAGTTACTATGGCAACTGAGCCTCTGAACCTAACCTGCTCGCTAGCAGGTTTACTTCAATAAAGCCTGAATTTCTCTCTGTCTCCTCCCTCAGTGGCGTCAATTCAGCCAATGGGGCAAAAGGCAGAGAGCAGAAAAAGCGTATCTAACAAACGCAACGTATTTTATTCACTATGTCAGTGCAACAATATCACAGGGACATCCCAGTTTAACTTCAAACAGTTAAAGTCCAAATGCAAAAAGGAGAGGGAGGGAGCAGAAGAGAGAAAGAGAGAGAGTAAAAAAAAGTCAAATATTTCCCTTAAACAGATTTATAAAAGGGTAGGGTGATTTGATATCTTACCTTAAAATGAACTTGCATAATTAATCCATCAGTGGCTAACAGACTCGTTAATATCTTCTGCTGCTGGGGCAACATTGGACCCATCACTTGCCTTCTTTCTTTTTTTTTTAAATTGCGTGGTTGTCTGCTTCCTTTTCATTTTTGTAAGTTAATAACACTGCAGAGCGCGCTGAAAACGAGATTGATAGCGACCACTGTCGTCAGGGACGCTGGGACGTTTCAACATATGAGGGGGGTACAAGTGTTGTATATAAAATAAATGTATAAAAAAAATAAAAAAATAAACATTTTCCCCTGAAGCCGAGGTGTGGCGGCTGCCCCTGATCTAAATGACAATACAATTTAATTCAATACCATTCCACCACTGTTTTCATCTGTAATATTATAAGACAGTGTGCTTAAATCAGGGGTCTCCAACCCTGGTCCTGGAGAGACCTATCCAGCATGTTTTAGATCTTTCCTGCTTCAGCACACCATGATACAAGGAGCTGTGTCAGCAACAGAACTGTCCGGACCTTGATGACAAGTTAATGACGACCATTGATTAGAATCAGGTGTGTTCATGCAGGGAGACACCTAAAACATGCTGGATAGGTCTCTCCAGGACCGGAGTTGGAGACCCCTGGCTTAAATGTTAAATGAATACTGCATTCAAACTTACACATTGACTGCAGTAACTTTCTCCCACGCCAAATCTCTCCTTTGCTGCTGCAGCTGTTCTTTTTTTCCGAAATATTCTCTCATACTTGCCATACGCACGTATTAACACTTCTAACTCCAGTGGCGTGAAGTATGTGGATCTTCAGATGCAAACTTATGTTTCCTCAAAGGGATTTTGTAAATTGAAATGTTAAATAAAGTTTAAAAAAAAAAGTATGTGGATCTTTTGTTGTCGCCGGTTGCCATGGTGAATCGTTGAATCAGGGCTCTACTGATGATGGCTTTTTAACTTGAGCTTAACAAACTCAGAGTTGATTGAACTAACTCATATCTGCTGTTCTGGACTTTGTTGAACCTGCTTCCTGGAATACCCCTCTGATGTCTTCGTGTCTTTACTAATTCATTACTGTTTTTTAAGTTATTGCAAGATTGTTTCCCAAGCAAATGCATACCACAACTCCGTCTACAGTTTGGAGAAGTAAGTGGGCAGGGTTTTGCAACTCCTCGCCCTTGTGTTTGAGGTTGTGAAAATGTGCAGGGCGTGATATTATAACGAGACTAAACGTTTGAGCATCCTTTTATGTCTAGTCTGAACACAGATCTGCATAAACAACATTAGGCTTAAGTCTTAATCATCCCAAACCAGTTTTTCTTACGTTTTCTAATGATTCATAATAAAATAAGATCATTAGAAAATCATTTAATTTCACCCTTTAATGCCTGACATAAGAAATAAAGCATGGGAAATCTTTTCTTTTTCTTATTCAAGTGTTTTTTTTATAGATTCAAATCAAAAATGCCATCAGGTTGTCTTTAATAGTCTCTAAATAATATTTATTTTGTCATCATGAATACATTAGGTAATGTTGTGTATTTTTTAATTAATTTGTTTTATTTATTAATTTTATTTATTTTACCGGCAACTGGAAGGTTTTAAGTTATCGTATTTATTTTACATAGAAATGGAAAGTTTTATTGTATTTATTCTACAGATAAATGGAAGAATGTTAGTAGCAAAACTGCATCAGTGATAAACGCTGCACTCAGGTTGAAACGCTGTAGTAAATAACTCTGTGATGAATCTCATCATCAGCAGTAACGGTGGACAGTTTAGTGAAGTCCACATTCAAAAAGTGCCTCGCTGGTGGTGGGTTTCCTCCCGCCCTCTTCTCCCCTCTGTGGGGTTGCTGGTGGCCTGGGTTCCGGGTTCTTCCTTGTCGGCCTCCGGTCTCGCGGGTGGCGGGGTTGCCCCCCCCCCTCCCCCGCTATAGATACACTTCAGGTGGAGCTTTGATAGGATTATTACACACACACACACACACACACACACACACACACACACACACACACACACACACACACACACACACACACACACACACACACACACACACACACACACATAGCCACACATACGCACACACAAGTTTACAAGTTTACTCTTCTTCCTACTCCTTTTTTTGGCACATGTAAATCAAGATAGCAAGTTTTAAAGGATGACATTATTTGTTTTGTTGTTGTTTCTTTTTTTTTACATGTACAAAAATAAAATAAATAAAAAATGCTCGTGTTTTGGTCGGCTCCGTGTCGGTTTTGTGTTTTGTTTGTGGTTTTTGTTGCAGATTTCCAGTGCTCAACGTGAGGCCTCCGTGTGTTCCTGCTTCCCGGATTGGCAGTGGATGTCGACACCCCCCCCCCAAAAAAAAAAGAAACTCACTGGGTTTGTATGTGTATATGTATGTATATATATTAAATATAGTAATAATGCACATATATATGCCTTAGATTTTTACCGGCTTGGTATCAACCATTAATATGTGTGCAGACAAGGTATATAAAAAAAAAAAAGAAAAAAAAGTGTACTGAGAACTCAGAGCACTCCCTCTTCTAAGTAATAACTGCCACTTTCAGTCCAGTTTTGCCATATTAGGATGAAACCCAGCTGGCGTTGCACCTATATAAGTGTGAGCACTTGTGTTTCCTCTCAGCGTTGTGTTGGCGTTCTCCTGCTGTTCCAGCATCAGTCATGATCCTCCTGGTCGTCCTCGTCGGGCTCCTCTGCTCTGCCCACACTGCCACCTCTCAGGTTTGAAAAGATTCCTCCACTCTGCCCACACTTCCACCTCTCAGGTTTGAAGAGATTCCTCTGCTGACGTGATTGGATGTGACTGCAGGGACTCATCCCTGCAGAGGATGTGTCCTATTATGTACATACTGTTAAAGTTGACCCTGGTGGATCGAATATGCAGGGACTTCTGTCATTTATTTAGAAAAAAACTAAACAAGAGATGTTATTATTCAACGATAAAAATTCAAAGAAAAGAGAAACATAACAGCAAGAGTTTTTAAAGCCGTAGTTTACCCGCTCTCTTTATTACAGGGCTCCACCGAAACGACAGATGAAACCTCCGGTAAGACATTTTTCTTTTTACAGTTTGTTTATCATTATATGGAATATTATTAAACAATGGGATTACTGCTTTATTATGCTTTTTATTGAGCCATTCATAAGTAAAATGTCCAATGAATCCCTGCTAATTCACTTGTTGCACAAATATTTGAATAAATCTAATATTTTGAATGTATTCTAATTATTATCTTAATTATAATTGTTTTACTTTCAACTCTCTTTTTCCCCTAACAATGCGTGCTACTCCTACACGCTGCTGTTACCCAGGCAACGACTTTGAAGATGATGACTTCAGCATCTCCACCCTCCTGGAAAAGGCCAACGCCAACATCAGTGCGTCTGCGTGGTTTTGGACTGACGTGTTAAAACCCCTTAGAGAGACGAGTACGGAAGAGTATTAGGGCCATGCAGGAGAAAAAAGATTTGAGAGGGAAAGATTTTCTTTTCATTATGCACTTCGAGAAAAAAGTCGAAATGTCGAGATTAATGTTGAAATACAATTTCAAGAATAAAGTCGAAATTTTGTGAATAAAGTTGAAATTTCACCTTTTTTCTCAACATTTCAACTTTTTTCTCGAAATTGTACTTCAACATTAATCTCGACATTTCGACTTTTTTCCTCAACATTTCGACTTTTTTCTTGAAGTGCAGAATGAAAAAAAAATCTTCCTCCTCTAAAATATTCTTTTTATTTTTCTCCTGCCTGGCCCTAATACTCTTCCGTAGATGACAGATGAAGTAGCTCCTGTTTTGTAAATGAGAACAAAACAAACCAATTCAAACCTGAGATGATATGTTTGTAGGACGCCACATTCACACATAAAAGGTGGCATTTGCCTGGTTATCTTTTGCAGGCCGGAGCTTGGACGAGCCTCTGGTGATGTTTGGGGACATAGCGGTGCCATCGGGCCTCCAGAACGCCGATCCCTGCACAGCACGAGGATGCAAGTGGCCCAAAAGCACCAATGGCAAAGTCTACGTGCCCTACCGCATCTCCAACCAGTACTGTAAGTCCCAGCAAAGCTTTGTCTTCCGTTTCTTTGTAAAAGAACATCACTTATGGTTCAATTATGGGATGTTCAACTCATCTTGTGACGAAAAAAGCACAGGGCAGAATCTGAACGATTGCTCCAAAGCAACATCTAGACTACTGCTGTGTCCATCAGGCACATGTTTCGACTCACAACTCCCATCGTTTCAGGTGCAGGTGTTGTACACTGTAATGGGAAATTTTGGTATAACATATATATTTTGTCTTGTATGCTTTAAGACTGACTAATGCACAAATCCTGTTTTCAAGTGAACATTCCTATGCTGCCGAGGTCAAGCTCCTTTGACACAATGCCTTTGGAATTTCTCACTATCAGGTGATTCAGATTCAGATTCAGAAAACTTTATTCATCCCCGAGGGGCAATTGCAGGACAACTGAGCAGCAAGACGTTGAAAATATCAAATAGAACAAGAAATAAAATAGAATAAAATGAACAGGGCATGTCTCCTTAAGTACAAAAAATATATAAATATACGAATGTCAAAAAAATCTACAACAGGGTGACTGTAGTGGTATAAGTAAAAATATAAAGTATAAAGTGTCAATGCAAAGTGTCGACAGTGGATGTAAAACAGTCCAACAGTATGTAATTATGTGTATTTACCATGTAATAACATGGTAAATACCTGGTTGTTTAAACTAAACTTTACTAGGTAATTACAAAGACATTAGATGGGAACTATGAGGGAAATTACAGGTATTTACTAGGTTAATATTGGTAACTACCAGTCAATTTACCATGTAATTACTCGGAAATTACATTAATTATTTTTAAGTACCAGGTAATTACTAAGTATTTTTCTGCAAACTACCAGAAAATTATAACCTATATTTGAGGTAGTTACCAGCTAATTACACTTCAATGACCATGTAGTTACCTTGTATTTACTATACATTCCATGGATAACTACCGGGTATTTACCCATTCATTATTGATTCATGTATTATCAATGGATTGGTGCATGTACCCTCGAGGGGTGTAAATGACTCTATTGACCTTGTAATTAACCTGATAGTTACCATGTTTTACCTGGTGATTGGCAGGTACTTACCTTGTAGTTACTTGCCCAGTAATTATATTTCCTAAGTATTTACCCAATAAGTACAGACATTTTTACCTGGCTTTTACTCAGTAATTAAAGTGAAACTGGACTGTAAAAGAAAGCGTGTGTTGTTTCCATAATATTACCTGGTACTTCCTCATTAAGTACAGAAATAATTACTTGATATTTACCCATTAATTAAAGTGAAACTGGACTGTAAAAGAAAGCGTGTGTTGTTTCCATAATATTACCTGGTAATTGTAGATTATAATTATAAAGATTTGAACAATTGGCAAAACGTCTGATAATTACCTCCCCTTTACCCCGCAATTAGAAAGTTGGACCACACCCCCTCACACACCACCACCACCTTGTAACAAATACGCCAAAACAGGTGATCTGTCAAATACTTTTTTTTTCTTCAAAAGGATAAAGAAAAAAATACAAAGTTCTGTATAAAAACATATTGTACAGTGTAAAACGTATTGCATAGTGTAAAACATAAAACTAGGCACAGTGTTGAAAATATAGGCACATTCAGTCAATCAATGCAACAAATAAAAAATACAGTGCATTCAATAACGATATAACAACATATTTAGATCTCAAACTGGCATGTCAAGGACCCAGTATTATCTGCATTTGGCCACCACCCTTAATCTCATTTTTTTTTCCAGACCCTCACAGAAGCAAAGATGTGAGACATGTAAACAACAAAAACACGGGGCGAACCACAATAAAATAACTTTTCATAAGTTTCAACACAAAATATGACAAGTTAATCATTTGCTTGCATATTTTACCAACTCTGGAGCAGTGTTAGCATGCTCGGACGGGAACAGGAAGTAAAGCTTCGTCAATAATGGAAGTAACAGAGGAAGAACGGTGCTCTTCAAAATAAAAGCATAAAAATAAAACGTAAAATTACAGAAGTGCTTAATTCACTCTGCACGTAATCTGCTGCCATTAACATGCACCACCAGCTGAAAAATAGCAAATCTACAAACTTATAGCGCAGCACTCTGCCCTGAGTGCAGCGATATGAGCTTATAGATTTGCTATTTTTCAACAGCTACTTTACAATATTTAAAGTAGGTGTTAAAAAATAGCAGATCTACAAGCTCATATCGCTGCACTCAGGGCAGAGTGCTGTGCTATAAGTTTGTAGATCTGCTATTTTTCAGCTGGTGGTGCGTGTAAATGGCAGCAGATTATGTGCAGAGTGAATTAAAGCAGCACAACGTAACTTTCAGCTTTTCTGAGTTTGGCAGCATCTTTTGGACAAAAGCGGTAGTGCTTTACCAGAAAGAACACTACGTTTCCCATGAGCACCAGCGCGTACTGCCGGAAAACTCATGTCCCGTCGCGTGCATTTGTTTTGAGAGAAGACGGGACGCTTTTCTGTTTCACCAAGTGAACAGATGGAACGCAAAAAAAAAGATGTTAAACTGCTGGAAAGGAACTGGAATTTACCGGGATACCTTAAACAAGGAAGCCAGGGAGCGGTATATGGAGAAAATAATGATTATTAACGGTCTGGATCCATATGAAATCCCTACTGAAGAATGGAGCTCCTCGTTGGAGCTGCACTCTTTAGAAAGGATTTACTGCCGCAGTTCTGCAGAAACACCGTCTCCTGCTACCTTGTTTAGGAGTGTTTGGCAGCTGCTTTGGTAAATGTTTGACTCGCCATGTGTTTCAATAAATTTGTATAATAGTACAACATACAGTACATGTTTTGTATCCCTCTTACTTCTCTTTTCTTTTTTTTTTGACTGCTATATTATGTTGAAGAGGCTCCGAGGCGTGAGCAATATTTTTGTTTTCCTCGTGAGATTATTTTTTTCCTCTGCAGCTACAAATAAGAGTTAATATTTTTTCCTCAACAAACTAGTTTTATCTGAAGATTGGGGTTAATTGCACTGCAGAGAGCTGGCCAGCAACTGCGTTTAGCTGGCGAAGTGGGGAATAAAACCCGTTTTTTGATCCGACCCGGTCTGTGTGAGTGTTTGTGGTTTAAGGCTGATTTATGGTTCTGCGTTAAATCGATGCAGAGCCTACGGCGTAGGGTACGCGGCGACACGCACCGTACGTTGCGCGTCGCCACGTACCCTACGCCGTAGGTCTGCGTCGATTTAACGCAGAACCATAATTCAGGCTTTACTGTGTGGAAGGTTTGGTCGTTACAGCCACGATCCAAGCGAGCCGACGACTCTTTCACTCTTTTACTCTGTTATATCAGATACTTGGCCTCCGTTGTTCTGCCTCCGAGCAGGAAACCGGTGAAAAGTTAAACCATTAGCGATCTTTTCCCCACGTCTGTTGTGTGGAGCTGCTGCAGCCACAACGCAGCAACGGGTTACCAGCTTCTGCGGAGCTGCGCTCCACGCCCCGCCCATTTTCGTCTCGACTGCGAATCGGGAAGGAGGGGGAAGTGACGTATGCCGTAAAGCAGTCAAAGCCGTAAAGATTTGTAGTTTTATAGTGTGGCAGGGTTCCTACCATGCTCCTCAAAGTTACATAGTGCCAGTGAAGGCGATACAGACCCCTCAGACCATGATTAAACCTGTTGGAAGTTGATGTACCATCACAATGACTCTGGAAATAGGATATTAAGGTGGAAAAGTTACGTAGTGTCGCTTTAAGCACTTCTGTCATTTTACGTTTTATCTTTATGCTTTTATTTTGAAGAGCACCGTTGTTCCTCTGTTACTTCCGTTATTGACGAAGCTTTACTTCCTGTTCCCGTCCGAGTATGCTAACGCTGTTCCAGAGTTGGTAAAATATGCAAGCAAATGATTAACTTGTCATATTTTGTGTTGAAACTTATGAAAAGTTATTTTATTGTGGTTCGCCCCGTGTTTTTGTTGTTTAAATGTCTCAAATATTTGCTTCTGTGAGGGTCTGGGAAAAAAAATTGAGATTAAGGGTGATGGCCAAATGCAGATAATACTGGGTCCTTGACATGCCAGTTTGAGATCTAAATATGTTGTTATATCGTTATTGAATGCATTGTATTTTTGATTTGTTGCATTGATTGACTGAATGTGCCTATATTTTCAACACTGTGCCTAGTTTTATGTTTTACACTATGCAATACGTTTTACACTGTACAATATGTTTTTATACAGAACTTTGTATTTTTTTCTTTATCCTTTTGAAGAAAAAAAAAAGTCTTTGACAGATCACCTGTTTTGACGTATTTGTTACAAGGTGGTGGTGGTGGTGTGTGAGGGGGTATATGTGAGGGGGTGTGGTCCAACCTTCTAATTGCGGGGTAAAGGGGAGGTAATTATCAGACGTGTTGCCAATTGTTCAAATCTTTATAATTATAATCTACAATTACCAGGTAATATTATGGAAACAACACACGCTTTCTTTTACAGTCCAGTTTCACTTTAATTAATGGGTAAATATCAGGTAATTATTTCTGTACTTAATGAGGAAGTACCAGGTAATATTATGGAAACAACACACGCTTTCTTTTACAGTCCAGTTTCACTTTGATTACTGCGTAAAAGCCAGGTAAAGATTTCTGTACGTATTGGGTAAATACTTAGGAAATAGAATTACTGGGCAAGTAACTACAAGGTAAGTACCTGCCAATTGCCAGGTAAAACATGGTAACTATCAGGTTAATTACAAGGTCAATAGAGTCATTTACACCCCTCGAGGGTACATGAAACAATCCATTGATAATACATGAATCAATAATGAATGGGTAAATACCTGGTAGTTATCCATGAAATGTATAGTAAATGCAAGGTAACTACATGGTCATTGAAGTGTAATTAGCTGGTAACTACCTCAAATATAGGTTATAATTTCCTGGTAGTTTGCAGAAAAATACTTAGTAATTACCTGGTACTTACTTAAAAATAATTCATGTAATTTCAGAGTAATTACATTGTAAATTGACTGGTAGTTACCAATATTAACCTAGGAAATACCTGTAATTTCCCTCATAGTTCCCATCTAATGTCTTTGTAATTACCTAGTAATGTTTAGTTTAAACAACCAGGTATTTACCATGTTATTACATGGTAAATACACATAATTACATGGTACAAGAAAATACGTAATAATTACCTAGTACTTACTGGGTAAATTACCCGGTAGTTACCATGTAATTACCTTGTAAATACAAAGTACTACTGGGTAATTACAGTGTAATTACCATGGTATTACCTGGTTATTACTGTACTGTAAAAGAAAGGGTTACCTAGTTTTCTTCACGAAGAAGCAGGGTTAATCAATAGCAAAAAATAAAAATCACTCCAATAAGGGTGGAAAAAGACTACCGTATTTTCGCGACCATATGGCGCACTGTGGAAAGGCGCACCCTCAGTTTTGTGTGTCATTTTTGGTTTTAAAACACACATACGGCGCACCGACCCAAAAGGCGCCGTCTACGGAGACGGAGCTGCACACACAGGCGTTGCAAAACACACACACGCGCTAAAAATACAGCGGAAGCAAAACTTAGTTTGATATTTTATTTCACTTTTCACATCAATCAAACCCTTCAAAGGTTCATATTCTGTTTCTGCATTAAAGAATTTTAAAAAACCACCGGGTTGCTGCACATAAACCTGTCTCAGCCACTGATCATCTCCTCATCCATCCAGCCCTTCATTTCACTCTGGCTGGAAAAGTCTCTTTAGGGAACGCTTTTCTTTTAAAAATCCCGACCGCGGCGGTCCCGGGTCCCGCTCCCCGTCCGCTCCCTCGCGCTGGACCGGGTCCGCTCCCCGTCTGCTCCCTCGCGCTGGACCGGGTCCGCTCCCCGTCTGCTCCCTCGCGCTGGACCGGGTCCCGGCTCCCGGTCCGCCCCCCCCCCCCTCGCGCTGGACCCGCTCACGCTCACGCCAGTCCGAATTTCCAGACCTGTCTCAGCTTGTTGATCATCATCCCTTCATGCAGCCCCCTCTTTTCATTCGTCCTTATAATGACTCCGGCTGGAAACGTCTTATGCAAAGTTTTTCTTTTAAAAATCACCATACAGTTTCTGTCCATCAGCTGCGCCAGGCCAGCACCACATAAACCAGTAAGTGTGTGTCGCGCCGCGCCGCGAACACACCCGCGCATGTCGGGATCCGGTACCGGGTTTGTAACCGACAGATTTGGCTGCAAATTTCGGAGGGTGAAGCTGATCCAACCTAAGACGTACCCCAGAAATCTCTGCTCCCAAAGCGGCCAGGAACCAGGTCGATCGGACCGCTTTGGGAACCAGGAAGTCGGCTGCAGCAGCGCCCATCACCACGCTGCTCCAGCCGCTGCTTTAACCGGGGAAAGTCACCGGTTCCGACCGGCTGGGACCGGAGGAACCCACATGGACTTGTAGTAGGGGCTCCCGGGGAAAGAGCACCGGCATTTCAGCCGGATCTGCAGCGGGGATGCGGCGATCGGACCCGCAACCCCACGGCAGGTGCGATCGGTTCCGACATGCAAAACACACGCGCGCTGCAGAACACTCACACACAAGTGTGCTTATTTAAATAGAGCGGAGCAAAACTTAGTTTGATTGTATTTTATTTCACTTTACACATCAAGCAAATCCTTAAAAGTCTTCATCATCCCTTTACCGTTCTCATGCTGGCCGGCCTGACATTACCGTAATTCAGGTAATAGACACGGCGCACCGTTTCTTAAGGCGCCCGGCACATTAAAAAAAAAAAAAAAAAAAAAAGTTGCGCCTTATGGTCGCGAAAATACGGTACATGGAACATAAACAGAAAATCACTCTAGCTTCAGAGGAAAAAGGAACAAAAAAGAAAATAGAAAACAACAAAAAACCTCTCTTGGAGGAAACCGACAAGAACTATGGCAATGACTGTGATCCCAAACTGTGAAGGCTGGGGTGAAGCACATGAACCGAGACGAACACACTGGCACAAGACCAAGGGAGACGCAGATTATATGAACACATGAGGGTAATGAGGAGCAGGGGAACACAATAGAGAATCAGGGAAGACAATCAGATCTGTGACACATGAGGAAGGGAAAGTGACCTGAAACGAGAGGAGAGTTACTACTTTCAAAATAAAACAGGACATGATAAAGACAAAAGAGCCAAGACAAGACAACCCCACCACGGTGTGACACACACAGTGGTGCAGAGTTGCTCCAGGTGCCTCCCCGCGTTCGTCTCAAATCCAGACACATCTGCTTCATAGTCTAATGATTATTATTATTATTACCTTACTGTTAGCCCGAAGAGAAAAAGCCGTCATCGTCCGCGGCCTGAGGTCATTCGCAGAATCTACCTGCATCCGCTTCACCCCCCGTCGCCGGCAGAGGAACTTTGTGGACATCCAGTGTCGCTCTGGGTGAGGAAAAGTACACAAATAAAAGCATCCTATGACCTAAGCACTCATTTTTCTGTCACAGGTATGAGGTGTTAACCGTTCACCTCTTTCAGGTGTTACTCATACATTGGATGTCGCGGTGGTGGTCAGGTGGTGTCGCTGAATCGCCGGGGGTGTATCTACCATCAGATCGTCCAGCACGAGATGCTCCACGCGCTGGGCTTCCGCCACGAGCAGTCCCGCTCCGACAGGGACAATCACGTTCGCATCCAACTGCGGAATGTGATACCTGGTGGGTCACACTGCCTTACAGTCGCACGGTTGGGAAAAGCTCTTTGGTAAAAGAGGGGGGTGGTATTCTAGTGGATACAGAGGTGGGCTTGGGTCTGAAGGTCCCAGGTTCAACCCCCAGAATGGCAACCAAGATGAACCACCTTGGGCCCCTGAGCAAGGCCTTAACCCTAATTGCTCCATGGTGTGTGTCTCAGATGAAAGTCGCTTTGGATAAAAGCGTCTGCCAAATGACAGTGGTAGTGGTAGTAGCCTTGCTTTGGACTTGCTCGGATTGGTTATTGATCACTGCATTTGGTAATGTGTCTTTTGCCTTCTCGCAAATAGCTGTTGCTGATATATGTGCCTTAGTCTTCCCATGCTCAAAAACTTCTTTCCTTAAGGCCCTTTTTTGTTTTGTTGTGTCTGTCGCAGAGGACGTAACAGACCCTGAGACCCATTCCTTAGCCAGTTTCATGCCCGCAGTTTTTTCTGGACCCAATGATCCGACCTTTTTACATATTTCACAGCCCAAACCTGTCTTGTCCATCGTAAGCCACGGGTAATAGCCTCTTTTAGCTTTTAGCCTTGCTGACTGAGTGCTGTGCATCTCTCTGCAGGAATGAAGCATAACTTCCGGATGGTGGCAACGAGGAACCTTGGCACACCCTATGATTACGGCTCTATCATGCACTATGGAAGGTAACGCCGAGCGCTCGCCTAGCGTTGTCCTGCAACATAACTCAAAACAAAAATAAAACGCACACCGAACAATGTTTAAAAAGGGTTTTTGTATCCTAATCCTCCCGACATGCCTTGTTTCAATCTAAGTGACTGCAATGAACTGAATCAAACTGAATAATAAATACATTTTTTCATTAGTAAGGATTAAGTGGTTGACCTCGGTTGCAACCAGGGGCTTGAACCTGGGTCCTCCAGACTCCAGCTCTCCTCTGTAACCACTAGGCTCCGGGACATCGCTGGCCCTTCGGCAGCATCAGCATGGCCTAGCCATCGTAACATTTGTGCACTTCTCTCCAACTCTGTTTACGGATGATCACACAAAGAATTAGTAGCCTTGTTTCAGCATTATGTCTCTCGTTTCTGAAGCCCAGAAACACATCAAACTAAGCTGTTCATCTATGACACAGGTACGCCTTCTCTAAAAACCAGCAGCCGACCATCGTGCCCATTCCCAACCCGAATGTGGCCATAGGCAGAGCCACCCGCATGAGTCGCATGGACATCCTGAGGGTGAATCGCCTTTATAAATGCAGTATGTATTGCTTTTAATAACTGCTCTATCTCCAAGTATAGGTTTTTTCAGGACTGGTGAGATGCTGGACTCTAAACTACATCCAACACCAGTCAACAGACAATAAATGCCTCTCCTTCACAGCTGCTTCCTTCCACTACCTTCCTCACTCACTTGTCCTTTTCTCATGAATCTGTATCTTTCATGAAGCACTTTATTTCTTAATTGATCCAAAGTTTTTGGTGAGACAAATCAAAAGAAAAAGACGCCTTGAGAGCAAGTTTTCAAAGCTTCCTTGTCCAGTATCCTCGCTAAAACTCATGATGTGGTGGATTTTAAATGCAACCACCATCTTTTCCAAACTGGCAGGATGTGTTTAATTTCGGGCCACAGCAGCAGACTTTGGATAACTCCCTTTTTTTGTTTTATTTACATGCAATATATTGATTTGAAAAGCACCTAACATTTAAGAATAATTTTACAAAAATACATAAAAGATGCCTGAACCAATTCATTAGGGTGTTAAAAGTGTTACCACACAGAACACACGCGTACACAAATGTGTCCGAGAACTGTGGGTTTTGTTGACGAGCTGCGAGAAAGAAACTAAGAAGGACTACGCCTCTTTTGTAATGTATGTGTAGATGCAGAAGGACTACGCCTCTTTTGTAATGTGTGCCTTCTGGTGAAGAATAATATAAAATCCAGTTCAGAAGTCCGCTGTGGGATAGTGGGTTTTATTTAGTAAGCCGGCGGTGAGCAGACCGACACAGATCGGGTCTGAGTTGGTGTGCTGACCCAGAGTGGTCGGAATCATGACTTTTTATACAGTAAGTTCAAAGCACAAAAGGCAGGAATAAACAAGCCAAGTGAGAGACAAAAAGCAATTTACAGTCAGATGTGATCTGTGGCCAAATGCCGTTATCGGGCATTTGGCATGACTGTCACTAAGTTGTAAATTACCCCTATAGGGTGTTCTCGTGATTAGAGTCTGTGGCCAAACGAGTTGGTATTAACATATCAGTCAGTCAGGAACTTCGTCATATGGCATTCCCGTGGTTCAAGTGTTTGTTGAGGCGAGTTCAAAGGTGTCGTCCCTGCAGGGGGTAGGAAGCTGGAGTTTCACGTCAGCCACGGTGTCACAATGCCTCATCACTTCTCTAGGAGAACTGGCACCTATGTGTCTGTCATGCGGGGTGGGGGGGTCTGACCCATTCCTATATAAAGAATTCAGACCACATATGGCCTCAGACTCACCGTCCAGCCTGCGGGCTGCACGTGACTCTCCTGGTGCGCACCAGTTAAAATAAACTTTGATAATCTCAAGCTCACCGGTGTTGTAGTTTTGTTAAGGATCAGTACTTTACTTTGTGCAATTTATAACATTTCCACAACACCTCCAACTCCTTTGCAAATATTTTGCAGTCTCATGTACAATGAAGCAATTTCCTCACGATTGTTTCTTTTTTATTCAGAAACTGCAGGAACAAATTCACCCTTCGATAAGGTGATACCTGAGCCAAGAACGCAGTTCCTAGAGGAGTGAAAGTAAGTTAGCATGTGACTTTTCTACCTTAACACCGCTAGAAATGTTGTTTCTGCAGATACGTACTGTTTCGTCAATGACAAATAGTTACTGACACAATTTCATATCTAACTGATGCAGTCAGCATTCACATATTTAGGCTTTTATGACAAATATAATTTTATGACTAATATGATCTGGTTGCAGATACTGTGGAAGTTTAAGATGAATCTACCGCTTGCCATTCAGAGAACTGTTTGTTGAATAGCTGTATATTTTTCAGTCATTTTGTAGCTTCTGAAAGTCTCTAACTTAAGACTGCAAACGCGTCTGGCTTTTTTAATGCCAGTTCTTGTTCGGTTGCATGCTCTTCACTTCTTTAACACTGTGTCTTTGTTCCTGACAGGAGATCCAGAGGAAACGAACAGTGATGCAGCTCTTTACTTGATTGCAAACCCAGAGCATCCCCCGCTTGCCGAATACACTGGGATCAAATTGTTCTAAATTTACTGTTATGCTGATCTCATGAGAAATGAGTGCTGAGCATTACAACATGCATTTAAATGAAAAATTCCTTGCTAGCTTGATGCAGTACTTGATTGAATAAAAACATTCATTCTTCTACACCTCCAATGTCCTTTTTTGCATTTGTTACCATAAGATACCATAAAAATCTATTGTTTTATGACATTTACGAGAACATTAAGATTTGGATTTACTATAATAATAATAATAATTAAAGCTGCAAGCAGCGATGAACGGGCCCCCACCCTTGTGCACGTTCAGGCTGCAGTGGAAGCTTGTATGACTTGCATGTAGATTCTTCAGGCCTGGACATTTAGCGGATGACACCACCCACGACTCTCTATATCAAACCATTCAAAAGTTATGACAGAAAGTAGGAACTATCAGATATGGACCAATCAGATGAAGAGGGGCAGGGCTTAATTTGTGCCGGATCCTGCCGGAACAAGATCCGGTACCTATTTGATTGGATCCGGCCCCTCCTCTGTCAATCAAACATTTTTTAATTTCACCGTGCCGCGCTGTGACGACATCTCGGCTTGTCTAATAGGAGAGAAGGGAGAAAGTTGTGTCCAATAGGAGAGAAGGTGGTGGAGGCTACGCCGACTCTTCTTCTTGCGCCGCGGAACACATACACAATGAATGGAGTTGTATCGGTTGCTGTGTGGATTATGTTCTCATTGCAAACGCACCGCTCCAGGTCTGGAATGGAAGCGAGCCGAGACCACCTCTCCTAGGAGATCTCGAATCGCGCATCCGAGCGCGATTGCTGTGTTAACATAAACCAAACCCTGTTTCAGAACAACTGCTCCAAACGGGACAGATGGGAAAGCACCCTAAATAAACTGTATCTCATTTTATCCATATTCTCTCGATGTTTTATTTCTCATTGAAGTTACTCATAGATCGCTTGTTTGTGTCTATTTCGGATGCATTTAATCAGAAAAAAGAGAAGAGGGGAAAAAGCGACCGACAGAAGTCAGATTACGTAATAATGACGCAATCAGTTTGGGCGCTAACAGAGGAAAACAAACAGGAGGGAAACAAGAAAGTAAACTAGTTAGCTAGCGTTAAAAATGTCAAAAAGACCGTTAAACTTGGTAAGTTTTTCAGACCAGCAGGTCATTCGGACCCCAAACAGGCCAGAGTTGGTCCAGCAGAGCAGGTATGAGCATTGATGCAAACAGCACAGACGAGGCAGCAGTGACAATAGCACCTACTACTGGTGGACACAATAACCAGTACGAACGAGAAAAGGAAGATGAACAGGATAACATTGAATCAGAGAGGGCCAGTTGTTGAAAAAATGTAATCTGGATCAAAGTGATCCGGATTTGGAAATCCCATTTTATGCTATCCAGGATCAGGTAATCCGTCTTAGTTTCATGCCCGTTTTTCAAAGCAACATTGGATTGGATCACCCTGATCCAGATACTGTCAGGCACACGAGGAATGGACAAAGATGCAGACACAAAGGGAAACGGTTCAAAAGATTTATTGGAGTAAATCTGAGCAGGCAAGGATCAGGCAAAAATCTGTCGAGGGGCAGGCAAAAGTCAAGGTCCAAAAAGGCTGTCAGCGAAGGCAGAGGTACTGGCAAGGGCTTAGGCAAAAACTTGGTCTGGGGGCAGAAAAAGATCAAGAGGTCAAAGGGTCAAAAACTTGGAGAACTCACTTGGCTTGAAAGACGGCTGAAGGCTTGGAGAACACAAAACAATCTGGCATGGACTGAAGAGTGACAGAGACTTAAATGCTGTGGGTCTGATTGCACCAGAGTGATTGCAGGTGTTGCCAGGTAGGTGGGGAGGAGCCAGACACACCCACTCAACCTCAGATCGTGACAGATACACAGTTTTCAAGATTACCAAATCCGGATTACCAGTGCTCTAAATGCGACAACCCCTCCCTGTGATGACGTTTCTGATGCACCTTGAGCCTGTTGAAGAACCAGACCAACCTCTGGCTTTCTGTCAAAATGAGGGATGACTAGACGTGTAGTAAGGGAGGCAATAGTTAGAAATTATTTTTGACAGGTTCATCTCTGATGATTGTTTCTTTGATATTAATATACAGTGATGAATTACAGAAAAATTGAATATATTATTTTTGTTTGTTATTGAAATCTGTTTGGGGGATTATTTCATGGTGACAAGATAATTTTTATTTTATTTTTACTTTACTATACTGAAAGGCTTAATTGGTAGCCTATGTCACTGTAACGGTTAAACAAGTCAAGTGCAAAATATGAATAAAAGTATTTACACTAAATGATACAAATGTTGTTTTTCGACATTTTCCTCCTGAAATCCACCTTGAAATCCTACCCCCTGTTGGGATCAGGATAATCCTGTTTTTTTGGATCAAAGTTATCCAAATCCTACTGGAAAGTTTTGAACAACACAAACTGAAGGTTTGATCCAGATTAAAACTAGGATTGGATTACGTGATCTAATCCGATTTCAGAATCCTTCTTTCCCTTTTAAACAACCCATTTTCCAACTTTGATCCAATCCGATAACCAAAATCCGATCAGATTACCTTTGAACAACTGGCCCAGAGAGATGATGGAGGAGATGAAAAGGACACTACAGGGGAGACCCAGACTGCAGGGGGGATTTGGACTGAGGCTCAGTTCAAAGCTAAAAGAGGCTATTACCCGTGGCTTACGATGGACAAGACAGGTTTGGGCTGTGAAATATGTAAAAAGGTCGGGTCATTGGGTCCAGAAATAACTGCGAGAATAAAACTGGCTAAGGAATGGGTCTCAGGGTCTGTTACGTCCTCTGCGACAGACACAACAAAACAAAAAAGGGCCTTAAGGAAAAAGTTTTAGAGCAAGGGAAGACTAAGGTTCTAAAAAACTAGTTCATGCGTTTGTATCTTCTAGACTAGATTACTGTAATGTGTTATTAGCAGGATGTCCAAGTAATTTGCTGAATAGGCTCCAGCTGATCCAAAATGCAGCAGTGCGAGTGCTGACAGGAATCAGCAGGAGAGACCACGTCTCTCCAGTGTTAGCTTCACTCCATTGGCTACCTGTAAAATTCAGAATCCAATTAAAAATGTTATTACTTGCGTATAAAGCCCAAAACGGCTTAGCTCCGCATTATTTGCAAGACCTGATAGTGCCTTATGTTCCTGCCAGAGCTCCTAGAGTATCCAAATGTAGATTTGGAGGGCGGGCGTTCTGCTATCAGGCACCATTACTATGGAACCAACTTCCAATCTGGGTTAAGGAGGCTGACACCACCTCCACTTTTAAAACTAAACTTAAAACCTTTCTGTTTAGTAAAGCCTATAGTTAGTGTTTAGTAAACCTCTAGCTGGTGTTGGTAAATCTTTAGGTAGTGTAAACTCTAGTGTGTTAGAGTCAGTATTCATAGTTGCAGCTATAGAACAAGACTGCTGCTATAGGCCTACGCTGCAGGGGGGCACCGACATGATCCACTGGGCGGTGCCTCTCACCCTTCTTCTCTTCTCCTCTTCCCTTCCTCTCTTCTCCATTTAAATTTTTATTTATTATAAGTAAATAAAGTCATTTTTGTCCATCGTTCCTGTAGTTTCTTATGCCCGGCCCCCTTTTTTTCTCTTTTGTGCATGTTTGCAGGCCGGAGCTTTGGGACCTGCCTTCTGGCCTGCGGTCCCGGTCCCCCCCCCACCCCCGGTCATCCCACTGCTGCTTCCACCTGCCTGCGCAACCCCCGCCCCCCCTCTGGTCATCCCGCTGCTGCTTCCACCTGCCTGCTGTGTGCTGCTGACGTCCCCGACCCCCCAGTCTGGCCTTTGGTAGGAGGGTCCCCCCTTATGATCCAGGTCCTGCTCAAGGTTTCTTCCCTCCTAAAGGGGAGTTTTTCCTTGCCACTGTTTGGCTTAAGGCTTTTCTCCCACTAGGGGAGTTTTTACCTGCCATTGTTTATGTTATAATTGCTAGGGGGTCATGTTCTGGTCTCTGGAAAGATCCTAGAGACAAATTTTGTTGTAATAGACGCTATATAAATAAAATTGAATTGAATTGAATTAAGGCACATATATCAGCAACAGCTATTTGCGAGAAGGCAAAAGAGGACACATTATCAAATGCAGTGATCAATAACCAATCCGAGCAAGTCCAAACAACTGCCAGGGTTTTCCGTACAGCATACAAGGAGGCCAAGCGCCACAGGCCAGCATACGGCTTTGAGAATGAAATAGACTGCCAGGACATGAATGGTGTGGAGATGGGGAGGATTCTCCACTCTAACGTGGCATGTTCAAACATACAACAGCACATTTCATCTGAAATGAGAAGAAAAATGCTTGACAGGATAGTTGAGTGTGCTCCAAAATATTGGACTCATGCTGGATGAGGCAACAAGCTTAAATAAAAAGAGCGCATTAATTGTGTATTTGAGGCTTCAGTTGCCAGCGATGGAAACGGCTGAAAACATATTCATTGATCTTGTCGAGCTAGATGACTTAAGTGCTGAAGGTATTGTCCACAAACCTTTGGCTTGTTTAGAGGGGGCAAAGTTAAATGAAGCCTTTCTCTCAAAAACGCTCATCGCTGAATTGCACTCTCTGTGGTCCCCGTTTATTGGCTTCGTTACCTAGTGGGGGCGGGGGGGTGGTGATCTCGTAGCCCTTGGGGTTGGGGGTCGGCTTGGGGGGTCTGGGGCGCGGGCCTCTGGTGGCCCCTGGGGGGCGGTGGGGGGGGCCGCGGGGCCCTGTCCCTAGCCGGTGGGGGCCTTGGGGGCCTGTGGGGGGGGTTACCTCATGGCGGTGGGGGGGGGTGGCTGGGGAGGGCTCGGGCGGGGGGCTGTGGCTGGGGCGTCTCCGGGCCTCCCGGGGGGGGCGGGGCCGTGGACGTGGGGGTCCCACCCGGAGGGCCCGGCCCTGCCTGGGTGGGGGGTGGCTGTCTGCGCTGGGGGGGCATTGCTGCCTTGGTCCTCCGTCGCTGGGCGGGGGCCAAGTGCCCCTGCGGATGTGGGGACTCCGGGACCCTTGGGGTGTCCGCCGGGGTGGCCTCGGGGGGGGGTGGGGCCGGGTCCGGGGAGCGGGCCTCCCCTGACCGGGGGGTGCACGGGCGGGCGCGACGGCGGGGTGGCACCATTCCCAGGTATCTATGTCTTATGTTGTCAGTATGAATGGGAGGATGTTGGACCGTTTCCCCCTCCGTCTGGGGGCTCCGGCGGCGCCGGGGGCGCCCTTGGAGGTACGGTGGGGCCCTTGCCCGGCTCGGGGGGCCGGCCCCCGTCTACTGGACGGCCGGTGGGGGGACGCGGGTGTCTTATTAGGGCCGGCTTTGCTGGTCCTGCTTCCTGGCTTCGGCCTCCGCTCCCCCTCTTGCCCCCCCTACACGATTCATACGCACATAGGCGAAAGGCGGGGGGTCCGGGCGTGGGGGGCACTGTCCCGCGGGGCCTGGCACTCCCCGCCTCACGGTTTTAACAGCAAAATAGACACTGCACATTCAACATTTTATAAATACACTTGACAAGGACACGTAGTTCGGGAGGGGGGGGGGTCGGTGTCAATCGATACTTGGCCCTCCCTCCTCCCTGTTTTTATGGCATTAATCACATGCACTCAACACAAGGGGCGGGAGGGGGTCCCACATCACCCGCGTTCCCTCACCGGCCTGGGCCTGGGACGGGTGGGTCGGGTTACCCGGGCCTGGCGGGGCCCGCCGTGCAGCCTGGGGTGCCTTCTGGCGGTGCTGGACCCCCCCGGGGAGGGGGAAACGGTGCGTGATTGTATGTCTGTGTCGGTGAGAATGCGGTATGGAAGGGTCCTGCCATGGAGGATTTGAGCCTCCATTGGCAGGACATCAAAAACTTAATAATTTATCAATATTATATTATACAAAGATCGTTATTATTATTATTATTATTATTATTATTATTATTATTATTATTATTATTATTATTATGTATAGTATATTATATTATTATTAGTATAGGTATCGGATAGGTGAATGGATGAATGAATGGGATGCCTGGGTCTGGGGCCCTCCGTTGTCGGGCCTGCGCGGGTGTCGCCTTGTTGGGGGGTTCCCTCTCTCCGGGCCCGTCTCCGGTCCCCCCCGCTGCCTCTACGGCGGGGCGCCCCTCTGGTCTTGGAGGGCCACTTTCGTGGGGGACGGGTGCGCCTGCCCGCGTCGGCGGCCGGGGCGGCTCTGTCTCTCCGGGCAGGCTGGCCCCCTGCCGGGTGGGGGTCGTTGGCCTGAAGGGTGAGGGCCTCCTGGCCGCGTGTCCGGCCCGGACCGGGTGGCCGGGGATTGCCTGGGTCGCGGTCCGCCGCCGCGGGATCCCTGGCTGCTTCTTTCCACGCCGTGGGGGCCCCGCCCGCGGGCCCCCTCGGCCGCCGCCGGGTGGGGGGGGGGGCCTCGCAGGCGGTGGGTTGCCTCCCTCCTACTTCTCCCCTCTGTGGGGTTGCCGGTGGCCTGGGTTCCGGGCTCTTCCTTGTCGGCCTCTGGTCTCGCAGGTGGCGGGGTTGCTCCCCCCCCTCCCCCACTATAGATACACTTCAGGTGGAGCTTTGTTTGGTTTATTACACACACACACACACACACACACACACACACACACACACACACACACACACACACACACACACACACATGCATGATCATATACATACACACACACACACATAGACATACACACTGGCTTGTTCACCTGCATGCTGGCTCTCTATTTTTTGGGTTTAGGTAGCGGTAGCGATAGCTTAGCTCAGACTGCGATCAGATCTCAAGATTTAGGTCGATTGCTGTTCGTGTTTTGGATGGCTCCGTGCCGGTTTCGTGCTTTGTTTGTGGTTTTTTGTTGCAGATTTCCAGTGCTTGACGTGTGTCTCCGTGTGTTCCTGCTTCCTGGATTGGCAGTGGATGTCGTCACCCCCCCCCACCCCCCCCCCCCCCCCCCCCCCAAAAAAAAAAAAAAAAAAAAAAAAAAAACACTGGGTTTGTATGTGTATATTTATGTATGTGTATGCATATGTGTGCGTATATATATGTATATATTACATACAGTAATAATGCACATATATACACTTTTGGTTTCTACCGTCATGGTATCAATCAATAATATGTGTGCAGACAAGGTAAAAAAAAAAAAAAACGCTCATCGGCCTCACGTGCGACGGTGCTCGTCATCTTATGCTTTTGTTAACAATTTAGGACTAATGCATGATGCACTACAAGAACTGTCAGAACTGTCTCGAGAGCTCCAAAAACGAAACTGCACAATAATAATGGCACATAAAGCCATTTGTCGGCAGATCAGGGTCTTCGAGGCCATGTCACAGCGGCCGGGACGTTACAGCCAAGTGATCAAGAGGGGAATTGAAGAGAGCTCCTTCCAGGGTTTCCCTCTACACACCAGACGAGCCAGTGATAGAAACCTGGACCAGAGAGAGTTTTTCGGGAGCCTGGCACGGAATCTGGAGAAACGTATGCTGTCACAGGGGAAAGACCAAAGAGGATACAACAAGTTAATAGACGATTTAAAAGGTGCTGTACACGCAATATTGGCCACAGGATGCAGCACTGTTTGGGGAAGATGAAGTGGAGACACTCTGCCAGCAGTTTGGCATTGATAACCAGCGGAATGTCATTCTGGTATACAGAGAATACTGGGACAATGATGGGGAATTAGGCATTTGACCGTGTCCCTTGTGCCATTCTGTGGTGGGTGCTCAGTGAGTATGGAGTCCGGGGCCCTCTATTAAGGGCTGTCCGGTCTCTGTATGATTGGAGCAGAAGTTTGGTTCGAATTGCCGGCAGTAGGTCAGACTTGTTCCCGGTGCATGTTGGACTCCGGCAGGGCTGCCCTTTGTCACCGGTCCTGTTCATAATTTTTATGGACAGGATTTCTAGGCGCAGCCAGGGGCCGGAGGGGATCCGGTTTGGGAACCTCAGGATTTCATCTCTGCTTTTTGCGGATGAAGTTGTCCTGTTGGCTTCATCGGACCAGGACCTTCAGCATGTGCTGGGGCAGTTTGAGGCAGAGTGCGACGCGGCAGGGATGAGAATCAGCACCTCCAAAACCGAGGCCATGGTTCTCCACCAGGAAAGGGTGGCGTGCCTTCTCCGGGTGGGAGGAGATAACTGTGAATAACTGCGAGAAAAGATAACATTGTAGTATATGAGATGTGAATATTTTAACAGAAACAGGTAGCCTGCTTTCTAATATATATATATATATATATATATATATATATATATATATATATATATATATATATATATATATATATATATATATATATATATATATATATATATATATATATATATATATGTTTCTTTAACTGTAATGTCATTTGTTGGAGTTGTAATTTGTTAAGTTGCCACAGACACGAGAATTCAAAGAAGGACAATAAAACTCCCTTTTCTTCCATCCAGTTGTTTCAGTATATTAACATACCCAATGATATTTTCTTATCTGTTCATTCAGCTGTAATATGCAGTTCAATTCAATTCAATTCAATTCAATTTTATTTATATAGCGTCTAATACAACAGATGTTGTCTCTAGACGCTTTCCAGAGATCCAGAACATGAACATAAACATAAACATAAACATAAACATAAACATAAACCCCCGAGTAATTATTACATAAACAATGGCAGGTAAAAACTCCCATAGTGGGAGAAAAACCTTAAACCAAACAATGGCAAGAAAAACTCCCCTTTAGGAGGGAAGAAACCTTGAGCAGGACCAGGCTCATAAGGGGGGACCCTCCTGCCGAAGGCCAGACTGGGGGAGTCAGGGACGTCAGCAGCACACAGCAGGCAGGTGAAAGCAACAGCGGGATGACCAGAGGTGGGGGGGGGGGGGGGGGTGGGCGTCAGCAGCACACAACAGTCATGTGGAAGCAGCAGCGGGATGACCAGAGGGGGGGGGGGGGGGTGCAGGCAGGCCAGAACGCAGCTCCCGAGGCTCCAGCCTGCAAACATGCACAAAAGAGAAAAAAAGGGGGGCCGGGCACAAGAAACTACAGGAACGATGGACAAAAATGATAGCTATGAGATATTTATAATAAATAAAAATGGTAATGGAGAAGAGAGGCAGGGTAAAGGAGAGGAGAAGAAGGGTGAGAGGCACCGCCCAGTGGATCATGTCGGTGCCCCACTGCAGCATAAGCCTATAGCAGCATATCTACCACGAAGCTATATTTGAGACTAACTATTATAGTCTTGTTCTATAGCTGCAACTATGACTACTGACTCTAACACACTAGAGTTTACACTACCTAGAGATTTACCAACACCAGCTAGAGGTTTACTAAACACTAACTATAGGCTTTACTAAACAGAAAGGTTTTAAGTTTAGTAATAGTAATAGTCTATAGTCATTAATTACTAGTCAGTAATAGTCTATAAACCATGAAACAGTCACAGATGAAATTGCACAAGTATTTTACAACCCCAACCCCCTGGCCGCCGCTGCGCACTAGGATACAGGACCTTCTCTCTCCCTCTGACCTGCCGGAACGGTAGCCTCTCCATGTTCCGGGACCTCTTCATGGACAAATTAAGCACTGAAGAGGGGGGGCGCGCCTGGTTTGGTAACTTTTGGGGCACGTTTAGGGGGAAAAATGCCCTCATTTCGTCGGAAGAAGGAAAAAAAATCCTATAGATACAATAGGGCCTTCGCACTGTAAGTGCTCTGGCCGTAATAATAATAATAATAATAATAATAATAATAATTACTTGCACTTATATATCGCCTTTCAAGGAACCCAAGGTCGCTTTAAAGGAAAAGAAAACAGGAAAACAAAAAACTAAAACATTAAAGCTGTAAGCAGCGATGAACGGGCCCTCGCACTCATGGCTACCGCCCCCATAAGCATATCAGAAACGACACCACCCACGACTTCCTATGTCAAACCATTCAAAAGTTATAGCAGAAAAAAGGGACAACCAATCAGAAGAAGGGGCGGGGCTAATTCAAGCCAATGAAGGTCAAGGACTCAATACAGAATCTGATGATACCACCCACGACTCTTTTTGTCAAACCATTCAAAAGTTATGGCAGAGAATAGTATTCTAGGGGGCGCTGTCGAGCCGTTAGGCCACACCCATTAATGCAAACCATGAAATATCAAATTTGTCGCCAGGCCTGGCTTGCATGCAAAATTTGGTGACTTTTGGAGAACTATCAAATATGGACCAATCAGATGAAGGGGGGCGCGCTTTTTGGCATCTAGCGTCGCCACGGTAACACTTTTGAAAGAGAAAAGTAATGCGCGTAGTCGCAGGGTGGAGACGCACATTTTGATGTATAACACACTTGGGGGCACGTTACGGTTCGGGCCGTATTAACTGCCGAAGGAATGGCATAAATTGCGCCAAAGTGACACGATTAATTCAAAATGGCTGACTTCCTGTTCGGTTTCGGCCATGGCGCCAAGAGACTTTTCTTTAAGTTGTGTACTGATACAGGTGTGTAGCGATTTTCGTGCATGTACGTCAAACCGTATTGTGGGGCTTGAGGCACAAAGTTTTCCGGGGGGCGCTGTTGAGCCATTTTGCCACGCCCATTAATGCAAACCATGAAATATCAAATTTATCGCCAAGTCTGGCTTGCATGCAAAATTTGGTGCCTTTTGGGGAACTATCAAATTTGGACCAATCAGATGAAGGGGGGGTGCGCTTGTTGGCGTCTAGCGTCGCCACGGTAACACTTTTGAAAGAGAAAAGTAATGCGTGTAGTCGCAGGATGGAGACGCACATTTTGATGTATAACACATCTGGGTTCACGATACGGTTCGGGCTGTATTAATTCTCGAAGGAATGGCATATATTGCTCCAAAATTACGCGATTAATTCACAATGTTCAAAATGGCCGACTTCCTGTTCGGTTTCGGCCATGGCGCCAAGAGACTTTTCTTTTAGTTGCGACATGATACAGGTGTGTACCGATTTTCGTTCATGTACGTCAAAGCATATTATGGGGCTTGAGGCACAAAGTTTTTTCTGTCTGAACCAACCAGATGAAGGGTGGGCGCGCTTTTTGGCGTCTAGCGTCACCACGGTAACGCTTTTGAAAGACAAAAGTAATGCGTGGTGTCGGAGGATGGAGACGCACAGTTTGATATATAACACACTTGGGGGCACATTACGGTTCGGGCCGTATTAACGGCCGAAGGAATGGCATAAATTGCGCCAAAATTACACAATTAATTCAAAATGGCCGACTTCCTGTTCGGTTTCGGGCATGATCCCAAGAGACTTTTGTTTAAGTTGCCACATGTTACAGGTGTGTAGCGATTTTCGTGCATGTACGTCAAACCGTATTGTGGGGCTTGAGGCACAAAGTTGTCAAGGGGGCGCTGTTGAGCCATTTTGCCACGCCCATGAATGCAAACCATTAAATATCAAATTTGTCGCCAGGCCTGGCTTGCGTGCAAAATTTGGTGACTTTTTGGGCACGTTTAGGGGGGCAAAAAGGGCTTCCTTTTGTCAGAACAATAAGAAGAAGAAGAAGAAGAAGAAGAAGAAGAAGAAGAAGAAGAAGAAGAAGAAGAAGAAGAAGAAGAAGAAGAAGAAGAAGAAGAAGAAGAAGAAGAAGAAGAAGAAGAAGAAGAAGAAGAAGAATTCCTGCAAATACAATAGGGCCTTCGCACTGCAAGTGCTCGGGCCCTAATAATAAAAATTCCTGCAAATACAATAGGGCCTTCGCACTGAAGGTGCTCGGGCCCAAAGAAAGAAAGAAAGAAAGAAAGAAAGAAAGAAAGAAAGAAAAAATCCTACAGATACAATAGGGCCTTCGCACTGAAGGTGCTCGGGCCCTAAAAAGGCAACAGTGCGTTGAAGTTTGAGGCAGAGAGCAAAACTATGAGATAGGGTACCCTCCATGGACTCACATTTCTCACACAGAGGAGAGACTTCAGGAAATATTTTATGCAGCCTCGTTTTGGAGTAATGTAGCCTGTGCAATATTTTAAATTGAATCAAACAGTGTCGGGCATTTATAGAACAGTCATGGATGTGCTCCAAACTCTCCTCCCACACATTGGGAGGTATCAGGGCTCCGAACTCTCTTTCCCACTCTTCTTTTATCCTATCCATCCCGGGAAGGCACATTCTTTGTAGAATCGCATATAGTTGCGAGATTATGTAGCGTGGATTGGGGAACAGGTTAAATAAACTCTCTATTTTATCTGGAATTGCCTTCTCAAAATTAGGGAGGTGTGTTCTGACATAGTTCCTAATCTGAAGATATCTGAAAAACGGATTATTCTGTAAATTAAACCTTTCTTGGAGTTGCTGGAAAGAGGCAAAGGTCCCTCTATGTATAGGTTACCAACAATACAAATCCCCAATCGTTTCCAGGTGGAAAAGGCCTCGTCCAAAGCTGATGGTGTGAAAGAGGGGTTTGCAGTTATAGGCAACAGAAATGAAACTGCCTTAAAATTAAAATGATTCCTTAGTTGTTTCCAAATCTTAGTTAAAGCGTAAATTACAGGGTTATGTTTAAAACAAGATCTATTGACTGGGACAGGAGATAGTACAACAGCTCTAATAGAATGAGGTAGACAGTCTTCTCGTTCCATCTCTAGCCCGTCATAGGGTATCGCGTTGTCATCTAACCAATATACCATAGAGCGTATTCCAGTGGCCCAGTAATATTACTGGGCCACTAAATGCCAGTAAAATTAGGCAGTGCTAGACCCCCATTAGTTTTGTGTTTACATAGACGATCCTTCTTTATTCGGTCTCTTCCCTCCTAAAGGGGAGTTTTTCCTTGCCACTGTTTGGCTTAAGGCTTTTCTCCCACTATGGGAGTTTTTACCTGCCATTGTTTATGTAATAATTGCTCGGGGGTTTATGTTTATGTTTATGTTCATGTTCTGGATCTCTGGAAAGCGTCTAGAGACAACATCTGTTGTATTAGACGCTATATAAATAAAGTTGAATTGAATTGAATTGAATGATAGTTTACAGCAGGGTCTTCAACCCTGGTCTTCGGGACCTCCTGTCCTGCATGTTTTAGATGTTTCCTGGCATCATCACACCTGATTCTAATTAATGGTCGTCATCAGCTTGTCGTCCAGACAGTCATTTATATCAGGGTGCTGAAGCAGGGAAACATCTATAACATGCAGGACAGGAGGTCCTGAGGACCAGGGTTGGTAACCACTGGTACAGCCTGGTGAACAGTTTTAGGATAGGGGGGCGTTTCATTCGTACTTCTCACCTAAACATATTGAAATGAACTGAATTTGAACTAGTTCATGAGAAGTAGGAACTTGCACAACACTGATATATATATAAATATGCCTCAGGTTTTTACCAGCACGGTATTAACCATTAATAAAGTCCGGCCTCCCGGACTGAAGTGGTGTTCACCGAGGACACAAACATGTCTGCTTCAGAGAGGATGAGCAACTAACTGAGGTCCCTGTTGGCTCTGGCGAGCAGCTCACTGACCGACAGCTCCTTGGAGGTGTCTCCCTCAACGGCAGCAACGTCTGCACGGCATATTGAGGGAGATTTCAGCGGTGTTGTGCAAGTTCCTACTTCTCATGAACTAGTTCAAAGTTCAGTTCACATAGTTTAAAAATGAACAGTTCATATTTCACCATTTTCACTTTGGTGAAATAGTTCACTAGTTCAAATTCAGTTCACTTACACTCTCACTTCTACTTTCACCCCTGATTACACGCCGGTGTCTCATGCCGACTTCTTCTGTGGCACTTATGCGGTCTTCTGCCTCCGTGGTTCTTTTTTCAAGTTTAGTCATTTATTCTTTGAGTCTGTAACTGGGGTTATTTTATTTTTGTATTTATTTTAATTCATTTCCTAGGGTCCTTAAACACCACACACGCAAGCCCAAGTGTTGTGTACGATGTGATGCTAGAAATTCCCACTGTCCGTGAACGCACCTCGTGCACAGACGTTAGCTGCCTGCCACATGCGGCCAAACACAGACACAGAAACTCGTCTCTCTGCAAGCTGCGCAAGCAGCACGGACAGGTCTGTAGTTGTGAAAATATAGTTTTATAGTTGGAAGTAATGATTATAAACCGATTATAAACTGATACACTGACATTTTTTCCGTCAGAGAGGAAGTGCTAAGCAGTCAAATTAAATGTGGAAGTGAACTCCATGCGGAACCCTAATTGGTGTTTCCATCAAGATATGTTGTGTGTTATTTTGCAACATGATGTGTAATGAAGAAAAAACAGTCAGGATATGACCTGTAACACGGAGAGGATATGAGGACATAAGTTTTGCTGTTCATGCTGTCGGCCAAACCATGGCCTAGAAGCTAAGCTAAGACCTGCTAAGTCTTTGTTCACGCAGGTGGAAGGTTAAAGGTGAAGGTTTATATATTTTAAATGTGAAAGGCCTGATTGTATGTTAAATTGGGATGTTTATATGTAATTCTGTACAGATGTAGGTTTAAAAATAGTTCATTTTTGACTTTATGGTAATATTTTCCTGCACACTTGTGTAGGCTGTTTTTTTTCGAGGGAAGATGTCACCGGTATAGTGGAGCTGTCCCTCCTGTGATCCAGAAATCATCCCGCTGCTTGAGGGTGCCTTCATCCTGTCAGGACGTGGATTTGTGGATGCTGCACTGTTCCCAGGGACAGTAAGGACAAAATCAGAAGAATCTAAGGAGTTTAATATTTTATTTCAATACTTGAAGTGACGTCATAAGCTGTTGGAAATGAATAAGAAGAGACAATTAGAATTGTGTGTTTCAATAAATTTGTGTCTTATCACATTTTCTTTTAAAGAAGTGGTTGAGTGTGTTTTATGTGGGCTGGAGTTATTGAATTGCTACTTCCAATCTCCCTTCCTGAACCTGTGAGAATTTAGAGCTGAGTGAACCTGTGATTAGCTGTTGGTGTTTTATATTTTTGGATATTGTAGATTAAATATTGAACGCCAAGGTCAAGAGTATAGAATCCCTACTAAAGGGGACTACAAGACACAGGTTACAAAAGTGGTGGCCCGTACGGGGAGATTGGATTCCAGTAGCCACTTGATTTTCCATCCCACATTTCACACTGTTTTGAGTTATTAGTTCACCAAGTTTAGATATGGATATTTGCAACCGTTTTGATGTTGACGGTCAGTGTTCCCTTTATATAACGGGTGTCAAGGGAGATTACACACATGAAGAAATAGCTGGTGAAGTAAATGGAGAAATATCTAAGATAGTCAAGATCCCTGATGAGTCAGGACAACCAGAGGGCAGAGTCCTGCTCCAGTACGTATCTGACAAGGCAATCTCTAAAATAGACCCCATTACCTTAGGTACCATACCAAGTCCCAAAGACCCTGCTGTGGTATGGTCTGTGAGAACTATACACGATGTCTGTCAGGAAGAAATAGGCAGAGAGATAGCCCGTAAGTACCTGGATGAACTGAGCTCTGTAGCAGGCAGTAGCAGGGCAGGGTTCTTAAGTATCCTTCAGAGCGAGTTGCAAAGGAGTCAAGATGCTACATCACCTCTACACAGTAGTGACACACAGCAACATGTAACTCAAAGTAGTAGCACTCCTTATCATGACATTACACGAGATGACAATAGTGAACCAGCAGAAGCCACACGTGTTCAGGGTGCTACAGCTAGCGTGCAAGCGAGCCCAGTTCACATTGATGAGAACCTCTTTAACCCACCTCAGATCCAAAAGGTGATTGTAGAACATGTCATCCGAAATGAGTCAACTGCTCCATCATCCACACCCGTTAGAATGCGTACCTTTTCCGGCCGCATGCCAAGGCCTAATGGTGAAGTCGACTATGATCCCAAGTTGATCTCCTCCTTGCTGATCCTTCCTTGAATGACGCTTACAAGGTCAGAAAAATCCTTGAAAGCTTGCTGAGTCCAGCTGTTGATGTTGTAAAACCTTTGGGATCTCCTCACCTCCAAGTGCTTATGTTACACAACTTGACTCTGCTTACGGTGTTGTGGAGGATGGAGAGGAGCTATTTGCAGCATTTCTCAGCTCCAACCAAAACAATGGAGAAAAACCTTCAGTGTACTTGAACAGACTCCACAGTCTCATCACAAGGGCAATTTCTAGAGGGGGAGCCTCATCTGAAAGGTCCAACGATCATTTACTCAGACAGTTATGTAGGGGCTGTTGGGACCAGAGCATTATTATAGGTCTGCAGTTAGAGTGCAAAAAGAGCAGCCCACCTTCATTCCCTGATTTTCTCCACATGTTGAGAACTGAGGAAGATCGCCGTTCAGCTAAGCTAGATAGAATGAAGAAACATTTAGGTGCTACAAAAGCTACTTCACATGCCCATAACATTTTTAATTTGCCCTCCTATGATTGTGAGCCTGTCCCAACACCAAACATGAAGCAAGATGGAGCCTCAAACCTTGAAAAGAAAGTTAGTGAGTTAACTAAACAAGTGGAAAGGTTAAGCCAAAGGTCATTCAACCCCGCTCAGGACACTCAGGAGCTGTAACCCCAGATGACCTCCGTCCCAATGAACTGATCAATGGCACTGAGACACAAGGGACAATTATGACACAGACAACTAATGATGAGGCAAAGCAACTCATACCCCCAGGACTTATAGGTCCTCGTTGTGCAGCCTCACCTTTCCTGGAAGGTACCCAATGTGAGTCCATTATGGACACCGGGTCACAAGTCACAACAGTTTCTGAGCGCTTTCATAGAGACCATCTATCTCACCTACCGATCCATCCAATTCGTGCTCTCCTGGAAATTGAGGGAGCTGGTGGACAGCATGTTGCCTATCTTGGCTACATAGGAGCTCATGTTACCTTTCCCCAGCGTATCACTGGCAGAGATGAGGACCTAGATGTGTTAGCACTTGTAGTCCCTGATTGTAATTTCAACCGTAGATCAACCCTGCTGATCGGTACGAATGTTTTATTACCACTATATGAGCACGTTCTTGAACGAGATGGCCCAAAGTTCATTCACAAACTCAATTCAAAGGACTTTGTAAAGATATTCCACCACATTGCCCAGATGCAGGAGACTGACAACCACTCATGTCTCGTCAGGTTACATGGAAATGACTCCATCACTATTGCTCCAAAACAAAAGTTCTGTGTCATGGGTGATGCCAGGCCGAAAAAGAACAGCCAGAGTACATTCGTGCTTGAACCACACGAACACCATGGGTTGCCAGGGGGCCTTTTCCTTGAAGCTGCTCTGATTGATATCCCTGTTAAATCAAGCAGCAGGGTTCCTGTTGTTCTGCGTAACCTGGGTGAACACAGTTTTACTCTGCAACCAAAATGTATCATTGCCCAAATCTGTGCAGCTCAGCACATCACACCACTTAGAGATGAACAAAGGATGTCTCCTCAAGACAAGCCTGAGAGTGACGATCTCCAGTTTAACCTTGACGATTCACCAATCCCTGAACAATTTAAAGAGTGCATTGTCAACAAGCTTAAGTCAATCCCAGAAATCTTTGCTGTGGACAGCCTATCATATGGTCATACTACCACAGTGAGGCACCACATTAGGCTGAGTGATGAAACACCAATCAGGCTATGCATTGGCTACAGGAAGGTAAATACTCGAACCATCAGAGATGCATATGCCCTCCCGAACATTGAAATGACATTTGCGGCCCTCAGCGGTGCCAAATGGTTTTCTGTAATGGATCTCAAATCTGGTTATTATCAGGTTGAAATGGCTGAAGAAGATAAGCCCAAAACCGCTTTTGTGTGTCCCCTAGGCTTCTTTGAATTCAACCGCATGCCACAGGGTGTCACAAATGCTCCCAGCACCTTCCAACGCCTCATGGAGAAGTGTGTTGGTGACCTGCACTTAAATGAGGTACTTGTGTTTCTGGATGATTTAATTGTGTTCTCCGATACATTAGAAGAACACCAAGCACGGCTCATGAAGGTGCTGAACCGTCTAAAGGACTATGGCTTAAAACTGTCTCCAGAAAAGTGCCATTTCTTCAAGTCCTCAGTTAAATACCTTGGTCATGTGGTTGATGCTCAAGGAGTCCACACTTACCCTGACAAGGTGTCTGCCTTGAGAGACTGGCCTCGCCCTTCTACCAGGAAGGAGTTGAAGTGTTTTTTAGGCTTTGCTGGATACTATCGACGCTTCGTCAAAGGGTATTCCCAGATAGCCAAACCTCTGAACTACCTGAAAGCAGGCTACTATCCACCAAAGAAAAGGGGCAAAGCATACAAGAGAGACCACCCCAAATCTCTTTTCAGCCCTGATGCACTCTTTGGGGAGGAATGGACACTCGAGTGCGAGAACGCATTCCAAACTCTCATCGAGAAATTGACATCCTCACCTGTCCTTGCCTTTGCAAACCCACAACTACCGTATATCTTACATACTGATGCTTGTCGTGAAGGCTTGGGGCTGCTCTCTACCAAGAGCAGGAGGGGAAGCTTAGAGTTGTCGCGTACGCCAGTCGAGGTCTTTCCAAAAGCGAGATGAACTATCCTACCCACAAACTAAAGAGTTTTTAGCTCTAAAATGGGCTGTTAGTGAGAAGTTCCATGATTACCTTTATGGTACAAGCTTCACTGTACTTACAGACAACAACCCCCTCACATATGTGCTAACATCTGCAAAGCTAGATGCTGCTGGACATCGTTGGTTGGCTGCCCTTTCCACCTACCAGTTCACCATCAAATATAGAGCAGGGCATGCCAACGGTGATGCAGACGGGTTATCCCGCCGGCCTCAAGACCCACCCAGAGAAGACAAAGCTTTCCTTGAAGAGAGGGAAAGAATTGAGGATATGAAAAGACGACTCTTGGATTCAAGAGATGACATGAGTCATGAAGTGTTCTCCGCCTTATGTCAACGCCATCTCATAGCAGTTGGGTGTGAACACCATCATAATCCAGAAAAACCTAATGCAGCAGAATCTCTGGTTATCGACCCTTCCTTCGTACTTGGTGTCTTTGGTGAAGACACATTGCCATCCATGACAACTTCTGATTGGTGTAATGCTCAAAAGCATGATCAATCTATCTCTCGGGTTATCACCTTTTTGGAGATAGGGGTAAAACCCAGCTTTAGAGAAACAAATCTTGAACAATCCGATGTCAAACTCCTTCTCAGGGAATGGAAAAGACTTGAACTCAGGGACGGTGTACTGTACAGGAGATGGGTAGAGCGAGGCAGTCATGTCTACCAGTTAGTCTTGCCTGAGCAGTTCAGAGAACAGGAACTATAGGGAGTGCATGATGATGTCGGCCATCTTGGTTTTGAGCGTGCTTTACACCTTGCTCGTGCCAGATTCTACTGGCCAAGAATGGCCAGAGCCATTGAAGAAAAATGCAAAAAAATGTGAGCGCTGTTTCAGAAGGAAGGCAGTGCCTCAAAGAGCTGCACCCTTAGAAAACATCTCTGCTACGTACCCACTTGAACTTATGTGCATAGATTATCTGTCCATTGAGCCAGATAATAGAGACACTAGAAAAAGTGTTAGTTATCACTGACCACTTTACAAAATTTGCTGTCGCGGTGCCAACTAAGGACCAAAAAGCAAAGACTATTGCAAAAGCCTTGTGGGAAAATGTTATTGTCCACTATGGATTCCTTAGTCGTCTGCTCAGTGACCAGGGCAGAGACTTTGAATCGCAGACTATCAGAGAGCTCTGCACACTGATAGGAGCTAACAAGGTACGCACCACCCCATACCACCCCCGTGGGAACCCGGTGGAACGATTTAACCGGACACTCCTGGATATGCTAGGGACCCTGGAAGAGAGAGACAAACACCATTGGAGGGACTTTGTCAAACCCCTGGTCCATGCATATAATTGCACAAGGAATGACACAACAGGCTACTCACCTTATGAGCTAATGTTTGGGAGGCAGCCCAGACTGCCAATCGACCTAATCCTAGGAATCCACCCTGATATGGGAAACCATAAGACCCACTCGGAGTATGTCAAAAGCTTTCGTCAATGCCTGCAAGAGAGCTATGCACTAGCTACTAAGAGTTATCAGAAAATGGGGGAAAAGAACAAGGCTAGATTTGACAAGAGAGTCAGGGCAGCAGAACTCTCTGAGGGAGATAGAGTTTTAGTAAGGAATGTTAACGTCAGGGGGAAACATAAACTTGCAGATCGATGGGAGCAGAGAATCCATGTTGTTGTAAAACGGATCGGAGATAGTCCCGTCTACGTAGTGAAACCTGAAATAGGAGAGGGACCTCGTCGTACATTGCACCGAGACCTCCTTTTGCCGCCTGGGTTTCTCCCTGCAAAAGTGACCCAGGAGTATGGTTTTCGCACTGACGCACCAAAGAAAATGAGACTGAGAGACAAAACAACAAAAGACACACAAAGGGATGCTGATGATCAAGAGGATGACATGAGCAGTGAGGACGATGAACCGTATCCTAGCACGCAAATGCCAGAAATTACCACTAGAGGCCCTTTCATACACATTGAAGGATATTCCACTGAACGTCAGCCACTCTCAAGGGTGTTAAACCCAGATATCCCTGCCTTTATGCCACAGAAATCTCACACTCCTTCTGAACCTAGCCAGACCCCCCCGTCAGATGTTCTTGCTAGCTCAGAGAGAAGTGGTGCTGTGACACGTCCTACTCAACACTGTAGAGCCCCTGATTACGTTGTTATATCCCAGAAGCTGATGTGACAGGCGAATCACCTGTCAGAGATAGCACAGGTCACGTCACAACAGAGCCCGCAGTTGCAGACCATGGGAATGTATCATCTGAGAGTCCAGATTCTGAGCCCTTAGAGTTGAGGCGTTCCTCTAGAGACAGGCGCCAACCTCGAAAACTCACTTATGATGAGTTAGGAGAACCTTTGATTTTGGCCATTAGTTTTTTATTTTTGTATTTATTTTAATTAATTTCATAGGGTCCTTAAACACCACACACGTAAGCCCAAGTGTTGTGTACGATGTGATGCTAGAAATTCCCACTGTCCGTGAACGCACCTCGTGCACAGACGTTAGCTGCCTGCCACGTGCGGCCAAACACAGACACAGAAACTCGTATCTCTGCAAGCTGCGCAAGCAGCACGGACAGGTCTGTAGTTCAATTCAATTTTTCAATTCAATTTTATTTATATAGCGTCTAATACAACAGAGTTGTCTCTAGACGCTTTACAGAGACCCATACCCAGAACATGAGTAGTTGTGAAAATATAGTTTTATAGTTGGAAGTAATGATTATAAACCGATTATAAACTGATACACTGACATTTTTTCCGTCAGAGAGGAAGTGCTATGCAGTCAAATTAACTGTGGAAGTGAACTCCATGCGGAACCCTAATTGGTGTTTCCATCAAGATATCCTGGTGAGTTAGCCACCTCAAAAATAGTAGGTTAGAGTCAAGTTGGTGTCACAGATGATAAGTTGTGTGTTATTTTGCAACATGATGTGTAATGAAGAAAAAACAGTCAGGATATGACCTGTAACACGGAGAGGATATGAGGACATAAGTTTTGCTGTTCATGCTGTCGGCCAAACCACGGCCTAGAAGCTAAGCTAAGACCTGCTAAGTCTTTGTTCACGCAGGTGGAAGGTTAAAGGTGAAGGTTTATATATTTTAAATGTGAAAGGCCTGATTGTATGTTAAATTGGGATGTTTATATGTAATTCTGTACAGATGTAGGTTTAAAAATAGTTCATTTTTGACTTTATGGTAATTTTTTCCTGCACACTTGTGTAGGCTGTTTTTTTTCGAGGGAAGATTTCACCGGTATAGTGGAGCTGTCCCTCATTAAATCATTAAACTGAACTCACCACTGCTCCATGTATCAATCATTAAACTGGTTTAATCAGCTCAAGAAGACAACACCACTGGCTCCAACTCATATTCAAATGTATCCACTTTAGTTATCTATCTTACTTAAAACAATATTTGATTCCATATACATACTCATATTCTCACAGAAACACTCAGCAACCCTTCTTTTTTTGTTCCTTTGACATTTAAAGAAATTGGCAGATGTGCTTTTGAGTTCAAAGCCCCATCAGACTGGAACAACTTACCCATTAATATAAGAAAACTTAATTCATTACATCTCTTTAGAAACTCACTATTTTCCAATCTCAATAAACCATGTAGTTGTTTCTAGTGGTATTGCCTTCTCATTTTATTTTTATTTATTTATTTTATATATAATGTATCTATTTCTTCATATATTGTATGATAATGATGATAATGACTATTATTAATATTAATATTGTTGTTCTTGTTGTGATTACTGCATTATATGCAGTATTTACTTGTGTTCTTCAGGTGTGGTAGGTCTTGACTGGTGTGTGGGTGGGTTTGTGTGTGAGAGCCTTATGTATTATGTGTGTTGTATGTAACTGTTTTGTATTGTGTTATATGTTTTATGTTGGACCCCCTCGAAAACGAGATGATTCATCTCAAGGGGCTATCCGTTAATAAATGTATCACTGTTATTTCACAATAATTATTGTGAAATTATTATTTCACTAGTTATTTTACAGTCATATAATTCAGGCAACAGTTCAAAAAACATTTTTAATAACACTAACCCACATCAATATCGAATCGGATCGGATTGAATCAAATGGTGATAAAAAACTGAAAACAGAAGGGTTAATACAGCATTTAACTTTTTTACTTGAAACCTTTGGGAAGCGACCGCACGGCAGAAAAGGGGCCATTCTTAAAGTGTGCTGCAGCGCATAGATGGCGGGGGAATATCAACTGGCCTATCTATCTAAATTCAGATAAAACAGAGGTTATCATTCTTGGTCCAGAGCATCTTAGGAAGGGATTAGATGGTGTTGCGATGGCTTCCAGTGCAACTGTGAGAAACCTTGGTGTTATTTTCGATCAGGATTTGTCGTTTAAACCATATGTTAATCAGGTTTGTAAAATAGCCTTTTTCCATCTCCGTAATATTGCAAAGATTAGGAAAATCCTCTCGCAGAGTGATGCAGAAAAACTAGTTCATGCGTTTGTATCTTCTAGACTAGATTACTGTAATGTGTTGTTAGCAGGATGTCCAAGTAATTTGCTGAATAGGCTCCAGCTGATCCAGAATGCAGCAGCACGAGTGCTGACAGGAATCAGCAGGAGAGACCACGTCTCTCCAGTGTTAGCGTCGCTCCATTGGTTACCCGTAAAATTCAGAATCCAATTTAAAATTGTATTACTTGCGTATAAAGCCCAAAACGGCTTAGCTCCGCATTATTTGCAAGACCTGATAGTGCCTTATGTTCCTGTCAGAGCTCTCCGTTCTGAGAGTGCAGGTTTACTTGTAGTTCCTAGAGGATCCAAATGTAGATTTGGAGGGCGGGCGTTCTGTTATCAGGAACCGTTACTATGGAACCAACTTCCAATCTGGGTTAAGGAGGCTGACACCACCTCCACCTTTAAAACTAAACTTAAAACCTTTCTGTTTAGTAAAGCCTATAGTTAGTTTTTAGTAAACCTCTAGCTGGTGTTGGTAAATCTCTAGGTAGTGTAAACTTTAGTGTGTCAGAGTCGCTCCTGTAGTTTCTTGTGCTGGCACCCCCTTCTCCTCCCTTTTCTCTCTTTTGTCCATGTTGCAGCATCCTTTGCCGGACACCGGAACCTGCAGCGTGGGAGTGAAGGGGGCAGGGTAACAGCCCGGGCAGGCGGGGGAGAAGGTTTGTCCGTCAAGACTCCTCTCCTTGGCCCTGCCCCTTTTCAACCCTTCCCCGACCCTGCACCCCAACCTGGGACTTGCTGATTGGGCCGGAGCTTCGGGAGCTGCGTGCTGGCCTGCGGTCCCCACCCCTGGTCATCCCGTTGCTGCTTCCACCTGCCTGCTGTGCTGCTGCCGTCCCTGACCCACCAGTCTGGCCCTCAGCAGGAGGGTCCCCCCTTACGAGCCTGGTCCTGCTCAAGGTTTCTTCCCTCCTAAGGGGGAGTTTTTCCTTGCCACTGTTTGGCTTAAGGTTTTTCTCCCACTAGGGGAGTTTTTACCTGCCATTGTTTATGTAATAACTGCTCGGGGGTCATGTTCTGGGTATGGGTCTCTGGAAAGCGTCTAGAGACAACTCTGTTGTATTAGACGCTATATAAATAAAATTGAATTGAATTGAAATTGAATTGGCCTGAAAAGATTTTTTCAGTTAAAAATATTTTTTTTTGCTTTAATCCCGGCACACCAGAAACCTTCTCCAAACGAGTGACTGAAGCCGACTCGTGCTCTCGGTTCATGATCCTTCACTTGCACACTGTTGATCTTAACATTTGTGGAGATATTCTTTTTCTTTAAGTTACAAAGGCTTCTCAAACATAAAAATAAACCGGTATCATTTGAGCTCTGCAAGGTTCGACAAAGGTTTTCAGTCATTCTTGAGAGATTTCTGATCAATTCTGAGAAGGATCCTACGGGGACTGATTCTGAAAGCTGATCAGCAAATCAATGCTGTATTCGTTACTGCAGTCATCACAAGCGAGGCCACCCCCCCCCCCCCCCCCCAGCGGTGGCCGAGGGGGCTCGCGGGCGGGGCCCCCATGACAAGGGAAGCGGCAGCCAGGGATCCTGCGGCAGCAGACCGCAACCCAGGCAGTCCCCGGTCACCCGGTCCGGGCCGGACATGTGGCCAGGAGGCCCTCACCCTCCAGGCAAACAACTCCCACCCGGCAAGGGGCCAGCCTGCCCGGAGAGACAGCGCCGCCCCGGCCGCTGACGCGGGCAGGACAGGAACACCCGCCCCCACGATTGCGGCCCTACAGCGCATGCATGCAATAACTTTTAATGAATGTTGCGTGTTTGATCTGTTCCGAGTCCAGAGTGAATCTTCTCAACCGCAGCAGCGACAACGTTAGCCAGTCCTCTGCTGTTAAAACTGCAGGGAACTAACAAACTAACACTGCCTGTCATGTTAGTCATTTGCCTTATTGTAAAACCTGCTACTACTAACTACTAAAGTTAAATGAATCCCTTCTCATGCATTACATTTAGATGACCATGACGAGAGATATTTATTTTATTATTAGTATTTTATATGTATTTTCCAAACAAATCCTTTTTTCTGGGGACCCCCTGGCACACCAAGGCTGGGGGCGTCTTAAGACCTCACTGTTGACCTCACTTGTATTTTGTCGTTCAAATATATAAAACAAAGTTGATGCTAATCGACCTGTTTGTTCTCCTTTTTTCCAAATGAGAATATTCGCTTCCCTATTCCTTCAGAAGTAAAATACTCCTTCACCACCTCCACTTCTTCTACCACGATGGAAAAACACGACTCCCCTTAACCCCCACTCTCCTAAAAAGCCCAATCTTCTCCTTGTTCTTGTTCCCTTCATGACGAAGTGACGGCTGCCTCAGCTGCCAGACTTGGACCAGTCCAGACCTCGACTGGAACCCAATCAGTCAGGCCCAAGTTATTTTAGTTTCCAACATTTTTGTTTTCATAAACATTTCTTATTTTTATTCATATCTTTTCATTAACAATAATTTCATGCAAAGATGTAAAAAACTGTTAATTTCAACTTTAAGGGCAACAGCTGATTGTCTGTTGACTGCATGTTTACTTGAAGTGATACGTAAATCCCTCAGCTCACATGTGAGGATGGATCATAAGTCATCATCATCATCATCATCATCATCATCATCATCATCATGGAGTATCACACACACAACACACACAGGCCAGGGAGCTGTGAGAGGCAGAAAGAGGAAGATGGAGGGGATGAAAAAAAGGTTATCAAAGTGGTTCCAAGCAGGGGTGAAAGTAGATTAAAGTTCTTGCTGGTACTACGACCCCAACCTTCATGGCTTGTTCTCCTCCCACCACCAGCTTCTTCATCCCTGAACACGCATTACATTTTTAGGCCTATAGCAAATGATTTATTTAAATGGTGTAAATAAAGGCCAGTCCGGACCAAGGATTGTCAAAGAATATTTTGTAAATGTTGACAAAACTTTCAAAATCATAACAATTTGTTTTGTTTCAAATTAGAATAAATTTACAGTTACAATCATCGGCAGCTGAACAGTTAACAAGTCTTTCTTTGAATTTTCAGAACATTGGGCACATAAATGAAAGAAGAGATGATGATGAGTAAAATGTCTCAAAATGTCTCTTACAATGCGTGCATTGAAATGGAAGATAACTTCTTAAGCATTTTTTTATCAAAGCAAAACACTTAAAACATTTAAAAAAACATTACTTCAAAATTTTTGCCGCTTTTTTCTTTTTTTTCCTGAAACGAGGAATGAAAACCAATCACAATTAAAGCTGCAAGCAGCGATGAACGGGCCCTCCACCCTTGTGCACGTTCAGGCTGTAGTGGAAGCTTGTATGACTTTCATGTAGATTCTTCAGGGCTGGACATTTAGCGGATGAAACCACCCACGACTCTCTATATCAAACCATTCAAAAGTTATGGCAGAAAGTATGAACTGTCAAATATGAACCAACCAGATGAAGGGTGGGCGCGCTTTTTGGCATCTATCGTTGCCACGGTAACGATGTATAACACCCCTGGGTGCACGTTACGGTTCGGGCCGCATTAACTGCCGAAGAAATGGCATAAATTGCGCAAAATTACACAATTAATTCAAACTGGCCGACTTCCTGTTTGGTTTCGGCCATGGCGCCAAGAGACTTTTCTTTAAGTTGCGACATGATACAGGTGTGTACCGATTTTCGTGCATATACGTCAAAGCGTATTGTGGGGCTTGAGGCACAAAGTTTTCTAGGGGGCGCTGTTGAGCCATTTTGCCACACCCATTAATCCAAACCATGAAATATCAAATTTATCGCCAGGCCTGGCTTGCATGCCAAATTTGGTGCCTTTTGGGGAACTATAAAATATGGACCAATCAGATGAAGGGGGGGTGCGTTTGTTGGTGTCTAGTGTCGCCACGGTAACACTTTTGAAAGAGAAAAGTAATGCGTGTAGTCGCAGGATGGAGACGCACATTTTGATGTATAACACATCTGGGTTCACGATACGGTTCGGGCTGAATTATCGCCATCTTGGATGGGTATCCATTGCATTTATTTCTACTGAGGAAGGTTTTATCCCCAACTATAATCATCCATAACGGCGTCTATATTCTCGTCTATATTCGTCTATATTCTCCGTCGGCGTCGGAGAATATGCAGCTCCCTGCCCCCACGGGATTTATTTAGACTCAATTTATTTTTCATTTACTATTAATTTTTGTGAATAATTTACCCATCCAAATGATGTCAAATGAGTGAGAGTGAACTTTGTAATATGATAAGTCCTCTTGGCTTCCTATTGTTCATTTTTCATTGACTGTTTTTTGTTAACCGTAACGTACACCCAGGTGTGTTGTACATCAAAATGTGGTCTCAATCCTGCGACGACGCGCATTACTTTTCTCATTCAAAAGCGTTACCGTGGCAACGCTAGATGCCAAAAAACGCGCCCCCCCTTCATCTGATTGGTCCATATTTGATAGTTCCCCAAAAGTCACCAAATTTTTCACGCAAGCCAGGCCTGGTGATAAATGTGATATTTCATGATGCATTAATGGGCGTGGCCTAATGGCTCAACAGCGCCCCCTAGAATACTTTGTGCCTCAAGCCCCACAATACGGTTTGACGTACATGCACGAAAATCGCTACACACCTGTATCATGTCGCAACCATATTTGATAGGTCCTACTTTCTGCCATACATTTTGAATGGTTTGATATAAAGAGTCGTGGGTGGTGTAATCGGACTTGATTTTGAGTCCTTGAACATAATTGGTGCAAATTAGCCCCGCCTCTTTTTCTGATTGGTCAATATGTGATAGTCCCTATTCTCTGCCGTAACTTTTGAACGTGTTGTGATAAAGACATGTGGGTGGTGTCATCGGATTCGGTATTGAGTACTTGACCTTCATTGGCCTGAAATAGCCCTGCCCCTTCTTCTGATTGGTGAATATTTGATAGTCCCTATTTTCTGCCATAACTTTTGAATGGTTTGATATAGAGAGTCGTGGCTGGTCTCATCCACTAAATGTCCAGGCCTGAAGAATCTACATGCAAGTCATACAAGCTTCCACTGCAGCCTGAACGTGCACAAGGGTGCGAGGGCCCGTTCATCGCTGCTTGCAGCTTTAATTCATTATTGTTTTTTAGGTTATTGCAAGATTGTTTCCCAAGCAACTGCATACCGCCACCCAGGCCACAGTTTGGAGAAGTAAGTGGGCAGGGTTTTGCAACTCCTCGCCCTTGTGTTTGAGGTTGTGAAAATGTGAAGGGCGTGATATTATAACGATACTAAACGTTTGAGCATCCTTTTATGTCTCTGAACACAGATCTGCATAAACAACATTAGGCTTAAGTCTTAATCATCCCAAACCAGTTTTTCTTACGTTTTCTAATGATTCATAAGAAAATAAGATCATTAGAAAATAATTTAATTTCACCCTTTAATGCCTGACATAAGAAATAAAGCATGGGAAATCTTTTCTTTTTCTTATTCGAGTGTTTTTTTATATATTCAAATCAAAAATGCCATCAGGTTATCTTTAACAGTCTCTAAATAATATTTATTTTGTCATCATGAATACATTAGGTAATGTGTACTTTTTAATTAATTTGTTTTATTTATTCATCTTATTAATTTTACATAGAAATGGAAAGTTTTATTGTATTTATTCTACAGATAAATGGAAGACTGTTAGTAGCAAAACTGCAAAAGTGATAAACGCTGCACTCAGATTGAAACGCTGTAGTAAATAACACTGTGATGAATCTCATCCTCAGCAGTAACGGTGGACAGTTTAGTAAAGTCCGAATTCAAAAAGTGTACTGAGAATTCAGAGCACTCCCTCTTTTAAGTAATAACTGCCACTTCCAGTCGAGTTTTGCCATATTAGGATGAAACCCAGCTGGCGTTGCACCTATATAAGTCTGAGCACTTGTGTTTCCTCTCAGCGTTGTGTTGGCGTTCTCCTGCTGTTCCAGCATCAGTCATGATCCTCCTGGTCGTCCTCGTCGGGCTCCTCTGCTCTGCCCACACTGCCACCTCTCAGGTTTGAAAAGATTCCTCTGCTGACGTGATTGGATGTGACTGCAGGGACTCATCCCTGCAGAGGACGTGTCCTATTATAGGACTGTCTCAGAAAATTAGAATATTGTGATAAAGTTCTTTATTTTCTGTAATGCAATTAAAAAAACAAAAATGTCATACATTCTGGATTCATTACAAATCAACTGAAATATTGCAAGCCTTTTATTATTTTAATATTGCTGCTCATGGCTTACAGTTTAAGATTAAGATTACCAGAATATTCTAATTTTTGGAGATAGGATATTTGAGTTTTCTTAAACTGTAATCCATGATCAGCAATATTAAAATAATAAAAGGGTTGCAATATTTCAGTTGATTTGTAATGAATCCAGAATGTATGACATTTTTGTTTTTGTAATTGCATTACAGAAAATCACAATATTCGAATTTTCTGAGACAGTCCTGTACTGTTAAAGTTGACCCTGGTGGATCTAATATGCAGGGACTTCTTTCATTTATTTAGAAAAAAACTAAACAAGAGATGTTATTATTCAATGATAACAATTCAAAGAAAAGAGAAACATAACAGCAAGAGTTTTTAAAGCCGTAGTTAAGCCGCTCTCTTTATTACAGGGCTCCACCGAAACGACAGATGAAACCTCCGGTAAGACATTTTTCTTTTTACAGTTTGTTTATCATTATATGGAATATTATTAAACAATGTGATTACTGCTTTATTATGCTTTTTATTGAGCTATTCATAAGTAAAATGTCCAATGAATCCCTGCTAATTCACTTGTTGCACAAATATTTGAATAAATCTAATCTTTCGAATGTATTCTAATTATTATCTTAATTATAATTGTTTTACTTTCAACTCTCTTTTTCCCCTAACAATGCGTGCTACCCACACGCTGCTGTTACCCAGGCAACGACTTTGAAGATGATGACTTCAGCATCTCCACCCTCCTGGAAAAGGCCAACGCCAACATCAGTGCGTCTGCGTGGTTTTGGACTGACGTGTTAAAACCCCTTAGAGAGACGAGTACGGAAGAGTATTAGGGCCATGCAGGAGAAAAAAGATTTGAGAGGGAAAGATTTTCTTTTCATTATGCACTTCGAGATAAAAGTCCAAATGTCGAGATTAATGTTGAAATACAATTTCAAGAATAAAGTCGAAATTTTGTGAATAAAGTCAAAATTTCACCTTTTTTCTCAACATTTCAACTTTTTTCTCGAAATTGTACTTCAACATTAATCTCGACATTTTGACTTTTTTCCTCAACATTTCGACTTTTTTCTTGAAGTGCAGAATGAAAAAAAAAAATCTTCCTCCTCTAAAATATTCTTTTTATTTTTCTCCTGCCTGGCCCTAATACTCTTCCGTAGATGACAGATGAAGTAGCTCCTGTTTTGTAAATGAGAACAAAACAAACCAATTCAAACCTGAGATGATGTGTTTGTAGGACGCCACATTCACACATAAAAGGTGGCATTTGCCTGGTTATCTTGTGCAGGCCGGAGCTTGGACGAGCCTCTGGTGATGTTTGGGGACATAGCGGTGCCATCGGGCCTCCAGAACGCTGATCCCTGCACAGCACGAGGCTGCAAGTGGCCCAAAAGCACCAATGGCAAAGTCTACGTGCCCTACCGCATCTCCAACCAGTACTGTAAGTCCCAGCAAGGCTTTGTCTTCCGTTTCTTTGTAAAAGAACATCACTTATGGTTCAATTATGGGATGTTCAACTCATCTTGTGACGAAAGAAGCACGGAGTAGAATCTAAACGATTGCTCCAAAGCAACATCCAGACTACTGCTGTGTCCATCAGGCACATGTTTCGACTCACAACTCCCATCGTTTCAGGTGCAGGTGTTGTACACTGTAATGGGAAATTTTGGTATAACATATATATTTTGTCTTGTATGCTTTAAGACTGACTAATGCACAAATCCTGTTTTCAAGTGAACATTCCTATGCTGCCGAGGTCAAGCTCCTTTGACACAGTGCCTGTGGAATTTCTCACTATCAGGTGGTGGAGCCAGGCTGGTAGTCAGGGTGACATTGTTTTGTCTTTTGTTCCCACCCTGGCTGAAATATAAGACAGGATGTCTAAAAACATCTTCAGCTCACTCACACACTGACTGCTTTTTGTAATCAGTTGTACTGTGTGACTCCATTCATGAATGCTCTCTTTTACATACACTGTAGGGACGCAGATGCAGGGTATCAGAGTCTTTAATAGTAATTCAGGTTTATTTCCAAGGCAGAGAAAAAAAAATCAGGCTATGAAATATTAACTATGATGTGCTTCTTTCAATTCAATTCAATTTTATTTGTATAGCGTCTAATACAACAGATGTTGTCTCTAGGCGCTTTCCAGAGACCCAGAACATGAACATAAACATAAACCTCCGAGCAATTATTACATAAACAATGGCGGGTAAAAACTCCCCTAGTGGGAGAAAAACCTTAAGCCAAACAGTGGCAAGAAAAAAGGGGGGCCAGCACAAGAAACTACAGGAACGATGGAGACAACAATGATGGCTATGGATTCTTTTAATAAATAAAAATGGAAATGGAGAATAGAGGAAGGGAAGAGGAGAGGAGAAGAAGGGTGAGAGGCACCGCCCAGCGGATCATGTCGGTCCCCCCTGCAGCATATCTACCATGAAGCTATGTTTGAGACTAACTATTATAGTCTTGTTCTATAGCTGCAACTATGACTACTGACGCTAACACACTAGAGTTTACACTAACTAGAGGTTTACTAACACTGACTAGAGGTTTACTAAACACTAACTATAGGATTTACTAAACAGAACGGTTTTAAGTTTAGTTTTCGGTGACCCTTTCTTTTACAGTACAGTAATAACCAGGTAATACCATGGTAATTACACTGTAATTACCTAGCAGTACCTTGTATAATGTAATTTCAGAGTAATTACATGGTAAATTGACTGGTAGTTGCCAATATTAACCTAGTAAATACCTGTAATTTCCCTCATAGTTCCCATCTAATGTCTTTCTAATTACCTAGTAATGTTTAGTTTAAACAACCAGGTATTTACCATGTTATTACATGGTAAATACACATAATTACATGGTACAAGAAAATACGTAATAATTACCTAGTACTTACTGGGTAAATTACCCGGTAGTTACCATGTAATTACCTTGTAAATACAAGGTACTACTAGGTAATTACAGTGTAATTACCATGGTATTACCTGGTTATTACTGTACTGTAAAAGAAAGGGTTACCTAGTTTTCTTCACAAAGAAGCAGGGTTAATTAATACCAAAAAATAAAAATCACTCCAATAAGGGTGGAAAAAGACTACATGGAACATAAACAGAAAATCACTCTAGCTTCAGAGGAAAAAGGAACAAAAAAGAAAATAGAAACAACAAAAAATCTCTCACTTGGAGGAAACTGACAAGAACTATGGCAATGACTGTGATCCCAAACTGTGAAGAACGGCTGGGATGAAGCACATGAACCGAGACGAACACACTGGCACAAGACCAAGGGAGACGCAGATTATATGAACACATGAGGGTAATGAGGAGCAGGGGAACACAATAGAGAATCAGGGAAGACAATCAGATCCGTGACACATGAGGAAGGGAAAGTGACCTGAAACGAGAGGAGAGTTACTTCTTTCAAAATAAAACAGGACATGACAAAGACAAAAGAGCCAAGACAAGACAACCCCACCACGGTGTGACACACACTGTGGTGCAGAGTTGCTCCAGGTGCCTCCCTGCGTTCGTCTCAAATCCAGACACATCTGCTTCATAGTCTAATGATTATTATTATTATTACCTTACTGTTAGCCCGAAGAGAAAAAGCCGTCATCGTCCGCGGCCTGAGGTCATTCGCAGCATCTACCTGCATCCGCTTCACCCCCCGTCGCCGGCAGAGGAACTTTGTGGACATCCAGTCTCGCTCTGGGTGAGGAAAAGTACACAAATAAAAGCATCCTATGACCTAAGCACTCATTTTTCTGCCACAGGTATGAGGTGTTAACCGCTCACCTCTTTCAGGTGTTACTCATACATTGGACGTCGCCGCCGTGGTCAGGTGGTGTCGCTGAATCGCCGGGGGTGTATCTACCATCAGATCGTCCAGCACGAGATGCTCCACGCGCTGGGCTTTCTCCACGAGCAGTCCCGCTCCGACAGGGACCGTCACGTTCGCATCCAACTGCGGAATGTGATTCCTAGTGGGTCACACTGCCTTACAGTCGCACGGTTGGGAAAAGCTCTTTGGTAGTAGAGGGGGGTGGTAGTCTAGTGGCTACAGAGGTTCAAGCCCTGGAATGGCAACCAAGATGAACCACCTTGGGCCCCTGAGCAAGGCCATAACCCTAATTGCTCCATGGTGTGTGTCTCAGATGAAAGTCGCTTTGGATAAAAGCGTCTGCCAAATGACAGTGGTAGTGGTAGTAGCCTTGCTTTGGACTTGCTCGGATTGGTTATTGATCACTGCATTTGGTAATGTGTCTTTTGCCTTCTCGCAAATAGCTGTTGCTGATATATGTGCCTTAGTCTTCCCATGCTCAAAAACCTTTTTCCTTAAGGCCCTTTTTTGTTTTGTTGTGTCTGTCGCAGAGGACGTAACAGACCCTGAGACCCATTCCTTAGCCAGTTTCATGCCCGCAGTTTTTTCTGGACCCAATGATCCGACCTTTTTACATATTTCACAGCCCAAACCTGTCTTGTCCATCGTAAGCCACGGGTAATAGCCTCTTTTAGCTTTTAGCCTTGCTGACTGAGTGCTGTGCATCTCTCTGCAGGAATGAAGCGTAACTTCCGGAAGATTGCGACGAGGAACCTTGGCACACCCTATGATTACGGCTCTATCATGCACTATGGAAGGTAACGCCGAGCTCTCGCCTAGCGTTGTCCTGCAAAATAACTCAAAACAAAAATAAAACGCACACTGACAATGTTTAAAAAGGGTTTTTGTATCCTAATCCTCTCAACATGCCTTGTTACAATCTAAGTGACTGAAATGAACTGAATCAAACTGAATTATAAATACATTTTTCCCTTAGTAAGGATTAAGTGGTTGACCTCAGTTGCAACCAGGGGCTTGAACCTGGGTCCTCCAGACTCCATCCCCCTTTGTAATCACTAGGCTACCACTCCCTTCAATTGAATTAAATCAAACTGAATTGGAGGGGCCTTCTATTAGGGGCTGTCCGGTCTCTGTATGATCGGAGCAGGAGTTTGGTTCTCATTGCCGGCAGTAAGTCAGACTTGTTCCCGGTGCATGTTGGACTCCGGCAGGGCTGCCCTTTGTCACCGGTCCTGTTCATAATTTTTATGGACAGGATTTCTAGGCGCAGCCAGGGGCCGGAGGGGTTCCGGTTTGGGAACCACAGGATTTCGTTTCTGCTTTTTGCACATGGTGTTGTTCTGTTGGCTTCATCGGACCGGGACCTTCAGCATGTGCTGGGGCGGTTTGCGGCCGAGTGCGACGCGGCAGGGATGAGAATCAGCACCTCCAAAACCGAGGCCATGGTTCTCCACCGGGAAAGGGTGGCGTGCCTTCTCCGGGTGGGTGGAGAAGTCCTGCCTCAGGTGGAGGAGTTCAAGTATCTCCGGATCTTGTTCACGAGTGAGGGAACGATGGAGCGGGAGATTGACAGAAAGATCGGTGCAGCGTCCGCAGTTATGTGGTCGATGTACCGCTTCTCTCCAACTCTGTTTTCGGATGATCACACAAAGAATTAGCAGCCTTGTTTCAGCATTATATCTCGTTTCTGAAGCCCAGAAACACATCAAACTAAGCTATTCATCTATGACACAGGTACGCCTTCTCTAAAAACCGGAAGCCGACCATCGTGCCCATTCCCAACGCGAATGTGGCCATAGGCAGAGCCACCCGCATGAGTCGCATGGACATCCTGAGGGTGAATCGCCTTTATAAATGCAGTATGTATTGCTTTTAATAACTTTTAAGTTTTTTCAGGACTGGTGAGATGCTGGACTCTAAACTACATCCACAGACAATAAATGCCTCTCCTTCACAGCTGCTTCCTTCCACTACCTTCCTCACTCACTTGTCCTTTTCTCATGAATCTGTACCTTTCATGAAGCACTTTATTTCTTAATTGATCCAAAGTTTTTGGTGACATAATCAAAAGAAAAAGAAGCCTTTAGAGCAAGTTTTCAAAGCCTCCTTGTCCAGTTTCCTCGCTAAAACTCATGATGTGGTGGGGGGAGATCAACAGCTGTTAAAATGGAAATATTAATATTAAGCCAGCTGCGAGAAAGAAACTAAGGACGACTACGCCTCTTTTGTAATGTATGTGTAGATGCAGAAGGACTACGCCTCTTTTGTAATGTATGTGTAGATGCAGAAGGACTACGCCTCTTTTGTAATGTGTGCCTTCTGTTGAAGAATAATATAAAATCCAGTTCAGAAGTCCGCTGTGGTGTAGTGGGTTTTATTCAGAAAGCCGGCGGTGAGCAGACCGACACAGATCGGGTCTGGGTTGGTGTGCTGACCCAGAGTGGTCGGAATCATGACTTTTTATACAGTAAGTTCAAAGCACAAAAGGCAGGAATAAACAAGCCAAGTGAGAGACGAAAAGCAATTTACAGTCAGATGTGATCTGTGGCCAAATGCTGTTATTGGGCATTTGGCATGACTGTCACTAAGTTGTAAACTACCCCATAGGGTGTTCTCGTGATTCAAGTCCGTGGCCAAATGAGGTGGTATTAACATATCAGTCAGTCAGGAACTTAGTCATATGGCATTCCCGTGGTTCAAGTCTGTGTTGAAGCCAGTTCAAAGGTGTTGGCTCTGCAGGGGGTAGGAAGCTGGAGTTTCACGTCAGCCACGGTGTCACAATGCCTCATCACTTCTCTAGGAGAACTGGCACCTATGTATCTGTCATGCGGGGGGTGCGCACCAGTTAAGATAAACTTTAATAATCTCGAGCTCACTGGTGTTGTAGTTTTGTTAAGGATCAGTACTTCACTTTGTGCAATTTATAAAATTTCCACAACACCTCCAACTCCTTTGCAAATATTTTGCAGTCTCATGTACAATGAAGCAATTTCCTCACGATAGTTTCTTTTTTATTCAGAAACTGCAGGAACAAATTCACCCTTCGATAAGGTGATACCTGGGCCAAGAAAGCAGTTCCTAGAGGAGTGAAAGTAAGTTAGCATGTGATTTTTCTATCTTGACACCGCTAGAAATGTTGTTTCTGCAGATACGTACTGTTTCGTCAATGACAATTAGTCACTGACACAATTTCATATCTAAATGATGCAGTCAGGATTCACATATTTAGGCTTTTATGACAAATATAATTTTATGACTAGTATGATCTGGTTGCAGATACTGTGGAAGTTTAAGATGAATCTACCGCTTGCCAATCAGAGAACTGTTTGTTGAATAGCTGTATATTTTTCAGTCATTTTGTAGCTTCTGAAAGTCTCTAACTTAAGACTGCAAATGCGTCTGGCTTTTTTAATGCCAGTTCTTGTTCGGTTGCATGCTCTTCCCTTCTTTAACACTGTCTTTGTTCCTGACAGGAGATCCAGAGGAAACGAACAGTGATGCAGCTCTTTACTTGATTGCAAACCCAGAGCATCCCCCGCTTGCCGAATACACTGGGATCAAATTGTTCTAAATTTACTGTTATGCTGATCTCATGAGAATTGAGTGCTGAGCATTACAACATGCATTTAAATGAAAAATTCCTTGCTAGCTTGATGCAGTACTTGATTGAATAAAAACATTCATTCTTCTACACCTCCAATGTCCTTTTTTGCATTTGTTACCATAAGATACCATAAAAATCTAGCTGATGCCCGCCCTGGTCCCGGAGCAGGGTGGCCATCAGCTCGCTGTGTTGGCGGCTTAAATGCCCGCGGACCGACCCACCCCTGCACCCCGTCTGAGGTTCGCCGCGGCAGCGCTGGTGGCGCCGCAGCTTAGAGGCCGCGAGGCAGAAGCTGCGGGCCGCCAGGCGACGGCTCCTGGGACGGCGGGGCCAACGGAGCGACCCATCCCTGCACCCCGTCTGAGGTTCGCCGCGGTAGCGCTGGCGGCGCTGCAGCCGACCGGCCGTGAGGCAGTCGCTGTGGGCCGCCAGGCGACGGCTCCTGGGACGGAGGCGGAGACGGAGGCGGAAGCAGAGTTGGCGGGGGAGGTGTGCGGCAGGGTGGAGAGGTTGATGGGACACGCACCTGTGTCCCATCCGCCTGAGTGGCTGGTTCTCTCCACCCTGCCTGTCGGCTGTGAAGCTGTTGGAGAGGCTGCTGAAGCACGTGTGTCCTCGGTGTTGGTAAATAAAGGGTTCTGCACAAAACTCTGTGTCCTCTCTATCCTGTCGGTCGGCCTTGCTACAACGTGTTTTTCATAATAGGTCCCCTTTAAGATTTGGATTTACTATAATAATAATAAGAATTAAAGCTGCAAGCAGCGATGAACGGGCCCTCGCACCCTTGTGCACGTTCAGGCTGCAGTGGAAGCTTGTATGACTTGCATGTAGATTCTTCAGGCCTGGACATTTAGCGGATGACACCAGCCACGACTCTCTATATCAAACCATTCAAAAGTTATAGAAGAAAGTAGGAACTATCAAATATGGACCAATCAGATGAAGAGGAGAGGTGCGCTTTTTGGCGTCTAGCGTCGCCACGGTAACGCTTTTGACTGAGAAAAGTAATGCGCATCGTCGCAGGATGGAGACGTTTTGATGTATAACACACCTGGGTGCACGTTACGGTTCGGGCCGCATTAACTGAGAAATGGCATAAATTTCGCTAAAATTACACGATTAATTCAAAATGGACGACTTTCTGTTCGGTTTCGGCCATGGCGCCAAGAGACTTTTCTTTAAGTTGATACAGGTGTGTACCCATTTTCGTGCATGTACATCAAACCGTATTGTGGGGCTTGAGGCACAAATTTTTCGAGGGGGCGCTGTTGAGCCATTTTGCCACGCCCATTAATGCAAACCATGAAATATCTAATTTTGCGTTTTGCAAATTCTGCGTTTCCATGCATCAATAACCCTTTTAAAACAGAATTTTAGCAATAACCCGAATTTGCACGGCCATGTAAACACCAACCCTTTGAATAACCCGAATTTGCTCATATTGGGGTTTTTAAAAACCCCAATATGAGCCCTGGGTTACTCCTTTTAAAACTCGAATATTCGGTCATGTATAACCTAACGGAATATCCCCATCAAACGGAACAGGAATTTGTTTTCTGCTCATGTTCTGTTCACAAGGAATCCTGGTCTTTTTAGTCCAGGAAGTTCTTCTAAACACGGAGAAACCAAGACCAGGAGGAGACTAATCACTTCATAAATGTAATGAAGGATATGAACATTTCTGCATTTGTAGACGGTAGAAAGTACCGGGATAGAAGATTTACAAGAGCGAAAAGTTGCGCGAAGCAGCATTTGTTTTGAGGAGGAAGAAGAAGCAGAAATGACGAGAATTGTGTCAGGATGTTCTCCGTGCGTCGCTGGTTTGATCCAGATATCCCGAATGATTAATTACCATGTAAACGGAATATTCCGAATGTTTCAGTAACCGGAATATTAGCAATAACACGAATTTTGACTGCATGTAAACGTAGTCATTGACATTTTTCATCAAAAGAGAATGTGCTTAACTGTCATAATGCATTTGTAATGCAAATTACAAAGTAAAATGGACACTGCCTTTAATCCGTCTGTTTGTCATGTTTTCTGCTTAAAAATTTGTATAAGTCCTTTTTCTGGGACAACATGGCCCACCCATTTTTGTCCTGGCCCACCCAAAACAATATTTCTGCCTACGCCACTGGTGAGCAGTCAACACTGGATTAACAGCAGTCTGCTCTTAGCTACACTTCATCCTGGGATTCCTCCAGACCAACCCACAACCAGTAAACTCACAACAAAAACTAGTATCTTTAAAATATGAATGATTATGTTTGTTAGATTGATAGCTGGTCATTATTGCCACTATTATTATACCTGATGAGGTTCATAAATACAAGATACAATTGTATACAATTAATACAACTGTTTTTGTTATAGCTGTAATGTTTTAACCTGGAGGTCAGTAGAAATGAACTCACTGTTGACTCCAGACCCTAGTGGTCAGAGGAGGAATTGCAGATCCATATCCAGGCTTTAGGCCCACTCCCAATCCCTCTCTAGTCCTACTTTTCAGCCCTATCCCTAAATTTTGCGCGTTCCCGTGAGGGTAGTGGTGTCCCAAGTCCTCTCTAGGGGGAGTGTGGAAAACGAGGGTTAGGGGGCATCAATCTGGCGGGTTCTGTGCAAGGGTTTTCAGATGCTGACTAGCTGAACTAGGGCCAGAACATTTTCCCAGAATGCTTTTCGTCGTCATTTGCAGACTGAATCAAAAAAAAAAAAAATGTGGCAGACATTTCTTATTTTTTAGTGAATAAAATCAATATTTTGAGTTAGTTTCTGCATAAAAATGCGTTTTGATTACATTTCTAGCGAGAAATATATATTTTACTTTCATAATATTCACTCAGTGAATGTACATAATCACTCGCTTGTTGTTGTTGCGAAGTCTTTTTCAAACCTCGCCAGAATAATGGCTGATTTATGGTTCCGCGTTACACCAACGCAGAGCCTACGGTGTAGGTTACGCGGCGACGCGTGCCGCTTGCCGTACCCTACGTCGTAGGCTCTGCGTCGATTTAACGCAGAACCATAAATCAACTCCCGAGCCGGCAGGCAGTTTTGATCCCAACATTTTCGGAGCAAATTTCTTAACAGGCAACTACAACTGTAAGATTTAATCAATTAAACCAACATTTATTTTCCTAAATGATTTATTTCAGCCAGCGGTAATTCTCCACAGAGCTGCAGGTTTCTCCCCGGGACGACGGCGCAGGTTGACCCGGCCGTGAGCTGCTGCTGCTCCGGGCCGGCGGCTCTTCTCCGAAAACATCGGTTCAAATTTCTTAACAGGCGTTATTTGGATAAACTGAGCCCAGGTTGGGGATCTTAGCGGTTACTTTTACGCCTGAAAAAATATTAAAACTTAATAAAGTGGCATATTAACAGCGCTTCAGCTGAAATGAAAACAGCTTTTAGCTCTGGGATTCCTGATATGGTGTGACGTATGTGCAAACGTAACTACGCAGTCGCTTACGTACCCAAACGTAAACCACGCAGTGACGTAGCACGCAAAATTTATTTTTATTATAATTAATATAATTAATTATTGGGACAGGGCCCTGGGAAGATATCAAGTGCCCTAAAATCTGTGGCTTCTTTTTTAGGGCTAGTGGTAGTGAGGGAGGGCTAGTGGTAGAAAGTAGGGGGTGTATTGGGATTGGCCCTTAGTTGTCAATAGAGGAACTACAACTTTTCTAAGTCATTCCATGTCATTTTAAGATGTGCACGATTGATAATGCAGTAAAAATACGTTTTTAAGAGCAGTAATACCATAACTGTCAAGAAATGACTTTCTTCCTCCATAAGCATTTTTTTCCATCAGCCGATGGGTCCTATAAACGTCAATCATAGATTAAGCCCTGCCCTGCAGTTTCCCCATGTGGGGTCAGCCGCCCCCTTAGACCAGATTCACTCAAAAGGGAAGGGCATTGTCAATATGATAACGTCTAAGTAACATGTCTTGATTTATTTAGGAAGGCAGACAATAACAGCAAAGTGAGCGGGGGCATAGGTGCTATATTCTGCAGAATATGGAACATTTAACAAAAATATTCATTAAATAAATCACCTTTATTGTGGATCAAATATTGTAGGTGTGGCCCTAGGACAGTGTGGTGGGTTGCAATAACCCAGTTCATAACATTTAAGCCAGTGTAAACACATTTTGTAACTTTTCGGACACGGGCGGGCTACAACTCACATTATCAATATCTCCTGAAGTAAAAATCCGGACCAGCAACCCAGATGAAGCACCTTGGTTCATCCAGAGGATCAAGATTCAGAACTCAAATCAAAGCTGTCTCATTGATATCAAAGTGTTTATTTCAGTATTCAGTGAAAAATAACAAGTTTGGCATGAGGTGTAAGGTGCTCTTTTTACACCATACACTAACTGGAAGATCCAGTCAGTGGTTCTGTGCCTGTATCGGAACGAAACTGCATCCGGATCCAACTAGTCCCTGAAGGACGCTGAGCAGAGTACCTTCTAGAACGAGGAGCATTGGTTGGTTTCCATGGGGATCTTGGTCGAGATGTGACCAGACAAGTTCACACGGTCAAAGACCCATGGGTTCAAGAAGTACCGGGTTAGGGGCAGAGGGGAACCGGGTTGGGGCAGAGGGGAACCGGGTTGGGGCAGAGGGAGGAGGGGAACCGGGTTGGGGCAGAGGGGAACCGGGTTGGGGCAGAGGGGAACCGGGTTGAGGCAGAGGGGAACCGGGTTGAGGCAGAGGGGAACCGGGTTGGGGCAGAGGGGAACCGGGTTGGGGCAGAGGGGAACCGGGTTGGGGCAGAGGGGAACCGGGTTGGGGCAGAGGGGAACCGGGTTGGGGCAGAGGGGAACCGGGTTGAGGCAGAGGGGAACCGGGTTGAGGCAGAGGGGAACCGGGTTGGGGCAGAGGGAGGAGGGGAACCGGGTTGGGGCAGAGGGAGGAGGGGAACCGGGTTGGGGCAGAGGGGAACCGGGTTGGGGCAGAGGGGAACCGGGTTGGGGCAGAGGGGAACCGGGTTGGGGCAGAGGGGAACCGGGTTGGGGCAGAGGGGAACCGGGTTGGGGCAGAGGGAGCAGGGGAACAGAGTTCCAGGTGAAGGGGGGTAGAAGGTGGTCATGAAGCATGACTTGAAACTGCTGCATCATCCGAAGATCTTCTACAGACGAGTTTCATCCCAGCACAAACTCCCCCAGATCTGGAGCTGGTCAGAGGTGTTTCAGACCACCAGCTCCCTCACAGTTCAGACTTCAACTTTTTGCTCTTCTTGCCGCTGCCTTCTTTCTGTTGCTTGTATTTCGGGTCGTCCTTGTTTGCGCCCTTCCCCGGAAACACCTGTCCCTCCACGGTGACGTCTGCACACCGCTCCTGAGCCACCAGGAAGTCCTTGACCTCCCAGGCCATGCTACCGTCCCGCAGCATGAAGATCACCCTGTTGGAGCCCACCACGAACCTGCAAGTACAAACCAGGTGTCAGGACTGCACATCAACGTGGCCAAGATTTACCTTCCTATCTTCAACAAAGTTGGATATTCTGGTTCTTAAGTGAGGGAAGGTTCTGGGACTGCTGGAAGGGCCTCCTTCCAAAAAGACCTGAGGCATCTCCCCCCATGCTAGCTGATCGGCAGACATCCAAAAGTTCAAACCACTCGGCCCAGAGTCCAGAGGAAGTCATTTCAGGTGCTTGTATGCGTGACCTTGTTTATTCTGTCACTACTCTGAGACCATGACCACAGGTGGATGTTAAAACTCAAGGCTTGGTGAGCAAGATATGGCATAAGACGTTTTTTCCAGAGCTCCTGCAAAACCTGCAACATTTACATTAAAAAACAGCATTAACCTAATGACAAGGGGCAGAGTCCCTACCGGGACAGGTAGGGGACAGCAGCAGATCTGATCTGCTGTAACTAAGCTGCCGACGGATCCAGTAGTAGTCAGTCCTTGTTTTTATATCTTTACTACCATGCTGCTAATGGGGAAATGAGGAAAAAGCTTGTTTTTATTCATTGTTCTTGCTTTTTTTTCATACTGTACCAATAATGAAATGAGGTTCCGGGATAGATGCGATTTTTGCCTAGGGTATGTGCAATGGCGTTCACTGCTGCTCGGTTTCTTACTAATTTTATTGAGGTATTGAGTCTGATATCTGTTGCTGTCTGTATGTTGTATGTGTTTTTATACGCTATGCATGTATTTGATGCCTAAAGCAAATTTCCAAAGTGGACATTAAAGTATAACTCAACTCAACAACCAGGTGACAAACGGAAGAGAACATCATGAGGACGTAAACAACTGGACAACTCATACAAAATCAACCCGAATGGTTGAAAAACTGCAAAAATATAAGTATGGAAGCGATGCTAATGCTGCTCGACCTGCTCGGAGCATGAGACGGCTGCAACAGGCAACACGGACCGACCGACACATGTTGGGAATAATGTCCCGAACATGAGTAATGAAGAAATTAGAGCAGACATGTCTTGACCGAGAGGAGAAATCGCTAAAGCAATAAGAAACAACTCAAAGGTTCACTTGTCGCTCCTGTAGTTTCTTGTGCTGGCCCCCCCTTTTCTTCTCTTTTTTCTCTTTTGTACATGGTGCAGCATCCTCTGCCGGTGGCGAAGAGCATCTCTGAATGCACAACACCGGAACCTGCAGCGTGGGAGTGAGAGGGGCAGGGTAACGGCCCGGGCAGGCGGGGGAGAGGTTTGTCCGTCAAGACTCCTCTCCCTGGCCCTGCCCCTTCTCAACCTTTCACCGACCCTGCACCCCAACCTGGAACTTGCTGATTGGGCCGGAGCTTTGGGAGCTGCGTGCTGGCCTGCGGTCTCCACCCCCGGTCATCCCGTTCCTGCTGTGCTGTTGACGTCCCCGACCCCCAGTCTGGCCTTGGGCAGGAGGGTCCCCCCTTATGATGCTGGTCCAGGTCCAGGTTCCTTCCTCCTAAAGGGGAGTTTTTCTTGCCACTGTTTGGCTTAAGGTTTTTCTCCCCGACCCATTAGACCTGGACAAACCCAACCCCGGCCTCTTAGGATGTTTTCACACCTGTGGTCTGTTTGTTTTGTTCCAATTCAGGGGCTAAATCGATACAGTTGTTTCGTTTCTCGTTTGTGGGGTTTGTGTTTGTGGCAGGGTGGAGGAGCTGCAGCCACTCAGGCTGATCAGGGCACAGGTGGGCCCAATCAGCCTCTCCACTCTGCCAGCCTTCATAAGGCATGGCTGCCCAGCAGCAAGGGCTCCTGAGAAGCTGTGTGAAGGTGCTTCTGCACGTGTTGGCGGTGTTTTATGGTCTAATAAAAGGGTCTGCACGAAACTCCGTGTCTCTCCATCCTTCGGTCGGCCCCGGTAGCACTCGCCCTGCTACATCTGGCGCCCAACGTGGGGCGCGAAGGATGGAGGAGAGAAGCATGGAGCGGGCCCTGGACACGCTCGCCCGGGCTATGGCGGGCATGGCGGCCGCCTTCCGGGACCAGGGCGAGCGGCAGCTGGCCGCCATAGAAGCCCTGGTGGCCGCGGGGCGACCCACCCCTGCACCCCGTCTGAGGGCCGCCGCAGCAACGCGGGAGGAGCTGGCGGCGCCGCAGCTGAGAGGCCGGGAGGCAGAAGCTGCGGGCCGCCAAGCGACGGCTCCCGAGGCGGCGGGACCCGCGGAGCGACCCATCCCTGCACCCCGTCTGAGGTTCGCCGCGGCAGCGCTGGTGGCGCTGCAGCCGACCGGCCGTGAGGCAGTGGCTGCAGGCCGCCAGGCGACGGCTCCCGGGACGGAGGCGGAGTTGGCGGGGAAGGCGGCTTCGGAGGCGCAGCCGCCAGCGACGACGGGTCCCGCGGAGACGGGGCCGGACCTGCGGCCAGAGCAGAGTGTGGAGGAAGAGGCGGTCCTGGAGGCGGACCAGCAGCCCGCGCAGGGCTGCGTCGCGGAGGTGAAGGAGGCAGTCGTGCGCGCACCGGGTGGCCCGAGGCCACCATGGGCCCGGCCCCGAGCGCATCCTCCACGGCGGGCGGGCCGACGCCGGGGGCGACCACCCCGACCGTTCTGCGGCTCAGGCCGACGCCGGGGGCGACCACCCGACCAGGAAGCCCGGAGGGTTCCTCTCCCGCTCCGAGGGGGCGGGGGGGGAGTAGGCTCGGCCGGACGGACCCCGGCTCAAGGTTGGCGTTGGGGGTGTGTGGCAGGGTGGAGGAGCTGCAGCCACTCAGTCTGATTAGGCCACAGGTGGGCCCAATCAGCCTCTCCACTCTGCCAGCCTTCATAAGGCATGGCTGCCCAGCAGCAAGGGCTCCTGAGAAGCTGTGTGAAGGTGCTTCTGCACGTGTTGGCGGTGTTTTATGGTCTAATAAAAGGGTCTGCACGAAACTCTGTGTCTCTCCATCCTTCGGTCGGCCCCGGTAGCACTCGCCCTGCTACAGTGTTCATAAGGCAAACGTCTTTACCGTTTCAAAGCTGATAACAAATGCCATGCGCGAACCAGCTGCTCTCTGATTGGAGTTTCCTCTTCCGCACCCCGGGATAAACAACAAGCCCCTTTCAGCGCAGCGCAGACCGCAATTTCACCGTGCCGCGCTGGGACGACATCTCGGCACGTGCAAGAGGAGGAAGCTGGTGGAGGCTGCGCCGACTCTTCTCCTTGAACCGCACATACACAATGAATGGAGTTGTATCGGTTGCTGTGTCGATTATGTTCTCACTACAAATAAAAAAAATGAACCGCTTTACGTCTGGAATGGAATCGGGCCGAGACCACCTCTCCTAAGAGATCTCGGCTCGCTTGTTTTGTGCTGTTTCAGAGCGCGATTGCTGTGTTCAGATATACCAAACAAACCGATCTTTAGGGGGAAACGCTCCCTGTTCCGGAACAACTGCTCCAAATGGGACAGGTGTGAAAGCACCCTTAGTGTTCTTGGAATATATGTGGAAGGTGTCGGGGGAGAGTGAAGGAGCAGCAGTAGGAATGATTAAGAATGGTGTGCTGAGCTGGTAGTGGGGGATTTACCTCTGGATGTCAAAGTTGGCATTGAAGAGACTGCCTTGCCACAAGCCGGTGACCTCCTCCGTCTCCTTTTCAGTGGGCTCTCCAGACACGGTGGCAAACACCATTAGGGTTCGGCCCTTCTTGGACATCTTCAGCAGCTCCTCAGGTTTGGACGGGTCTACTTTGGAGAAATCGACCGGGGGAGGCGAGCGGCGATGCTCCGGAAGGTCCCCCTCTTCAATGTCATCATCTTCCTGTGAAACAAAACTCGCGAGATGTGACAGCTGGACAGTTTCTGCACACATCACTGATGTTTGTTGTCATGGTGGAAAATCCTCTCGCAGAGTGATGGAGAAAAACTAGTTCATGCATTTGTATCTTCTAGACTAGATTTTTGTAATGGGTTATTAGCAGGATGTCCAAGTAATTTGCTGAATAGGCTCCAGCTGATCCAAAATGCAGCAGCGCGAGTGCAGGAATCAGCAGGAGAGACCACGTCTCTCCAGTGTTAGCGTCGCTCCATTGGTCCCCGTAAAATTCAGAATCCAATTTAAAATTGTATTACTTGCGTATAAAGCCCAAAACGGCTTAGCGCCGCATTATTTGCAAGACCTGAAAGGGCCTTATGTTCCTGGCAGAGCTCTCCGCTCCCAGGGTGCAGGTTTACTCGTAGTTCCTAGAGTATCCAAATGTAGATTTGGAGGGCGGACGTTCTGCTATCAGGCACCATTACTATGAAACCAACTTCCAATCAGGGTTAAGGAGGCTGACACCACCTCCACCTTTAAAACTAAACTTAAAACATTTCTGTTTAGTAAAGCCTATAGTTAGTGTTAGTAAACCTCTAGTTAGTATTAGTAAACCTCTAGTTAGTGTTAGTAAACCTCTAGTTAGTGTTAGTAAACCTCTAGTTAGTGTTAGTAAACCTCTAGCTGGTGTTGGTAAATCTCTAGTTAGTGTAAACTCTAGTGTGTTAGAGTCAGTAGTCATAGTTGCAGCTATAGAACAAGACTATAATAGTTAGTCTCAAATATAGCTTTGTGGTAGATATGCTGCTATAGGCCTCTGCTGCAGGCGGGCACCGACATGATCCACTGGGTGGTGCCTCTCACCCTTCTCCTCTCCTCTTCCTCTCTTCTCCATTTCCATTTTTATTATAACTATCTCATAGCTATCATTTTTGTCCATCGTTCCTGTAGTTTTTTGTGCTGGCCCCCCTTTTTTCTCTTTTGTGCATGTTTGCAGGCCGGAGCTTCAGGAGCTGTGTGCTGGCCTGCGGTCCTGGTCCCCACCCCCGGTCATCCCGCTGCTGCTTCCACCTGCCTGCTGTGTGCTGCTGACGTCCCCGACCACCCCAGTCTGGCCTTCGGCAGGAGGGTCCCCCCTTATGATCCAGGTCCTGGTCCAGGTTTCTTCCCTCTTAAAGGAGAGTTTTTCTTGCCACTGTTTGGTTTAACGCTTTTCTCCCGCTAGGGGAGTTTTACCTGCCATTGTTTATGTAATAATTGCTCTGGGGTTTATGTTCATGTTCGGGGTCTCTGGAAAGCTTCTACAAATAATTAGCTGATTTTTTAAAATTTATTAAGACTTTATTCTTAGCTTTAAACTGGATGGTGATTAACATTACACCAGTGTTACTGACAGTGCTGCTGATTGTTTAAAACAGAGAAAATGAGAGAAAAGAACAAGGAGCCAAGTTAGAAACAAAAAAACGACTAATTGGCTTGTCCATTGTCAACTCCTAAGTAGCCTTAGCCCAAGGACTGTACAGGTGGCGCCATGTCAGTGTTAACTCAGTTTAAGGCTGCGTCCCAATTGACCCCCTCGCCCTCGTTTTCTTCACTTCCCCTAACTTTTGGGCGTTCCCGTGAGGGTAGTGGTGTCCCAATTCCTCTTTTCACCTAGGGGGAGGGGGCATAACGAGGGCGAGGGGCTGAGAATATCCCCTTCAAATCGAGGGTTTTCACATGCTGACTTCGCGAGCGAGGGGCTATGAAAATTTCCCAGAATGCTACGTAAACTACGTCGTAGGCTCTGCGTCGATTTCACTCGCCGACCGAGAAACAGGCAGAGTCGTCTCAGATTGTGACCAAGGGAGCAAGCATTTTTTTGTGAGAAATAGAGGGAAATAATCCTGTGACTCTTCAGATTTGTTTTGGATGTTTCTGATATAATAGTTTTCAGTAACCACCAAGTAATCCAGCTGTTATCTGGGTAATTTACACACTTTCAGATAAAGTTGCCCAAGATCACGACAGAATAAAGGGATTTATGGTTCCGCGTTACACCAACGCAGAGCCTACGGCGTAGGTTACGTAACCTTCGCCGTAAGTTCTGCGTAGATGTACGCGGCGACGCGCGCCGTACCCTACGCCGTAGGCTCTGTTGATTTAACGCGGACCCAAGCTCCGGAGCCGGCAGACAGAAATCTCGAAATTTCAGAGCAAATTTCTTAACAGGCGTAGCTACAACTGTTAGATTTCATCTATTAAACCAACATCTTCCTAAATGATTTATTTCAGCCAGCGTAATTCTCAACAAAGCTGCAGGTTTCTCTCCCGGGACGACGGCTCTGGGTTGACCCGGCGGACACGTCTGTCCCCCCGGCTGTGAGCTGCTGCTGCTCCCCGGGGCTCTTCTCATCTCCGAAAACGTCAAATTTCTTAACAGGTGTTATTTGGATAAACTGAGCCCAGGTTGGGGATCTTAACAGTTACTTTTGAGCCTGAAAAAATATTAAAACTTAATAAAGTGCCATATTAACAGCGCTACAGCTGAAATTAAAACAGCTTTTGGCTCTCTGCTTCCTGGTCAGGTTAGGGATGAAAACGAGGGAGAGTAGGAGAATTGGGACAGGCACCTGGGCCAAGTGCCCTAGATTTCAAGTGCCCTAAAATCTCACCCTTCTTTTTTTAGGGGTTAGGGAAGAAAAGAAGGGCGGGTGGAGAAAAGAAGGGCGAGTGAAGTTGAATTGAGATTGGGCCTAAGACTATGTTTACTTCACTATCCCTGCTTGAGGAACCCTAACGACCCACAAAGGTTCATTAATATTCTTCTTTTTAAATAATTTTGCATACATTGTCAATGACCTAATGTAAGCTTTAACACCTTAAACATATTAAGACATTCTGTAACCTGAGACCTGCTAGCCTAACTTTGCATCTTTATTGAAGGTGCTTGGGTAATAAAAGCTAAAATTTTAATCAGTTGTATTTATACAGCGTCTATTACAAAACCAGTGTTCTAGGATCTTTCCAGAGACCAGAACATGACCCCTGATCGATCATTACATAAACAACAGCAGGTAAAAACTCCCCTTTAAGGGGAAAGAAACCTGGACCAGGACCTGGATCATAAGGGGGGCCCTCCTGCTGAAGACCAGCTGGGCAGAGCAGGAAAAGAGAGATAGGAAAGAGAGGATGAAGAACAGCGAGTGGAGAGACACAGATATATTTTCAAAGGTACAAAAGATTGAGATAATTGCTCGGGGGTTTATGTTTATGTTTATGTTCATGTTCATGTTCTGGATCTCTGGAAAGCGTCTAGAGATAACATCTGTTGTATTAGACGCTATATAAATAAAATTGAATTGAAAAGAATAGATATATTAGTATTAATGATCCGTTAACTGGAGAACTAAGAGTTCTATGTACATATGACTGATCCGGGTCTTGATGTCCCTAAGAGATGCCTGAAGTTTAGCTAACAGTTCTATTTCATCTTCATTTTTTTTTTTTTTGCCTTTTTCTCTTACCTTTTATACATGTTTTTATATTTGATGTAGTGTATGTTGTTGTCTTTATACCCTGTGGGACATTTGAGCCTGTAATAAAGTTTATATATATATATAGACAAATACAGCTGCGTATCATCAGCATAGCAATGAACATTGATGCTGTGGTTCTGCATAACTTCCCAACGGCTGCATGTATCAACTGAACAAGATTGGCCCCAGCACTGAACCCTGTGGGACACCGTAGCGGACCCTCGTGTGTTCTAAAGAAACCTCATGAACATAATTGAATCTGTCGGATACAGCCAATCTAAAATGAAAAAAAATGTAAGAATTCCATTAAATTGATCATTTAAAAAAACCTGAATCCTTCAAATAAAGCACAGTTTTGTCTCATTTAAATTTTTAATTATTTCCACTTTGCGTGGGAGGGTGATAGTCAGGTGGCTATGTAATAATTGATCAGGGAGGTAGTCAGGTGGCTATGTAATAATGAATCTAAGAGAATTGGGGTTTTTTCTCTCTCTCTCTCTCTCTCTCTCTCTCTCTCTCTCTCTTTATCGTATAATGTTCACAAAGTGTAATGCATTTATGTCATGGGTCGTGTATTTTGAAGGATCAAATACTCAACATCCCATAGTTTTCTACCTTTGTAGAGCTACAATTTTACTGTTTTACTCCCTAAACCACTTCCTTTCCCCCCAAGTGATCCTTGTCTCTTGCCAGGCCGTCATTGTAAATAAGAATGTTCTTAATGACCTGCCTGGCTAATTAAAGGCGAATGACTGAATGAATATCAAATAAAGTGATAGAATTGTTGTTTTTTTCTCTTTATCGTATAATGTTCACAAAGTGTAATGCATTGATGTCATGGGTAGTGTATTTTTGAAGGATCAAATACTCAACATCCCATATTATCGATTTAGCGTGGCAATCAAACTTCGAAAATCGACTGTGCGCATGCGCAGAACCAGAAAGTAGCATTTCTCTGCAGGTAGCAGAAATGGGCAGAACACCGGCGGTGGAAGCTGCTGCAGAGCGAGCTCTCACCTCCCACTGCTCCAGCAGCCGCGCCATGTCCGCGTCATTGTAGTCCCTGATGTCCTTCTTCTTGGGCTTATCTCCGCTCTCCGCCGCCCAAACGCACAAGAAGAACCAGCAGAGGAACAACTGCAGGCGAGCCATTACTTCCACACGGTCTGCTCTGATTGGCTGTCGGGACTATGGTCGGGACGGGCCGGTCACATGGCCGGTCACATGACCCGGGGGGCGGGGCACAAACGACAGGCTGAGCACAGAATTTCAAAATAAAACCGAAACCGTTTCTCATGTCAAAATCCCTCCAAACGTTTGGACATGCACTGATACAAATATTGTGCTTGATCTACTTTAAAAAATTAAGGCAACTTTTTGCATGGGATTATTATGTAGATCAAGAAAGACTAGTCTATGTATAAACTACTTAACTTTTTGTATGTAAATAATACATTTTGCAAGTACAGTCAGTTTAATTGTGTTAAGTTTACTTTATTTATCAAAATTTTGCAAAAATTAAGTTGACTTTACTTGCAAATGAATTTTGTAAATACTAAAAATTAAGTAGTTTATACAATGACTAGTCTTTCTTGATTTACATAAAAATCTCATGCGAAAAAGTTGCCTTATTTTTTTTAAAGTAGATCAAGCAAGATATTTTTTACTGTTGTGTTCTACTTAAACAAATAAAGCATGTTTAATCTAAACATTGGTCATCTGCCCAATAAATTACAATTGTTGGGAAAGTAAAAGGAAGGAAAGGAAAAGTAAATACAACAAGAGCATTTCTTGTTGTTTGTGTATAAATGAAAAGATTACTGGGATTACATAAATACTGCTGGTTAAGGGAAAAATGCACAATGTCTTGTTTTTTGAACAAATGCAGATTAAGTTCAAAACTAGATGTATTCATGTAAAGCAAAAAACTTCATTTTTAATTGTTAATATCACAGATTTAAATAGGTTATATTTACTAGCACTTAGATTTATTTTTTCAGTGTGTGTATTTGGTAGTCAGGGCCGGCCCAAGCCTCCATGGGGCCCTAAGCAAAATGTGATTTTAGGTCCCTCTATTACTGCCAATAATACTGATTATTGATCATTCACACACCCACTATTAACTTATTTCATGTTCTTCCCTGTCATTACAAATACACTTGTAAAACTAAATGTAAGAACTTTTTGTTGTAGTTAGATTGTAATCCACAGTGATTAAGACCATGGAAGCAGAACAACAGATTAACAAATTTGCAGAAAAATCTTTCAATCTTCCAGCAGTATCTACTCTAACTAGTCTGTTAACATAATATTGTAATAATGTATATATGTAATAATATTAATTATTGTGTTTTTGTACAATAACATACCTTTGATAATGTATGAATCATCACTCACACATAAAATTTTTTATTTTTTTTTATTTTTTTAACTCTTGGGGGCCCCCTAGTGGTCATGGGGCCCTAAACCGCCTCTTAGTTCTCTTATGTCTTGGGCCGGCTCTGTTAGTAGTTCATATTTCTGTTGTGAAACAGGTGGAGTGACAGTGGGCGTGGCCAGGGCTGAATAAAACTACCGTATAACCAGTACTGGAGTTGAGGGGGGATGAGGGGGGATGGCATCCCCCCTGAAATAAAAACGGTCCAAATCACCCCCCCCTGAAATAAAAACGGTCCAAATCACCCCCCCCTGAAATAAAAACGGTCCAAATCACCCCCCCCTGAAATAAAAACGGTCCAAATCATCCCCCCCTGAAATAAAAACTGTCCAAATCATCCCCCCCTGAAATAAAAACGGTCCAAATCATCCCCCCCTGTAAAACTGCCATCCCTCCTTTCCATCCCTTATGTCATTTCATCAATGAATGTGGTTTTACTGCTATTTCAACATTTAGAGTCATCACCAGAAAAATAACACCAGAAAAATAACTTATTTGACAATTTTCACCTGTTTCAAGTAAATTTTCACTTGAAATAAGTAGAAAAATCTGCCAGTGGGACAAGATTTATCTTCTTATTACAAGCAAAAAAATCTTGTTCCACTGGCAGATTTTTCTACTTATTTTAAGTGAAAATCTACTTGAAACAGGTGAAAATTGTTGTTTTTTCCAGTGATGAGTCTTGTTTTAAGTGTAATGAGATTTTTTTTTACTAAAATGAGACATTTTAACTAGAAATAAGACAAATATTCTTGTTAAGATTGTGAGTTTTTGCAGTGATCCATGTAACTTATCCTGTGAAGGACAGAGTCATATTGATAAGTTCAGAAAAGTGTTTTTTATTGTTGTGTTTTGATGTATTTGATGTAAGCCCAGTGGATATTTAAAGCTTACAGAAGGCTGCATTTAACTGCTGCTATGTCATTCCTGCAGTATTTCTGCAGGTGTTTTGGTCACTGCTATTATTTGTAATATATTATATTATTTGTAATCAGCACAAATGATCTGTCTCCATATGATAAAATCCACCATCCCCCCTGATTGTTTTTTACAACTCCAGTACTGCGTATAACCCATTGCTGTAAGACGACTGAAGACTAGCGAAAAGAAGAGTGAAATACAATCTGTAACCTGTTATTAGCTGGCTGGCGCTATCGTGACTAACTAAAGTGGTGTCAACTAGCTCATATTTAAATATCAAATCAACTAGAGTCAAACTGTAGCAACAGGGGAACAAAGATCGTCTAAAACAAAACAAAAAAGAGAAAAGGTGCGGTACAGCTCCACGACGGAGTCATAGATAAAAATGAAACAGACTCGTCTGTGGCGGTGCTTCCCACGCAACGCCAAGGGACGCCATCAAATTAACATATATCCAATACTTATCTGTAGACCTTCGTGGGAATTAACATGAAGATAAAATAGTTTTCTGTGAGCTGTTTAACACGCTTCCCGCTCCAACATGCACTGTACTAAGCAGAGCCGGCCCAAGGCATAAGTGAACTAAGCGGCTGCTTAGGGCCTCGTGACCACTAGGGGGCACCCAAGAGTTAAATAAAATAAAATAAAAAAATGTTTTACATGTGAGTGATGATTCATACATTATCAAAGGTATGTTATTGTACAAAAACACAATAATTAATATTATTACATAAACAACTACAACATAAGCAACTGTGCAGCTCTCTGACCTTTGACCTGTTGCTTCTCTGTGTGGCCAGTAGGGGCAGTTGCTGACTCTGATCAATATCAATTGAAAGATTTTTCTACAAGTTTGTTAATCTGTTGTAGCTTCCATGGTCTTAATCACTGTGGATTACAATCTAACTACAACAAAAAGTTCTTACATCTAGTTTTACAAGTGTATTTGTAATGACAGGGAAGAACATGAAATAAGTTAATAGTGGGTGTGTGAATGATCAATAATCAGTATTATTGGCAGTAATAGAGGGACCCAAAATCACATTTGCTTTGCTTTGCATGGAGGCTTGGGCCGGCCCTGACTACCAAATACACACACTGAAAAAATAAATCTAAGCGCAGGTAAATATAACATATTTAAATCTGTGATATTAACAATTAAAAATGAAGTTTGTTGCTTTACGTGAATATATCTAGTTTTGAACTTAATCTGTATTTGTTCAAAAAACAAGACATTGTGCATTTTTTCCTTAACCAGCAGTATTTAAGTAATCCCAGTAATCTTTTCATTTACACACAAACAACAAGAAATGATCTTGTTGTATTTACTTTTTCTTTAACAATTTAAATCTATTGGGCAGGTTGACCAACCAGTAATAGAGGGCCCCAAAAATCACATTTTGCTTAAGGCCCCATGGAGGCTTGGACCGGCCCTGTTCCCACGTCAACGCCAAGTGACGCCATCAAATTAAAATATATCTAATACTTATCTGTAGACCTTCGTGGGAATCAGAGGTGGTAGTAAAGAGTTACATTTACTCTGTTACATTTACTTGAGTAAGTTTTGGGAAATTTTGTACATTTAGGAGTAGTTTTGAATCACTATACTTTTTACTTTTACTTGAGTAGATTTGTGAAGAAGAAACTGTTCCTCTTACTCCGCTACATTAGGCTACGTTGAGCTGTTACTTTTCTTTTATCCCTTTTATCCACGTACGCGTCAATCTCATGACATCACTGGGTGATTCTTTGGGAAAAATGTTTGTTTTTCATGTTTTGTCACATTTACACAGACTCAAACACACACAGAGTTTCTACGAGTTCATGTTTGTTCTAGTTCTGCTGGTTAAAAAAGAAAAGTACAAAGGCTGGAAATGTTGTGCTACTTGTGCTTAATTTATTTTTTTATTCTGTTATTTTATTTATTTTATTATTTATTAAAGTACTTGAATTTACTTTAGATTATTTTAATTCAAGCTATTTTTTATTAATTTTAATTTATTTTATTATTTTATTGATTTAATTAGCCTGAAGATGATTATTTTGTACTTTTGTCTGTTTGAATGGTTGTGTTAAAAAAATAAATCAGACGTTACTCAACAGTTACTCAGTACTTGAGTAGTTTTTTCACCAAGTACTTTTTTACTTTTACTCAAGTAATTATTTGGATGACTACTTTTTACTTCTACTTGAGTCATATTATTCTGAAGTAACAGTACTTTTACTTGAGTACAGTGTTTGGCTCCTCTACCCACCTGTGGTGGGAATTCACATGAAGATAAAATAGTTTTCTGTGAGCTGTTCCCCACGCTTCCCCCTCCAACATACGGCGGGTGAAGGCTGATTTATGGTTCCACGTTACACCAACGCAGAGCCGACGCCGTAGGCTACGCCGTAGGCTACGCCGTAGGCTACGCCGTCGATTTAACGCGGAACCATAATTCAGGCTTTACTTAGAATTTACCTAGAATGTATTAAAGTTTAGCCCCTTGCGATGTAACATCTCGTTTTCAAGGGGGTCCCATAAAACATACAACATTACAATACATCACATTAGAGTACAGACATACATGACATAAAACACACACACCCTCTCACACACAACCCCTACACACACAAGTCTAGTTGCAAAGTAGACTAATTGAATAACCGAAACAATTAGATAAATATAACATAACACAGAAAAAAATAAATAATAAATAGAAATAAATAAATAGAAAAAGGACAAAAAATACATTAATAAATTAAAAACATAGGCAATTTGTTTTAAGATGAGTATATAATGACAACTTAAAACAATGAAAAGAGGTAATAGAACGCAAAAAGAGAGGAAGATTATTCCAATCTGATGGAGCTTTAAAATAAAATGATCTTTTACCAACCTCTTTTGAAATTCTAGGATCAAAGAAAAAATGAAAATTGATATGTCTGAGTGAGTATGGAGAGTTATATAGAATCATAAGTTCTTTTAAATATGGAGGACAGTGAAAATAAACACATTTAAAGGAACAAAAGGAACCGCTAATTATATGTGTATGTATGCATGTGTATAGATAGGTGTATGTGTATATGTATGGGTATACACATATATATATATGTGTGTGTGTGTGTGTGTGTGTGTGTGTGTGTGTGTGTGTGTGTGTGTGTGTGTGTGTGTGTGTGTGTGTGTGTGGTGTGATTATGTGTGTAAGTAGATATATACATAGATATAGAGCAGATACAGTATAGTGTAAATAAGTATATTTAAATAAATATTTATATGGGCATGTGGTACAAATATAGACATATTCAATAATAATAATAATAATAATAATAATAATAATAATAATAATACTGTTATTTAGCAGTGTGAGTACAGTGTGTGAATATTTATAAATACAGGTTAAATGATCAGTGAATGGAGGTAGGACTAAATAAGTTTACACTTCTTCCTACTCCTTTTTTGGCACATGTAAATCAAGATAGCAAGTTTTAAAGGATGAAATTCTTTGTTTTGTTGTTTTGTTTTCTTAAACATCAAATCAAATCAAATCAAATCAAATCAAAACTGAAGCCAGTGAAACTGCCGTCTAGATTTGCTTTAACCTACTACGTGTTATTGCGAGCTGTCACGTTGAAATGTGGGCTTTTATTTTGAAAAGGCGCAGCTTCCGCAGCTTCCGCCGTGGTTAGCAGGCTAGGCCGTGCTGAGTGGCAGTCTGGACCAGGACTCTCCCAGACCCGGACCCGGACCCGGACCAGGACCAGGACCCCCGGAGCCCCAGGAGCCCCAACCCCAGCCCCGGACCGCGGCCAGGCAGCAGCCGCCTCCCCTCCCCCGGAGCCCCGCGCTCCGGCTCTGTAGGTCGGAGCTTCGGCCGGTCCAGCCGCCGCTCGGACGACCACACCCTCCCCGGACCGGAGAGGAGGAGGAGACGGGGAGGAGACGATGCAGCCGCCGCAGCCTGCAGCTCCAGCAGCTCCAGCAGCTCCAGCCGCTCCAGCCCCGGGGCTCGGAGCCCCCTGAACGCTCGGCTTTCCTCGGGATTTGTGTTGTTTTTACCGGCGGGGATTGAGGGAATGATGCCCCCGAAGAAGGGACACCCCGGCTCGGCCCCGGGCGGCGGCCCGCCCGGCAGCGCTCTCTCCCCGGGGACCCGGCAGACAGCAGCCCGGGGCTGCGGTCGCTGCTGGTGGTGATGGACCTGGACCTGGACCTGGACATGGAGGAATGGTTTCCAGAGCAGACTAGAGACGGGACTGGTGTGTGACACCAGGTAACCTGTGCATCTGCACTTCAGGGGCATTTAAACACCATATCTGTTTTAATTAGAGCACATTGATGGAGTTTACATGGACTACTTGATGTTGGAAGGACTTTGAGACTTTGAGTGAAACACTGCAGGAACGAGGTGGACATGAGGGTGAGCCGTGCACCGCCCCGGGACTAGAGCCCAACCCTGCAGACCTGACCCCGGCCCCCCACATGGCTACCGGGGGCTCTGGGAAGTCCTCGGGCGAGGCCTCCGGCGGGGCCCTGGGGGCCGGCGTGCAGCAGAGGAAGCGCCTGGCGTCCGTCTGCGACACCTGCAAGGGCCGGGTGCAGCTGGTGGCCGACCTGCTGCTGCTGTCCAGCGAGACCCGGCCGGTGGCGGCGTCGGACGGCTCGCCGCTGGCCGACACCTTCGAGCAGTGCCGCGACACGGTGATCGCGCGCACCAAGGAGCTGTCCATCCTCACCCACGACATCCAGAGCCAGCTGAACATGGGCCGGTTCGGCGAGGCGGGGGACCGCCTCCTGGAGATGGCCGACCTGGTGGTGTCGCTGACCGAGTGCTCGGCCCACGCCGCCTACCTGGCGGCGGTGGAGAGCCCCGGCTCGCAGCCCTGCCAGCCCGGCCTGGTGGACCGCTACAAGGTGACGCGCTGCCAGCACGAGGTGGAGCAGAGCTGCCACGCCCTGCGTGTGGCGCCGCTGCCGGACCTGACCCCCCAGCTGCTGCTGGAGCTGTCCCAGAACATCTCGGCCAACCTCAGGACTCTGACGGACATCTCCTCGCAGGCCAGCGAGCGCTCGCGGGACCGCTTCGCCAAGGAGCAGTTCAAGCTGAGCGTGAAGAGCATGAGCACGAGCGGCACGGCCTTCCTGGCCTGCGTGCGCGAGGTCAAGAGCCAGCCCAGCGAGCTGACGCGCAACCGCTGCGCGCTGTTCAGCACAGCGCTGCTGCACGCCGTCGCCGCCCTGGTGGGCTTTGCCACGGAGCCGCAGTTCCTGGGCCGGGCGGCCGCCGTGACGACGGAAGGGAAGGCGGTGCAGACGGCGGTGCTGGGCGGGGCCATGAGCGTGGTGTCGGCGTGCGTGCTGCTCACGCAGGGCCTGCGCGACGTAGCGCAGCACCCCGACGGGGGCACCAGGACGGCGGAGTACCGCGAGCGGCTGCGCAGCGCGGCCTGCGCCGTGTCGGCCGGCTGCACGCTGCTCACGCAGGCGCTGAGGGAGCGCACGTCGCCGCGCACGCTGCCGCCGCTCAACTCCCACTCTGTGAATTAGTTTCAGGGGACGAGCGAGTCGCCGGAGTACGCGGGCGGGGCCGGACGCGGAGAGCAGCGCCCGCAGGGCCCGCAGGGCCCGCAGGGGGCCGTGGACTTCGCAGCCATCCTTTTTTTTGTGTTGAAATGACAAAATAAAATAGAGAAATAATCCGTTTCCCGTTTTTTGTTTTGATAATAAAAAACGGAAAACGGATCTTTATCCGTTATCTTTTATCTGTTATCCGATTTCATTGATGTGTTTGAAAATCGAAATTGGGAATTGAAACAGCGAGTAGAAAACTCTTTTCTCTATTTCCTATTCGTTTCCAACAGTATGTTAGAGTTCAGTACATGTTATTGATTATTGATTGGACGCTGCAGCTGAACGGACTGTCACAACATCACTGCAGTTTCATGACGGAGTGAAGACAGATTACAGATTAAACTCATGTTTCACTCCCAGGTTTCAGATTTGATTTATTTTCTGTTTCAACATTAAAAAAATCTAAAACTGTTAAATTTCAATCTGATCAACAAAAGAACCAGAAACAACTTTCTTCATTTATGCGTGTTCATTTGCGCATGTGCAATCCCCCATTTGTCCAATCCTTGTTTTCAGTATCCTTGGAAACGAATAGGAAATAGAGAAGAGTTTTCCTCTCACTGTTTTAAATCCCAATTTCGATTTTCAAACACATCAATGAAATCGGATAATGGATAACGATCCGTTTTTCATTTTTTATTATCAAAACAAAAAACGGGAAACGGATTATTTTGGATTATTTCTCTATTTTCATCTTGTCATTTCAAAACAAAAACCGGATGGCGGCCCGTGAGGTCCACGGGCCGGCGGGGCCGCGTCACGCTGGATGTGACGGGACCCCCGGTGGGGCTGCTGGGCGTGGCCCTGGTGGGGGTGGGCGTGGCCTCCCTGAGCCCTCGTGGTGGTGGGCGTGGCCTCTCTGGTGGTGGGCGTGGCCTTACCGAGCCCTCGTGGTGGTGGGCGTGGCCTCTCTGATGGTGGGCGTGGCCTCCCTGAGCCCACAGGTCTCACTGTGAAATTTACCTCTGCCCCACGCCCGCCAGACCCGTCCGCCCTGGACCGGACCTGCCAGAGCTGGACCGGGCCGGTTCCAGCCGGCTCCTGTCCTGGCCAGAAGCTGCTGTGATTGTGCCACAGGTTTGACACTAGTAAAGACTTCAGTATTCGTGTTGTGACCTGCATGTAACCAGTATTTATTTGTGATATTAAAGTGGTTCCGACCCGCCACCGCTGCTCTTGGTTCATGTGTTCTGGTCCACGTACGGACCACGGGTTGCGGGTCGCGGTCCGGGGGTTTACAGAGTCTGTTTGGTGCAGATCAGCTGTTTATGTCGCCATGGTGACCGTGATGCAGCAGGAAACGTGCTGTCCTAGTGGATCGTGGACGGGGGGGAGGATGAAATACTGTAAAGCTTTTCCACTAGTACTTACTCAGCCCGACTCGTTTCTTTTCAATACCCAGATCAGAAGTAGGAGGTTGTAGAAGCTGCTGTGACGTATTTGATTATGTATCTAAACGAAGATGACAACAACACTAAAGATGTAGAACATGGAGTAGATGATATACAAGACTGTCTCAGAAAATTAGAATATTGTTATTTTCTGTAATGCAATTACAAAAAAAAAATGTCATACATTCTGGATTCATTACAAATCAACTGAAATATTGCAAGCCTTTTATTATTTTAATATTGCTGATCATGGCTTACAGTTTAAGAAAACTCAAATATCCTATAGAATATTCTGGGAATCTTAAACTGTAAGCCATAATCAGGAATATTAAAATAATAAAAGGCTTGCAATATTTCAGTTGATTTGTAATGAATCCAGAATGTATGACATTTTTTTTTTTTTTTAATTGCATTACAGAAAATAAAGAACTTTATCACAATATTCTAATTTTCTGAGACCGTCCTGTATGTGCTGCTGGGTCTGTGGCTTGTGTTTGATATCAAGTTAAAAAATGAGAGAGAGAGAAACTTCAAGTGGCAACGCTTTTTAATTTTTGTTTTGTCTCTGCGCTGCTGAAAAGTCAGCTGGATCCGTGAGCAGCTATGAAGAGACAGAGCTCCTGGTAGATCTGGTCGTTCCTTATCTCCGTCTAGATCTTTTTAATTCTCTCCTCAGCACCAGGTTTATGAACATCTGACCCTCAGAGTTGGATCAGAAACAGACTTTTGCTGCCATTGCTGGTTGAATAAAATGAACCAGAATCCGTCAGAGTCTCTTTCTCTGATTTCCTCCTCCTGACTCAGACGTCTGACTCCAACCCCCCGACCAATCAGTGGTCTGTAGTGTGATGATGTCAGATACAGCCGACTCAGCAGCTTAGAACCTCGGCAGAATAGATACAGAAAAGTATCTACTCTGCACGTTAGACCCCTGGTGGGAAAGAACCAAACTGAGTGGAGGAGAGTCGGGCTGAGTAGGTGCTGGTGGAAAAGAGCCATTAATGAACCGTGGACGGGTGGGATGATGAAATACTGTAAAGCTTCTATTTGTTGCGACGCCAGCTCTGGCCACACGGGGGCAGCGGACCACGGGGAGCTCGGGGGTGGGCCGTCCTCACGCAGCAACGCAGCGCTGTTAGCCACGTATACGCCCCCGCGTGGTCACGAGTGGTACTGCTACACACACGGGCCTCAACCCTAAATTCTGGGGAAATGTCAAGAATCGATTCGATTCCGATTCTTAAGATTCAGAATCGATTATCACGCTTTGATTCGATCCGATATTGATTTGGGTTACTGTTAATAAAACTGTTTTTTCAGCTGTTGCATGAATGATATGACTGTAGTTCTGTAACATATTAATACTGGTATTATATTGAGATTCAACAGCAAGTATTGCAGCTAATGATGCTGTAAGGACCAATCAGCTCCCAGAATGCTGATAGAACTGCTTTCAGAAACATCGTGGGTCAGAATTACCAAACAGATCCAGGGAGGAAACAGAGACGGAGGAAATCAGTTTTAGTTTTTAACACATTCCGTTTTATTTTTTCCATTTTCAGTCTTTTTCGGTTTTTAATTTTTGAGAATTTGGTTTTTAGCATTTTATGCAAATGCAACCCCAAGACACTATATAAATGAATGAAACAATTTATGAATTATAACTGAAAACTTTAATTAATTTCATACCTTTAAACATATTTAAAGGCAAAAACATGGCACCAGTTATTCTCGTGTCCAACAAAACATTCCTTTTTAGGGCATAAACAAAAAAATACCAAAAGTTGTAATGTAATAATGATGAAAAAAAATGGATCTTTAGACATACGAATGGGTTTTTAGGAATTAATATGAGAATCGATTTAGAATCGGAAAATTTATTTTTTTCAATACTGCCTGTATTGAAAAAATGGACTGAAGTCACGATTAGTCTGTAATCCTGAGGTATGACTGTGAAATTTAGATTATTAAAAACTCTTTTGTTACCTCAGAAACTGGACTTTAGGTAACAAAGCAATCTTGACTTTTTTAATCTCTGAAATCTTGGTTTACATACAGGACTGTCTCAGAAAATTAGAATATTGTGATAAAGTTCTTTATTTTCTGTAATGCAATTAAAAAAACAAAAATGTCATCCATTCTGGATTCATTACAAATAAACTGAAATATTGCAAGCCTTTTATTATTTTAATATTGCTGATTATGGTTTACAGTTTAAGATTAAGATTCCCAGAATATTCTAATTTTTTGAGATAGGATATTTGAGTTTTCTTAAGCTGTAAGCCATGATCAGCAATATTAAAATAATAAAAGGCTTGCAATATTTCAGTTGATTTGTAATGAATCCAGAATGTATGACATTTTTGTTTTTTTAATTGCATTACAGAAAATAAAGAACTTTATCACAATATTCTAATTTTCTGAGACAGTCCTGTATATATAAATATAAACTAAATCTAATTTTATATTGCGGTGCAATGTTGGTTTAACTGCAACTAGCATATTCAGAACACTTCCTGCAGCTAAAGTGAGCTGAACTACAGAAAAGTCCAGATAAATAACTAATACCAAACTCGCACTGTCCGGAAACGTTCGCTTTGGCTCGCGCGCTGTTGGGAAATGCTATCAAATCTCTGCAGGACCAGCTGTTTTACAGAATCAGACATTAATCTTGTAATCAGATTACATTTGGAGCATCAGCTTTTTGAGAAAGCAGTATAAGTGTGAAACTGAAGACATGTCAGTGTGTTTAAGTGAAGCTGGAGCAGCAGTCCTGACCACGCTGCAAAAACTCCAAATCTGAACAAGAATATTTGTCTTATTAATTTTTAGTCAAAAAAAATCTCTTAAAACAAGACTCATCACTGGAAAAAACAATTTTCACCTGTTTCAAGTAAAGTTTCACTTAAAATAAGTAGAAAAATCTGCCAGTGGAACAAGATTTTTTTGCTTGTAATGAGAAGATAAATCTTGTCCCACTGGCAGATTTTTCTACTTATTTCAAGTGAAACTTTACTTGAAACAGGTGAAAATTGTCAAATAAGTTATTTTTCTGGTAATGACGCTTGTTTTAGGGGGAGATGAGATTTTTTGACTAAAAATGAGACATTTTAACTAGAAATGCGACAAATTTTCCTGGTAAGATTTTGAGTTTTTGCAGTGCACCATCAGCGTTGGCTCGTTCTCATTCCACTTGTCTGATTTTGTGCTGGTGTGGCGTTTCTCCAGGTACTCGGTAGAGATGCACCGATCAGGATTCTGAGGGCCGATCACCGATCACAGCGTGAAATCCATAAATTCTTCAGTATTGTAGTCTCATGTACGACAGAGGGCCAAACTAAGAAAAAAAAAATGGAAATTACGAGAATAAAGTCATAATATTACAAGAATAAAGTCGTAATATTTTGAGAATAATGTTGTAATATTACGAGAATAAAGTCGTAATATTAAATATATTATAAATATAACTTCACAAGATGCTCAATATTCCTCATTTTAACACAGGGAGAAAAATACTCTTCCTGTTAGAGTTCTCATAAATTATATTCTCATAATATTACGACTTTATTCTCGTGATCTAGCGATGATTGGAGGAACCGTGACGGGGGTGATGCCAAAGGAGTGCGCTGGTGTCTCCATTTACCTAATGTTTATCAGAAAACAGTGACAAAAAACCCTTACCAGCTGCAACTTTCATGATTGTAAGTTGTGGCTGTGTGACCAGGCCTGTGTTGAAAAAATAAATTTTTTCTGATTCTAAATCGATTCTCATATTAATTCCTTAAAATCGATTAGTATGTCTAAAAATCGATATTTTTTTCATCATTACAACTTTTAGTATTTTTTTTGTTTGCCCAAAAAAGGAATGTTTTGTTGGAGACGAGGATAACTGGTGCCATGTTTTTGCCTTTAATGTTTTCATACCTTTAAACATATTTAAAGTTTTCAGTTATAACTGCACAAATTGTCTTGTTTTCATTACTTTATATACTGTCTTGGGGTGACATTTGCATAAAATGCTAAAAACCAAATTCTCAAAAAGTAAAAAACCAAAAAAAAAAACGAAATGTAAAGAATTTAAACGGAATGTGTTGAAAAATAAAAGCGATTTCATCCGTCTCTGTTTCCTCCCTGGATCTGTTTAGTAATTCTGACCCACGATGTTTTTGAAAGCAGTTACAACAGCATTCTGGGAGGTGATTGGTCCTTACAGCATCATTAGCTGCAATACTTGCTGTTGAATCTCAATATAATACTAGTATTAATATGTTGCAGAACTACAGTCATATATCAGTACTGGAGTTGAGGGGGGATTAGAGGGGATGGCACCCCCCCCCCCCGAAATAAAAACGGTCCAAATCATCCCCCCGAAATAAAAACGGTCCAAATCATCCCCCCAAAATAAAAACAGTCCAAATCATTCCCCCTGTAAAACTGCCATCCCTCCTTTCCATCCCTTATGTCATTTCATCAATGAATGTGGTTTTACTGCTATTTCAACATTTAGAGTCATCACCAGAAAAATAACACCAGGAAAATAACTTATCTGACCATTTTTAAGTTAATTTAAGTAAATTTTCACTTGATATACTTATTTTAAGTGAAAATCTACTTTAAACAGGTGAAAATTGTTGTTTTTTCCAGTGATGAGTCTTGTTTTAAGTGTAATGAGATTTTTTTTACTTAAATGAGAAATAACATAAAATATTCATTTGGAGTTTTTGCAGTGATCCATGTTACTTATCCTGTGAAGGACAGAGTCATATTGATAAGTTCAGAAAAGTGTTTTTTATTGTTGTGTTTTGATGTATTTGATGTAATTCCAGTGGATATTTAAAGCTTACAGAAGGCTGCATTTAACTGCTGCTATGTCATTCCTGCAGTATTTCTGCAGCTGTTTTGGTCACTGCTATTATTTGTAATATATTATATTATTTGTAATCAGCACAAATTATCTGTCCCCATATGATAAAATACACCATCCCCCCTGATTCTTTTTTACAACTCGAGTACTGCATATCATTCATGCAACAGCTGGAAAAACTGTTTTAATAACACTAACCCAAATCAATATCGGAATCGAATTGGATCGAATCAAATCTTGATAATTTATTCTGAATCTTAAGAATCGGAATCGAATCGATTCTTGACATTTGAATGGATCCCCAGCCCTGCATGTCCATGTCTATGTCTCTGTGACGTCCACCCCAACACAGCTGGGACTGCGTGGGAGTGAGCAGCTACAATGATGGATGACTTTGTAGACAGCTATTTACACTCTTTCAAAATGTACAAGTTTCCAGGATTGTTGCTTGGCCAGTATTCATTCTGCTGACCTTTTCTTCCGTCTCAGGTTGGAAACAGTCCCTGGTTACCAGGTTAGAATATTATTTCAGCTCTTATCACTGCAGCGCCCCTGAAAAGGCAGAGTGATGGCAGGGTCGATGTTGCCGGCTCTTCCCGACCTTCCTGACATCACAGCTGTGGGCCCAGAACAGGAAACGCTCCGCTCCGCTATCAGGAGTGGCTTCCTTCACACCGCGCTGGCGTAATGGCGGGCGAGGCTTCACCCATTTCCTGCTGCAGGACGGAAACGCTGACCCATCCTGTTCCCCGAGGGGGAGCTCATCAGAATAAGACCCCGTCTGCAGGAGAAATACAAGAAGACCCCGTCTGCAGGAGAAATACAAGAAGACCCGTCTGCAGGAGAAATACAAGAAGACCCCGTCTGCAGGAGACCCTGCAGGATTCTGGGCTGCCAGCTGCTCACTGCACTTTTATTTATACGTAACCCCGGTCAGAGTGGCAACACAAGGCAAGGCAAGTTATAGAGCACAATTCAACACAAGGTGATTCAAAGAGCTTTACATCAACATTAAATGTGGCAAGACACAATTAAACAACAAAATAACAAATAAAATGATAAGAAAAGAGGTAAAATAACAACAAGCACAAGTTGTTAAGAAGTAAGGGCAGTAAGATACAGCAGGTAAGTATTTAATTTAGGAGTAGCTTCAGTAAACAGTAAAGTTTTTATCCTGATTTAAAGGATCTACAGTTGGAGCAGACCTCAGGTCTACAGGAAGTTTGCTCCACCGGTGAGGAGCAGAATAATTCAATTCAATTAAATTTTATTTGTATAGCGTCTATTACAACAAAAGTTGTCTCTAGGCGCTTTCCAGAGACCCAGAACAAGAACATAAACCCCCGAGCAATTATTACATAAACAATGGCAGGTAAAAACTCCCCTTTAGGAGGGAAGAAACCTGGACCAGGACCAGGATCATAAGGGGGGACCCTCCTTCCGAAGGCCAGACTGGGGGTCGGGGACGTCAGCAGCACAGCAGGCAGGTGGAAGCAGCAACGGGATGACCGGGGATGGGAGGGGGGGGCCGGACCGCAGGCCAGCACGTAGCTCCCGAAGCTCCGGCCTGCAAACATGCACAAAAGATAAAAAAGGGGGGCCAGCACAAGAAACTACAGGAACGTTGGACAAAAATGATAGCTATGAGATATTTATAATCAATAAAAATGGAAATGGAGAAGAGAGAAAGGGGAGAGGCACCACCCAGTGGATCATGTCGGTGCCCCCTGCAGCATAGGCCTATAGCAGCATATCTACCACCAAGCTATATTTGAGACTAACTATTATAATCTTGTTCTATAGCTGCAACTATGACTACTGACTCTAACACACTAGAGTTTACACTACCTAGAGATTTACCAACACCACCTAGAGGTTTACTAACTCTAACTAGAGGTTTACTAACACCAGCTAGCCAGTTCCAATAACTGAACGCTGCCTCACCTTGCTTGGTTCTGGTTCTGGAACCACAACAAACCAGATCCAGATGAAGCTCAGGGGTCTGGGAGCTTCATAGGAACTAACAGATCCAGATGAAGCTCAGGGGTCTGGGAGCTTCATAGGAACTAACAGATCCAGATGAAGCTCAGGGGTCTGGGAGCTTCATAGGAACTAACAGATCCAGATGAACCTCAGGGGTCTGGGAGCTTCGTAGGAACTAACAGATCCAGATGAAGCTCAGGGGTCTGGAAGCTTCATAGGAACTAACAGATCCAGATGAACCTCAGGGGTCTGGGAGCTTCATAGGAACTAACAGATCCAGATGAAGCTCAGGGGTCTGGGAGCTTCATAGGAACTAACAGATCCAGCATGTGTTTTGGTCCAAGACCATTCAGTGCTTTGTAGACCAGTAGTAAGATTTTAAACTCTATTCTTTGGGTGGGACTTGGTGTCAGATACAACCTCAGATAAACAACAGGCTGCAACATTTTTCACAGAAACATTTATTCATTCAACAAAAAGAAAAGAAAATCATGTGGGCAATGCAAAGATCCCCCATGATCCAACATCTTCAGCAGCAGGAACTGGCGCTGGTGGTTTCTGGTTCAACTTTAGCAGCAACAACATGGTTGTGACCAGAGCTGGGTAGAGGAGCCAAAAATTGTACTCAAGTAAAAGTACTGTTACTTCAGAATAATATGACTCAAGTAGAAGTAAAAAGTAGTCATCCAAATAATTACTTGAGTAAAAGTAAAAAAGTACTGGGTGAAAGAACTACTCAAATGCTGAGTAACTGTTGAGTAACGTCTGATTTATTTTAACACAACCATTCAAACAGACAAAAGTACAAAATAATCATCTTCAGGCAAATTAAATCAGTAGAATAAAATTAATTAAAATTAATAAAAAAAATCTAAAATAGTTTAAATTAAAATAATCTTAAAGTAAATTCAAGTACTTTAAAAAATAATACAATAAATAAAATAACAGAATAAAAAAATAAATTAAGCACAAGTAGCACAACATTTCAAGCCTTTGTACTTTTCTTTTTTAACCAGGCAGAACTAGAACAAACATGAACTCATAGAAACTCTGTGTGTGTTTGAGTCTGTGTAAATGTGACAAAACATGCAAAAACAAACATTTTCCCCAAAGAATCACCCAGTGATGTCATGAGATTGACGCGTACGTGGATAAAAGGGATAAAAGAAAAGTAACAGCTCAACGTAGCCTAATGTAGCGGAGTAAGAGGAACAGTTTCTTCTTCACAAATCTACTCAAGTAAAAGTACAAAGTATATTGATTCAAAACTACTGCTAAAAGTACAAAATGTATCAAAACTTACTCAAGTAAATGTAATAGAGTAAATGTAACTCGTTACTACCACCTCTGACCAATCAGTGTTGGCCTCTCCTCGTAGGAAGGTGAATCCCCTCAGGTCGGAGAGTACGACCACTAACATGGGCAGGATGTTTTAAGATGGTCAGCTTATTTTCTGTGACTTCAGTTCAGACTTGAGTGGATATGTTTGATGAAAAACTTTGTGTTTTGTTTCAGTGGCGTTTCACTTTCGCACTTTGAACGCCACGGTCTCTGAACGTATGAGACACTGGTTTTGTCCCAGTGGGAAGACTGAACAGGATGAATTTGTCCATTCCGGGTTGCATATTTAAAAATACAGCGAGGAAAAAACTTAGTTTGATTTTACTTAAAGTTATTTACATTAATAAGTTGTCAGGACTCAGCGTGTCGGGTTCATCCGAGCCTGATCAGCTGCGACGGGCACAACCCGCACCGCAGCTCTCTGGTCGCGCTGCAGCAGTTACTTTCTGATGCTTTTTCGAAAGCCCGAACAGTCCAGTCCAGCAGACACGACAGCCCACGCATCTACATCTACCATCCTTCAGCAGTAACGACGGAGCCCACCGCCCTAGCGGCAGCCTCAGCCGACCTCCCCGGCCGCGGGGACGCGTCGGGATAAATGAGCACGCCGCGCTTGCTCGCTCTGGGCGCAGACCCAATTAATCGATCCCTAATCCTGGCGGATCTAAACCTACTCTGTGCAAAATGAAGGATTTTCTCTGTAAATACACACAATTTCTCTTACTATTACACGTACAGCTAGCTGAGTGTCTTCTTCTCCTCATTTGGTCGGGAGTTGCTATGCAGTCCCGCGGCCCTCGCGGCCCACACGTACAAAACTGAATTTTTTTTTGGCGGACCACTAGATGGCGCTCGCGGCCCAAGTGTGGGCCGCGGCCCTATGGTTAAGAATCACTGCACTAGAACAACAACAGTCCCGTAGCTTTACCAGCACAAACCCCAATATGTGTAGCCCTGCTAGAGCGGGAACTAAACTACCTAGTTTACCTTGTATGACAACTAGTCTCTGATATGATAACGTTTAATTTAGGTAACTGACTCATTCATACATTGAGTAGCAGGACCCTCAGTAGATGTTTCCTTGAGTGGTATGAACCCTCAATAGATGTTTCCTTCAGCAGGAACCTCAGTAGATGTTTCCTTCAGCAGGAACCCTCAGTAGATGTTTCCTTCAGTGGTATGAACCCTCAATAGATGTTTCCTTCAGCAGGAACCTCAGTAGATGTTTCCTTCAGCAGGAACCCTCAGTAGATGTTTCCTTCAGTGGTATGAACCCTCAATAGATGTTTCCTTCAGCAGGAACCCTCAGTAGATGTTTCCTTCAGTGGTATGAACCCTCAATAGATGTTTCCTTCAGCAGGAACCTCAGTAGATGTTTCCTTCAGCAGGAACCTCAGTAGATGTTTCCTTCAGTGGTATGAACCCTCAATAGATGTTTCCTTCAGCAGGAACCCTCAGTAGATGTTTCCTTCAGCAAGAACCTCAGTAGATGTTTCCTTCAGCAGGATCTGTTGCTGTGTTTGGGATCATTTCTTGAACACATGACCCAGTTTCAGACAGATCTCCTCACATTTGTCCCTAGACGACTCCGGTCGATGTTTACCATCTTCAACGTTCTCCTTCCATGCATGCAGTGTAACCTGAGAGAAGGAAACTGATACCAAATGAATGATTGATGGCTTTGATGATTAAATGATGGGGGTCAGCACACAGAGGGCTGAAAACACTTGAACATTAATAAGAACCCAATACACCAGCTGGCTCATCCTCACAGAGAATCCAGACCAACCACAAGCACGTTTGTATTTGCTTTGCAGGTGCATCTTACTACAGCTGTTGGAGCTCGTTGAATATGTCACAGATCTTGGAGACCTAATCAAATCCGTCTATCCTTGTAGAGCGAGTCTGTTGGGGGGGTTATTGATGACAGAGTGCTGAAGTAATCTGGACGTAAACGGTGTACGCTACCGGTTACAATGTTGTCCAGACCTCAGCACAAGCTCCCAGGGCGCCTGGAAATGACAGGAGCAACACAAGTGGTTTCTCTCTCTTAGCTCGGCTGTCTCATAGCCATCATCTTTGTCCATTGCTCCTGTAGTTTCTTGTGCCGGCCCCCCTTTTTCCTCTTTTGTGCATGTTTGCAGGCCGGAGCTCCGGGAGCTGCATGCTGGCCTGCGGTCCCCCCCCCCCCACCCCCCCCCCCCCCCCCCACCCCACCCCATCCCACCCCACGCCCGGTCATCCCGTTGCTGCTTCCACCTGCCTGTGGTCCCCTCCCCCCCCGCTGGTCATCCCGCTGCTGCTTCCACCTGCCTGCTGTGTGCTGCTAACGTCCCCGACCCCCTCAGTCTGGCCTTCGGCAGGAGGGCCCCCCTTATGATCCAGGTCCTGGTCCAGGTTTCTTCCTCCTAAAGGGGAGTTTTTCTTGCCACTGTTTGGCTTAAGGCTTTTCTCCCACTAGAGGAGTTTTTACCGGCCATTGTTTATGTAATAATTGCTCGGGGGTTTATGTTTATGTTCTGGGTCTCTGGAAAGCATCTAGAGACAACTTCTGTTGTATTGGACACTATACAAATACAAATTGAATTGAATTGAATTGAATTCATAGCCCTTTTCCACCAAACCGGTTCCAGGGCTGGTTCTGGGCCAGTGCTGAGTTTAGAAACAACTGTATTTGTCTTGGTAACTGGAAAAGGCGTCATCTATGATAGAGCTGCCACCGCTGGAGCATCGGGGCTCTTGCGTTGTCCTCATGTAAAGACCAAGTCGGGTAAAGACCAGCGAGTCCATCTGTATGAGTCCACCGAGCAAGGACACTAACAAGCCGAGCTTTCCTCGTGTCATAAAACTGAATCCTCCAACCAAATGTGATTGTTCTGGTCTCGGGTCATTAGGAACAACCACACCCGCACTTACGTCCTTCTCTGGTGGCTTGAGGACCTGTCCATCTGCAGTCAACAAAGTCCAGTTTAAAACTTGATCTCTGATGCTCAGAAACCTAGGTAAAAGTTGAAACTACTGCTTCTCCTTTATCCCGCTCATCCCGCTGTTTGAGGAGAGGAGGCGCTGCTACCTGCTACCACATGTTACACATGTGATCACTGCACCGTCGCCGTGACGGTGCCAATGAAAGTCTATGTTGTGGGGACTCTGGATGAGATGGATACGCTACTGTCCCCCATCCCAGAGCATCTACTACTCGTCCTAGATGACATGAACATCCACGTAGACAAACCTCAGGGACTTACCCTTGAACTGGCTTTCTGTCCTCCAGCTAACAAAGGTGGTAAAATGTGGTTCTTGATTCTCCCCAGAAACTGCAGAGCTGACTGGTCCTGGTCCCACCGTACACATCTTTGACCACTGCTCCATTTTCCTCCTGGAACACCATGGTGTCGGCACCAGTAGTCTCATTCCTCCAGAGCCTTCGTGACCCGTCCCCCACCTACTTCACCTGGGTTGTTACCACCACCTTGCCTCTTCTGACCACGCTCTCCTCCTTTCTGTTACTCTGCTCGTCCCTTTATGGACAATTCATTCATTTCCTTTCAGTTAAATTACTGGTTTTACATCATATCATCTGATGAAGTACCAAAAAATCTCACTTGTACACTTGTCATGGATGTGGAAAGAAAAAAAGGTCTGGATCTGGACCCCAGTGGGCAGTAGGAGAACTGCTTGTCTGGATCCGGACCCTAATGGTCGGTAAAGGAACCACAGGTCTGGATCTGGACCCTAGTGGTCAGTAGAGGAACGTCAGGTCTGGATCTGGACCCTAGTGGTCAGTAGAGGGACTGCACCCTGGGACCCCGCTCATAAGTGGTAATGATTCTTTTTTTCATGGATTTTTTCATTAAGATTCCAGCAATCTGAAGGGACTTCAGATGAAGCTGAGAGTAAAGAGGTGAAGGAGCAGCAGTGATGCCATTGTTTCAGGACAATGGTGACGAGAGCCACTGCAGACAGGATGTGGAATGCCTGATAAACAGCAGGAAGCTGAACTGGCTCTCTGATCCTGTAACCGCTGTGGATAAAGGTCAGGGTACTGTAGGTGGGAACAACTCAAACCTGTAAACTACATTCATGGAAACTCCTGTGCTCCTCATGCTTCCGTCTCCCAAAGGACCCTGTGTTCTCTGTCCGGGACCAAAATAAATGACTAGAACCAGGACATTTTCTTGTTGTGTAACAGAGTCTTTGATGGTTTTTAAAGAGGACTGTTTAAAATTACTTTTGGTTCATTGTTCATTGTTGCTTGTTTAGTTCATCTGGGGGGATCCCAAGGCATTCCCAGGCCAGCAGAGATATATACTGTAGTCCCTCCAGCTTGTCCTGGGTCTTCACCAGGTCTCCCAGTGGGACAGCTGACCCCACCAGGGAGGATCCAGAAAGAATCCTCACCTGACCCCACATAGGGCCAGTCCCAATCCCCCCCTAGTCCTTTCAGTCCTACCCCTAAATTTTGCGCGTTCCCGTGAGGGTAGTAGTGTCCCAATTCCTCTTTGCATCTAGGGGGAGTGGGGAAAACGAGGGGTAGTGTGTATGAATCTAACCCTTCATAGCGAGGGTTTTCCGATGCTCACTAGTTGACCTAGGGCCAGAAAAATTTCCCAGAATGCTTTTCGTCGTCATTTGCGGACTGAATAAAAAAAAAAACATGGCGGACATTTCTTATTTTTTAGTGAATAAAATCAATATTTTGAGTTAGTTTCTGCATAAAAATGCATTTTGATTACATTTCTAGCCAGAAATATATATTTTACTTTCATAATATTCACTCAGTGAATGTACATAATCACTCGTTTGCTCGTTGTTGCAAAGATCACGCCAGAATAAAGGCTGATTTATGGTTCTGCGTTACACCAACGCAGAGCCTACGGCGTAGGTTACGCGGCGAGGCGCGCCGTACGCCGTACCCTATGCCGTAGGCTCTGCGTCGATTTAACGCAGAACCATAAATCAGCTCCGGAGCCGGCAGCCGGCTGTACTCATCTCGAAATTTTCGGAGCAAATTTCTTAAAAGGAACCCTGGTTATTAAGACTTGTAGTCCCTAATTAGCCACAATTGTTCTCTTATACTAAAATATGTTGTTAGAAACACATAAAATAATCTAATTGCTTTAAAAATCTACAATGTTTATCACATATTTTGACCTGCGGGAGGCGCCATGTTTTACCTGCGCAATGCATTCTGGGGGCGATGACGTAGAGCGGTGGCTCTGGGAAGATAAGCCGCGTTAGTTTAACTGGGACAGGTATCTAAAACATAGATGAGCAGCATCTCCCGGCCGTGGAGGCTGACGAGGGAGCCCATAAGACGTCTCGGTTCAGGCAAACTGGATCAAAGTTCTGTGATACCAGTGCATTAGGCTCCTGCGTAGCCTGCGTAGCCGTGGCTCTAGAGCCCGCAGCGCACCGCCATCCTCTCTCGCCGCCGCCGGGATGGAAACGCCACTGGACAGGAGGCACGTTTGGGAGGGCATAGCCGACCCCTGCCCCCCCTAAAACCGGCTTCGGTGCTGGGTTTTGATGGTTCCATGACAGACCAGAGGCTGAGGGGACTGGCCTGGGACTTTGACGAAACGGGAGGCGCAGACTTCGCTTCAAATAGGCAAGAACATCTTTATTTAAATTAATGACGCCAGATCTGGCTGGGGTTTTTATTGTAGCATCGGCTATCTGCTAGTTGAAACGTGTGGTCTGTTAGTCTATCTGAGTTTTATGGTGTTTTTATAGTTCATGCTGTATGGTGCGGCACTTCTTTTTTTTTTTTTTTTACTTTTTTGTCGGTGCGCCGTCACCATAATGTTCAGCTGTGTTTTGATCTGTGTTTCTGGTGCGCCGTCACCTGTTTAGCTGTGTTTTCATCTGTTTCTGGGTGTCAGAACAGTGGACGGGGGTTAGCAGGTGCCACCGTCTGACGTCACTACCCAGAATGTAAACAACAATGGCGACCTACTAGTTAAATTATATTTTCAAATTTTATAAAAACGAAGACATCAACAAGGTTTTTTATATCACATTGTTATAATTGATACCAACATTTATCTTTTAAGACCTACATGTCTTAATAGCCAGGGTTCCTTTTAACAAGCGTAGCTACAACTGTTAGATTTCATCTATTAAACCAACATTTATCTTCCTAAATGATTTATTTCAGCCAGCAGTAATTCTCCACAGAGCTGCAGGTTTCTCCCCGGGACGACGGCAGGTTGACCCGGCCGTGAGCTGCTGCTGCTCCGAGCCGGCGGCTCCTATCATCCCGGAAAACATCGGATCAAATTTCAGGCGTTATTTGGATAAACTGAGCCCAGGTTGGGGATCTTAACGGTTACTTTTATGCCTGAAAAAATATTAAAACTTAATAAAGTGGCATATTAACAGCGCTACAGCGGAAATAAAAACAGCTTTTATCTCTGGGCTTCCTGATATGGTGTGACGTTTGTGCAAACGTAACTACACAGTCGCTTACGTACCCGAACGTAAACCACGCAGTGACGTAGCAAGTGGTGTCCCAATCCCTAGGGAGGATTACAAGGGCCCTACGCCTGGGGCTTCATTTTTAGGGCTAGTGGTAGAAAGTAGGAGGTGTGTTGGGATTGGTCCTTAACCCTTATTTTCCATATGGGGCCTTTGAGAGCAGATCATTTGGCTACTCACCTAGGACCTGTAGGCCTCATAGGATCAGTGCAAACATGCAAACCGCTCAAGATAAGGTGGTGGCTCCAGGAGGAGCTGATCTGCTGATCTGGATTTCTAAATGACGTTCAGCTCTCTCCTGACATAAGTCATGTGACCACGGTTCATCTGAAACATTTGGATCAGACACTTTTTTTCTTGCAAGTACATTTCATGAAGTTGGAGATTATAAGAAAAAACGATGACTGGACTGATGTGTGTGTTCAGGTCCTGCTGGAATATTACACCAACGTAGAGGTCTTTTAATCTCAATCAATACCACTGCAGTGTTTTTTACAAAAGCGAAGAGAAATGCAAGAAGCATCGGTTGTTTACGTGTTTCTTCTTTTTTTCTGCATTCTTCTTTCTGTCTCCTTGTATGCTGCTGGCCGTTTGAGAACAGCCAAAAATGCACTTTACCGCCACCTGGTGGTCGGCTGTTATTGGCTCAGTCAAAGTGTTCTCGTGTGGCGCCTCTATATGGACAGAGGTGGGTAGTAACGAGTTACATTTACTCTGTTACATTTACTTGAGTAAGTTTTGGGAAATGTTGTACTTTTAGGAGTAGTTTTGAATCACTATACTTTTTACTTTTACTTGAGTAGATTTGTGAAGAAGAAACTGTTACTCTTACTCCGCTACATTAGGCTACGTTGAGCTGTTACTTTTCTTTTATCCCTTTTATCCGCGTACGCGTCAATCTCATGACATCACTGGGTGATTCTTTGGGAAAAAGGTTTGTTTTTGCATGTTTTGTCACATTTACACAGACTCAAACACACACAGAGTTTCTATGAGTTCATGTTTGTTCTAGTTCTGCTGGTTAAAAAAGAAAAGTACAAAGGCTGGAAATTTTGTACTACTTGTGCTTAATTAATTTTTTTATTCTGTTATTATTTTATTTATTGTATTATTTATTAAAGTACTTGCATTTACTTTAAGATTATTTTAATTTAAGCTATTTTTTATTTATTAATTTTAATTAATTTTATTATTTTATTGATTTAATTTACCTGAAGATGATTATTTTGTACTTTTGTCTGTTTGAATGGTTGTGTTAAAAAAATAAATCAGACGTTACTCAACAGTTACTCAGTACTTGAGTAGTTTTTTCACCAAGTACTTTTTTACTTTTACTCAAGTAATTAATTGGATGATACTTTTTACTTGTTCTTGAGTCATATTATTCTGAAGTAACAGTACTTTTACTTGAGTACAATTTTTGGCTCCTCTACCCAGCTCTGCTCATGGAGACACGCTGGCTGGAGGGGCCGACGAGAAGTTCCTGTTTACCTGGAAACCCCACCACTAGAAACGCACTCCATAAGATGCATGTCCTTTTCTAATGATCAAATAGTATACAAGACATTAAGGAAGTGAGGTAGTCTGGAGTAAAGGTGAGTGATAAGAGCATTCTAGCAGCTCTGCTGGTGCTAAATTGCGGTTCACTGAGGGAACTCATGTTTCAATGATTCTTTTTTTTTGGCAAATTCAGAACTGAAAGCCCGCAGACTATAAACGAAGAGGACACACCCATGTGATGTCATCCACGGGATTCTGACAGGAAATCCTGACAAATAAAGGTTGAAGGAAAAAAACAGCAAGAGGCAAAGAACATGTGTAAACAGTTGAGGTGATTGAGGGGAGGAAGATCCCGGCTGAAAGCCGGGTTGTCGACCTCCCACGGTTCCTGTGGAGTCACTTCCTTCCCTCCGACTGTCCAGCTACGACTGATAGAGCAAGGCAATGTTCCATCACTAAAATAGTCCATGCTCTTTATGTTTTACACAAAGTAAACGTTGGCATGGTAGCATAACAAAATACAACAATGACTTCAAGTGGCACTTCCTACGGACACCACGTCACCAACGTCCGTATCAGGGCAGTAACAAGCTGGTACTTTTGACTTCTTTTCAGGTCGTCCTGCCACAGCTGTGTTTTATAGCTGTCACACCAATTATTCAAAATGTCTGCTAAATTACTAATGGAGAATTTGTATTAATTAGAGGAAACAGGGAACATGTTTGCGATCGCTGAACACTGTAATTATTTTAATGGGTTCTATTTGTAGTTTCACTGTTCTACCACTAGATTGTGTGTCTGCATGGTCGGAGTTGTGCTTAGATTTACACACGATCCTACGCACAGGTACAAGTTGATAAATTCCATACTCTGCGTGAGAATGTTCTTACGCACACTTTACGCACACATCTGTGCGTACGAACGGTTGATAAATGAGGCCCCTGGTTTCAGGTCCTCTAATCTTGATTAGATTTGACCAGAATCAATGTAAAAGTATATGTCAATACCTTTTAATACATAATAATAACATGTTAGCATAAGTTAAGTTGAAACAGCTAACTGTGATTGACAGGTGGGTGCTGAAGAAAAAGACAAAGATTCATCATTTACTGATTCATCTCTTTAATATTCTCATCTTAATATTCAATATTCTTTTGTACAAAAGTTGTCAGATAAGCAGAGTTCCATCACTTCACAGACATGATAAAAACAAACGTTTTCTACGGTTCCACCAGACATGTATGAGTTTTCTACCAACTCTAAAAAACATACATGAGTAGAAGAACATTACAGCTCCAAACATCTGCCCTGTAGAACATAAAGATTGTCTGTACAATAAATAAAATATACATTTGCAGGTACACACTAAACACGTTTGGATGCAACCATGAGCTCTGAAGAAACAAACTTTTTCAAACACAGCATTTCAACAGAAGCCAGTGTGAAGAAGCATGAACTCTGTAGACCCGAGTCTTCCAGAGAGACTGAAGAAGGGCCAGGGCTTCCCCACAACCATTACTGATAAACTCAGACTGGAAACCACTCATGCTTCTAAAAGTAGAATTTAGAGTTACTGAAGTATGGGGATACTTAGTATTGGACACATGCTTTTATTTTCCTTTTAGCTCCATCCGTCCATCTTCCTGACCAGGGTCTGCTGGTCATCACCTGAGGTTGTACTGATAATCAGACCTGCTACCATCAGATGACTTTTTACCATGTTATTATACAGAAAAATGTTGGATTAGACACCAGCATAACCTATGAACACGACTACATTTAGTGTGTTAAAACTTGTGTCACGATGAGCTGGAAAACTAGAACCCAGAGTGTTTTGACCATCAGGACTTATATATTACCAGAATACCTCATCATGGTGACCCTCACTCTTCACATCCTGTAGTCAACACAACTTTGAATTATGGACCTAATGAGCCTGCATTTACACTTCACACTGGTTTGGGCTGGACCAAAGCAGAACATCTCCTGCCAGAACCAGAACTGCACCAGAGACGGGCCTGTTTCAGAAAGGAGGTCCAACAAAACTAACTTCAACTAACTCTGGGGTTTTGGGTTCAGAACAGGTTGTTCAGCGCTGGTAAGGATGTTGAGCCTGAGTTACCATGATAATGAAAAGCCATCATCAGTGGAGCTCTGACACCGGGATTCACCATGGAAACGCATAGTTAAGTGTAAGTGAGCTTCCTGTTTTAGTTCCTAGAACTGAATATATTAGTGCAATCATATAATAAACACATTTTCAGACTAAAACGAAACGTGAGTGCTGAAAAAGAGAACTGCAGAGAGTGTGAATGTGTAGACAAATTCAAATATTTAACAGCTGTTTATAAGATCACAACTGACAACTGAAGTCTCAGCACTTCCATGTAGCTTCAATCCTGGAGGACAAGATAAAATCCTGAAACTTCTGAAGAGGAAGTCGGTCCCCAGCCCTGGTTTTCAAGGACGGCTGTCCTGCACGTCTGGGACGTGTCCCTGTTATTGACGACTGCATCAGTTCTTGTGCAGACCTTGGTGACAAGTTGATGACCACCATTCATTCCAATCAGGTGTATTGAGGCAGGGAGACATCTACAACTAATGTTACAACAATTAATGTTATCAACCTTTAAATCTTGTTAATTACGTGACGGCTCTGTGGCTCCTGAAAAAAAAAAACTACTGGAACGTTTCTATGTGGGAGCTGAAAAAAAGAGGTGGAGGGAATACTTTTTCTCTCAGTTCTGCATCGCTCACTTTCTAATGGTCCACGTCGCTATTAAGACAACTGAATAACAGCTGCTAAAATCAATAACTCGAGGTATTTAATGTGAAGTATGAATATATGTGATGTAGACGGACTGAAAAGACCCAACGCTACTTGATCATCAGGATGTCACAAGTACAAGACATTACAATATCTATTCATAGCATCAATATTCTTCCCTGACACAAATGCGTCATGTCATCGTTCGGATATCTCTAAAATGACATATGATCACTTGATTACATTGAAATGGTTTCATTTTCATGAAGGGCAGGAGACAGAAGGTAACTCAGATATTTTGAAGTAAATCTGCTCTTGACTAGGTTTAATTCAGAGAGTCAGTTACCATGGTAACAGACCCAAGTTTCCTCGATTTCTGAAACGGGATCGACTGAACTCTTGTGGTCGGGGTTAAGGAACCTTGCGTGAAATGGGAAAACTGGGTTTCCTGAGTTCAGGTACAACAAACTGCTGCTACACAACCTGCTTTGTGAATCGTACCTTTGGTCTCCATCTCCACAGTCCTGGAAAGAAGGCTGGGAGGAACCGAGCTGGTGCTAGAAGAAGCTCTTCAGCTTTCCAGTCCTGGATTAAAGGCTCGGGATCCAAAGGTGCAGGTGTAGTCTGTGTTGGAACATCTGTGGTCAGGGGTTTGGCTGTAGTTTTCGCGGTGGGCGGTGGGTGTTACTCCGCTGTCCCCTGTGCTTCGCTGGCCTTTTACAGCTTCGTCTTGTAGACTACAGGGACCGGCAGGACCTGGTGGATCTTGGCCCACTTGCTGTTGACCTCCAGACTCACCCAGTCTGGCTGGAAGGAGCCCTTGAAACCCACGAAGACCAGTTTGTCTGCAGAGAGTCAGAGTCAAGTCTCAGTAAGGTGAGAAAGATATACAGGAGTACCTGTTGGAAGTGCAGGTGGAGTTCTGGTGGCTTTAGTCAGGGTTTCTGCATAACCCACTTTGTGAAATAGATCACATGTGTGATTTTTCTGTGTTCACAGGTGAGAGATGTATTTGTGTTCAGGCCAGGACGTCAGCAGCACAGCAGATATCCGCACGGACATGTAGAAGCAGCAGTGGGATGATCAGAGGGGGGGCTGCAGGTCAGCATGCAGCTCCTGAAGCTCCGGCCTGCAAACATGCACTGAAGAGAAAGGGGGTGGGGGGGGTAGACCAGCACAACAAACTACAAGAATGATGGACAAAAATTATGGCTATGAGATACTTATAATTGATAAAAAATGGAAGAGGAGAAGGGAAGAAGGAAAGGGGAGAAGAAGGGTGAGGAGCCCCGCCCAGTGGATCATGTTGGTCCCCCCTGCAGCATAGGCCTATAGCAGCATATCTACCACGGGGCTATGTTTGAGGCCAACTATTATAGTCTTGTTCTATAGCTGCAGCTATGACTACTGACTCTGACACACTAGAGGTTTACTAAACACTAACTAGAGGTTTACTAAGGGCCAATCTCAATACACCCCCTACTTTCTACCACTACCCCTAAAAAAGAAGCCACAGATTTTAGGGCACTTGTAATCTTCCCAGGGCCCTGTCCCAATACTCCCACTACTCCTACTTTCAGCACCACCCCTAAATTTTGCTTGCTACGTCACTGCGTGGTTTACGTTCGGGTACTTAAGCGACTGCGTAGTTACGTTTGCACATACGTCACACCATATCAGGAAGCCCAGAGCTAAAAGCTGTTCATTTCAGCTGTAGCGCTGTTAATATGCCACTTTATTACGTTTTAATGTTTTTTCAGGTGTAAAAGTAACTGTTAAGATCCCCAACCTGGGCTCAGTTTATCCAAATAACGCCTGTTAAGAAATTTGCTCCGATGAGCTGACTTCACTCGTTAATAGAGCTAAGTCAACCACATGTATGTTAGACCCCATCCCGACTCGACTATTCAAAAATGTTTTTTCTCTTATTGGTGTGACAATACTGGATCAAATCAACCTATCCCTAAGCTTAGGATATGTACCACAGGTTTTCAAAGTGGCAGTAATTAAACCTTTACTTAAAAAACCTTCCCTTGACCCAGACACCTTAGCTAATTATAGGCCAATTTCTAACCTTCCATTTGTATCTAAAATTCTGGAAAAGGCAGTTTCAAGCCAGTTATGTGACTATTTGTATAGAAATGATCTGTTTGAAGTCTTTCAGTCAGGGTTCAGAATGCATCATAGCACAGAGACAGCACTTGTTCGAGTTACGAATGACCTCCTTATGGCCTCAGATAAGGGATTAGTTTCCATACTGGTTCTACTGGACCTCAGTGCTGCTTTTGACACTGTTGATCATGGCATTTTACTGCACAGGTTAGAGCATGTTGTTGGGATTAAAGGGACAGCTCTACGTTGGTTTAAATCATATCTATCTGACAGGTTCCAGTTTGTTCATGTACATGAGGTTTCTTCAGAACAGTCAAGGGTCTGTTATGGTGTTCCGCAGGGTTCAGTGCTAGGGCCAATCTTGTTTAGTTTATACATGCAGCCGTTGGGAAGTATAATCCAGAATCACGGCATACACTTTCATTGTTATGCTGATGATACGCAGCTCTACTTGTCTATGAAGCCGGATGAAACAGAACCGTTAGTTAAACTTCAGGCATGTCTTAGGGACATCAAGGACTGGATGTCCAGAAATTTCTTGCTTCTAAATTCAGATAAAACAGAGGTTATCATTCTTGGTCCAGAGCATCTTAGGAAGGGATTAGATGGTGTTGCGATGGCTTCCAGTGCAACTGTGAGAAACCTTGGTGTAGTTTTCGATCAGGATTTGTCGTTTAAACCATATGTTAATCAGGTTTGTAAAATAGCGTTTTTCCATCTCCGTAATATTGCAAAAATTAGGAAAATCCTCTCGCAGAGGGATGCAGAAAAACTAGTTCATGCGTTTGTATCTTCTAGACTGGATTACTGTAATGTGTTGTTAGCAGGATGTCCAAGTAATTTGCTGAATAGGCTCCAGCTGATCCAGAATGCAGCAGCACGAGTACTGACAGGAATTAGCAGGAGAGACCACGTCTCTCCAGTGTTAGCGTCGCTCCATTGGCTACCTGTAAAATTCAGAATTCAATTTAAAATTTTATTACTTGCATATAAAGCCCAAAACGGCTTAGCTCCGCAGTATTTACAAGATTTGATAGTGCCTTATGTTCCTGGCCGAGCTCTCCGCTCCCAGGGTGCAGGTTTACTCGTAGTTCCTAGAGTATCTAAATGTAGATTTGGAGGGCGGGCGTTCTGCTATCAGGCACCATTACTTTGGAACCAACTTCCAATCTGGGTTAAGGAGGCTGACACCACCTCCACCTTTAAAACTAAACTTAAAACCTTTCTGTTTAGTAAAGCTTATAGTTAGTGTTTAGTAAACCTCTAGCTGGTGTTGGTAAATCTCTAGGTAGTGTAAACTCTAGTGTGTTAGAGTCAGTAGTCATAGTCGCAGCTACAGAACAAAACTATAATAGTTAGTCTCAAATATAGCTTCGCGGTAGATATGCTGCTATAGGCTTATGCTGCAGGGGGGCACCGACATGATCCGTTGGGCGGTGCCTCTCACCCTTCTTCTCCTCTCCTTTTCCCTGCCTCTCTTCTCCATTACCATTTTTATTTATTATAAATATCTCATAGCTATCATTTTTGTCCATCGTTCCTGTAGTTTCTTGTGCCGGCCCCCCTTTTTTCTCTTTTGTGTATGTTTGCAGGCCGCAGCCTCAGGAGCTGCGTTCTGGCCTGTGTTCCCGGCCCTCCCCCCCCTCTGGTCATCCCATTGCTTCTTCCACCTGCCTACGTGGATGTCTGCTGTTGCTGCTTCTGCCTGCCTGCACCCCCCCCCCCTCTGGTCATCCCGCTGCTGCTTCCACCTGCCTGCTGTGCTGTTGACGTCCCTAACTCCCCCAGTCTGGCTTTCGGCAGGAGGGTCCCCCCTTATGAGCCTGGTCCTGCTCAAGGTTTCTTCCCTCCTAAAGGGGAGTTTTTCCTTGCCACTGTTTGGCTTAAGGCTTTTCTCCCACTAAGGGAGTTTTTACCTGCCATTGTTTATATAATAATTGCTCGGGGGTTTATGTTTATGTTTATGTTTATGTTCATGTTCTGGATCTCTGGAAAGCGTCTAGAGACAACATCTGTTGTATTAGACGCTATATAAATAAAATTGAATTGAATTGAATGTTTTCTGGGGGATGAAAAGAGCTGATTTATGGTTGCGCGTTAAATCGACATTTAACGCGGAACCATAAATCAGTCTTTATTCTGTCGAGATCTGAAGACACAATGCAACAACAACCAAGCGAGTGATTATGTACATTCACTGAGTGAATATTATGAAAGTAAAATATATATTTCTCGCTAGAAATGTAATCAAAACACATTTTTATGCAGAAACTAACTCAAAATATTGATTTTATTCACTAAAAAATAAGAAATGTCCGCCATGTTTTTTTTTTTGATTCAGTCCGCAAATGACAATGAAAAGCATTCTGGCAATTTTTTCTGGCCCTAGTTCAGCTAGTGAGGATCTGAAATCCCTCGATCCGTAGGGACAGATTCATAGCCACTACACTAGTTTTCCACACTCCCCCTAGGTGGAAAGAGGAATTGGGACACCATTACCCTCACGGGAACGTGCAAAATTTAGGGGTAGGGCTGAAAAGTAGGGGTAGTGGGGGGATTGGGACTGGGCCTAAACACTAACTATAGGCTTTACTAAACAGAAATGTTTTAAGTTTAGTTTTAAAGGTGGAGGTGGTGTCAGCCTCCTTAACCCAGATTGGAAATTGGTTCCATAGTAACAGTTCCTGGTAGCAGAAGAACCGTCCTCCAAATCTACACTATAATACTCTAACTAACTCTAACTCTAAGGAACTAAGAGTAAACCTGCACTCTGAGAACGGAGTTCACAGGTGTGATGTATCTGTGTTCACAGGTGACATTAATCTGTTTCCAGGCGGGGATGTAGCTGTGTTCATAGGTGTGTTTTTTTCTGTTTACAGGTGTGGTTTCTTTGTTTGTTTGTTGTTTAGTAAAGCCCCTACTTAGTGTAAACTCCAATGTGTTAGAGTCAGTAGTCATAGCTGCAGCTGCAGGACCAGAGCGGCTGGTCTGGAATAGAGCTTCATCCTAGATATGCTGCATTTACGCTTCTCATTTATTAATAATACGTATCTCATAACCATCATTGTTATCCATTGTTCTTGTAGATTATTGTCCTGGTCTGCCCCCCCCTCCCCTTTTCTCTTCTGTGCATGTTTGCAGGCCAGGGCTTCAGGAGCTGCCTGCTGACCTGCAGTCCCCTCTCTGATCATCCCACTGCTGTTTCCACTAGTATGCTAAAAGGGACATTTTCTTGCCACTGTTTGTATTTGTTTGTGTACAGGCATAATTTACCCCTCAGTTTTACGGTGGTCTTTGCTCCGAGTTTCTCTAAGACCTTTGTCCAGGCTCCTCTTTGGACCAGACGGCCTTTAGACGTCACCAGGATGATACACCTGACGAGAGAGAGAGAGAGAGACAGACAGTCTAAAATAATATTTTAGAGGAGGAAGATTCTTTTTTCATTATGCACTTCGAGAAAAAAGTCGAAATGTCGAGAAAAAAATCGCAATTTCGAGAAAAAAGTTGAAATGTCGAGAAAAAAGTCGAAATGTCGAGATTAATGTTGAAATACAATTTTGAGAAATTCAAAATTCAAGTCAAAATTTTAAGAAAAACTTTATTCACGAAATTTCAACTTTATTCTTGAAATTGTATTTCAACATTAATCTCGACATTTCGACTTTTTTCTCGACATTTTGACTTTTTTCTCCAAGTGCACAATGAAAAAAATATCTTCCCCTCTCAAATATGTTTTCTCCTGCATGGCCCTAACACTCCGTACACCTGGAGACTGTTAGACTGCGGGGCTTTCCCGCATGTTCCCTCTAAACTACACGCTTGCCACGTTCTCCGCACAGCAGATCTACGCAGCGCACCAGTGCTGTCGGTTCAAGGAATCCACGATCTCACAGCGAAGTGTGTGAGTATACCAGAAAGCGGGCAAAGCAAAAATTATGCCTTTGAATTTGTGAACTCAGTCAATGAGAGAGTGCAGAATGAGATGTGTGATGTTAAAAATAAAATAATTGCGCCCTCCCTCCTCCACTATAGTTACAGTTCAGGTGGAGCATCGTTTTGACTTTACACACACACAGTTACACAGACATACACACCTGCTCACCCACCTACGTACTCACTCCACAGTTTTGGGGGACAGATAATGGCAGTAGTCTAGCTTTGATTCAGTCTCAGGGACCTGGAATGGTTGTTGTTTGTGTCTCTGCTTGTTCTCGTGTCTGTTTGTTTTTTCAGTTCTCCAAGGCTTGTGTGCTCGTTGTGCCTTTCCCTGTGTTTTTCGCGTTTTAGACTAGCAGCGGATGTCACCCTGACCCCCCCCTTCACATTTAAATAAATTTTTAAAAAATTATTAAAAATACATACCGGTATATATAAGTCGCGTAACTTGTTATGATCTCAGCTTTTGGACAGGTGTAATACCAGTGTGGCCAGTGTGGATCTGAGTTCTCAGCGAGCTTCTGTTTAAGCTCAGACACTTGAAAAATGAGGGGGAACATTGCTTCCTACCCCTCCGTCAGTCCTTGGACGTAGCGGTCCAGCTGCGCCGGGACACCCTGCAGGACGGAGCTTCTGAAGACTTGACGCTCCACCACTTCCCCGTCACGTCCATCAATGACGGTCAGCTGCAGCCCGTCTTCAGTTTGGTACAGCTTCCTGCCGTTGACCTGCCGCAGCAGAGCAGCCAATCAGACAGCAGGAACAGAAACCCCACTGTTAGAATGTGTTTACTGGGGAAACCTGCAGGAAACCTGCAGGTTGTGGTGTGGTTCATGCAGAGCTGCCTAGCCTTTGTGTCTAGCCCATATGGTTGTAGAGATATGAGGTAAACACAAATGAAGTCTTTAGGGATCTTGCATCAGTACCAAAGAGTTGGCATCTGCACCATGTTCACTTTTAGGACAGAAAAGAGGAGAATAATGAGCATACCTCGGTAAAAGCATAGTCCTCCTTAAGGTGGAAGAAGCGAGAAGTGTAGGACTCCAGTTTAACCTCCAGGAAGTGGTCCGCTGAGTTCTGATGGGAGATGAGGGAACGGGGAGTAGACTTGGTTAAAGGTTTCAGTTGAGTTGTCCCTAAATAAGCGTTTTTTTATGACTTCTACACGAGTGGAAGGAAATGGTGCTTTCAAAGAAAACAGAAGAGTGGTCCGACAGGGTCACGTCAGTCACAGAGACAATGGAAATGCTAAGACCCTGTTAGAGGGAAAATATATATATTCATGTAAAGGCCTCATTTTATTCCTCTTGTAACCTTTAATCCATTTACCATTGCCCCATTATCAATAATGTCATGTCAATCTGGCCTCAGACCGCTCCAAGCCCTGTCTCCTTCTGTTGTCAGATATCCCGGTGCATTTCCTACCGTCCCTGATATCCTGAGATTGAGGAGGAGGGTTAGTTGGAGGAAGCTGCCCTGTTTTATTCGTCTAGGGAGATTGTGACTGGGGCGGCCTCTGCCTGCTGCCCTGTCAAGGTCTCCTCATCTACTCAGCTATGCCATGACGTGGACCACACCACATCCACGCCATCGCCTATTCCATGATTGTACACACTGTAATCAACACCCTTTTTCTTCTGTAATCACACACCCACTTTTATGTCTTTGAATAAACTTTGCTGGGGGCAGGACCGTCGTAGTTCACGGCTGGTGTCTACCCTTGCTGCAAGAAATAGTTGTCTCAGCCTCTTTTCTTGAGATCACTGAGTGTTTTCTCTCTAGCATTTCTTGGTCCTTCGAGCCAGATCCCGAAGACTTCCCCCCGACGCCGAGATAAACCTCCTCCCAAACCTGTCGTCAGTCATCGCTGAATAGCCGTCTGCGGTGTCAAAATCCTGGGACGTAAATTGGTCCCAGGTCGGTGGCCTTAGTCTGGTGTGAGGGATCAACCAACTCAAAACCAGGGATCTCGGAAAGGGTGAGATGTATGATTGGATCCGTGCAAAGTTACACTAGTGATGGATAAGCCCTGCAGGCATAGTGATGTAGAATTGCCAACTGATGATTTGTGCAGTGGCTGTTTCACATGTTGAGCCAAACCAAAGCTTTTTAGCACATCACATAGCCCACCCCCAGCGGCTTGTACGCTACACTAGGCACTATGGTCCGTGGACTTCGCGGCCATCCGTTTTTTGTTTTGAAATGACAAAATAAAAATAGAGAAATAATCCAAAATAATCAGTTTTTTTTGTTTTGATAAGAAAAAACGGAAAACGGATCGTTATCTGTTATCTGCAGAAGCCTGATAACGAGCCATTCATTAGAATCAGGTGTGTTGGAGGAGGGAAACATCTAAAACATCAGAAACACTGCTTTAAGTCATATAAAAATATCATGGGATTACATTTTAGCAGCAGGGATCAGCTGCAGAATATCTGGACCTGTGGAATGATTTAGCTGGGAACCAGTTCCATGTGAAGCTGCATTTTCAAAACAAAAAACGGATTGCCATGAAGTCCACGGACCCACTAGGCATGATGGGAGCATCATCTGCCTCGCCTGTTACCCTGATGCTCCCATCCCTCTGGAACTCTGGGTACATCTCATCAGAGCACATGACCATTTTCCATTGATCCAGAGTCCAATCTTTATACTCCTGAGCAAATTGAAACCTTCTTTTTTCCTAACTAATAAAAACAGAACAGGGACAGGGACAAGAACAGGAGGGCGGGAGGGAAATCCGGAAAGAATGCAAGAAGCTGAAAATGTATTCTGTTCTCTCGGATGAGACCACCGATGTTTCCCACAAAGAACAATTGTCATTGTCGATATCTACATCGAGTCAAACAAGCACTTTGTAACTTCCTTCAACCTTTTGCAGCGGCTCCCCAGAGCGCCATGTTGAATGCAGGACTCATTGTGGAACCTAATGGCGCTTTTCCACTAGTACCTACTCAGTCCGACTCACCTCCACTCGGTTTGGTTCTTTCCCACTAGGGGTCTAACGTGCCGAGTAGATACTTCTTCTGTAACTATTCTGCCGAGGTTCTAAGCTGCTGAGTCGGCTGTATCTGACATCATCACACTACAGGCCACCGATTGGTCGGGGGGTTGGAGTCAGACGTCTGAGTCAGGAGGAGGAAATCAGAGAAAGAGACTCTGACGGATTCTTGTTCATTTTATTCAACCAGCAATGGCAGCAAAAGTCTGTTTCATGATCCAACTCTGAGGGTCAGATGTTCATAAACCTGGTGCTGAGGAGAGAATTAAAAAGGGATCTAGACGGAGATAAGGAACGACCAGATCTACCAGGAGCTCTGTCTCTTCATAGCTGCTCACGGCTCCAGATGACTTTTTATCAGCACAGAGACAAACAGAAAAAAAAAAAAGCGTTGCCGCTTGAAGTTTCTCTCACTCTCATTTTTTAACTTGATATCAAACACAAGCCACAGACCCAGCAGCACATCTATCATCTCCTCCAGGTTCTACATCTTTAGTGTTGTTGTCTTCTTTGTTTTGATACACAATCAAATACGTCACAGCAGCTTCTACAACCTCCTACTTCTGATCCAGGAGCTGATTGTTATGAGAAGAAACCAGGACGAGTTGAGTCGAGCCGAGCTGAGATAAGTAGAGCTGAGTAGGTACTAGAGGAAAAAGTACTACTAGATATCGGCTGGACTTGCAGGGAACAAGCACTGAAGGCCCTTCAGAGAAATCTGAACGTTATAATCATGCTCCTTGATGACATCTGTGAAAGACATCCACCTGACCTGGTCCTAGGGGATGCAAAAATGTCTAAAAATGCAATTCATTTTGCATTCATCCTCTGCATGGAACTCACACCCCAGCATTCGAGTCACTGCTCTTGCATCAAACCAACTCCAAGAAGAAAGCTCGGAGCACTCCACGGCCCACCAGCTATTTGGTGTACTTCACACAGTACAAGCATCGAGGTCTGAGAAGAAGTTTGCTGAGATATTTCAAGGTGCGTCAGAGAAAGTGGAGAGTCTCAGCATTCCTTTACCTACCATAGCGCCTGGTCAACAAAGGAAACGGAAAGTGCCAGCGCGTTTCCAACGCAGCACAACTGCATCACAAGTGAGTGAAGAGTTTGACTCTGTGGAGTGTTAGAGTTTGACTCTGTGGAGTCTTACTACTGGACGACTGTGTACTATACATGTATCGATACTTTGACTGCAGAACTCAACAGGAGATTCCATCACTAGAAATCTAACAGGCACCATCATACAGTCCATCCACTCTCTAACAGTGTGCCAACTGGACAAGCACCCCTAATCCAGAGACATTGGATGAGAAAGCCGTGCACTATTTTTAATTATTTTATGAGATGTAAAGAAGTTAATGGGAAGTCAGTATTACAACAGCAGAGGTTCCACGTTAGTATAGATGGGAATCGAGTAGCTCCCAGTAGTTCAACTCTGTGCAATCGTTAACCAGTCTGTCTGACGATCCGTTTATCGTTTCTGCCAACGTCTGATGCATTTGCATGATGACGTCATGTACACGCTTCGTATTTTGGCTCAGAATGTCTCCAACATGGCGTGGAGGCACAAAAGCACCAAAGTCTGGTTATATTTCACCAAAATTAGGATACTGGGGCCAGGTGCAACCACAGACTGTAAATAACAATGGACGAAGTATTCGGTCAAGTGACCCATTGGTTTCCGAAGAGCGGTTTTGAAGTCCGTTTTCCTTCGTACAGAGCGCAGCATGTCACTCAGCAAACCTTTGTGAACGTGCCCACTGCACATCAATCATAGTTAGTTTTGCTCACAGCTCCTTCAGCCAAAGCTGACATATCTGAAGCTCCGCCCTCAGACCTTTACAGCGGGATACACAAAAATCACCTTCCCATTTACACACACATATATATGTATGTGTGTGTATATATATATATATATATATATATATATATATATATATATATATATATATATATATATATATATAAATGTCTGTGTTTGTGTGTGCATTTATATGATGTGAGTTATGCAGCACAACACTTGATCTGTCTAGGTTTTTGTTATTAGTGCAGCAGCTCAGCAGTGACATGGCCTGTTCTATGTTCACATGGACAGCAGATGGCAGTATTCATTCTTTTACTTGCAGCCTGGAGCAGTGAAACTGTTTGGCAAAGCAGTGAGCTGGAAAGCCTCAATGATTCGTGAGGCTGTATTTAACCATCATTCCCTACGACCTGCGACTGAGACGAAGCTTTCTGACACTGGACAGCACATGAATATGTTGAAAGTCCCCTCCTTGAATCCCCACCTCATCATGTAGGACAGTTCGAGTGCCTGAATAGTTTGAGTGCCTGAATGAGCTGGATTGTTGGGGCAATTGCCCCCGGGGTCGAGTCAAATGGGTCATTTCAAGAACTGGTTACTAGATGTGGTTTCCATCACAAGCTGTGTTGTTAAATACCTGCAGGTGAGGGGTTTTATTAGAGCCGTCAAAGCCTTTGTGATCTTGTCTTGAAGAAATCAGAAAGACTGTTTTGGCAAAGGCATGTTCTCCAAATGATACAACCTGTTGGATGAAGGCTGCTCTGAGTCTGGTTGATTCCTGAAGTTGCTTGACTTTGTATCATTGGAAGGTGTAGGTGTGTGTGTGTGTGTATTTACCATTTTTGTTAAAAAGTTGTTGCAAAGTTGTTTTTTTTTTGTTTTTTTTACTTTCTGTACAGTGGGAATACACTTAAATTTATATATACACAAATCTCATCTCCTGTGCTTAATACATTTCAACATTTAGAGACTCCGATTGCAATTGATTGTTGGAGAAACTAATTCATTATCACAGTCTGTGGTTCCCCTGAAATAGCCCCGGCCCCCTCTGGCCCCCCCGAGGTTTAAAGTCCAGCTCCGCCACTGTCTCTACCATTGAGCAAGGCACAGCTCTGCTCACCAGCCTGGTGTTGGGGATCTTCCTGGGCATGGGGACGTCCACCACGGGCAGCTGGGCGTGTCTGGGGTAGGCCCGGGCCCGGCAGTCGCTGGGCGGGCTTCCCTCTGGGATGTGGGCGCTGATCTTCACCCTCTCACAACCTCTGATGGAGCAGTAGGCGAACGGTTCCCGCTCATTGTGGGCCTTCACCTTCAGGAATAGCAGGCTGTGGGACACACATCAGATAGCCAAGTTAGTCCTGGGTGACAGGACTGTTACCTCCTGAGAGGAAGCATTTCAACAGAAACCATCTGAAAAATACTCCTTTTCAAATTAGACTCTCAAGAGAACATGGCAGTAATGACCAGAACACTGCACTACTGTCTTCTGTTCTCTACGTAGACATATCACCTCCATGTACAGGACTGTCTCAGAAAATTAGAATATTGTGATTTTCTGTAATGCAATTAAAAAAACAAAAATGTCATACATTCTGGATTCATTACAAATCAACTGAAATATTGCAAGCCTTTTATTATTTTAATATTGCTGATCATGGTTTACAGCTTAAGAAAACTCAAATATCCTATCTCAAAAAATTAGAATATTCTGGGAATCTTAATCTTAAGCTGTAAACCATGATCAACAATATTAAAATAATAAAAGGCTTGCAATATTTCAGTTGATTTGTAATGAATCCAGAATGTATGACATTTTTGTTTTTTTAATTGCATTACAGAAAATAAAGAACTTTATCACAATATTCTAATTTCCTGAGACAGTCCTGTATCACCTCCATTTATATTCCTACAGTGTACGGAACGTATTCAGACCCTTTTAAAATGTTCCTTCTTTGTTTCATTACAGACATTTGCTACAATATAAAAAGTATAAAAAATGTTGCAAATTTATTAAAAAATAAAATCTGATATATCACATGGTCATAAGTATTCAGACCCTTGCTCAGTACTGAGTAGAAGCAACCTTTGGAGCGAGAACAGCCGTGAGTCTTCTTGGAATGATGCAACAGTTCAATTCAATTCAGTTTTATTTATATTGTGTCTATTACAACAGAAGTTGTGTCTAGGATCTTTCCAGAGACCCAGAACATAAACCCCCGAGCAATTATTACATAAACAACTCCCCCTGGTGGGAGAAAAACCTTAAGCCAAACAGTGGCAAGAAAAACTCCCCTTTAGGAGGAAGAAACCTGGACCAGGACCTGGATCATAAGGGGGTAGAAACCTGGACCAGGACCTGGATCATAAGGGGGTAGAAACCTGGACCAGGACCTGGATCATAAGGGGGTAGAAACCTGGACCAGGACCTGGATCATAAGGGGGGACCTCCTGCTGAAGACCAGGCGGACAGAGCAGGAAAAGAGAGAACAGACAGAGAGAATGAAGAACAGAGAAAGGAGAGACATGAATGAGACAGAAATGTCTACATTTCTGTTTTTTTCCCATCAAGATGGGGTTCTGAGTGTACATTAATGAGATATAAAATGAACTTTTTTGATTGTAGCAAATGGCTGCAAAGAGGGACAAATTTAAAGTGGTCTGAATACTTCCGTACCCACTGTACATCCATCGATAGTTTAACCTGAAAAACCAGTCTCCTCGGTTTGGAACTCCCTGACAGTCGTGGTGAGACAGCTCTATGTCGACTCAGTGTGGACCCATCTGTTTTAAAAAGTGGGATACTTATGTGCAGAGTAGGTTTGTGGTTCCTTATAGTTTGAGAATTATGGAACCCAAATGGGAAGTCCATGTGGGCCAAATATACGTGGTAAACTGTTTAGGTTCCATATAGCTTCAGCAACATATGTCTCACGTTAGAAAATTAACTAGCCGTTCCACCTAAAATCCAGACAGAACCCAGGCAGTCCTCATGGACAAATATAGGGACTACCGCTATGGAACCTGCAGACAAACCCACTTAAGATCTGCAGACGAAATCACCTGGAACCTGAATACAAACCCACCTCACTATCTTCCATCGCCTCATCGGTTTCTTGTTATCCCTAGAGAAACACCCCTTGGACAACTCTTCGTTTATGTTTTGAAATTTATATTTAATGATACAGTCTACCTTTGTCTGTTTTTGGGTCCAGTGCTCCTAGACAACTTCACAAGCCGTGAGAAAAGACAAACCAACGTGGAATCTGCAGTCCAACCAACCTGGGATATTCAGTCATAACCACTTGGGACCTGCCGGCAAAACAACCCTGAACCTGCAGGCAAGCCCACTTGGAACACGCGGACAAACACGCCTTGGACCTGCAGACAAACCCAACTGGAACCTGCAGATAAAACCAACCTTGGACCAGGGGCGCCTCCAAAAATGTTTCATAGGGGGAGCCAGATGAGGCAACTTAAATTCTTGGGGTGGAACCAAAACTAAAAGCCATCATTACAGGATTTTATTATACTGTTGTAGTATACAGGCTCAAAAATACTTAAAGAAACGCCTACTGATATGCATTTGGCCCAAATGATTTGGGATGAAACGCATAACTGATGATAGAATCTATGTGACCGGCAAGTGTTTTTTTTTTTATTGAGGCAAGTGGGGTGGCCAGCAAATTTGTAGGGGAGGCCGTGGCCACCCCAGGCCATCCCCTGGTGGCGCCACTGCCTGGGACCCACAGGCAAGCCCAACTGGAACCTGCTGTCAAACCAACCTGGCATCTGCAGATGAACCCAACTGGAACCTGCAGGAAAAACACACCTTGGACCGACAAAAAGAAACAACTGGAACCTGGAGAAAAACCCACATGAGACTTGCAGACAAACCCTCTTGGAACCTGCAGACAAACCCAACTGGAACCTGGAGTGAAACCAACCTCGGACCTGCAGGCAAACCCACATGGGACCCCCAGACAAACCCACTTTGAACCGGCAGACAAACCCAAGTGGAACCTGCAGACAAACACGCCTAGGACCTGCAGACAAACCCACCTGGAACCTGCATATAAACCCACTTGGGAGCAATTTTATAGCCCATTTTTAGCTCATATGGACCCACATAGAAATACTGGCTCTGTTCTTGAGTGTTTTCTGTGAGGTTCTGACCCAGTGTCCTCCTCCCAATAGTAGTATCCCCTGGCTTGGTGCATGTGGTTGATCTTCTCCTTGGCATTGGTCTTCATGAAGATACCGGTCTTCCGGGTCTGCCTGGTGAGGCGGTTGTGGATGTCAGAGATGACGGTGAAGCTGGTGCCTTGTGGGTAGCAGAGACCTACATCAATCCAGTTGTCTCTGGGAGGAAACAAGCTCACGTTGAGTTACATCACATCTGATTTCATCACAAACAAAAACTCAAATGATTTTCATGACAGCATCTGGGGAAAAACCTCTACAAGAAAATAATTAATTTTTAAGGGGAACATCAGGAATATTGATAACATAGTGGTAATCTGTGTTATAAAGTCTGAGCATGTGGCCTCTCATTCAGTTGTACTTAAATGTAGTATTCACAAATGAGGGAACGCTCCATGCTTTGGTGAATGATGATCTTGAGTATCAGGATCATGAAACGGAAGCCGGAAACCGGTGGAACAGAATGAGAGAGATGGTAGTGTCTCTCTTTTATCATGGAGCTGTTGGCATTTACTAAGAGCAGAGCAGAGGCACTGTTGCCTGCAGTAAGGGGGATGCTGACAAGGAACAGAGCTGGGTAGAGGAGCCAAAGATTGTACTCAAGTAAAAGTACTGTTACTTCAGAATAATATGACTCAAGTAGTAAAAAGTATTCATCCAAATAATTACTTGAGTAAAAGTAAAAAAGTACTTGGTGAAAAAACTACTCATGTACTGAGTAACTGTTGAGTAACGTCTGATTAATTTTTTTAGCACAATCATTCAAACAGACAAAAGTACAAAATAATCATCTTCAGGCAAATTAAATCAATAAAATAAATTATAATTAATTAATTAATAATCTTAAAGTAAATTCAAGTACTTTAATAAATAATAAAATAAATAAAATAATAACAGAATACAAAAATAAATTAAGCACAAGTAGCACAACATTTCAAGCCTTTGTACTTTTCTTTTTTAACCAGCAGAACTAGAACAAACATGAACTCATAGAAACTCTGTGTGTGTTTGAGTCTGTGTAAATGTGACAAAACATGCAAAAACAAACATTTTTCCCAAAGAATCACCCAGTGATGTCATGAGATTGACGCGTACGCGGATAAAAGGGATAAAAGAAAAGTAACAGCTCAACGTAGCCTAATGTAGCGGAGTAAGAGGAACAGTTTCTTCTTCACAAATCTACTCAAGTAAAAGTAAAAAGTATAGTGATTCAAAACTACTCCTAAAAGTACAACATTTCCCAAAACTTACTCAAGTAAATGTAACATAGTAAATGTAACTCGTTACTACCCAGCTCTGACAAGGAACAAGGAGTATGAATAAAGTGAATACACACTTCCATTCATGTACTGTGACTGTTAAGTTACCTGACTAGACCAAATGACATGGTCTACAAGCCAAACTGACTGTTTGGTCTTGTGTGTGCAGTGGTACTGACTTGTTGAAGTTGATGAGCCAGACTGTGACATCGGCGGGTGCCGTCCAGTCCCAGTGGATGGTGTAGCCTTTAGATAGGCTGACCACTGGCTGGAACTGCTGGTAGTGCCTCTTCTTCCCCAGAGCACCCTCTAGTGTCAAAGGCTGGTCCGGGTACTCGTCTCTCACCATGAGCATGGTCAGGTTGGCAGGGTTTCGAGTTTGTACATAGATCTGAAAAAAACACGGTCACAAAAGAAGAAGCAGCTGCTCTGGTGTTGGAATGATCAAATCTATATCAAAACCTGCGTTAAAAGCAACATGATTGGTGTCAATGAAGATGTTGGACTTAAATGTATGCTTAAATGTTGAAAAAAAAAAAAATGACTGGTCACTTTATGAGGTACATCCGGTCAACTGCTTATTGACGCAGAAATCTAATGCATAGTGATCCTATCAGAACTTTGGGCCAATCACGTGATTTCATGATTGGGTGGAAATGATTGGGTTCTTATTTAATTTTGTGTCGCAAAGTTACATTATTTATTAAAAAATTATGCACAAGTAGTTATTTCCATCGTTATTTCCATCGCTTATCTGGAACCGGGTCAAGGGGGCAGCAGTCTCAACAGAGATGCCCAGACTTCCCTCACCCCAGACACCGGAGTCCGTTCCCAGGCCAGCCGAGACACGTGACAACAAAAGCAAAGCTACCGTACAAACGCTACCAACAGCAACAATTGAGGTCATCCAGCAGCTCGTTTTTGTTAAAAGTGATTAGAAACTCTCGTGCTGGTTTCGCGCTTGCTTTTGTCGGTAGTAACGTTTTCTGTCCGCCAGATTGTATCGTGTGAAGCCAGTAGCTCCGCCCTTACCATACCGTGCCATTTTTCTTTGGACCTACAAACAACGCGGGGCCCAAAAATTGACCATTTTATAATAAAAACACACAACATACTGTAACGGACCATACGGAACCGCTCAGTGAAAATGGGCATTTTGCTAGAATTGTACTATGCAAGCAACCCAAATGAAGAAGATCCAGCAGAGGATGTGGGACCTTTGGATACTTCAACACCCAAAACTTAGCTTAACCAAGAAACACCTGGTGGTTCATTGTTCCAACATTCGGAAGTGTAACTTGATATCGCAACTAAAGACTGATAAATTACAATAACAATGCTACCGCAAGGGGGAGCCCGGTTGCACAGTCAAGGGAATATGACATCATGCACCATCGGGATATGGGTAGCAAGCCCCATCAAAATGCCCAGATAACACAAGGGCAGCTGACCCTAGAAGCAGGATCATCACAAAGCTGGATGGCTAAAGCCAATGTGGCCCCTTACCTAGATAGGAGTACCTTTTGAAAGTCTGCTAGAAGATGCATATTCAGTGCTACCAACAATACCTACTGGCACCATCACTGAGACTAATCAGCTGGAGTTCAGTACAGCAGCAGTGCTGCTCGAGAAGCTTGGCTACAAGATCAACACCACAGCTAAGATGCAGAGTCTTTCATGGGAGAGAAAGATGGAAACTAAGATCAAGGCAACGCAGAGAGAAGTAAATCAGTTGTATCTGGATCAGAGCAACGACTACAGGCACATGTGCAGTAAAGAAACAGCTGCCAAAGAAATAACTCTCAAGGCAAGTCTCTCAAGGGTGTGAGTCTTACCCAAAAAAGTGCCACAGCCTTGTCCACCCGACTGAGAAAGCACATATCCAAAGTTGAAGCTAGGAGAACAAATAGGATGTTCTTGAATCAAGTATCTGAGGTGTACGCTCAATGGTAGGGTAATAACATGAGTCTATCCACCCAAGGCTGAGACTGGGGAATCCTGGAAAAGGTATATGGAAGAAGGAGGCAATACATAACACAAATGCCCCATAGGTAGTGGAACTTAGAGCTGGCCACTGTAATGTCCCAGAGCAAGACCAAGTCACCATCACAATGACACCATGCTGCCTGTTTTTGCAATATAGCTGTTGATTCTATAATCTGGCCTTGACAGGGCGGTTTTTGGCAGATCGCTCTGGTCACAATCTCCCTGGTGGAATGTAAACCATATGACTCTGCCCCCACCACCCTCCCCTCTCCAACAAACATCATCTGCGGACCCTGTTTTCAGAACTGTACCGAGCCGCCTGATAACATCAAGGACATTGGCTGAGAGCAGCTCTGGGTGAAGTTCACGTACTCATCACTACAAATACACTTACTGATAAACACACCTCCCTCAACTAAACGCCTTCCTCGGCTCCCCCCTCTTATCAGAGGTCTAACCTGGTACCAATAAAGCCTGGGATATACTTGCTGTTGGTGCTTGCGTTCGTGTCACCACCAACTGCAACGTCGCTCGGGTAGTACGCGAGGAGAGCGCGTCGTACCGGCGGTGACCGATAGGGGGCAGTAAGCAGAGCAACAGTTGGAAAAGTGATTAAATATTTAGTAGTAGATTAGAACAATGAACAAGTTAACATGACACCATTGGATGATGTAGGAGATTATAACATTGCTTTGGTTACGATCTCGGCAAAGGAAACGGCGCCAGCGACCTCCGCGTCGTCACTTGTGGCCAGCCGGTATCTGACCGGGACCAGCCGGTACCTGACCGGGACCAGCCGGTACCAGACCGGGACCAGCCGGTACCAGACCGGGACCAGCCGGTACCAGACCGGGACCAGCTGGTACCAGACCGGGACCAGCCGGTATCAGACCGGGACCAGCCGGTATCAGACCGGGACCAGCCGGTATCTGACCCGGACCAGCTGGTACCAGACCGGGACCAGCCGGTATCTGACCCGGACCAGCTGGTATCAGTCCGGGACCAGCTGGTATCAGACCGGGACCAGCTGGTATCAGACCGGGACCAGCTGGTATCAGACCGGGACCAGCTGGTACCAGACCAGCCGGTATCTGACCGGGACCAGCTGGTACCAGACCGGGACCAGCCGGTATCAGACCGGGACCAGCCGGTATCTGACCCGGACCAGCTGGTATCAGACCGGGACCAGCTGGTATCAGACCGGGAACAGCTGGTACCAGACCGGGACCAGCCGGTATCAGACCGGGACCAGCTGGTATCAGACCGGGAACAGCTGGTACCAGACCGGGACCAGCCGGTATCAGACCGGGAACAGCCGGTACCAGACCGGGACCAGCCGGTATCAGACCGGGACCAGCCGGTATCAGACCGGGACCAGCTGGTATCAGACCGGGACCAGCTGGTATCAGACCGGGACCAGCTGGTACCAGACCGGGACCAGCTGGTATCAGACCGGGACCAGCTGGTATCAGACCGGGACCAGCTGGTATCAGACCGGGAACAGCTGGTACCAGACCGGGACCAGCCGGTATCAGACCGGGAACAGCCGGTACCAGACCGGGACCAGCCGGTATCAGACCGGGACCAGCCGGTATCAGACCGGGACCAGCTGGTATCAGACCGGGACCAGCTGGTATCAGACCGGGAGCAGCTGGTACCAGACCGGGACCAGCTGGTACCAGACCGGGACCAGCTGGTATCAGACCGGGACCAGCTGGTATCTGACCGGGACCAGCCGGTATCAGACCGGGACCAGCGCCACTCACGGCCACAGCTAGAACTGCAGGTCGCGTACGTGTTCAGTGTTTTTTTAAGAACGTGCACGTCGACACGTCAAATGAACGCAGGATACGCGTGGCGGCCATGGTGCGTACGGGTTCTGAACTGCAAGTAAATCCCAGTCTTAGGGTGTACTGAAAAAGTGTTAGTATGGATGAACATGGGACACACCTGCGCATAGTGACCGCTGCAGATAGCAGCCTTCCAGTCAGGAACATCTATGCAGTCGGGATGACGGAGCAACCAGTTGTCTTCTTTAACCAGGAAGGCTCCGGGATACTCGCTAACCGAGCCGTCAACGTCGTGGAATATGGTTGTCTTGTCGCCATCCATCTGCATGTTACTGAACCAAGGACCCGGCTCCCCAAAAAACACCCTAGACGTGATCTGAAGGAAAGCCAAAATTAACTTTAGAATGCAATGTTCATAGTCTACTTACAGCCGCACTTAGACCTTCCTCGATTTGAAAAAAATTTAAGACACATTTAAAATATAAGACTAGCGATATGCAACTAAAACACACGACTAATGACATGCAACTTAAATATACAATTAAAACACACGACTAAGACACTCAACTAAATTACACGACTAATGACATAGGCAAGGCGAGTTTATTTATAGAGCACAATTCAACACAAGGTAATTCAAAGTGCTTTACGTCAACATTAAAAGCAGCAAGACACAATTAAACAGTAAATAACAAATACAATGAAATAACATGATAAGAGGTAAAATAATAAAAAGCACAAGTTAAAAAGTAAGGGCAGTAAGATACAGCAGGTAAGTATTTAATTTAAGAGTAGCTTCAGTAAACAGTAATGTTTTTATCCTGATTTAAAGCAGCTAACAGTTGGAGCAGACCTCAGGTCTACAGGAAGTTTGTTCCACCGGGGAGGAGCAGAATAACTGAACGCTGCCTCACCTTGCTTGGTTCTGGTTCTGGAACCACAACAAACCAGATCCAGATGAACCTCAGGGGTCTGGGAGCTTCATAGGAACTAACAGATCCACCATGTATTTTGGTCCAAGACCATTCAGGTCTTTGTAGACCAGTAGTAAGATTTTAAACTCTATCCTTGACATTGTCCGACATTGACACTCTGCCAATGAGAGCTTGTATTGCTGATTGGGTAACTTATTGCGTCATTTCCTGTTGTTTGCAGTTTGTTGCCGTGGCAAGGCGTTGCAAGCTCTGATTTTTCCAGACTTTTTTGTCTAAACTTAGATTGTTTTCTGGTAAAATAATACTATATCTGGTAAACGTCTGTCTTTAATTCAACACTTGCACATTTTTCTCTTCTGTAACTTTCATTGTCCCCAATCAACGATACATTTTCTGTCTGTTAGCCATTAGCCTCTTAGCATGGCTTCCCCTTCTCTTTTCTTAAGCTGTAAGCCATAATCAGCAAGATTAAAATAATAAAAGGCTTGCAATATTTCAGTTGATTTGTAATGAATCCAGAATGTATGACATTTTTTTTTTTTTTTTTAAATTGCATTACAGAAAATAAAGAACTTTATCACAATATTCTAATTTTCTGAGACAGTCCTGTATATCACTGTATTGAACAGTTATTAAAGTAGGGATGTGTGTTTTATAAGTAAGCTTATTGAAACTCTTGTTATATGTAAGAATGTATGTAGATTCAGGGGTAGGACTGGATAAGTGTTTACTTCATTCCTACTCCATTTCAAACATGTTGGTGGATCCTTGAGGTCTGACCAAGTGCTTTCTTACCTTCTGTCTACAATCATATATATACACACATATATATATGTACTTTTTTTTTTACCTTTTTGTTTTTTTTTTAAACATGCATGTTCGAAATAAAAAAAATTATTAAAAAAAATAAAGCAAGTGGCCCCTGTACTGAGGCTACAGTCCTCCTGCAGTGGTTGCAGGTTGGAGCCCTGGCCTGCAGCCCTTTGCTGCATGTCGTCCCCATTCTCTCTACCCCCTTCCCGTCTACATTGAATAGAGGCAGCTAGAGCCACAAAATCTTAAAAAAAAAAAAGTTGGTGTACTGTGGTTAAACAAGAATACAGTTGATAAAGTAGGTTTTTTAAAACAAACCCTTGAGCACTAACGTGGAACTCCATTGTGGACTTACAGGTACGTGGTCAAAGGTGATGTCACTGATGTTGTTGTTGGGGCAACTCTGCCAGGAGTTGTTGAACCTGAAACCAAAGGCGCTGGTATGTCGTCCATCCAGGGCTGCATATTTACGAAACGTGCAGTTCTGCACATTGATCGGCCCGTCGTAGATCTGGATGCCCCGGATGGGAAAATCTCTGCAGGAGAACACATATCCAGGTAATGAGCCCACCACCAATTTATACAGAATTAAATACAAAAGAACAGTCGTCAAGTAAAACCCACAAACCAGCCATCAGTTCAACTCCACCATCTAAAAAGGAGGACCAGACATTGTTTATAAAAAAGAAAACCTGAAGAGCTGCTCCACAGTACCAAACAAAGTCTGCTCTGAAGTTTCCTTCAAGGTTTCTGAAGATAGTTAAGTAGCATCATGTTACCAATAAGGAAGCGGTTCAGGGGAAAATGTCTTCATGTTGCATATGGGAGGTCCAGGAGCACGTCTTCATGCAGATGGGAGATCCATCAAGGATTTTACTCTCTTGGTTCTATAATGATTGCACTAGAGCGCTGCATTGGGATTGGATCCTGCGGGACCCAACGCAAATCTCGGGGAGCTGGCGGCTTGAACTCTCCTGCGGGCGGAAGCGGGCGGCCACAAAAAAACAATGCGGGATCGGGATGTAGTCTAGTGACAAGGTGGAAATCAATGACGTGGAAAATAAACCTCAAACAAGGTCTTTATAAAACAAAGACGGAGCAAGTCAGATATTTGGAGAAACTGTGTTTAGTGTCTGTGGAGCATCTTGGAAGAGACGAGGGATTGGAACCAGCAGTCGGTCAGCAGCATTCTCTTCCTCCACAGCAATGTAATGGCCAAGTGATTCATTTGTTAAATTAATTTGTTTCATTCGTTAACTTTGTTTATTTCATGTTATTTATTAGTGTTATTTGAGCCTCTCACAGCTACTCTCGTTGCTATAACCTCAATCACATAATTGATGCGTGAGTGAAAGGTGAAATAGCTTGTGTGATGATGACAATGATGGATTTGCATCTAACTTTCGGTCAGGTGACCATGAACTGTCAATTATCCATAAAGCTCCACAATGATCATGTTAACATTAAATCAGATAGATTTGTCTGGGACATTTCTCTTGCGGCATCGGAGAAGACACTAAATCAATGGATCTCTATTATTGTGCAGCATGAGTTTTGCAGGTGCGGGCGGTAATGGTCAGAAATTCAGCGGGAGCGGGATGAAAAAAACAGTCCCACGCAGGGCTCTAGATTGCACCAGAGTCTTATCATTATGCACTCTGCAGTATGGACAGTTTGTTCACACCAGGATAAAATGTAAAAGGTTGTGGTCTTATGAGTGACAGTTTCATTTGTTTAATGGCTAGCTGTCATGAGTTTAGCTTCTCAGCACTGTATTTTTTAAAGAGAATCTGGTTTGTTGCAAGCTGGTGGTGTTTGAATGCTACTCCGCTAGTCCTAATTTCATCCACTCATACAAATGTTTTAGAAGAGATATCCTTGTGGTAACTGAACTCATATGGGCATGTTCTAGCTCAGGGGTCGGTGACCCGCGGCTCTAGAGCCTCTTTAGCGCTGCCCTAGTGGCTCCTGGAGCTTTTTCAAAAATGTTTGACCTTTTTTTCTTTTTTTTTCTTCTTTTTTTCCTTTTTTCCCCTTTATTTCTCTTTTTTATTCCTTTTTCCTTTCCCTTTTAATCTCGACATTTCGACTTTTTTCACAAAATTTTGACTATTTCCTCAAATTTTTACTTTTTTCTCGAAGTGCATAATGAAAAAAAAAATCTTCTCCCAGTTATAACTAATATAGAAACATGCAGCATGTGTTGCCTTCATGCTAAGGCGGATTTCTAAGGCTGGCAAGACTTTTCATTTTTTGTGGCTCCAGACATATTTGTTTTTTGTGTTTTTGGTCCAATATGGCTCTAAAACATTTTGGGGTGCCGACCCCTGGTCTAGCTGGATTGTTCATTTTGACCATTTGCCCTTTTCTGTACTAGCTGGGGGGGTTGATGGCAGTTCTGCTGCCTCCACCAGGGTGTTGACCAGTGCTCCTACCACTGGGCTGGAAAACCCAGTCGTCTGTATTAGTTGCTTTTACTTCTTTTCTATCCTGTCACCACTTAGCCAACAGCAGCAACTGTAGGACTTCTGATTCAATCAGTCATCAGCATCTTCTTGAATTTTTCATTCCTGTTAAAAAGCAGCCCTGAAAGATAGAGCCTTACATGCCACGAGGGAGTGTCCTCTCAGAAAGATCCGATCCTCCCAGGCCCCACATCCTGCTCTCTGGAGGAGGCATCCCATGATTCCCACTTTCACCCACAAACAGGGAGTTCTTCACCTGCTGACGAGATCCGTCATCATCTGGAAATGTTCCTCCACTGCAGACACAGATAGGAAAAAATGCATACATGTTTTATTAAAAATGCTGTAACAGTGGTAACATTTACTGGTGTAACAGTGGTAACATTTACTGATGTAATAGTGGTAATCTGCTGATGTCATTTCAAATACCACAATTTCTATATAGAGTCAGGAACAACCTATTACCAAGACACTTGCAAAAAATGTTTAGTGAAAGAGAGGGAGGGTATGATTTAAGGGAAATGTTTAATTTTAAGATCCAAAGATATAGAACTAAGATGAAAACATTCTGCATAACAAATAATGGAGTAAGGCGATGGAACAGATGAGTGTGGATCTGAAGCAATGTCCAAGCATCAACCAGTTTAAAAAGAAATATAAAATGATGTTTACAAGCTATAGGGAGAAGGGGGCAGATGATCCACCTGTGTTATTCCCAGCTTACTGATGCTCACAACATGAGCAGAAACTAATCAGATGTTTACTAGAAGACAAGGGTGGGTTGGTGTTGGTTAGTGTGGGTTACTGTTGGGTAGGGCGGGTTTGTGTGGGTAAGTGTGGGGTAGGGTGGGGTAGGGCGGGATTAATGGGGTATGTATTTTGTGGTTTTCGCAAGTTTGAAAAGTACATGTTCCTTTTTTTCAAAACAGTAATAAAAATGAATTATGAAAAGAGAATGGTCATCCAGAAGCTTGGCACATAACCACTGGTAATTTAAATCAGGCCTGCTCAAAGACAGCTGTGCTTGAATTTGGTGTAAAATCCACTTTCCTGTTTCATTTGTTTCCTTTTGTTTAGAGCATCATACTTTGGGTATTTTTTTATGAAGGTCTTTGTGTCAGATAATCTAGACAGGGAGGATGCTCTTTCAACAAAAAGACCTTGTTGGAAAAGAACATCACATATATTGGGTTCATATGTTGGAGTAATGAAGGACAAAGAAAGTGGGAGAACCAGGTAAACAGGCTTCTTGTGTTCTTCCCCAAATATGAAAAGTCTGTTTTTAAGTTTAAAATCCCTAGTTGATGCACTTGTTGGTGGAGCCGCTTTGAAAAGTCAGCAGATGACTTCTGTGACATTTGTTCTCTGTAATTACTGTTCACACTGATGAGAGCCTGCCTGTCCCAACCTCATTAATCAGAGCCCGTATTAAGCTGGTTTTAATTACTCACATGGATCAGCCAAGTGCAGTAACCAAAATGAACAAGTCTTACCTTGCAAGAGTGAGGCCAACGCCGTTATCAGCAAACCTGAGGGAGGAAGAGGAGGCGTGATGAGTGCAGCAGCAGCCTGAAGACCTGGAAGACAATCTGCCAGGTAGACTGACTTAGTCCAGGACGTACAGAATAAACATATTTACATTCTGCTTCAAAGAGGTTTTGGTCTCCGTAGATATTGTCTCCTTACATTTGTACTGAGGGGATTTCATTGGATAAAACTACATTAAACCAAACATAATTAGGGGTTTAGTGTTTTGATTGACAACTGGAAATTGTTTATGGCTACCTGCAGTACTCAAGTTGTAAAAAAATAAAATCAGGGGGATGGTGGATTTTATCATATGGGGACAGATCATTTGTGCTGATTACAAATAATATAATATATTACAAATAATAGCAGTGACCAAAACAGCTGCAGAAATACTGCAGGAATGACATAGCAGCAGTTAAATGCAGCCTTCTGTAAGCTTTAAATATCCACTGGGCTTACATCAAATACATCAAAACACAACAATAAAAAACACTTTTCTGAACTTATCAATATGACTCTGTCCTTCACAGGATAAGTAACATGGATCACTGCAAAAACTCACAATCTTAACAAGAATATTTGTCTTATTTCTAGTTAAAATGTCTCATTTTAGTAAAAAAATCTCATTACACTTAAAACAAGACTCATCACTGGAAAAAACAACAATTTTCACCTGTTTCAAGTAGATTTTCACTTGAAATAAGTAGAAAAATCTGCCAGTGGAACAAGATTTTTTTGCTTATAATGAGAAAATAAATTTTGTCCCACTGGCAGATTTTTCTACTTATTTTAAGTGAAAATTGACTTGAAACAGGTGAAAATGGTCAAATAAGTTATTTTTCTGGTGTTATTTTTCTGGTGATGACTCTAAATGTTGAAATAGCAGTAAAACTACATTCATTGATGAAATGACATAAGGGATGGAAAGGAGGGATGACAGTTTTACAGGGGGGATGATTTGGACCGTTTTTATTTCAGGGGGGATGCCATCCCCCCTCATCCTCCCTCAACTCCAGTACTGGGGACCTGTCATCTCTTTGGTTACTTATGATCTTCTGAGTTGTGAATAAAGACCTAACAGAACACAATCATTTCATTTTAAATATAGTTTAGGCCTGCTGTGCTGTTACTTATAATAAGAGACCACTGAGACCAGTTCTAGTGTTTAGCTTAGAAAGCAGCCATCTTCCCCCGGGTTGAAGGCTGCTTACCAGAAATAACCAGAGGACACCCGCTGGATTCTCTCTAATTCATGTTCTACTTCGGGCAGCAGCTTGATACTCCAGTCAAGAGTCCTTCACCTCACATCATCTCAGATCATCTCAGGTATCTCCAGGTTGGTTAACAGATGTGGCACGACTGGCGACCTATTGCTGACCAGGTGCACTGGTCCAGGGACCCGGGTTCAGATACTCACTGGCAGTCGTCCAGCCACACATCTCCCCCCCTCAGCCAAGCCCCGTGATCCTGGTTCTTGTAGGCCACAAAGTGATGGATGAGGGCAGGGACTCTGGGTTTGGAGGGGTCTGAATCCTGGTGAGGGCCGTACCTGAGAAATGGATTGTCGGACACATGATTAACACACAAATTGGGGAAGCACCACCACCTCCAGCTTTAAAAACAAACTTCAAATGTTAAGCCTGATTTAAGGTTCTGCGTTAAACCAACGTAGAGCCTACGCTGTTGCCGTGACGCCGTCGTGAACCCTTCGGACTCCATTTCTCCACGGTACAATACCCCCCCAGAGCTCTAGTTGATACTTTGTTTAGCTACCGGCTTTTCCGGTCACAGTGAATCAAAGAGATAAGGACAACTATCGTGCAAAAAACCAAAACAAACCGCAAAAAAAGAAAATCACACACACATGAAGAAAAGAGCGCTGAAAGTTCACTACTGCTTCACGAACCGGAAATGCGTTGCTACCAAGTGAACCAATCACAGCCCTCTCAGTCTGCGTTGGGTCTGCGTCGCCTCGACGCGTAGTTAATTTTTTTGGGAGGTACAGGTTAGACTACGGCGTAGGCTACAGAGAGACTCCTGCGTAACCGCGTACCCTACAGCGTAGGCTCTGCGTTGATTTAACGCAGAACCATAATTCAGCCTTTAGTGTTTAGTAAAGCCTATGGAGTAAGGGTGGAATGGTTTTGTATTCGTACCGTCACGGAACGGGACGGGCGTCACGGTGCGCGCAGTCACACGACGAATACGTCTGAGTGAGTATTTAAAAAAGTTGAGTCCTCACGTCAATCCTGGTGGTGGTAATGAGCCTGAAAGCTGCCAGCAACCGAGATTAAGGATGAAGCAGCAGCAGAAGAGCTGATGGTGACGAGTTTGCCTACAGGTGGGAGGTGGACCATCCATCCATTCTCCACCGCGGGGGCAGCAGCCTTAACAGAGATGCCCAGACTTCTTTCTCCCCAGACACTTCCTCCAGCTCTTCCTCCAGCTCTTCCTCCAGCTCTTCCTCCAGCTCTTCCTCCAGCTCTTCCTCCAGCTCTTCTTCCTCCAGCTCTTCTTCCTCCAGCTCTTCTTCCTCCAGCTCTTCTTCCTCCAGCTCTTCCTCCTCCAGCTCTTCCTCCATCTCTTCCTCCAGCTCTTCCTCCAGCTCTTCTTCCTCCAGCTCTTCTTCCTCCAGCTCTTCTTCCTCCAGCTCTTCTTCCTCCAGCTCTTCTTCCTCCAGCTCTTCCTCCTCCAGCTCTTCCTCCATCTCTTCCTCCAGCTCTTCGGGGGGGAGTCCGAGGCGTTCCCAGACCAGCTGAGAGACATAGTCTCTCCAGCGTGTCCTGGGTCTTCCCCGGGGTCTCCTCCCAGAGAGACATGCCTGGAACTCCTCCCTAGGGAGTAGAGACATGCCTGGAACTCCTCCCTAGGGAGGATCCAGGAGGATCCGGTACAGATGTCCAAGCCACCTCAGCTGACTCCTCTCCATGTGAAGAAGCCTCACCCTATCTCTAAGGGAGCGTCCAGCCACCCTGCGGAGGAAACTCATCTCTAAGGGAGCGTCCAGCCACCCTGCGGAGGAAACTCATCTCGGCCGCTTGTATCCTTGATATTGTCCTTTCGGTCACTACCCAAAGTTCATGACCATAGGTGAGGGTAGGTGCGTAGATTGACCGGTAAATCAAGAGCTTCACCTTTTGACTCAGCTCCTTCTTCACCACGACGGTCCGGTACACCGACTGCATAACTGCGGACGCTGCACTGATCCGTCTGTCAACCTGATTTCATGTTCTGTGATTTCAGGTCCACTGTGTTAAAATGAATGAGGTAAAAGTGGGCTACAGGATGGGTTCCAGGTGGGTTTGTCTGCAGGTTCCATGCTCGTCCTACCTGCATTTACTCATGTAGACTCTGACTGGGATCTACCTGAACTGCAAGTGGCCACACAGTTGCCCCTACCTTAGTCTATACCCATTTAGTACACTTTAATCCCACATGGGTCCACATATTTGGTCCATGTTGGCTCTTATATGGGATATATAAAACTGAAACGATAAAGGTACCCGAGATATTTGCCCATTTAAAGCCTGAGTCTTCTCTGGACCCACGTAGCCCACTTCTTACCAAGAAGGACCCACACGGACATTCTCTTGACTCATACCTCGCGCCAACAAGTGAGAGGAAGGGTCTCTTGTCATTATTGTTGGCCTGGGTGGTCTTCACTCCATTGTCCAGGATAATTCCGGCCTAAAACATAAAGAAAGAGAAAGAGAGCTGTGGTTATTTAAATACCTTACTGATGAAATACCTTACCTTACTACCTATGTTTGAGTTCCGTCCTCCAAGTATACACATAACCAAGCCAGCGCAAAGACAGAACACAAATATTCAAATATTTTAGAGCTTGTACCGGTTTTAATTCATGTAGTGAAAACCTAAGCACTTTAGAAATCTCACCAAGTCGCTTTGGATAAAAGTGTCTGCTAAATGACAGTAGTAGTAAAAAACAAACAAAAATCTTTCACGATGTGAACACAAAGTGACAAAGTCTCCAACGTACAGTTCGGATGAGAGAATCCAGAATCACAGCATACACTTTCATTGTTATACTGACGATATGCAGTTTCTTCAGAACATTCAAGGGTCTGTTATGGTGTTCCGCAGGGTTCAGTGCTAGGGCCAATCTTGTTCAGTTTATACATGCAGCCGTTGGGAAGTATAATCCAGAATCACAGCATACACTTTCATTGTTATGCTGATGATACGCAGCTCTACTTGTCTATGAAGCCGGATGAAACAGAACCGTTAGTTAAACTTCAGGCATGTCTTAGGGACATCAAGGACTGGATGTCCAGAAATTTCCTGCTTCTAAATTCAGATAAAACAGAGGTTATCATTCTTGGTCCAGAGCAATCCCAGGAAGGGATTAGATGGTGTTGCGATAGCTTCCAGTGCAACTGTGAGAAACCTTGGTGTTGTTTTCGATCAGGTTTTGTCGTTTAAACCGTATATTAATCAGGTTTGTAAAATGGCATTTTTCCATCTCCGTAATATTGCAAAGATTAGGAAAATCCTCTCGCAGAGTGATGCAGAAAACTGGTTCATGCATTTGCATCTTCCAGACTAGATTACTGTAATGTGTTGTTAGCAGGATGTCCAACTAATTTGCTGAATAGGCTCCAGCTGATCCAAAATGCAGCAGCACGAGTACTGACAGGCTGAGAGACCACATCTCTCCAGTGTTAGCGTCGCTCCATTGGCTACCCGTAAAATTGAGAATCAAATTAAAAATTGTATTACTTGTGTATAAAGCCCAAAATGGCTTAGCTCCGCAATATTTGCAAGACCTGATAGTGCCTTATGTTCCTGGCAGAGCTCTCCGCTCTCAGAGTGCAGGTTTACTCGTAGTTCCTAGAGTATCCAAATGTAGATTTGGAGGACGGTTCTTCTGCTATCAGGAACCATTACTATGGAACCAACTTCCAATCTGGGTTAAGGAGGCTGACACCACCTCCACCTTTAAAACTGAACTTAAAACCTTTCTGTTTAGTAAAGCCTATAGTTAGTGTTAGTAAACCTCTAGTTAATGTTAGTAAACCTCTAGTTAGTGTAAACTCTAGTGTGTTAGCGTCAGTAGTCATAGTTGCAGCTATAGAACAAGACTATAATAGTTAGTCTCAAACATAGCTTCGTGGTAGATATGCTGCTATAGATCTATGCTGCAGGGGGCACCGACATGATCCACTGGGTGATGCCCCTCACTCTTCTTCTCTTCCCTTATTCTCTTCTCCTCTTCCTCTTTTATTTATTATAAGTATCTCATAACCATCATTGTTGTCCATTGTTCTTGTAGTTTGTTGTGCTGGTCTGCCCCCCCCCCCCCTTTTCTCTTCAGTGCATGTTTGCAGGCCGGAGCTTCAGGAGCTGCATGTTGACCTGCACCTCCCCCCTCTGATCATCCCACTGCTGTTTCCACCTGTCTGTGTAGATGTCTGCTATATGCTTGCTGACATCCTGACCTGCAGTCCCCCCTTCCTCCCCCCTCTGACCACCTTAGTGTCTGCTGTCTACATCTGTTTATATAGTAATCCCTGTAGTGCACCAGTTAGCCATTGTGTCTGTGTCTCTCCTTTCTCGTTTTTCTCCCACTAGGGGAGTTTTTTACCTGCCATTGTTTATGTTATGTTTATGTAATAATGGCTCAGGGGTCATGTTCTGGGTCTCTGGAAAGCGCCTAGAGACAATTTCTGTTGTAATAGACACTATATAAATAAAATTGAATTGAATTGAATAGAGAGGAGGAAAAATACCAGACAATAAATAATCAGAAACAGAGGATGATGAGACAAAGGTCCAAACAGCCTGGGTTGATAGAAACAAGGAATGTGAAAGCAGAACTGAAAAACAAAAACTTTCAAAACAAAAATATTAACAAAATCAGAAAACTTGAGGGAAATCACAAGAAGAAAACCAAGCTCTGACATGAAAGCCTAAACCCAAGACACTTTTAGTGAGCAACTAGAAAGGCTGTTCCTGTGTTTGAGGACCAACATTTCCTAATGTGATGTGTTCATCTGTTTCACTTAGAAGCATAAAACAACATTCTCACTTTAATATTGTGCATTATAGATTGGTCTGGTTTAGTATGCAGAAACAAAGCCTTTTCTTCTGTGTTTGTGGTTTTAGAATCATCCCTGCTGAGTTTCTTCAGTTTACGAACTTTAATCTGAGTTTAATGTGACGGGTCACAGGAGCTTGATCCTGCAGACTCACCCTGTAGTTGGAGTGGGCTCTGTTGTTGGAGAACTGCCCCATGGGTGTGTGCTCGCTGTATCCCGGGGAATAGAGGCCTTCCGAGGGCCCGGTGGGAACGTGGTGGAAGATGAACCAAAAACCTGTCTCCTAAGGGTTCAGGCAAAAAAAGAATTGTCTGTGTTTAGTAGAAACATAGAAATACCAGGGAATCTGTGTGGAAATGATCAGGTTATTGGTGAGGGTGGGTCAGTGGTGTGGGTGGGTCTGGTGGGGTCAGTGGTCTGTCTGGTTTCACCTCAGAGCCTGCAGCAGCACAGTTGATGATATTGTTGTTGGGGTTGGCGATCCAGAACGTTGAAGTAGCGCTGGTGAGAAAGGGATGAAAATGTTTGTTTTGTGTTTCTATGAATACTTTGAAGGTCCAAAAAAGAGAGTTGGAATGCTTTTCCATGGAACGGGTTTCTCTGCTTGACTGGTTGGAACCTCTTTCCCCTGATGATGTGGGGTAACCAGACGACTGTCTCAAGAAATGATTTCCGTGCTGAATTAAAGCTTGTGGAAGCTATTACTGCTGTTTATGTAGAAATAAACAAGTCCTGCACCAAAGAGGGTCCAGCACCCCGTACACGCACGCACGCACGCACGCACGCACGCACGCACGCACGCACGCACGCACGCACGCACGCACGCACGCACGGTGTATTTGTAGAGCATATCTCATGAATGTAGCAGGACCATTTATATGTTTAATGACAGGAAATATATATGTAAAATTCAATGATGCCAAATGACCCTGTAAAGTGGAAGTGGTGGATTTTAAATGATAAACTGTGCCTGGAGTGAACTACATTTTACTGACCACTAGATGTCCTCCTTGAGCTCTGGGTCATTGAAGGGTCTAGTAATGAACCAATTCATTGAAACAAGTGTGGAGGCTTCAACAAAATCTCAATCAGCCCTCACCACCAGCAGAAGCACACAAACGTACCAGCATGGTCCCAGACAAAGAGATTCAAAGAGACTCCAGGGAACTGTCAGCTCAAGTCAACTACTAAATGACCATGAGACCATGCCAGGCAAAACTATTTCCTGAAGAACAACCAGCCTTCCACCTAAATCTGTAAATCTTAAATTCCTTCTAAACAACCAAACTCTCGCCTACCTGACAAATCCCCTCTATTTCTCCTCATTACACACAAACTGAATGGCTTTATGTCTCTTAGTGATGTGTGTGTGTGTGTGCGTGTGGGGGTTGGCTTTATGCGTCTTGAGGGATTTATTTCATTACCATTTAATTTTTAAAAGCAGGAGCAGGCGATTGAGATATCAAGAAGCCAAATTAAAACCCAGACTAAGACCCCAGATCCCCCGGGAGTTGAAAAGGAGACGTTGTGGATGTAGAGCAAGCAAAGAGGAGCAAAGAGGACGTTTCAACCAGCGCCTCCATATTATGGGAATATATGGGATCATCGGTAACCTCCGGTATTTTGCTAATAAGATAGACGAGCTTGAAGCGCTGTCAAGGACAAATCTGGACCTTCATCGGTGCAGCATTGTGCGTTTGTCCGAGACGTGGATGCAGGAGCTTGTCCCCGACTCCAGCATCTCTCTGCCGGCTTTCAGACGACACGGACAGAGACTTGAAGAGGAAAAACCGAGGAGGATGGAGCTGCAGCGCTGGTCAACAACAGATGGTGTAATCCAGGACATGTTACTGGGCCCAGCGTGTTTCTAATGGCACTTTTCCACTAGTACCTACTCAGCTCGGCTCGCCTCCACTCGGTTTGGCACTTTTCCACCAGGGGTCTAACGTGCAGAGTAGATACTTTTCTGTATCTATTCTGCCGAGGTTCTAAGCTGCTGAGTCGGCTGTATCTGACATCATCACACTACAGGCCACCGATTGGTCGGGGGGTTGGAGTCAGACGTCTGAGTCAGGAGGAGGAAATCAGAGAAAGACTGACTGTTGACGTGGCTTCTTGTTCGTTTTATTCGACAGGCAATGGCAGCGCAAAAGTCTGTTTCATGATCCAACTCTGAGGTGCAGATGTTCATAAACCTGGTGGCTGAGGATTAAAAAAGGGATCCAGATGGGGGATAAGGAACGACCAGATCTACCAGGAGCTCTGTCTCTTCATAGCTGCTCGCTGCTTGAAGCTTCTATCCCCCTTTTTTTTAATATTTTTATCCCGATTTTTACCCCATTTTATCACTCAATGCTCCTACCTAAGTGACAGTTCTGGGCATTGCTCCCCCTCTCCCCTCTACCAACCCCGGGAGGGTCCTACACTGAGCTCATGTTTCCTCCTTACCTCCCCACCCCATCTGGTGCCACGGTTGGCCAGAGGGGGCATGTAGAGCCCAGGACTGTTGCATGTTTTTGTGAGGGTAGCTCCCCTTGCTAGCCAAGGGAACACGGGGAGAACATGCAAACTCCACACAGAAAGGCCCTTTCACCAACCCCACCTAGGGTGTGGGTGCTGAAGTCATGGGGGAACTAACACACACTCAGCACCCACAGTTTCCCTGGCGGGAATTGAACCCAGGATCTTCTTGCTGTGAGACAGCTGCACTACCAGCTGCATCACCGTGCCCCTGTCGTTCTCATTTTTTAACTTGATATCAAACACAAGCCACAGATCCAGCAGCACATCTATCATCTCCTCCAGGTTCTACATCTTTAGTGTTGTTGTCTTCTTCGTTTAGATCACACAATCAAATGCGTCACAGCAGCTTCGCTCCATCCTCCTACTTCTGCTCCAGGAGCTGAATTGTTATGGAAAAGAAACCAGGCCGAGTTGAGTCGAGCCGAGCTGAGATAAGTAGAGCCCAGTAGGTACTAGTGGAGAAGTGCCATAACTGTCACTGGTGGTTTAACCATGTCTCTCTGACACATTTCCATTATTTCAACAGTTAACTAAACGTTGGATTTGATGACCAGTCACCTGAAAGAATTCCCCCAAAAGGAAAAAAAGAGTCTTCAGGGAGGGAGATGGAAAATTATTGAGGTCAGTACAAAAACAACTGAAAGTCCAAATCAAGGATGATGACAGGAGGAAGCTGGAGAACAAGCTCGAGCAGAACAACCGGGAGATGTGTGGTCAGGGATGAAGAAGATCCAAGGCTTCAAGCAGAAGGGGGACCAGATAGATGGAGTGGGGGTTGGAGTTGAAGATGACATACACCTGTTTCAACCAACCCACAGTCAACTGGACAAGCAGCAGCACTGTGATGATCATGTTCTTTCATTTCTCCAGTTCATTTACCTCCATCAAACCTGCATAATTTCGTAAGAACCTTCAGAAGACACAGGTGGAGACCTCCACAATCACCTGGATTACTGACCACCTGACAAACAGACCACAGTTGGCGAGACTGGATGATTGACATGGAATTACACCATTGTTAAAACCATCTTCTTTGATTTGGTGTAGGCCTGGGTGATAAACCGAAAAATTACAGATAGTGACATTCACTGCGATGACTGATGGCAATTTTCCCATCCATCCATCCATTTTCCACCGCTTATCCGGAACCGGGTCGCGGGGGCAGCAGCCTCAACAGAGATGACCAGACTTCCGTCACCCTAGACACTTCCTCCGGCACTTCCTCCAGCTCTTCCTCCAGCTCTTCTGAGGGGAGTCCAAAGCGTTCCCAGGCCAGTCGAGAGACATAGTCTCTCCAGCGTGTCCTGGGTCTTCCCTGGGGTCTCCTCCCGGTGGGACATGCCTGGAACACCTCCCTAGGGAGGAGGGGCAAGCCTGGAACTCCTGCGTAGGGAGGAGGGACATGCCTGGAACACCTCCCTAGGGAGGATCCAGGAGGATCCGGTACAGATGTCCAAGCCACCTCAGCTGACTCCTCTCAATGTGAAGGAGCAGTGTCTCGACTCCGAGCTCCTCCCGGGTGACCGAACTCCTCACCCTATCTCTAAGGGAGCGTCCAGCCACCCTGCGGAGGAAACTCATCTCTAAGGGAGCGTCCAGCCACCCTGCGGAGGAAACTCATCTCTAAGGGAGCGTCCAGCCACCCTGCGGAGGAAACGCGATCTTGTCCTTTCGGTCACTACCCAAAGTTCATGACCATAGGTGAGGGTAGGTGCGTAGACTGACCGGTAAATCGAGAGCTTCGCCATTCGACTCAGCTCATTTGACGGTCCGGTACACCGACCACATAACTGCGGACGCTGCACCGATCCGTCTGTCAATCTCCCGCTCCATCTTTCCCTCACTCATGAACAAGACCCCGAGATACTTGAACTCCTCCACCTGAGGCAGGACTTCTCCACCCACCCGGAGAAGGCACGCCACCCTTTCCCGGTGGAGAACCATGGCCTCAGTTTTGGAGGTGCTGATTCTCATCCCTGTCGCGTCGCACTCTGCCTCAAACCGCCCCAGCACATGCTGAAGGTCCCGGTCCGATGAAGCCAACAGGACAACATCATCCGCAAAAAGCAGAGATGAAATCCTGAGGTTCCCAAACCGGATCCCCTCCAGCCCCTGGCTACGCCTAGAAATCCTGTCCATAAAAATTATGAACAGGACTGGTGACAAAGGGCAGCCCTGCCGGAGTCCAACATGCACCGGGAACAAGTCTGATCTACTGCCGGCAATGCGAACCAAACTCCTTCTCCGATCATACAGAGACCGGAAAGCAGAGGGCCCCGGACTCCATACTCACTGACCCCCCACAGAATGGCACGAGGGACACGGTCAAATGCCTTCTCCAGATCCACAAAGCACATGTAGACTGGTTGGGCAAATTCCCATGAACCCTCGAGCACCCTGCGGAGGGTGTAGAGCTGGTCCAGTGTTCCGCGACCGGGACGAAAACCGCATTGTTCCTCCTGAATCCGAGGTTCAACTATCGGCCGTATTCTCCTCTCCAGTACCCTGGCGTAGACTTTCCAGGGGAGGCTGAGAAGTGTGATCCCCCTATAGTTGGAACACACTCTCCGGTCCCCCTTTTTAAACAGAGGGACCACCACCCCGGTTTGCCACTCCAGCGGCACTGTCCCCTTCCTCTATGCAATGTCGCAGAGGCGTGTCAGCCAAGACAGCCCTACGACATCCAGAGACTTGAGGTACTCAGGGCGAATCTCATCCACCCCCGGTGCCACTGAGGAGCTTACGAACCACCTCAGTGACCTCGGCTTGGGTGATGGATGAGCACGTCCCCGAGTCCACACAGTGATACCTGGTAATTTTCTCATGTTGGTTAAATCTGTGTTTTGATATGAAAAATAATTTTAAAAAGCACAAAATAAACATCTTCTTGTTTGTTTTGACTGTGTGTGCCAATAGGCTATTTTCATTCCTCTTTAAGATGATGTAGAGTATGTTTGTGTAATAAAGTGACTCCACCCGTACAGACTGAAGGAGAAGGAAAAACCAAGAAAATGGGTGATGGTTCAAACAAAGAGGCTGCTGACATAGCTGTAAACGAAATAACAGGGCTCTCAAGTCTCATGCATTGAGAAATTAACCTCACTGCACACTAATTTCAACAGCCCATCTTACAAACGAGTCAAGGTATGCTACTGTGCGCTGAGCTCTCAGCAGCTTTCTGGAGTTACCAACCTGCCAGTCAATCAGAAGAAAATGTTGTTGCCGGGTACGGTCTGAGTTTCAGCTTCAAACGCTTCAGGAATGCATAGTGGAGGTTATAACACACATCACTCTTTAACACACACACACACACACACACACACACACACACACACACACACACACACACACACACACACACACACACACACACACACACACACACACACACACACACACACACACACACACACACACACACACACACACACACACACACACACACACACACCATCTGGGACTAAATGTGTTTTTCACTAACTCTTTAAATTTTCTTTAAATGCGGAGTATCCGCCAATGTCAAAGGGGCTAATTTCTGCAACAAGTAAAATATTTCTTGTCAATTACAGACAGATGTTCACATCACAGTCCTGACACCTCCAGCGTCTATTCACCTTTTATCCAACTGCAGGCACTGTTTTAAAACTTGTATCTGTATCCGTTACTCCTGTAATTTTCCTCAGCAACAAAATGCTGGGCTTGCCATATAATTTTTTCATTTTTTCGGTTGATGTGGTGCATTTTTATCCACCAACAGAAGACGCGATGTCAGGGTTTTGTGAACTGTGTGTGTTTTGTGTGTGTATGTGCATGTTTTCTCTTGCACTTCAGTTCTTTCCCAAGAAACATCTCGTTTTCCCATTTATTCCTGATCAATACATGATGGCGATGTGCAGAAAAAACATGCCGTATTCTAGTTATAACTCTGGTTGAACACGATTTAAAAAATATATCATTTGAAGTCTGCACCAATGCCACACTGGGACGAAAAGTCTGATTGGGATTTATACATTCACTCAGGCCACCCCTACTCATACACTGCACACATATGCTCACACTTGAGAAGCTGCTGATATTTAGGTGAGATGTGTAGAAGAAGAATACGCTGTATAGGGGCGAGAGATGCAGTAAAGGAAGACACTGCACTGAGTGAACAAATAAATCCCCAAGTTACAGCAAGCAGTCTCCTTGATTTATCACATACAGTAAATGGCAACCAGGGAGCTGTGGACTTTAACCTGTGTCCTTGTACCTGGGTCTTCCAGGCTCAAGCCCACCTATATAACTGTTTAGTAAAGCCTATAGTTAGTGTTTAGTAAACCTCTAGTTAGTTTGTTAGTGTGTTAGAGTCAGTAGTCATAGCTGCAGCTATAGAACAAGACTATAATAGTTAGTGTTTAGTAAACCTCTAGTTAGTTTAGTTAGTTTGTTAGTGTGTTAGAGTCAGTAGTCATAGCTGCAGCTACAGAACAAGACTATAATAGTTAGTGTTTAGTAAACCTCTAGCTGGTGTTGGTAAATCTCTAGGTAGTGTAAACTCTAGTGTGTTAGAGTCAGTATTCATAGTTGCAGTTATAGAACAAAACTCTAATAGTTAGTCTCAAACATAGCTTTGTGGTAGAGCTGCTATAGGCTTATGCTGCAGGGGGGACCGACATGATCCACTGAGCCATGCCCATCACCCCTCCTTCTCTGCTCCTCTTCCATTTCCATTTATAAATTATAAGTATTTCATAGCCATCATTGTTGTCCGTCGTTCTGTTGTCCCCCCCCCCCCCCCCCCCCCCCCTTTCTCTCTTGTGCATGTTTGCAGGCCGGAGCTTCAGGAGCTGCGTTCTGACCTGCAATCCCCCCCATGATCATCCCACCAGACTGTATGGATTTCTGCTATATGCTTGCTAACATCATGCCCTGCAGCCCCCCCTCCCCTCCCCAGTGCGCTGGCTGGCTGTTGTCTCTGTGTCTCTCCTTTCTCTGTTCTTCATTCTATCTGTCTGTTCTCTCTTTTCCTGCTCTGCCCAGCTGGCTTCCGGCAGGAGGGTCCCCCATTATGATCCTGGTCCTGGTCCAGGTTTCTTCCTCCTAAAGGGGAGTTTTTCTTGCCACTGTTTGGTTTAAGGTTTTTCTCCCACTAGGGGAGATTTTTACCTGCCATTGTTTATGTAATAATTGCTCGGGGGTTTATGTTCTGGGTCTCTGGAAAGCACCTAGACACAACTTCTATTGTAATAGACGCTATATAAATAAAATTGAATTGAATAACCATTTGAACTATCTGAATCTGAAAACTACTGCAACGATTAATTTTCCTTTTGGGCATGAATTAACTATCTTTGAATTAACACCTCCTGAATTTTGCTTAGATCTATTTTGTACACCTGCAGCTAAGCTTTTCAGCACTGGATTGTGTCTCCACATGTACTAGCCTTGAGACAACCTGACAAGATATGTCCACATTTTTTTTTCTTTGGGACGTGCTTTGTTCCACACCATTTTTCCTGAGCCAAGTCACAAGTCTCCCTAGCCAAACTCAAACTGAACCCTGGCCCTGTCCAAGAGCTGTTCCTGCCTCCTGAACCGCCACTCTTGGGTTCCATTTCCTCCCCTTGGTTGGATTTGGCCCCACCTCCCTAACCATTGCATCTTTACTCCCAGCTAACAGCAGCTCTGTCCTGACCTTGAAGCACTTAAACTCCTCTGCTAACCTATATACTGGTAGCTGTAGTATTCCTTTCCCATATAATGCTACACTACTTAAGACACCTAGGAACCCCTAACCACTTCCTTATGTAGGAGCTAACTAATGTGGTATATTGAAAATGGCCACATCAACCTTGGGAATAACCCAAATTACAAACACACAACTTATCTTTCCTGGGAAACCTGACTTGTCTATTTTTTCCAATCCTTCAGGAACATCTTATCTAACTTGCGCTACCTGTTCTTTATGACTCATGTCCACACTGTACCACCTACCTAAACTCTGACTTTTCCTTAACTGTTGGGATTTCCTCTTCAACAATGAAAAACTTCCCATCACTTAACATTCCCCTAAATACAGAGATGCTCCTGGATTTGCTAGACTTAATCTTCATTTTAGCCCACCTTTCATATTGATCCTTTCCAGCAGCCTCTTTGTACAAGGACATGTAGTTACATGTCAGATCATCCATCAAAGCCCTAACTGGTGGAGCTGTATCCCATTCCGCTGCCTCTCTCTGCCTTCAACCCATTTGGATGCTCTGATGAGTTTTTTCCATTGCGAATGCCAGCAGCACATCCTGCCATAGAACCTATTTCTAACCTCTGCCAGCCTGTTGTGAAACCTGCTGTATTAATGCACAACCTAACATCTTGAAAATATAACACAATTGCAAGATCAAAACTCCCCTGTCCCCCCAGGTGGGCTGGCCTTTGGTCGGGTGGGGGTTGTGGGCCTGGAGGACGTGGACCTCTTGGCCCCGTGGTCGGCCTATGCCAGGTGGTTGGTGCTCAGCTGGGTCCTAGTCCTTCATCGCAGGTTTCCTAGCTGCCTTCTCCTGTGGTCATGGGGGCTCCGCCTGGGGTTTCCCTCTGTTGCCTGCTGGGAGAGGACTTGTTGGCGGAGGGTTTCCTCCCGTCCCTCCTCTGGTCCTCCATGGGGCTGCTGGTGGCCTGGGTTCGGGTTTCTTCCTCACTGGCTTCTGGTCTCTCAGGTAGCGTGGTTGTGCCCTCCCTCCTCCACTCTTGTTGCAGCTGAGGTAAAGCCTTGTTTTCACCTTGCGCACACACTACTCACTCACCTACATGCTCACCCACAGTGTCGGGGACAGATAATTGCAGTAGCCTACTCCTGATTTAGTTTTAGAGACCTAGAATGGTTGCTGTTTGGGTCTGCCTGTTTTTGTTTGTTTTTCTTTCTTGCAGATTCCAAAGGTTTGTGTGTCCGTTGTGTGTTTTTTTCTGTTACTCAGATGCCCACCCCCCACTCTTATCCCTCATATATGTGTAAAAAGATGGTAAAAAAATGGTAAAATGGCCTACACTTATATAGCGCTTTCCAGCTGTACTCTTACAGCCCCAAAGCGCTTTACACTATAGACATTCACCCACACACACACACACACACACACACACACACACACACACACACTCCGGTTGTCGGCGGAGCCACACACAACAGCGCTGGCCTGACAACCGGGAGCAACCGGAACTAGGAACTAGGGTTTGAACCACTGACCTTCAGGTTCAATTCAATTCAATTTTATTTCAATTTTATTTATATAGCGTCTAATACAACAGAGTTGTCTCTAGACGCTTTACAGAGACCCATACCCAGAACATGACCCCCGAGCAGATATTACATAAACAATGGCAGGTAAAAAACTCCCCTAGTGGGAGAAAAACCTTAAGCCAAACAGTGGCAAGGAAAAACTCCCCTTTAGGAGGGAAGAAACCTTGAGCAGGACCAGGCTCATCAGGGGGGACCCTCCTGCCGAGGGCCAGACTGGTGGGTCAGGGACGGCAACAGCACAGCAGGCAGGTGGAAGCAGCAACGGGATGACCGGGGGTGGGGACCGCAGGCCAGCACACAGCTCCCGAAGCTCCGGCCCAATCAGCAAGTCCCAGGTTGGGGTGCAGGGTCAGGAAAAGACTTGTGCTCCGTAATGCAAGCTACAAGCCACCCATGGCCACCTGCAGGACAAAAGAGAGAAAAGGGAGGAGAAGGGGGGGGCAGCAACGGGATGACCAGGGGTGGGGACCGCAGGCCAGCACACAGCTCCCGAAGCTCCGGCCCAATCAGCAAGTCCCAGGTTGGGGTGCAGGGTCAGGGAAAGACTTGTGCTCCGTAATGCAAGCTACAAGCCACCCACGACCACCTGCAGGTTCCGGTGTCCGGCAAAGGATGCTGCAACATGGACAAAAGAGAGAAAAGGGAGGAGAAGGGGGGGCCAGCACAAGAAACTACAGGAGCGACTCTGACACACTAAAGTTTACACTACCTAGAGATTTACCAACACCAGCTAGAGGTTTACTAAACACTAACTATAGGCTTTACTAAACAGAAAGGTTTTAAGTTTAGTTTTAAAGGTGGAGGTGGAGTCAGCCTCCTTAACCCAGATTGGAAGTTGGTTCCAAAGTAATGGTGCCTGATAGCAGAACGCCCGCCCTCCAAATCTACATTTAGATACTCTAGGAACTACGAGTAAACCTGCACTCTGAGAACGGAGAGCTCTGACAGGAACATAAGGCACTATCAGGTCTTGCAAATAATGCGGAGCTAAGCCGTTTTGGGCTTTATACGCAAGTAATAAAATTTTAAATTGGATTCTGAATTTTACGGGTAGCCAATGGAGCGACGCTAACACTGGAGAGACGTGGTCTCTCCTGCTAATTCCTGTCAGTACTCGTGCTGCTGCATTTTGGATCAGCTGGAGCCTATTCAGCAAATTACTTGGACATCCTGCTAACAACACATTACAGTAATCTAGTCTAGAAGATACAAACGCATGAACTAGTTTTTCTGCATCACTCTGTGAGAGGATTTTCCTAATCTTTGCAATATTACGGAGATGGAAAAAGGCTATTTTACAAACCTGATTGACATATGGTTTAAACGACAAATCCTGATCGAAAATAACACCAAGATTTCTCACAGTTGCACTGGAAGCCATCGCAACACCATCTAATCCCTTCCTAAGATGCTCTGGACCAAGAATGATAACCTCTGTTTTATCTGAATTTAGAAGCAGGAAATTTCTGGACATCCAGTCCTTGATGTCCCTAAGACATGCCTGAAGTTTAACTAACGGTTCTGTTTCATCCGGCTTCATAGACAAATAGAGCTGCGTATCATCAGCATAACAATGAAAGTGTATGCCGTGATTCTGGATTATACTTCCCAACGGCTGCATGTATAAACTGAACAAGATTGGCCCTAGCACTGAACCCTGCGGAACACCATAACAGACCCTTGACTGTTCTGAAGAAACCTCATGTACATGAACAAACTGGAACCTGTCAGATAGATATGATTTAAACCAACATAGAGCTGTCCCTTTAATCCCAACAACATGCTCTAACCTGTGCAGTAAAATGCCATGATCTATAGTGTCAAAAGCAGCACTGAGGTCCAGTAGAACCAGTATGGACACTAATCCCTTATCTGAGGCCATAAGGAGGTCATTCGTGACTCGAACAAGTGCTGTCTCTGTGCTATGATGCATTCTGAACCCTGACTGAAAGACTTCAAACAGATCATTTCTATACAAATAGTCACATAACTGGCTTGAAACTGCCCTTTCCAGAATTTTAGACACAAATGGAAGGTTGGAAATTGGTCTATAATTAGCTAAGGTGTCTGGGTCAAGAGAAGGTTTTTTAAGTAAAGGTTTAATTACTGCGACTTTGAAAACCTGTGGTACATATCCTAAACTTAGGGATAGGTTAATTTGGTCCAGTATTGTCGTACCAATAAGAGAAAAAACATGTTTGAATAGACGAGTCGGGATGGGGTCTAACATACATGTGGTTGACTTAGCTCTATTAACGAGTGAAGTCAGCTCAGGGAGGTCTATAGGATCAAAACAGTCTAGAGACAAGTCAGAGCCTAGGGAAGTCGCTAAAGCTGAAGAAACACCTACAACCGGCTGGTTGATTTCTTCTCTAATTCTCGTGATTTTACTGTTAAAGAAGCTCATAAAGTCCTCACTACTGAGAGCTGCAGGAATGCACGGCTCAACAGAGTTGTGACTCTTTGTCAGCCTGGCTACAGTGCTGAACAGAAAACGTGCCAGGTTCATGGGCAAAGCTCTACCAACTGAGCCACCTCCCCCTCTCCCCTCAGATTCCCCTATACATTCAAAAGAGGATCCAGAACTGACTGATGTCCTATAATTACTTCTCCTTGGGAATAAGGACACCCCCTGCCATACGTCTTGCTCTTGGAATTATTTGCTTCTCCCAAAAACATAAGGATATCAGGCACACTTTTATAGACCCAGTAGGAGACTCCATTTGGCCCTGGGAGCAAAGAAGCATTCGCACACCTCACCACTTCCTGAACTTTCTTCCACTTAAGTGGCCTACCTCCTGTTTCATGTTTCTCTCTCTGACTGATGTGCTAACCTCACCTGCATCGCTTCCTACCTCCTGCTCATCCTCAATGACAGTATTTCTGATTACTAGCTGTGGTTTTCTACCCGTCGCTTAGGCCCCGTTTACACGGAGCAAAAACGGAGGCGTTTTCATGCGTTTTGGCCGTTCGTTTACACGAAAACGAAGCTCAAAGCCCCCAAAAATGATCATTTCTGAAAACTCCGGCCAAAGTGGAGATTTTCAAAAACTCAGTTTTCACGTTTGTGTCTAAACAGAGGAAAACAGAGATTTAAGCTTCAGAACGTCACATTATGCAACAGAAACGTCACCTGCGTCATGAGTGCGACCTGCGTTTAATTAGTTGGGCCACCGTGAATATTTTCTTGTATTTTACCTGTTTTATATTCTAAAGTCACACTTAAAAGTAACTCCACTTCTCTGTCACTCCAAACGAAAGACTCTCGTTCCGTCTTGGAAGTAAAGCCTGAATTATGGTCCCGCGTTAAATCGACGCAGAGCCTACAGCGTAGGGTACGCGGCGATGCGCGCCGTACGGTGTGCCTCGCCGTGTACCCTACGCCAGGGGTTCTTAACCTTTCTGACCTTGGGGCCCAATTTTTTCAGTACAGAGTGGCCCGAGGCCCGTTAAATATTAACACTGTACAGCAGCGAAGGTCCAGAACATCATAATAAATATATATATATATATATATATATTCAAGCAGCCTCATAGTTGTATCAACATCTGCATCTGACTGTTATATTAAAAAAGTACATATTTGCCCATTAACATGTGTAACTTCAATTACACATTTTTTTCTCTTAAAAATAAAATAAATAAATAAGATTTTATTTTATTTTTCAAATGCTATCTTATTTTATTTCTTTACCAGCAGTTTGAATTTCCCCTTTTCTTTGTTAATTGTCTCAACACATTTTTATAATAAATTAATATAAACACATCTTAGCAATTTAAAAGTTTTGCAGTTTTTCTTTCTTCCCCTCTTATAATCTTATGCCCCCACTTTCTGTCGTTCAGTGAGAGAACTGAGCTCTAATTTCTCCTGCCAGGACTTTAAATCTGGGCTGGATGGTGTCAGGTTCTCATGCACATGAGAAGGTGCTCATTGATGAACCTGGAACGATATTTAGTTTTAATTATGTTCATTGTGGAGAAAGCTGCTTCACAGCTGTATGTGGACCCAAACATGTTTAAGATGGTCAGCTTATTTTCTGTGACTTCAGTTCAGACTTGAGTGGATATGTTTGATGAAAAACTTTGTGTTTTGTTTCAGTGGCGTTTTACTTTCGCACTTTGAACGCCACGGTCTCTGAACGTATGAGACACTGGTTTTGTCCCAGTGGGAAGACTGAACAAGGATGAATCTGTCCATTCCGGGTTGAACTTCCCTTTCCACCTGTTAGGCTTCTCATCTTTGTAAGAGTCAAGCTAATTACTTACTAAGTAACTTACTAAGTTTTATTTACATTAATAAATTGTCAGGACTGCGCGTGTCGGATTTCATCCGAGCCTGATCAGCTGAGACGGCCGGGCAGAACCCGCAGCTCTCTGGCCGCTGCAGCAGAGTCACTTTCCGATGCTTTTGCGAGCCCGAACAACAGTCCAGTCCAGCAGACACATCTACATGTACAATCCTTCAGCAGTAACGATGGAGCCCACCGCCCGAGCGGCACCGACCTCCCCGGCTGCGCGGACGAGTCAGGATAAATGATCACGCCGCGCTCGCTCGCTCTGGGCGCAGACCCAAGTAATCGATCCCTGATCCTGGCAGATCTAAACCTACTCTGTGCAAAATGAAGGATTTTCTCTATAAATACACACCATTTCTCTTACTATTACACGTACAGCTAGCTGAGGGTCTTCTTCTCTTCATTTGGTCGGGAGTTGCTATGCAGTCCTGCAGCCCCCGCGGCCCACACGTACAAAACTGAATTTTTTTCGCAGCCCACTAGATGGCGCTCGCGGCCCAAGTGTGGGCCGCGGCCCTATGGTTAAGAATCACTGCCCTACGCTGTAGGCTCTGCGTTGGTGTAACGCAGAACCATAAATCAGCCTTAACTGGAAGTTACACGTGTCATTTGTTGATGTTTTTTCCAGGATTCTGATTGGCTGGCATGACGTTAACAGCGTATATATGCGGATTGGTGTAAACGAAGAGATTTGGAAAACGATCTTGTGTAAACAATGGAATTTTTCCCTCTGTCCTTTCATTGATAAACGCTTCTTTCCCTGATGTATTCTAAGGCCTTTGATTGATGTTTAAGAACATCATCAATCATGAACCTCTTAAAATTTCAACTTGACAACCTGAAAACTGGATATATGACAGTTGAAGACAATTCAGAACTTTTGAAAGTCAAAAGAAGCAGAAAACCAAACCTTTAACAAGTACATTTCAGCTTGGATGAAGTCCAGCTGAGAGGGCATGAAGTCGATGTCTCACCTGCAGTCTTGGCGGGGGTTGGCCACGTATCCTGGGTATGCTCCATCAGTGATGTCCCGACACATCTTGCTGTCTCTGTCTGAGGGCAGCAGGGTTCCTGCTCGAACCATCAGCCCTAAGCAATGGAGGAACGTGTTCCTCTCCTCTGCACCATCCTCCATGAAGAAACAGTGCCCAAGTGTGTCATAGCCCACCACGTCCTTCACCTGGAGGCAGCAAATGTGTGGACATTAATTCATTCAGTCTACCCTTCTATCACCTCCACCGTTCTGAACAGTCCATGTACTAAACTACCCAGATACATCCATAATTCTACAGAAAGTCATCAGGACATTCTGCTTTTTGATTCTGGAAATCTGTGAAAAACATACGGCAGCCAGGAACAGATAATCACCATCACTGATGAACTGATCATCAGCAATGTGCAGAACTCCACAAAAACAGATGTTTGCTGGTCTGGAAGATTAAGGTGAGTATTAACACAATGCCAAGAGGGAACGACAGCACCAATGGTCTTAGAGAAATGAAACTGTTGCTACACGTCAATCTTGAAAGGATTATAAAACCATTTCTAAACTGTACAGATAGAAGCAAGCTACACTGAAATTAACTGGATTTGATTGGGCTTCTTTGTCAGCATAGCATTGGATTGAACCAAACGAGGCAGGATCAGATTGGATTAGACCTGATTGGCCTGGAATAATTTGGACACCACTAGATTGGACGGAATTTAATTTAATTATTTGGACTGGTTTATATGGGATTATCAGAACTGGATTTGATTGGACTGAAATATCTGGACTGCACTGAATTGGACTAGATGGAAAAATTTGGACCTGGATACCTTACCACCGGGAGCTTAATTTATGATTACAGAAAACTAGAATTATTATTTTAAACCATTTTACTACTCTGTGAGCGTAGCTTATCAGCAGCCCAAGCCCGCGCTATTGTGACTGGGATTGAGGAACTCAGCTAGCAGCAGCTAGCAGAAGCTAATTAGCAGCAAGGTGCCTCCCTTTTCCATTTCCATGGATGATTACCACAAACTGCTCCAGAAGATAGCACTACTGGAAACAAAAATTCACAGGCTCGAAGTGAATGGGAAGATAAATGGACAATATGGGAATGCTTGTACTCTGCCGATTTCCCAAAACAGTGAAAGGGAGCAGGCTAACAGAAAGCTAACTAACACCACCAAAACCATTATTTTTAACAACTTGTGCTTCTCATTATTTTACCTCTTTTCTTATTTTATTTCATTTTATTTGTTATTTACTCTTTAATTGTGTCTTGCCGCTTTTAATGTTGATGTAAAGCATTTTGAATTACCTTGTGTTGAATTGTGCTATACAAATACACTGGATTGGAGCTGGATTGGACCAGGCTGGACTGGAATAAATTGGCTGCATTGGCTTATTCCGATTGGAATGGTCTCTCATTATGTGCCTGAATAATTTCAGGAGCTGTTTTTCTGGGCATTTTCCCCTGATATATTCGGGTAAAGCAGGAAAGAGATAGAAAAGAGGATGAAGAACAGAGAGAGAAGAGACAGAGATATATTGTCAAAGGTCCAAAAAAGCAGATATATTAGTATTAATGATCTGTTAACTTGAGAACTAAGTTCTATGTACATATGACTGATACATGGTTAGCTAAAGAGACCATCATATAAACAGGTGGAGACAGCAGACAATGAGGTGGTCAGAAGGGGGGACTGCAGGTCAGCATGCAGCTCTGGAAACTCTGGCCTGCACACTTGTACAGAAGAGAAAAGGAGGGGGCAGATCATAACTATAAACTACAAGAACAATGGAGAACAATTATGGTGATCAGATAGCCCAATTCTAAATAATAACTGAGGATTGCAGCTGACCGGAGCTAGGGCAGTAAGATCACTGGTATCGGTCATGGCGGTAACCACCAAACCTGGCGGTGGACACCCTGGGTGAGGGAAGAGTCTAATAGAGATTGAAGTCTGGAGGCAGTTGATAGGTACTGGCGGGCAAAGCAACCCAAAGCCTCAGCGGTTGTTGAGTAAAGAACTCAGGCGTAGGACCACTTCAGAGAGCCAATGGGGAAGGACTTTCGATTGGCTCCAAGAAGATTCTGGCAAACCACGAGGTGACTCAGGCGAGGAAAGCAGAGCTCTAGCAACAATGTGTATAGTGGAGGTAGGGTGCTGTTGACCTCAACTGTAGACGTCATTGGACGGTGGAAAGAGTACTTTAAGTATCGTCTTAATCACACCAACACATGTTCTAGGGAGGAAGCTGTCTGTGGACTCAGGGATGTGCTCATCCGGTTGTTGAGGTAGTTAAAAAGCTCCACGGTGGCAGGGCTGTGGCGGATATAGCTGTCTTGGCCAGGGTGGTTTCTCACATGGTCAACCTGAAAGCGCAAAGGACCCAAATTTGATTATTTGGACAAGATTGGATTGGACTTAATTATTTGGATTTGATTATTCCTGAATTGGCTAGATTGATATGGATTTGATTGTTTTGTAATTTGGACTGGATTATTTTGACTGGACTGGATTTGATCAGATTGGATTGATTAGATCGATTGGCAGTTATGAGCTGTGTACAACAGAATTTAACCTGAAGATGTTTTCCTCTTGATCACTTTATGCTTGAATAATTTCTCCTTCTGTTGCAGTTCCCCCACAAATACTAAAAAAAACAAAACAATTATTAGTGTCCCCAGGAGTGGACTTCCCAGATGTCTCCAGAGTAAGCAGGACTGAGGTTCACAAGACTCCATCTGAACAAACCAGCAGATTTCTGGAACAATGTCCTGCGGACAGATGAGACCAAAGTGGAGATGTTTGGTCTTAATGTCCAGAACCATGTTTGGAGGAAACCAAACACAGTATTTAAGCAGAGAACACCCTACTCGTGTCAATCACAGTGGTGGAAGGGTGATGGTTTGGTACCTGCACACCTTGCACTTTGGGGATTTTCTCCCTTTCTATAACTATTTTACTCTATTCCTATTATTCCATAATTGGTTCTGTCTGTTCCTGAGAGAATCAGAAATTGGAAGTGGGACTTACCAGCAGACCATTGGAGCCATGGATGGTCACACAGCGGGAGAACGAGTGGTGAATGGACACATGGCTGACAGAGGTAGGTGGGTTGTAACCTCCCCTCTCGTCTACATCTCCGTTCATGTGGAAGTGGATGGGGTAGTGACCCATGGTCTGCTGGCCCATGTGCTGGAGCTCCACGCCTGCAATGTGAACGGCCCTGAAGCCCCGCTCCACCTGACAACGACAGACTGGCATTAATTAAAAAAAAAAAAAACAATAGACAAGCAGCCAGCTTGTTCCATCCAGGTTAACCAGTTTTACCTTCAAATGTCCTCCAAAGGTGTCGAACTTAAAGAACTTGCAGGCATTGTGGCTGTAGCAGCCAGACTCTGTTTCTCCACGGACCAGAATGTTCCGAGTCAGCAGGCCCACCTCCGCCCTCATGTCCACGCCGTCCACCTCCTCACCCATGTGAAGGAACCAGGCAGTACCTGCACATGTACACAAATATGATCCAACAACAACACTCTTTCACTCTGTGTCATCTCCATTCCTTCTGATGACACCTCAAAAGGATCCTGGCAGTGAGGAAACCAAGTGATGAAGAGTTTCAGCTGTTACTTTGGTTGTTGGTTTCTTAATTCTCCTAGATGACTCTGTGCCGTACCATAATCTGTCACCCACAGATTTTTGAAGAGCTTGTGAAGAGCTGGTTTGAAATTTTTTATTTGGACTGATGGAATCGACTCCACCCAAATCCAGTAGTCCAAAAATGGTCAAATGGATGGAACAAGCAGGCCTGGGACAGGCCCACCTTATTTCACTTACTATAACTTCACCTCCTTTAGATTTGTGTGAGCTCTCCGTTCTCAGAGTGCTAGTTTACACGTAGTACCTAGAGTTTGGTTAAATGTAGATCTGGAGGATGGGTCTTCTGCTATCAGGAACCATTACTATGGAACCAACTTGCAGTTTGGGTTAAGGAGGCTTACACCACCTCCACCTTTAAAAGCAAACTTGTTAGTGTTTGGAAACCTGCCATTGTTTATGTAATGGCATGTTCTGGTCTCTGGAAAGCACCTAGGGACAACTTCTGTTGTAATAGACACTACATAAATAACATTGAATTGAATTACCAGCACTGAAAACAGGACTAGCAGAACTGCAACCAGGACTTGGGGAATATCAACCGGGATCAGCAGAACTGACTAGTAGTAGACTAGTAGAACTAAAACAAGTACATACAAGAATGTAGGTTTTATCTTGATCTAGCACACTAACTTAGAATTGACCCTTTGTCAAGCCCTGCTCCCACTGCTAGGTCGGACAAAACTGTCATCTCTCCCGTCTACTTCCATTGTACAAACAGGGTTTTACATCACACTATTTCTAATTATTGGACCAAAGAAAATCAACAGCAACTGGATATAAATAAAAAGGAACACTTCAGGTACGGTGTGGTGAAAAAAACAGGTTTTCGGCAAGAACGAGATCTTTTGATTAGTTTAGCTAATAGCACAGTGGGAGGTGTGGCCGTCCACGTATCTTTATACAAAACATTTTTTGTCATTTACTATTGTTTTGGGATGAAATGTGTTCCTGTGATTCTCTCTGGGTAGCTGGTGTCACTTTTACAAGTGCCCCAAACACCGCGTAACCATTTAAAAATAAATAAATAAATAAATGCTTTCGCAGTTGTAGCTGCTGCAGAGCTGACTTTGTTTCGGTAGTACGGAACGGACTTCTGCCGGTTTTGGGACAAAAATACGCTGCACCTTCACTACACTGTGTGCAGTGTTCCCAAGTGTTCCTTTTACTAATACGAAAGTTAAAAAAAAAAATAATCCAGTTATTTAAATTTTGATACAAGGCAAGTAAAAACTACACTTTTTCCATTGACGTGAATGAGAGAGGGCAGTTTCGTCCAACCGGATATTCTGCCCGGAAGTAGCAACGGAGAATATTTTTTCTGATTGGTCAGTCAGGGACCAACCAGAAGGCTGACAAAGGGTCAATTGCTCAACCATTTATATTCATCTCAGAAGTGTTTGAATTGGACATTAAGATTGGAGTGGGTTTGAACAACCCTGATCTAGGCTCGAGGATCAGGTTTGGACAACCCTGATTAGACCATTCCTTTTTATTTTGATATGATACATTTCCACAAATTTGTAATTATTTCTTGTGAATTTCGCACATCTCCATGGAACGTTTCAAATTGCGAATGTTGTTAAACTGATTGTCTTTTCCTCTGCAACTCCGACTAGTTCAAAAACTAGTGACAAGATGTTGGAGAGTCCTGAAACTATGAAGATAGATTGAAGAGGAAGCATGATGCAGGGGAGAACCATCATGAAGGTGAACAAAAATTATCCTCCTGGTACAGAAAAGACTTTCTCCTGGATCTGTTTCAGACCAAACAGTTTCTGCGGACTTGACAAACATCCATTTCCTGGAAGCCAGTGAGCACAAGCCAACACTGTCTCCCAGGTGGTTGAAGCAGATTTTTCAGTTTAACCCATTTCTAAATCACTGCTTTCATTCCCGGATTACGGAAACCAAATATCCCAGTTTCTGGGAACAGAACTGAACATAAACATCCACAGAGAAAAATGGTCCGAGTTGTGATACGTGTTTGATATTTACATAGATTTTACATATGGCATGTCACGCAGTTGTGAAATTTTAAGCCCACAGAATCACTGTATTTGGTCTTGTGATAAGTGCAGAGACAGCTAATTTTGATATCTATAATCCAACATGGTTAACAGGTAGACTATAAAAGCTCCAGAAGGTTGGGGTCTGGATTGCTGTGGCATTCTAGTTTGCAGGGGGAGGGTCAGCTCGTTCAGAAGCACATGGGTGCAGCAGGAACTGAGACCGGGGCCATGATGAGAAACCGCCTGAAAGCAGCAAGTGTGGAGGGGGAACAGTAGAGCGCTTGTCCTTCACAACACACACACACACACACACACACACACACACACACACACACACACACACACACACACACACACACACACACACACACACACACACACACACACACACACACACACACACACACACACACACACACACACACACACACACACCTGGATGGAAATATGGAATGGACCATTTCGATTTTTATTCAGACCAATTTCAAAATTCTATTTATGATTTAAATTTAACTTGTTTCTATGCACCGTAACTACTGCACAGTTGAAATTCTGTTTGGGAATTAATACTTATTGTGTTTTTTTTTGTTGTATTAATGTCAACAGAAGCTTCCAGACAGATCATCAAGAAACAGTACTTAGATGAAAATACACAAAGAAAGTTTATCCAGAACTCCTCCTCCTCCACTCACCTTCAGTTAATGAGCTGGTGGATAAATTCAATGGTAAAATTATTAGCATCATTAGTATCAGGTGGAAAAACAACTTAGAGGTTCATTATGACGTCTATAAAGAGACTGAGCATATAATACAGAGCTGAGGAAAGACAATCATATTTTATTAATATCATTACCAAAAACAACCATAATGCACTTTGTTCGCTACAGTTGACAGGCTAACAACCCGCCTGAGTCAGTGGACCCTGAACTTCTATCCAACCGTTACTGTGATGACTTTGACTTTCTTTACTGAAAAGATTCAGAAAATCTGACAGTCAGCCAGTGCTCCTATGCTAGACGCAGGACATGCGTCTCTTCTGTGTCCACCGAGAGAAGCCATGACACAATTCTCTCCAATCACTCATAAGAACCTAGATGACATCATACACCAACTGAACTCCACTTGCTGCTGTGATACTCCAGGGTCTTTAAGTGTTGAACATTGTATGTCCTCAGATTTTCTAGACATTGTAAATACGTCTCTGCTTTCAGGTCTCTGTCCTCAGTGATTAAAAACGGTGTCACATAAAGACGGTAGTTAAGTCTGTTATCACCTAAAGAACATGTGGAGGATTAAAGGACTGGTGTCTCAGCAGGACTTGGAAGACCTGGTCCAGCTTTTATCTCCAGTAGACTGGACTACTGTAACGCTGGTCTCACGGGTCTAGAACCTCCATCACCAGCTGCACTTAGTCCAGAACCTGCTGGAGTCCTGAGACCAGGAGACCAGAGTCCTAATGAGACCAGGAGACCAGAGTCCTAATGAGACCAGGAGACCAGAGTCCTCACTGAGACCAGGAGACCAGAGTCCTCACTGAGACCAGGAGACCAGAGTCCTCACTGAGACCAGGAGACCAGAGTCCTCACTGAGACCAGGAGACCAGAGTCCTCACTGAGACCAGGAGACTGGACCTTATAACTCCAGTTCTTAGATCTTTACGCTGGCTTCCTGTGTGTCCCATAACAGATGATAAATCCTGCTGCTGGTTTATAAATGTAATCTAGACAAGACAAAAGAACTTGTTATGGACATGAGAAGGAAGAAACCTGAAACTGACCCTATTTTGATTAAAGGACAGTCCGTAGAGATTGTACTCTCATATAAATATCTTGGTGTGCACGTGGACTGTAAACTGGACTGGAAGATGAACTCCAATGCTACTTTTAAGAAGGCCCATTCCAGATTATATTTCTTACAGAAACTCAGATCATTTGACATCAGCAGATCCCTTTTAAATGTTTTTTATAATTGCATTTTAGCAAGTGTCCTTTTTTATGCGGTTGTTTGTTGGGGCGGCAGCCTGAGATTGGAGGACAGGAACAGGATTAATAAACGTATTAAAAAGTCCGGATCTGTCATTGGTATGAGCCCTTCTTCTCTGGAGGTCAGAACAGAGCAGAGGACTAGGAGGAAGATCAGAGCTATTAGTACCAGTAGTACCAGTTATAGTACCAGTTATAGTACTAGTAGTACCAGTTATAGTACCAGTTATAGTACCAGTTATAGTACTAGTAGTACCAGTTATAGTACCAGTTATAGTACCAGTAGTACCAGTTATAGTACCAGTAGTACCAGTTATAGTACCAGTTATAGTAGGAGGAAGCTCAGAGCTTTCCTGTCCCAAGATGATCATCCCCTGTACAGCTTTTTTGCTAGAAGTAGCAGAAGTAGAAGCTTCTTTTGCCCAGATGCTCCACAGAGAGATTTGGGAAGTCCTTTGTTCCTGCAGCAACCAGACTTTTTAATTTGGACTGCTGATGTCATGTCTTGCTGCTATACTAATCCTTGTACTGCTTAAACTGCAGCCACTCTTTTAGGCTGTCATAACTTGCTGCCATATTTGCTTGCACAGTGCACTTTAAATTGCAGCTATATTCTTAGCTGTTTAACTTGCTGCTATACTTGTCTTGCATATTGCACTTTTAAATGGATTTGTATTCTTTTATGCATTTTTTATGTCCCTTTTTTGGGGGGTCATTTTCTGGTTATTTTGCTGCTGTATTGATCCACTGCTGTCCCTAGGTGGAGATATTATGTCTATGTCTTATGTTGTATTGTTGTGGCCATGGTGGCAATGAAGTTTCCCCGTGGCGATTATTAAAGTTGAATCCAACCCAATCCAATCCAATAAATCTCTGAATGGTCTCAGACCAAAAAATACATCTGTGATCTCCTGATCCATGATGAACCAACCAGAACCCTGAGGTTGTGAGGGTGATATCTGTCTTTAATTATTGCTTTTTAACTGTTTTATATACTGGTCCTTTTAAATCATATTTTCCATCCATCCATCCATTTTCCACCGCTTATCCGTTACTGGGTCGCGGGGGCAGCAGCCTTAACAGAGATGCCCAGACTTCCTTCACCCTAGATTCTTCCTCCAGCTCTTCCTCCGGCTCTTCCTCCGGCTCTTCCTCCGGCTCTTCCTCCGGCTCTCCCTCCGGCTCTTCCTCCGGCTCTTCCTCCGGCTCTTCCTCCGGCTCTTCCTCCGGCTCTTCCTCCGGCTCTTCCTCCGGCTCTTCCTCCGGCTCTTCCTCCGGCTCTTCCTCCGGCTCTTCCTCCAGCTCTTCCTCCAGCTCTTCCTCCAGCTCTTCCTCCAGCTCTTCCTCCATCTCTTCCTCCATCTCTTCCTCCAGCTCCGAGACGTTCCCAGGCCAGCCGAGAGACATAGTCTCTCCAGCGTGTCCTGGGTCTTCCCCGGGGTCTCCTCCCGGTGGGACATGCCTGGAACTCCTCCCTAGGGAGGAAGGACATGCCTGGAACACCTCCCTAGGGAGGAAGGACATGCCTGGAACATGCCTCTTCACCCGAGTGTCCAAGACATGTGGCCGAAGGTCAGATGAAACGACAACAAAGTCGATCATTGACCTCCGGCCTAGGGTGTCCTGGTGCCACGTGCACTGATGGACACCCTTATGCTTGAACATGGTGTTCGTGATGGACAAACTGTGACTAGCACAGAAGTCCAACAACAAAACACCGCTCGGGTTCAGATCGGGGAGGCCGTTCCTCCCAATCACGCCTCTCCAGGTATCACTGTCATTGCCCACGTGAGCGTTGAAGTCCCCCAGTAGAACAATGGAGTCCCCAGTTGGAGCACTATCAAGTACCCCTCCCAGGGACTCCAAGAAGGCCGGGTACTCCCCACTGCCGTAGGCACAAACAACAGTGAGAGATCTTTTCCCGACCCGAAGGCGCAGGGAAGCGACCCTCTCGTTCACCGGGGTGAACTCCAACACATGGCGACTGAGCTGGGGGGCTATAACCAAGCCCACACCAGCCCGTCGCCTCTCACCCTGGGCAACTCCAGAGTAGTGGAGGGTCCAGCCCCTTTCAAGGAGCTGGGTTCCAGAGCCCAAGCTATGTGTGGAGGTGAGCCCGACTATATCTAGCCGGTATCTCTCAACCTCACGCACAAGCTCCGGCTCCTTCCCCCCCAGCAAGGTGACTTTCCATATCCCTACTGCAAGGGTTTTGCAAGGGTAAATATTGTGAATTCTGTTGGTTTAAAGTCCCTCAGGTTTGGGGGCACAGTGAAGGTTGACTGGCCGGGACTCAAACCTGCGGTACCTGCACGAGGACTACAGCCTCTGTAAATGGGTCCACAGAGCTCTGGATCCAGTCTACTCCAGTGCTCTAGACAAAATTTCTACTTTGATCATAGGACAGAGTATTTCCTTGGTAACTACTAAGTGGAGGTATGCAGTTCATCTAGTTGCAGCTGAAACAACTCAGTGTTGTTCCCAACAGCATCCAAACACTCACATCACAGGCAGAGTCACATCACAGTCAGGCTTGTGTTTCTTACCTTTGACCTTCACCTGGTGAGATTTGCAGGTAGGGCAGGGTATCAGCGTGAACTCCTCAGTTTGGTGCATTGAATAGTCTGTGCTGGCCACAACAATCCGGTCACCGGGCATCCAGCCTGTTGGCTGGTCAGCCAGCTCCAGGATGGTGCTGTTGGTCAACATTTTCACTGAAATGGAGGCCTGTGGATGAACTGCCGGACAACAGGAGCTAATTTTAGGTACAGGGTGCTGCATGGCTCATGGATGGTGAATCACATGTAAGCTGCCAGCACCATTTCAGGGCAACGTGAGGAGGCTAAATGCTCACTACTTCTAGTTTTCTCTTCTCATACAAGAACATAGGTTTCAGTCTGATTCAACTTTGATGAAGAGGGCACTATATTCACCTATTCCAGAACATTCCAGTTGTTTAGTTAACTCTGGCTCTGAGCATGCTATTGCATTTGAGACTATTAGAAGTGTATTTTCCTCTTATTCTCTGGGTGAATGACAGACCATCTGATCCCAAAGTGGAATCAGATGAACTTTGCATGAGAATTTTCTGGAATAACAGCAAGGCAGCTATTTAGCAAGGCAAGCTCTTCATCAAGGTGTACGTGTGGTCCCTCCAAACATGCACACAGATGCTGAAAGTAATGAACAAACCGAGTTTTCCACACAAGAAGCGGACTTTGTAGTTGTGGCAGACTCTATGAGGCTGGTCCTTGTTCAGGCACACAAAGCCATAGTTTTTGTCGTTCCTGTGGATCACATCTCCTGTCTGGTTGGCAGGAACACCATCAAGGGTTTCAGCCTGGATAAAGAGAACACGATGAAAACAACCATGAAATGGCTCTGCTAAATGTGCACTTCTGGGACACAGCTCATGATTTTTAAGCTGGGGCCAGTGTGTGTATGTGTTTGTGTGTGTGGTCTTTGGTGTAGTAGCAGAGGATGACCTGGATGTCCAGAGGATTGTTGCACAGTCTCCCTGGGAATGTTCTGTGCAGGATGTCCAGCTTCTCCCAGTCTCCAGATCCCCTCTCATCATCCCTGTTAAACCAATCTGACCACTCTGCCTCTGAAAAACACACACATACGCACACACAACCCCCAGCCACAGTTTCAGGAATGTTCAAAGCTGGAAGCTTTCTACATGAATTTATGGGAATAAACTGGACATGTACTAAAGTTCACGTCAACCTGTAACAGCTAATCAAGTCTGACAGATTCTAGATCCCTGAGAACTTACTGAGTCAGATGACTGTGTCCAGAATATCTTTGTTTGAACAAGCTAGTAGTACGGTAATCAGTAATCGCAAAGAGTAATCACAGTAATCAGTAATCACAGTAATCAGTGATCATAATAATGAGCAAGCCAGCATCATCTAGCCAGCTAGCCTCTTAAACATCAATTAAATGTTGTTACCTAGCCAAGCTGTGGCATTGGTACAGTCTAAGTGGGAGTCTAACGTCCACGTTAGTTTTCCTAAGGTCAGGTAATTTCGGACCACAAAAGTTATAGCTAATATGAGAAACATTAGCCACAGCTAATCCTCAAAATAATCCTTTTGATTGTCATATCTTTCTAACTGTCTGAGAAAGCTTTTATTGTTAATATATGTAACCTCAGTGCAATGTGGGTGGAGCTACTGTACCTTGTAGCCAGCAGCTACTAGCGTTGACGCTGAAGTGCTCCCCAGAAGCCGAACGAAAAACAGCAGAGCTGTGTGACTCCGGCGATGCTTTCATTCCTGCTCAAACACAACATGGAAATGTTAACCAGCAGTGGCGAAACCACGGCAATAACAGCCCATTCAATTATACTACAACAAGATCTCATGCAGTCCTGAATTCTACAGCTGAAAGAGTCTCTCACCTTGGTAGAGGCTGTGATGCTCCACAGCAGAAGAAGGGTCACCTTTCTTCACAATGAAGGTCCAAGTATGGCTGCAGAGAAACCATAGACAGTTTCACGGTCACATGTCAGACAGGTAGTCTCCTCTGCTGCTCTTGATCTGGAGGCATCATGACCTTATGTTGAGTCTCCTACTGGCTATGAAGAAATGATGCCACCCAACCACAGTTAATTTAGTCCGAAAATGGGCATACAAGCCTAGAATGTAGTTGTAACAGGCCCTCAGTTACAAGAGAGTTATTTCAAACTTAGCTTAGCTCAAGCCAACATGCAATGATAACTAATGTTGCCTAAAATTCCTGAGGTGATGCTGATCCATCCTGAAACAACATCTAAAACAAGGTCTGTATGTTCACTGACTATTATGACCATGTTCTTCCTGCTCTCGCCAAAGGTGGACACTTTTCTTTTCTTCTCCCGCTCCCTCCCTATCTGCCCTGCTGCTGCTCTTTGTCTTGTGCTGTCTTGTCACTCTATTGGAGCCTCTCTATTCATATCCTCGGGTCCTGGGTAAGACATAAAACTGCACCCGGTTACAAGGCTCTGGTTTGGGAAAACTGGAGTTTTGGGGAGTGTGGAGCCACCCCTTAATTGTCATTGCTCTCAGGTCCACCCTGGCCCGGGGTGGTAGCACCTGCTGGGGTCCCACATATGGGTTAAATATGGGGTAGACTGGACTCATCAGCCTTGGCCGGCAGCCAGTCTAGGTGTGGAGAACCGATAGGCAGACGATGCAGCCGATGCTAGTACCAACGTACTGACCCTGTCTTTCCTTGGAGCCTGCTAGCGGAGGTCAAGGGTGGTTCCTGCTGCTTGGGCAACGCTGGAACCCTGATCTGTTGCCCGGGCAGGTGTTAAGGATATTATTATTCATATCCTCTGAAACTTTCTAAAATCATGGAATTGGTTAACTGGTCCCTCAACGAAATTCACCCAATTTTCTCAACGAGAAGACAGGGCATTGGGGAGCGCTCTTGCCCCGACGGGACGTTTGCTGCCAGATACACGATGGACTCCTGGAAAACGTGGAGGATCGTGCATCTGTCTATACTGTCAGTCGAGAATGTTGAAAATGCCTTTATAATTGGATTTTCTGATGACAGGATTTCTGCCTTTAGAGCTGGCGGTTACCTGGCATATCAACAAATTTTGGAAATCGTCGACAGCTATTCTGGCCCTTTCAGAGCCTGTTCTGTGCCTGCCTTAAGGTTTGTAAAATAGCATTTTTCCATCTCTGTAATATCGCAAAGATTAGGAAAATCCTCTCGCAGAGTGATGCAGAAAAACTAGTTCATGCGTTTGTATCTTCTAGACTAGATTACTGTAATGTGTTAATAGCAGGATGTCCAAGTAATTTGCTCAATAGGCTCCAGCTAATCCAAAATGCAGCAGCACGAGTGCTGACAGGAATCAGCAAGAGACGACGTCTTTCCAGTGTTAGCGTCGCTCCATTGGTCCCCGTAAAACGTCTAATCTAATTCAAAAATTGTATTACTTGCATGTAAAGCCCAAAACGGCTTAGCTCCGCAATGTTTGCAAGACCTGATAGTGCCTTATGTTCCTGGCAGAGCTCTCCCCGCTCTCAGAGTGCAGGTTTACTCGTAGTTCCTAGAGGATCCAAATGTAGATATGGAGGGCGGGTCTTCTGCTATCAGGAACCGTTACTATGGAACCAACTTCTACTCTGGGTTAAGGAGGCTGACACCACCTCCACCTTTAAAACCAAACTTAAAACCTTTCTGTTTAGTAAACCTCTAGTTAGTTTAAACTCTAGTGTGTTAGAGTCAGTAGTCATAGCTGCAGCTATAGAACAAGACTATAATAGTTAGTCTCAAACATAGCTTCGTCGTAGATATGCTGCTATAGGCCTATGCTGCAGGGGGACCGACATGATCCACTGGGTGGGTCCTTTCAGGGTATGCTCAACATCAAAATTTTCTGCACAGAAAGTCATCAAGAGTTTACCGGAAGCCCAGGTCATAGATGTGTTGGCTGCCGAGCCTGGACAGCATCCTTTTGGCTGAATCCTCCAGATTGTTAGAGGCCTCGTCGTTGACCACCATGGCCAGGATAAGTCCCACCTCCACCTCTCCCACATACTTTGCTAGGCTCCGGCTTTCATTGGGACTCTTGTAGGTGTCAAACCTGCAGGAAAGAAAATGAAACGGTTGTTGTGCATCCCATCTGGACCAACCAGCAGATGTACTAACACACTCCAAACACAATTTCACACCACACTAACAAAACTGGCTTCTCTGATATCCAGCTTGCGACTTTTAGACTAAATATAAGGCTTTGAGTGGCCAGATTTGACCCTATAGGTATAACTGTATCTCCAGATATCATGTCCTCATATTTGCATGAATTGTTCTGGAGAAGTGTTATTGAACAGCCACACACTGCCACACAGTTCATGCCATCAGAAGATAGAGAAAAATATAATACTTCAGCTCCCAACGTACCCTCATGATCATAAAACAGCCTCACTTTTTTGGGCGGAGCCTCACCTGTGAGCATGCAGCACCTGGGCTGTGTGGGGGTTGATCACGTGCACAATGATTCCTCGCCTTCCCCAGCTCCTCTTCAGCAGGTAGTTATCCTGAGCAATCTCTCCGGGGAGCAGCGTCTTGTTCAGAAACGTCCACGACAGCTTTGGCTGGCCGTGAATTTCCAGGGTCCCGCCAGTTCCCACGCCAATGAACTTCCTCCCAAAGTAGCCATGTTCCTCGTCATCATCGTCAAGCCTGGTAGAGAGAACATGGATGACTGAAGTAGTCATGCACGTGTAAAGGTAGACCCATGGCAGTGCACAAGCACCTGCCCTTTTGTCCTGGACCAGAAAAGTGGCCTTTCTGCTGGAGCCCAATTTTTTTCTTCATTCATCATTATTAAAAAATAAAAATTACCCCCCCAACAGTCTTTTTGATATCTCGGCATTTATTTGATTTCTTGGGGGAATTCTACCCCTATCTGATCTGCGGCGTGCACAAGCGCCCGCCTTCCTCCTCCCTCCTACTCCGGTTATTACTCATGCAGTGCTGAGCGCCGGCCAAACCGCCCGGCTAAACCACCGGGCCAAACTGCTAAATCGTAGGGCCAGACCGCCAAACCAGTCCGCCAAACTGTCGGGCCAATCCGCCAAACTGTCGGGCCAATCCACTGGGCCAAACTGTCGGGCCAATCCGCCAAACTGTCGGGCCAATCCGCCAAACTGTCGGGCAAATCCACTGGTCCAAACTGTCGGGCCAATCCACTGGTCCAAACTGCCAGGCCAAACTGCCTCGCCAACCCGGCAATCTGTCGGGCCAAACTGCCAGGCCAATCCACTGGGCCAAAGTGCCGGGCCAACCTGCCAAACTGTCGGGCCAATCCGTTGGGCCAAATTTCCGGGCCAAACCGCTTCTACACACTTCTCCTCTGACCTGGACCAGACAGACAGGTAATGACAGTGTTTAATTCAAAATTAACCACAACACTTGCGCCGCTGAAAACATTTCATGGCTAAATTTCCTTTCAATAGTCAATTACTGAAAGGAAACTTAAAAGATTAATTAAATTTCCTTGAATTATTTTACTTTTCTATTCACTGATATTTGTCATGTTTAATGACGGGGGAAAGGAACAAACTGACAGACAGACAGCTGAAGAAAAAAAGCATGATGACAAACATTTTGTAGGAAAATGTCAAGTAGCTTTTATGGTAACATGTTAAAAATAGACACAAACAGAATGTTTTTTAATTACAGCATCCTGGCCAAAACTGTGTAGGAAAAGTCCCCTTTGGGCAATGAGTTATTGCAACCCCACTGCAAAATATATACTTCAACAGTCGAGGTTTGCAAACAAGGACTCATTTTGCTAGGTTATTGACATTACAAATTAATAATAAGGCTAAATATAATGCTCAATGATATTGAACAGCATTCAAAAATGATGAATACAGAGGAAAATGTTATTTTGCTTTCTATTTGATTTTACTGGCATAATAATAGACCCGCTGTTAACGTTAACTACCCAAAAATGGATTTCTGATTTGAAATAGTAATCCCACGATGGGGAAATTAATTCTCTGCATTTAACCCATCTCTAGTCAAACTAGGAGCAGTGGGCTGTCATTTGCACAGCGCCTGGGGAGTTAAGGGCCTCAGGGGCCCAAAGTGGTTGACCTCAGTTGCAATCCAGGGGCTTGAATCTGGGTCCTCCATACCCCAGACCCCCTCTGTAGCCACTAGGCTACCACTCCACTCGTTTATAATTTGGTATAAAATTCAAATGATGTATAAGTTGTGTATGCTGCTGTCCCCTTCATGGGGAATCAGGAAGTCACATGATTATCATGCACAACATTGATTTGATATATACATATTTTGTAGCTTAAAGTCAAGAAAAGCGAGGTTACAAAAGCAGAAAGAACCAGAACTACAGCAAGCAGCTTCGGGTAGCAGCTCTCTCAGCAAATGAGAGAGATGAATCAGTATAACTACATGGTCCGGAGGAGCCCATCACAGATGATGAAGATGGACAGGCAGAGAGTGTAGAACTGAGTCATTTTCAGGGGTGCCAACAGAAACAATGTTGCCTGATGAAATGAACCAAGAAGAGGGTGCGGCGCCTCCCTTAGCATTACAGGAAGGGTATGAGAAGGAAAGAGCTGTTAATGAAAGTGAGGATGCAATTACAATAATAGCCACCATGCCATATCCTACAGATCCATCCCATGCTGAAGCACTTCTCATCAAGTGTAATGAGAGCTACATTGCTATGTGCTGCAGTGTAGGGCCCTCTCAACCAGATATGTATTTTCACAAACAAATGCTGAGGGGTGGTCATTCCAAAATTACTGCTTTTGTGGAAATATGTGGTCAGAGTATTCCCCCACTGCTGATTCAATGCATTGTTTTAGTTGTCTGCGTTTTCTATTAGATAAATATAAAAACAAAAAGGAGTGCAGATATGGTATCAGAAAGTGGAATACTGCTCTTAAATGAATCAAGCAGCATTCTGTCACAGAGGTCCACATAACAAGCACGGTGACGTGGACCAATTACCAAAGAAAGGCACTCCAGACTTCATTGAAGTGCCTTTGGATTGCCCGTATCAGATGTAAAAGGAGTGGAAGCCAGAGAGCGAGAGGCAGACAAACGCAGAGATACCGATCCTGGGCCTCATTTATAAAGCTTGCGTGCGCACAAAACAGGGCTTGAAAGATGCGCACGCCACCTTCTACGCAAAGGTTGGGATTTAAAAAAAAAAACCTAACGGGAAAATGTGCGTATCTCTACGCAAACTTTGATCCTAGCGCACGAACATTTTGAAGATATGGGGAGCTGGCGACGCAGACGGTGAGGTGGTGAAATGAAGCAAGATTCATGTCATACTTTTAATGTATGTATGTATGTATGTATGTATGTATGTATGTAAACTTATAATATAGCGCTGATCGTGTCCCTCCGTGTTTGAAGCACAGCTTCATTCAGGACTCTGGTGCTGCTGCTGCTGCAGGACACGCCGGGCCGGGAACTTCCTCGTCACCCACCGCGACAACTGGAGAGTGACTGAGGACAGAACAAATAAGTGCCGGGCCACTCTCCCCTTGGCCTCCACCTTCAGATCGCACCACTTCACTCATGGCGTTTACAGCAGCAACGACGTGCTGCCACTCACTCGCTTTCTTTTTGTTAGTGATGCCACTACTGTGACCACCAAATAATGTGGTTTTCCTGCCTCCACCTCATCCACAACATCTCCATCTCGGTCTCCATGAAATTAAGTGGCACGGTGGCTCGACATGTCTCATTCATCCTGACGCAGCATAAACAGACTGCAGGTGGCGCTGCGCATGCTCAGCAGGCTCATTTATATACAAATACAGTCATGGACTACTTTGCATTGCCCATTTATGGTGTGAAGTGGGCGTGTAGAGGGCGGGATATGAGGCGAATTCACGTGCGCAACCTTCCAGCTGGACTGTGATTTATAAAGAGAACATTGCGTGCAGATGTGCGTGCACAAGGTTTTATAAATCAGGATTTTATGTGTGCACGCCATTTTCGAGCACACGTACACTTTTAGTATGAATCCTACACACTCTTTTATAAATTAGGCCCAAGGTTAGTAAATTTGACAGTGTATTTCGCGAGGCAGGGACTAGCATTCTGAGGTGATGATGAGTAACTCAAGTAACAACCGCTGTAACTTTCTGGAACTCTAACTGTTTTCCCATTATGACAGCGTGCTGACGATGCCTACAGAAAATATTGGAAGTACGAAATCACTAAGAGGCCTCAGGTGTCACTGTTGTCACACAGAAGCCAAACTGACACCATCACAGCACTGGCTACGTATATGAGGAGGGAGAGCCTAAAAGTGAAATGTACTCTGTTCTCTCGGGTGAGACCACCGATATTTCCCACAAAGAACAGTTGTCATTTGCAGTGCGATATCTACATCAAGTCAAATAAGCACTCTGTAACCTCCTTCAACCTTTTGCAGGGGCTCCTCAAAGCGCCGTGCTGAATGCAGGACTTATTGTGGAACCTAAGAGGCTGCCAGATATCCGCTGGACTTGCAGGGAACAAGCACTGAAGGCCCTTCAGAGAAATCTGAAAGTTATAATCATGCTCCTTGATGACATCTGTGAAAGACATCCACCTGACCTGGTCCTAGGGAATGCAAAAATTTACAAAAATGCAATTCATTTTGCATTCATCCTCTGCATGGAACTCACACCCCAACATTTGAGTCACTGCTCTTGCATCAAACCCACTCCAAGAAGAAAGCCCGGACCACTCCACGGCCCACGAGCTATTTGACGGTGTACTTCACACAGTACAAGCATCGAGGTCTGAGAAGAAGTTTTCTAAGATATTTCAAGGTGCGTCAGAGAAAGTGGAGAGTCTCAGCATTCCTTTACCTACCGTAGCGCCTGGTCAACAAAGGAAACGGAAAGTGCCAGCGTTTGACTCTGTGGAGTCTTACTACTGTGTACTATACATGTATCGATACCTTGACTGCAGAACTCAACAGGAGATTCCATCACTAGAAGTCCAACAGGCACCATCATACAGTCCTTCCACTCTCAAAAAGTGTGCCAACTGGACAAGCACCCCTAATCCAGAGACAGAGGAAGCTGTGCACGATCTTCACATTTTCTATGAGTGAAATGAGGGCCAGCTGAAGAAAGAGCTAAAGGCGGTCATAAAGAAAAGGCTCAGGAGTCTCTGTGGAGTATACAGACTCTGCCTTCAGGACAGTCTTGTTTTTGCCCTGTTTTTATCTGGATATTATTGCCCTTGGATGTTGATGTCATGTTGTCAAGGATTATTGCCACATTTGATTCGCTGCTACTGTTTGGGGACTAAGGATTGTGTTTCATCACTCTGATTTAGATATGTTGGACGATTCACAGGAGTATTGTGACTCTGGACTATCGTCACCAGAGTTTCTGCATCTTGTTAGAGGAGTGAGTTACAACCAAACCATATTCTGGATCACTGCTGCTGCAGCACCCTCCTTCCCTCTCCCAGTGGATCACTATGGCAACCAGTCCTTACCAAGACCCATTCTCTCGCACTCCTTCAGAAGACTCTACTCCCATCATCCTATGGACTCATCTCTTAATCATTGCAATTGAGAAGCTTCAGCTCCTTTTGAGTCAATGGAACTACACATGCCACCATGTGTTGACCTTTGACTTGTTCACATATACTATTAAAACTGCTTTTACTGAGAGAGTTGTTTCTGGTGTCTGTCTGGGTCCTGCCAAACTCATTACACCTGACATACCCAGAGAGAACCCTAGGAAGGATGGAGAGAGAACACAGATAGACTTTGAGATGAACCAGGAACCCTCTTGAATCGTCTCGCCTTCAACAGTGCTAAGCCCCAAGGTATCAATGAAACATAAAGGCGACATCGAAGGAGACAAGAAAACCAACCAAAATCAAGAGACATCACAGGAAATAAGGGAAAAAACTGTTTTTAAAGGAAACCTACATGGAGACAAGGAAAAATCAAATGAAACATCAAGGAAGACAATAGAGGGAATTTTAAAAGAGACATCATAGAAACAAGGAGAGATTTAAAAAGGGATCAAAGGGAACATCAGAGGAGATGCTCATGGAGAACACTAATGAAACATCAAAGGAAAACAGGAACCACTCGAAGGAGACATCAAAGAAATCAGAGAAACCAAGGGAAAAAAGAGGGACATCAAAGGGAACAGATGTTCCTGTCTGACCAGTCCGAACCCAGTTTGACTATATTGGTCAAAGTCCAAGAGGAATCCAGAGGAACTGCAGGTTTGGATTCAGCCCCTAGTGGTCCGGTGTGAAACTGTTGGTTTCTTACTTCTCTGAAGTGATCCCTGAACATAAAGATGTACACTCTTGATCCACAAAGGTGTGAAGGAATCAGGAGCTACATTGTATCTCAAAGTGACCTCAAACCTTGAGTTTGGTCCATGGTTTTGTGAATATATACCTTCCAAACAGTGAGATGGTCAGGTTTCCCTTGTAAGGACAGTCTGAACTGCCAATGTGCAGCTCCCCTTTGTTCCCTATGAGGATGTGTTTTGTCCGTAACAGTATGGGCTGGCTGCCGTCGGCAATCACCAGCTTTCCTGCAGAGAGGAAAATACGTGAGTGATGGAGCACCCCACCTTGTTCTTGTTCTGGATCGGGGGGGTTCATGAGTTCACCAAAAGTATCCCATTGTGTATACAACATACCTCCATTAAGAATCTCGATGGAGTGGACTGTAGCTGAAGCTGTGAGGACTACTCTCCGACCGTAACCAATGGTAATGCGGTGGTCTTCACGATGTCCTGGCATCCACGGCTGAAGTCCCACTTCTTTATCTGGACACACTGCGGAACACCAAATACGAGTTAGAGTTCTCAAAGATGAGAAATACATCCAGAAAACCATTGCTCAGACGGATCTTCACTTTCCCTGTAGTTGTGGATAACATCACGGATCGTTGATCCAGTGACTTTACAGTCTATGATACAACTTGGCTCATGGTTGATGGCTTGTACTGCCTTTACATGTATTTTAGGCTGGGGTACAAACTCACCTGCTTGGATGCTAGGGAACAGCAGAGCCGTGAGAAACACCACACCTGTCTTCATCCCTGTCAGTTGGAACCTGAGGCATTCAGCAGTCACTTCACACCTCCAGGTGTGATTGTGGAGCTCTTTGGCCAACCAAGTTCTCTGAAAAGGCCTGCCGTCAGAACCTACAACATCACATCCAAAAGCAGAACATTCAGACTGTGAAGGCATGTTCTCAAAGTTTTTGTCAGCAGGAAGCAATTCACAGTAACACCATGATCAATGTAACCACATGAGATAGGAGCAGAGCCAGTAGGGACCAGGGGCCTCGTGTACAAAAAAAAACAAAAAAAAACTTGCGTACGCCATTTTCCACGCACACGTCGGGATATTCAAAGATCAACTTCACATGGCTTTGTGCGTACCGCCATGCAAATGTTGTCAGTTGACATCATTCAACAATAAATTAGTAAAACTGGCTTTTATTCAACAAAACCTCTTCAACTAGATCTCCTGAAGTAAAGAGTGATTTGAAATAAACCTTCATGTTTTAACTCTTCTGATTTTCACCTGAACCAGGAAAGAAAAACATGTCTGACCTAATTTCCCACAGAAACTGTCACGGGGTGTGGCAGGACCCAAATGCAACACAACTCTCAGATGGCAGTAACAGTGAAGCTAAGAGAATCTGGCAGTGAGGGAATGAACTGGAGCTGCTTCTAAAGTGTCTGGGGAGTGAGATGCAGCTTGGAGCAGCAGGTGGGGCTGATTGGGCTGATTGGGAGGTGTGGACAGAAGGTGAGTGAGGGGAATTTTCCACCACAGCAGGAGAACAGCAGAGTGGATTGTGACAGAAACACCTTAAAGTGAAGCTACAACCTGAATTAAAGTAAACTGATGACTTCCCAGTGTTTGTGTCTGGTGAAGATCTGAAAACACATCAGTGATGGTTGTGAGGAACAGAGACATCCATCAATGAGATGAACAAAACAGATTATGATCAGATTAATGTCCTAGAAACGACTGCGTAAAGTCGCGTAATTGCGCAACTGTGGAAGCTCTAGTGGTCCACATTTGATCTCTTGGGGTCCACATTTGATCTCTGGTGGTCCTCATTTGAGCTCTGGTGGTCCTCATTTCAGCTCTGACCTAATTTCCCACAGAAACTGTCACGGGGTGTGGCAGGACCCAAATGCAACACAACTCTCAGATGGCAGTAAGTGAAGCTAAGAGAATCTGGCAGTGAGTGAATGAACTGGAGCTGCTTCTAAAGTGTCTGGGGAGTGAGATGTAGCTGGGAGCAGCAGGTGGGGCTGATTGGGCTGATTGGGAGGTGTGGACAGAAGGTGAGTGAGGGGAATTTTCCACCACAGCAGGAGAACAGCAGAGTGGAGTGTGACAGAAACACCTTAAAGTGAAGCTACAACCTGAATTAAAGTAAACTGATGACTTTCCAGTGTTTGTGTCTCGTGAAGATCTGAAAACACATCAGTGATGGTTGTGAGGAACAGAAACGTCCATCAATGAGATGAACAAAACAGATAATGATCAGATTAATGTCCTAGAAACGACTGCGTAAAGTCGCGTAATTGCGCAACTGTGGAAGCTCCAGTGGTCCTCATTTCAGCTCTGGTAGTCCTCATTTGAGTTCTGGTGGTCCACATTGCAGCTCTGGTGGTCCACATTGCAGCTCTGGTGGTCCACATTTGAGCTCTGGTGGTCCACATTTGAGTTCTGGTGGTCCACATTTGAGTTCTGGTGGTCCACATTGCAGCTCTGGTGGTCCACATTTGAGTTCTGGTGGTCCACATTTGAGTTCTGGTGGTCCACATTTGAGTTCTGGTGGTCCACATTTGAGTTCTGGTGGTCCTCATTTGAGTTCTGGTGGTCCTCATATCAGCTCTGACCTAATTTCCCACAGAAACTGTCACGGGGTGTGGCAGGACCCAAATGCAACACAACTCTCAGATGGCAGTAACAGTGAAGCTAAGACAATCTGGCAGTGAGTGAATGAACTGGAGCTGCTTCTAAAGTGTCTGGGGAGTGAGATGCAGCTGGGAGCAGCAGGTGGGGCTGATTGGGCTGATTGGGAGGTGTGGACAGAAGGTGAGTGAGGGGAATTTTCCACCACAGCAGGAGAACAGCAGAGTGGAGTGTGACAGAAACACCTTAAAGTGAAGCTACAACCTGAATTAAAGTAAACTGATGACTTTCCAGTGTTTGTGTCTCGTGAAGATCTGAAAACACATCAGTGATGGTTGTGAGGAACAGAGACATCCATCAATGAGATGAAGAAAACAGATAATGATGTAATAATAATAATAATGATGTAAAGTCGCATAATTGCGCAACTGTGGAAGCTTTGGCACAACGTTAAGACATTAAAGCAGGGGTGTCCAAAGTCGGTCCTCAAGGGCCGGTATCCTGCATGTTTTAGATGTCTCCCTTTTTTTACCAAACCGTGATACAAGGAGCTTGGTCATCAACAGAACTATCCAGACTTTGATGACAAGGTGGTGATGACCGTTAATTTGAATCAGGTGTGTTGATGCAGGGAAACAACTAAAACATGCAGGACTGCGGCCCTCGAGGACCGAATTTTGGACACCCCTGCATTAAAGAGTTTGCAGGGAGCGAGTCTTCAGGGGCCGCAGAGACCTGCTGGTTCAGGATGAAGACTGGATCATTAGCTGATTTAGGTCAGCAAGAGGATCCTTCTGGATCTACTTTTTTTATTCGTGTTGAAACAACTTATCTTTATTTCTGCAGCAGAGGAGAATCCGTTTGTGTTGCTTCAAGGATTAAATATAAACTCATGCTGTTAACATTGTTCATCTATGGGGCCCTGGATAGGTCAGTGGGTTGAGCTGGCGCCATTTGTAGAGGCTTTAGCCCTCGTGCAGGGAGCGCAGGTTTGAGTCCCGGCCTGTCACTTTATTCTGCAATGCCCCCCCTCTCTCTACCTACTTTCTCAATAAAGGCCACAAAAACCTTTAAAAAAAACATTGTTCATCTATAAGAGCTGTGACTACGTAAATGTTCTCTGCATGTTGTACGACGCAGAACACATGAAAATTTGGGCAATTATATAATTTTATAATTCACATAGAACTGGAACGAGAAATCGTTTTTCATCCCACCAACTTCAGTTCTGGTGTCGGTTCTTAAATAACAACATTATAAAAGAGTGTAATGATGCACTAACAATGAACAGTCACAAAACCGTATGAACACAATAAACCACACAGTTTACTTCACAATCTCACAACTCTTCAGGGAACGCAACACAAAACAAGGAACAACGACACCCATAATGCAATGCGGTCAACACAATCACAGCAGCTACTCTGTTTTGTTTTCATGTCTTAAATCAGAGGAAATGCCATCAAATAAATTATTTTTCAGGAGTCAACTTCTGACAGGAGCGTCTCCAGCTCATGGTGCATGTTTTTTTTTTCCACTTGCTTTTGGAAGTTCTTGTTTGGATGAGCGTTTTTCATGCATATTTATCTACATTATTATATTCAGATTGATCTACTTGAGGAAGGAAATGAGGAAGATGGTCGTGATTCCGCATCTGCGTTCAATTTCACGTTGGTTGTGATGTTCAGGTGAAACATGCCTGAATTCGGGTGTACGCACAGTTTTGAACATCTGAATGTTTGTTTGCGTTGGTGAGATTATCTGCGCAAGGATTCACGATGAAATCCACCAACACTGTAGACGAGCCTCCTGGCCTTTAATTTTGTGATCAATCACCAATCTCATAACCTTTTTCAGCATTTTGTGAAATGAAGGGAAGTTGGTTCAAGGACAACTGGAGATAGAAACCTTTTTTCCCCCTATTCCCAGGAGTTGTTACCATCAGGAACAGTGACTGGAGAAGTAGTGAGATCAGAATGTATATATGTATATAGTCATCCCTGCAGTGCACCAGTTAGCCATTGTGTCTGTGTCTCTCCTTTCTCTGTTCTTCATTCTCTCTGTCTGTTCCTTCTTTTCCTGCTCTGCCCAGCTGGTCTTCAGCAGGAGGGTCCCCCCTTAGGATCCAGGTCCTGGTCCAGGTTTTTCTCCTCCTAAAGGGGGGTTTTTCTTGCCATTGTTTGGCTTAAGGGTTTTCTCCCACGAGGGGAGTTTTTACCTGCCAGTGTTTATGTAATAATTGCTTGGGGGTCATATTCTGGTCTCTGGAAAGATCCTAGAGACAACTTCTGTTGTAATAGACGCTATATAAATAAAATTGAATTGACTTGAAATCTTTTGTACCTTTGACAATATATCCGTGTCTCTCCTCCTCTCTGTTCTTCATCCTCACTTTCCTATCTCTCTTTTCCTGCTCTACCCAGCTGGACTCTGGTCTCTTGAAACATCCTAGAGAGACAACTGAATTGAATTAAAGTTAGATGGCTCCTCTAAACTAGTCATGGCAATCAATTTAAAGTTATCCAAAGTCAGGCAAACAACTTGTAGTTATTATTGAAAACAAGTCGTGGTTGAGGAAAGGATATTAGTGTCAGTATTGTGAAGAATAAACTTTCCCTCCAGGCCTGCTTCTGAAGCACTTCTGTCAAGGGCTAAAAATAAATCTCAGTTTGTCCACATCCTGAAGCGTGCAGTGACTAGGCTGAAATACGAGCCTTCAGCAGCTGTTCGGCCAGCTTTAACAACAGATCTGCCTCCAGATATCCTGGAAGAGGCATGCAGGGCTGCTGCATGTGCATGCGAGCATTGTTTTTTCTATAAAAGCGCCTGGAACTTGTTACAAGGAAGCGACATGTGGGCACATACTGAACATGCCGTCCTCCAACTGAACCAGGCGGTCTTAGTCACCTTCTCCTGAGCATGGAGACCTGCAGTGAGGCAGAAGAATGCAGCCTCTTAGGCTACGTTCACACTGCAGCTCCCAAGTGACCCATATCCGATTTTTTGCTCATATGTGACTCAGATCTGATTTGTTTATGACAGTGTGAACAGCACAAGTCACATGGAATCTGATCTTTTCAAATCAGATTCAGGTCGCTTCCATATGTGGTTCTAAATCGGATACAGGTCTGATGTTTTGCAATGCGACCTCAGTGTGAACAGGCAGGTCGGAATTAATGCGACTTTGACGTCACACGCAGAGCCCCGAGCCGCGGGGGAGACACGGGAGACGGCCGGGGTCACTCCGGGCGGCGGCCTCCTCCTCCCCTCCTCCCCTCCCCACCGCTCACCTCTTTTTCGCCTACGACCTCAGATCAGACGAGACAACCCGCTGAATTTAAGCATATTACTAAATAAAGAAGCTAAGGGTTCAAATTAGCGAAGCGGTCGTGGTCGCATAACCTGCCCGTTTTACAACGAGCTGGACCGTGTATTAGGTGATAAACCCAGCTGAACGCCGGAGAGCAGAGCTGACACTCCGGGGAGCGGAGCTAGAGCCCTGCTATAGCGGGACTGTTTTCTTCATCCCGCTCCCGCTGCATTTCTGACCATTACCGCCCGCACCCGCAACGTGTGTTACACTCCCGCCCGCTCCCGCAGTGTTTACATCCGCTCCCGCCCGCTCCCGCAAAACTCTGAGAATTCATGCCCGCATAATGATAGAGATGCAAGAGAAACGTCCTTGACAAATCTATCTGATTTAATGTTAACATGATAATTGTGGAGCTTGATGGATAATTGGCAGTTCACAGGCACCTGTTGGATGCAAATCCATCATTGTCATCATAGCACGCCTCTGCGCATGCGGGTCAGTTCAGGCCGCGATGCGTTCACACTCGAGTCGGATATAGGACACATTTTAAAAGATAATGTGAACAGCCACACAAAAAAATCGGATATGGGAAAAAATCGGAATTGAGCATTAAGGACTGCAGTGTGAACGTAGTCTTAGACAACCATGTTGCCTTTCATCGAGGAAAGTGATAGGAAACAAACCACGTGACATGTAGCTGAGGATGCAAAGAGGCATCTTGTCAGTGTACAGCCATGTCTGCCGACCACATCTTGTGTTTCAGGGTGGAAAATGATCAATATGACAAAGAAGCAAAGATCACATGTTCATCAGTTGTAACAACCTACCCGATGACACTCGGGTCACTCAATCACCTACTGACCGCCAGGGTCTGCAGCCGGACTTGCAGTTTATATTTACACATATATATATATATATATATATATATATATATATATTATATATATTTTTTTTTTTAGGGCTGTCAAAGTTAACGCGTTAAAGGGGACCTATTATGAAAAAAAAGTTTTTTCTTGTTTTAACATATATAAAGTGGGTCCCCTCACCATGCCAACACAGAGAAGGAATTTAGCAGTCGAATTCTGCAGAGTCTGTACACCCCGCCGGAGGATCCTTCCAGTGTCATGTGACTTTTACGAGCCGTTCAGATTCTGCTCCCGTCGTGACGTCACCATAGGCGCAGAGGCTCGGCCTCCGCTGCTGAAACCACGCCCACCACTAACTCCGCCGGCCGGAGCGTCCGCCATTGTTTGGAAGCGTTGGCTGTTTCAACAACGAGGGACAGTTTTTGCATCGACGCTTACCCTCATAAAACGATCAGTACCAACAGAACGGACCCAGCAACTGCACACGAGTCAGCGGTAAGTGACGTTAATTTTTTATGTTATTTATATTTGTTTACAAGTATGAACTTTGCATGGGCTAAGTATTTAGCTTAGCTCCGGAGCACCGGGGCCACTCACCGGACCGGACCGGTGAGTGGCCCCGGTGGCTCCAGTGTTCCCTAACGGAGCCACTCACCCGTTAGGTAACAGCGGAGCTCTGTTAGTAAGACATTTTTTTTCTGTTTATGGTTTCAGATCTTCAAAGCACCTGAAGTTGTTCAACGACACCTTCAGAAGACGCACGGTCCTTCCTTGAGCCAGCAATAGTGCATAAATGTTATTTATATACAACTTATGTTATTTTATTTTTTTAACAATAAAGTTGTCATTTATGAACATTCAGTGTTGTGATTTCTTTACAGTTAACATGATTCATTTGTCTTGTAACATAAGAAATGAAATGATGAGGAATCGGAGTAAATAACTGTGGTGTACCTGTTTAGAATTCAATTAAATCTTCCTGTGTGAATTAGTGTGAAGACGAGGTGACCCGTTCCCTCTTCAGGGAACTAAAGGCTGATTTATGGTTCCGCGTTTCACCAACGCAGAGCCTACGGCGTAGGGTACGCGTCGATTTAACGCAGAACCGTAAATCAGGCTTTAAGATCCCAGGGAGTCGTTTACACCGTGTCATAAATGCATGCAAGCATCCGACTATCGCGTCGAGCTGCGTGACATCGGACGCTCTCTGTCCACACTAAACTCGCGGCCAGTTAGGACAGTCCAATACAAAAAAAATAAAGCAATGGAATTGATTTTTTTTCGCCGAAACTCGCTCGCATGGGACACGCTTTGTGTACGCAGCCGCTGCTCTTCTGCCCGGAGAGGCTTTGTTCCCTCCCCTGCTACACGTCATTCAGGCAGCCAATCAGCACAGAGCCTCATTATCATAGCCCCGCCCCTTCAGAATCCTTCATAGATAATGAGGTTAGAAGCGGTAAAACTAGAGACATGGCCCAGAGGCTGAATTTCTGATTTATGTAGAAAAAGACATTCATAAGACATTCAAGGCCTGTTTAAAATATACATTAAATGCCATAATAGGTCCCCTTTAATAACGCGTTAACTTAACGTCCTCTTAACGCCAACAATTTTTTTAACGCGCGATTAACGCTCACTATAAAAAAAAACATGCGCATTATATAATCTTTGGCATTCGATGGCACCCGTAGCTTGAGAGCTTTGAAAAGCGAGGAAAGATGGAGGGACTTTTTAACGGCAAATTCACTTTTAAAGAGAGGCCAGATGGTTCGCTGGACAAAAGTAAAGTTATTTGTACGTACTGTCGATTCGAAATGAATTATCACCGAAGTACGTCCAGTCTTAAATATCACTTAAAAGCCAACACGCGACCGATGCAGAGAGCGCACCCCGCCCTCCTCGTCAAAAGCAGACAACGCTGGATAGCAGCTTTCAAAAAAGGCGCCTGGACAAATCAACAAACAATCAGCTTTCAACTGCGATAGCTAAACGGGTGGCTACAGCTTGCAGGCCGATTAACATTGTGGAGGATGAAGGTCTGCTTGAAATAATTTGTATAGCATCCAACGACTGCACAAACACACTGCCTTCCAGGGGAACCACAGTTGCTAAGATACGTGACCTGTATACAGACGAGAAAGCTAACGTGGAGGAGGCGTTGCGACAGACTAAGACAGTGGCGCTCACCGGAGATTACTGGACGTCTCTCGGTAATCATAACTACCTCAGAGTTACTGCTCATTATTTTAACCCACAGTGGGAACTTACCTCGCACGCTTTAATTGTCATGAAGACAGAGGAGAGACATTTCGCCGACACATGCGCCGAGCACTTCATCCAAGTAGCAGAACTTTGAAACATTGAAAATAAATTCAGCACACTGACAATCGACAGTACCCGAAACATGATTGCAGCGGCCAGGAAACTCCCATTTGAGCATATTCCTTGCATCGCACATAGCCTCCATAGATCCATAACAGTCTCTCTGCAGAACAGCCCATTTGACAGCGCACTGGAAAAATGCAGAAAAGTTGTGGGTCATTTTAAACATAGCCCAGCTAACGCTGCAGAGCTCGAACGGCAGCAAATTGCACACAATCAGAAGGCAGAAGCACTCGCACAGGAGGTATCAACGAGATGGAACAGTACTCTCCAGATGATCACACGTATTCTGAGGAATCAACAACCACTGACACCAAAGTCACCAATGCCAACAACAGGAGAGCTGGATAAGTTGAAGTGGTTGGCAACAGTCCTGGATCATTGCAGGTCATTTATTGATTCTCTCTGTTGTGTTTGTAACAACTTAAATAAAGCACTGTTAAACAACACAACTGTTTACTTCAGGACCGTTACGTAACGGACAGCGCAATAACGTATTAATGCACGTAGGCAAAAACAGCGATCAGGTATACTGCGGAACAGAGAGGAGTATAACTGCGATATATATAACTGTATAACTGAGAGAGAGAGAGAAACAAGTTCCTAACTGAAGAGCCTTTTTCTCTATTATTACAGGTACATAAGTGAACTTCTGGGAGGAGAGAAGTTTGTTTCCTGCTCGGTGGTGCTGCCAGCCTTGTGTCATCTATCGCGAGTGATGGAAGTTGCTGAAGATGACCCAACTTACACGGCTAAGTTCAAGGACACCTTCACAATAGACATGGAAGAACGCAAGGAAAAAAACAACCTCACATGGCTGAGGGTTGCCACAGCACTTGACCCGAGGTTCCAGGATCTCAATCTACAGCAGAGACTGTACTTTCTGAGAATTCTCAGAAACCATCATCTAAATCAACAACTGCTGGTGTCCTTTTATCGCTGCTCCATAGAGAGCATCCTCACTTATTGCATGTGTGTGTGGTTCTCCAGCTGCACAGTGGTAAATAAGAAGGCACTCCAGATGGTCGTCACAACGGCCCAAAAAATAATCGGCTGCACTCTCTCCTCCCTGGAGGAGCTGGACAACACGCAGTGTCTCAGGAAAGCCAGGAAGATCATCAAGGACCAATCTCACCCCAGACACCCACTCTTTGAACTGTTGCCATCAGGCAGACGTTTCAGGACACTGAAATCACGCACAAACCGCCTCAAGAACAGTTTCTATGCCAGAGCCATAACTACACTCAATACTGCTAAATACTCAAACTGACTTTTTCCATGTGCAATACTGACCGAACTGTGCAATACCTGCCATAGAAACGTGCAATACCTGCCATAGAATCGTGCAATACCTGCCATAGAACCCTGCAATACCTGCCATAGAACCGTGCAATACCTGCCATAGAACCGTGCATTGGCGTGCAATACCTGCCATAGAACTGAGCAATACCTGCCATAGAACCGTGCAATACCTGCCATAGAACTGAGCAATACCTGCCATAGAACCGTGCAATACGTGCCATAGAACCGTGCAATACCTGCCATAGAACCGTGCAATACCTGCCATAGAACCGTGCAATACCTGCCATAGAATCGTGCAATACCTGCCAAATGTGAATACTGTATGTTGTCTTCCTGTTTGTGTCCTTTTAGAGATTATTTATTTTTATAGTTGTTGTTATTTTAATATATCTATTTTTTAAACCATGCACCTTAAAGAAGATAGCATCCAATTTCGTTGTACCTGTACAAATGACAATAAAGACATTCTATTCTATTCTAAGTGTCTGAGCAGACCTGACAGGGCTGAGGTGTGGCGTTCTGTCAGTGCCTTGCTCAGGGAGAGGCCTGCACAGCCGGAGCAACCAGCAACCTCCGAGCCACCAAAGAAAAGATAATTTCTCATGCTTGCCCAAGAGTCTTCTTCTGATGAAGAGGAGGACTGTGTTGAGAAATGGGTGGACACTACAGGGCAGAGCCTACTATTGCCACGAAGGACAACCCTAATCAGTGGCGGTCCACACACGAAGGAGCACACAGCAAGATGGTCAGCCTCGCACGCAAATACTTGGCAACGCCCGCCACATCCGTACCATGTGAGCGGCTATTCTCACTGTCTGGACATATTGTTCAGAAGTAGCGAGCTGCCCTGTCATCAGACAATGTTAACAGGCATGTCTGTTTGAGCAACTGGCTCAGTGAAAAGAAAAAAAAGCAATAGGAACAGCAGAGAAACAGATGTATTGAGACAGCTCATGCACTGTATGTTATATTGTTTTCTTTTGCCATGTTTACTTTTATGGTGTTTTCATATTCATTTTTTCAGGAAAAAATTTGAAGGAGGCTGGGTTCCTCAACTGAATGTTCCAAAAAATGTGAAGTATAAGCTAATTATAACCTAACTGCACTTCATAAGTTGAGTTACATGTGCTGCTGTTACATGTGCACTTTATTTGTTTGTAATTTATTTTTTGTATCACCCTGTTTTGATCCCACTTGGGAGAAGGGGATATTTTTTGAGCCTGTTATTATTGTAGAAAGTTGAATAAACATTGGCATAAAGCAAGCATATTTGCCCTTTCTCATGTTGTTACCAGTATTGAAAACATTAAGAAAAAATACCTTAAGGTAATTTATATATGTGTAATTATATTTATATATATATATATATATATATATATATATATATATATATATATATATATATATATATATATATATATATATATATATATATATATTTATATATATATATAATGTATAATAGTTCACTTTCGGAGGTGATTGGGCAATCTAGCGAGACATCAAACTTTGCCGTCCTGTCATGGCGACAGCGTTAATGACAGGGTTCCGGTTCTCACTTTGATGTCATCCCATATGGGTTTTACTGCCTGGACAGGTTTGGTGCGGATCGACCCTACCCACTGAAAACAGGGTTACATTGTTCAAAAAAAGTAATTTCCTGCTGCCAGAAGATGGCACTATACAGTACCTGTCAGTGTTTAGTACACTGGAGATGTGTTCAGGCCTGGATTGCAAACCAACTAGATGTAGATTGCACAGTTTTCACTGAGTTTGAGACAGTTTGGCAATGAGCCATTTTCTGTTGGCCACCACACCCACACCTTTCGCCTAATGGAAAAGTTTCCAATATTTTTTTGTCATCAATGTGTTTTGAGCGATCTGACCAAAGGAGAAAGTCAAGAGACAAATTGTCTCGGACTAGTTTGTCAAATTCCATTGTACAAGCAATATGTGGCTACTTTTTAGGTATGAAAATTTCCATGTTTAGCGCAGGTAAACAATGTAATTGATACAACCATTACTTAATATCAAACTATTGATCTGTCCAGACCAGGAAAATAGGCAGACATGTACATTTTTCTTCACAGTCAACGATCAATAGCTCTGTTTCTCCCACAAACTGCAAAACTGAAAAACATGCATATTTACAGCCCTGACACGCCCACACCATTTAACTTATGCAAAAGATTTTGTTGTCATCATCAAAGGCTTTAAATTACGCTTGCATATTTCAAAGCACACCGGACGATTTCTCTGGGAGGAGTATCGCACATTCCAATTTATGCAAAATGACTACGTATGCCATTTTTGCAAAATTGTAGACTTCTTGTACATTTAGTAGGGTTCCAAGAGACTTTTTTCTTGTTTTAAAGAGAGGAATGTGCGTACCGATTTTCGTGCAGGTCGGTTATATGGACTCCCATATCTAGCGTCAGGGGGCACTGTTGAGAGATTTTGCCACGCCCATTCACGAATTCATTACCAAAAAATATTTTACTAGGGGGAAAACCTTTCTGTGAAAATTGGCCACTTTTTCCAATATGTTTATGGCCTCAAAATTGCAATCTTTTTCGGAACAAGAAAAATAATAATAACTAGAACATTTCCGGAAATTTTGATATAGGCATGCCCTACTGCCCATTCGTCCCCTCTTGCTGCTTTGGTTTGGGGCTGTAGTGGTTGTGTTCGGGGTGGTTCTATGTCAGTTTGAGGTGTTTACGGTTGTATTGCATCCATTCCTGTGCTCCCCGCAGGGGGTGTGGTTTAGGGTTGTTAATAAACCACACCCTCTGCTTCGGGGTTGTAGGGTTGAGGTTGATTTATAATGGCTAAGAAGTAGTTTAGGGTTGTTAATAGACCATTAAAGGTTGTTAATAAACCTTTGGGGATGGGGCCATTTGGCAGATATTTTGACTTAAAATTTGTGTAAATCACAGCGAGGCGAGTTTTGAAACATTTGAATCATGTCCCTACGATAACCTGTTGCTTAGCAACAAGCGTCCAAAGTCAAATGGACTTTTTTTTTTTATTGAAATTTTAATATCTCTAAAACTGTAATAATTGGCATAATGAGGTTGAAAGACCTTTTGGTCCGAAGCGAACCGAGTCTGGGAACTTTTGAATGATGTCTCGACGATAAAGTTTGGCCGACCAATAAGCGTCCGAATTTTCACCTTTTGTTCCGCTTCCTGCCATCTAGCGTTGCCACGGTAACGCTTTTGACTGAGAAAAGTAATGCCCATCGAGGCACGATGTATGCCATGCATGGGTGCACGTTCCGGTTCAGGCTACGTTAACGGATAGGTTTTTTTTTCGCCATGGTAAAAAGCCCCATCTGAATGAATGGGGCCTTTTGGCATGGATTTTGACATAAAATTTCCTTAAATCAAAGCTTCCTGAGATTTGAATATGTCGAAATCCACAGTGTGCCGAGTTGGGAAACATTTGAACAATGTCTCTACGATAAAGTTCGGCCGAGCAATAAGCGCCACAATTTTAGTCTTTTTTTTTTGCCATCTAGCGTTGCCACGGTAACACTTTTGACTGAGAAAAGTAATACCCATCGAGGCACGATGGAGACGAATCCAACAATGTATGCCATGCATGGGTGCACGTTGCGGTTCGGGCCGCATGAACGGACGAAAAAGCGTGCGGAATAAGATGAAGAAGAAGAAAAGGGAAACCTTTTCTGTATACTAATATATAACCTTCATTTTCAGTTTTTCCTCATTTTTTCGGGCGTGTTTTATTCATTTTTTCTTCCAGCGCAGTCATGCTGTACACCCGCTGCTGCACAGTGGGATTTTTGCGACTTTAGTTTTCTAGAAAAATGCTAGCAACATTACCCTTTGGGCCGTTTTGGACGATTGCAATATGCTATACTACTTGGCATGCCCATAATAAAGATTTCCTTCAGTCTCAATAGGGTCCTCGCACCCTCAGTGCTCGGGTCCGAATTAAACTCTTAACATATAAGAATTTTGGCTCATTTGGGTTCAAGCTGGGTTTTTCAAGTTAAGTTCCACGACAGCATGTTTAAAAGAGCTGGGGAACACCAGTTAGAAAGGAGAAGTTAAGCATGTTAGTGACTTTGGGTCCAACAGAATCAAAGACATTTATGAGGAGTATGATGGGGAAGACATCAGAGGAATATGAAGAAGGCCTCATTTTAGCCACTAAGGCTAAGACGTCATACAGGAGGACAGGCCTGAAGGACAACCAGGAGTGAGGAGGAGAGTCACCGCTGGTTGAACCGCAGCAAGAAGAGGGTGGCATTTTTTCCTTAATATATTGTATTTTTTCAGTGAGAGTTAAGAAACTCATCACTATAAGCTTTACAAAACACAGGGGAAGTGGAACACAGGAGACACCATGAAATCCAACAGTACCCATGGCTAGATTTTCTTTATTTTTTGCTATAAGATGATAAAAGTAATCAGATCTGGTCTTTTTCATCATTTCATTGACAGAAGTCATAAGTTCTCTAAAATGTTATCTGTGAACCTCAATCCTGGTAGATTTCCAAACCGGCTCAGTTTTTCAACACATTTTCGTTGGATTCAAGATGCTTTCAATAATCCAGAGGGCTTTTCCCGAGAAATATGTTTCAATTTTGATTTAAGAGGTCCCACCTGTTTAAGGACGGTTCCCTGATATCTATAATAGCCTTCAAGAAGACGATCAACATATGTATGTCATAAACACACATGGTTCAAACATGCCAAAGAGTTGTGTCCTCATCTTCAAAGACGTTGACACAAGAAGGAGGTTTAAGTCAAATAGCTCCATGCTGACATTTGTAACATTTAGCCCCAGTGAAAATACTGTCCAGAGTATGCCCTTTTAAGTGGGTGGGTCCAGATACAGGCTGAATAAACCTGAACGTTTAAGTCATTGTTAAAAGTTCTGCTGCTGCACCAAAAGAATCATAATCAATACGGAGAATAAAATCCCCCAAGGATCAAAACGTTTCCAATTTTATAAGAGAAGATAAAAAGCAATTAAAATCATTTACAAAGACACCAACATGATCATGAAGATGAAAGGTCAGGACACAGTAGAGCTTGGTGACCCTGTAGCACAAGAGTCTGGAGAGGTTCCTCTACTGATCACCAGGGTCTGGATCCAGACTTGCAGGTCCTCTACTGACCAACAGGGTGTGGATCCAACAGCGACTTCATCTCCACGGACTGATCTCCACTGACCTCTATGTTAAAATGTTCAACTCCACCAGAGCTCCAAACAAACTCCCCCAGAATTCAGACCAAACTCCACCAGGACACAGACTGAACTTCAATAAAGCTCAGACTGAACTCTACCAGAACTTCAAACGAATTCCACCAGAACTCCTAATAAACTCCACTAGAATTCAGACCAAACCAGGGCACCTGTGGCTACATATGTGGTTTACCATCACCAAGTATGAATGGACTAAATGAATAATATGACCATTGTAAAGCGATTTTGGATTCCATGAAAGGCGCTATATAAATGCAAGCTAATATTATAACGAACACCACCAGAACACAGACCAAACTTCAAAGAAGGCTCAGACTGTATTCCACCAGAAATCAGACTGAACTTGAGAAAATGCTGCACAAACACTATGAACAGTGAGGATGGGCTGCTGGTTACCTTGGCTACTTTTGGGCCAACCTGGGCTTCAAGTTGTCGAGGTCATTCAGAAACTCCACATTGGCAGTACTGGGTTCTGCAGGACGCCGGATGTTGCAGGGCTTTCTTAGTCGATACACCTCTGTTTGGGTGTTTGCACAAGCTTATATCCCAGGAATAGTTTGATGTATTTGGACGATGGCAGCTATGTAGAGCTTCTCATTGCTTGTTCATTTAAATTGATAACCTTGCTTTCAGCCTAATAAAGACCAGAATAGTTTTATTCTCTTCTCACACATCAGACCTAAGAATTGAAATAGCTTTCACGATACATTTGCTGCTCTGTGTTTGGCTATATCTCTTCTGAAGCCAGTTTCAATGCCCATGTAGGGAGCGATTCCCAGGAGCGTGATGATTTAATCCCATTAAGTCCTCACGGGAGATGGGGTATTAGCGTGTCAGGGTCTTAAATTAAGCAGTAACTTCCCTTACATCAGCGTCCCATGTCTGATTAGACTGGCTGTCTGTGGTGTGCTTGAGTCATTAAACAGAGCAAAGTAGTGCGAGAACATCCACAACATGAGCTGCCAGACTTCCAGAAACCCTCTTGCACTGAAGAGCCAGACCCTCAGTGTTCTGCTGCTGTAAATATCTATCTGGTTGAAGCTTCTCTCCAGTTTTATCTTGTCATGGCTAATCTTGCGGTCAGTGATCCAGTAGCTTCAAGGCAATCAAATGATGAATGATAGTTTCCCACTGATTAATGTCTCTATAAAATCCAACATAAGACTGACCATGTTCTTCTTGTCAGGAAGTCCTTCCCGTTTTGGATCTGCTGTTCTTCTGTACCAGGCACTGCATTGGATTTTCAAAGACACCTGAAGAATTCAAGTTAAAACACCAGCCAAGAGGGGGCACGGTGACGCAGCTGGTAGTGTAGCCGTCTCACAGAAAGAAGGTTCTGGGTTCCATTCCTAATGGGGACGCTGTGGGCGCTGAGTTCGTGTTAAGTTCCCCCATGACTTCAGCGCCCACACCCTGAGTGGGGTTGGCAAAGGGCCTTTCTGTGTGGAGTTTGCATGTGTTCCCTTGGGTAGCTAATGTGAGCTACCCTTAAAAAAAACATGCAACAGTCCTGGGCTATACATGCCCCCTCTGGCCAGCCGGGGCTCCAGATGGGGTGGGGTCCGGCCGGAGAAGCCCCACCCTGTCTGGTGAAAAGAAGCGGCCTGCTCACTCCCCAGGGTAAGAAGGACACCTGAGCTCAGTGTAGGGCCCCCCTGGGGTTGGTAGAGGGGAGCAATGCCCCGGACTTAGGTCACTTAGGTAGGAGCACTGGGTGATGAAAATGGGGAAAAAAATCGGGATAAAAATATATAAAAAGAAAAACACCAGCCAAGCCCGTCCATTCACCTTCCATACTTGCTTCATCCTGTACAGGGTCACATGGGCCTGCTGGAACCTGTCCAAACTCACCAGCAGTTTTTTTTAAACTCTACACTAATTTCATCCAACCACTTCATCACGAGGTTAATCCGGTTGGTGACCAACTGGCAACCGACCAAGGCCTGCTATTAAGAATCACAGGGTTGGGTGGGGTTAGTTCCTGTCAGCCTACTGTCCTTGCAGTTCTGGTGGAGTTTGGTCTGTGTTCTGGTGGAGTTCATTCTAAACTCTGCTGGAGTATGGTCTGAGTTTTCTTTGAAGGCCGGTCTGTGTTCTGATGGACTCCAGTCTGAGTTTTGGTGGAGTTCGGTCTAACTTCGGGTGGAGTTCAGTCTGCGTTCTAGTGGAGTTCTGGGGCAGTTTGATATGAGTTTTGGTGGAGTAAATTTGGAAAAGTTATCATACATATCGGTGCTAATGACACCCGTCTACGCCAGTCGGAATTCACTAAAGTTAATATTGTGTCGGTGTGTAACTACGGCAAAACCATGTCAGATTCTGTAGGTTTCTCTGGTCCCCTCCCCAATCTGACCAGCGATGACATGTTTAGCCGCATGCTCTCGGTCCGCCACTGGTTGTCGCGGTGGTGTTCAGAAAACGACCTGGGGCCTCATTTATAAAGCTTGCTTGCGCACAAAACAGGGCTTGAAAGATGCGGACGCCACCTTCTACGCAAAGGTTTGGATTTAAAAAGAAAAAACTAACCGAAAAATCTGCGTATCTCTACGCTAACCCTGACCCTCCCGTAGGAATTTACTTAAGATATGGGGAACTGGCGACACAGGCTGTGAGGTGGTAAAATGAAGCATGATTCATGTCATACTCTTAATAATGTCATCACATATCACAACATATATCAGACTTATAATATAATAGCGCTGATCGTGTCCCTCTGTGTTTAAAACTCAGCGTCAGTCAGGACTCTGGTGCTGCTGATGGAGTTGCAGCCGCGGTGAGTGGGCTTGCCACCCGTCCCTTGAAATACGGAATTGTTACGTAATTGGGAATTAAAATTTATATAGAAACAGTTTATTCCGTATTTCACAATCGTCCCATGCACGTCTGTCACTCACGCACAAACTAGTTAAGCCTAATTATGCCTAAATAATGGTTCCGCGTTATATCGACGCAGAGCCTACGCCGTAGGGTTACGCCGTAGGTTACGCCGTAGGTTACGCCGTGACGCGCCCTGTACGGTGCGCGGGCCGCGTAACCTACGCCGTATGCTCTGCGTCGATTTAACGCGGAACCATAAATCAGCCTTGAGCAGCACTGAGGGAGGAGGGGGGCTACCGTCCCGTCTTCGCACAGGGTGTCTTGATGATTTGCAATTACAGGCTGAGCCTACCGTTAGTTCTTAAACTGTAAAAAAAGGGGGGGGGGGGGTCCCCATGTCCCCCCTGTTCCCAGTGGAAATTGCGCCCCTGTGCCTCACGCCGTTTTATTTTCACTCGCTTTATTTTATACTATTTATATACTATTTATACTTTTACTGTGACCACCAAATAATGCCGTTTTCCTGTCCTCCACCTCCTCCAATTTTCGATCTCAGTCTCCGTGAAATTTAGTGGCACGGTGGCTGGACACCCTCTCATTCATTCTGACGCCAAACAGGCTGCAGGAAGCCACTGCGCATGCTCATTAGGCTCATCCATATGCATTTATGGTAAAAAGTGGGCGTGTAGAGGGCGGGATATGAGGCGGATTCAGCTGCGCAACCTTCCAGCTGGACTGTGATTTATAAAGCGAACATTGTGTGCAAGTGTGCGTGCAAGTGTGCGTGCAAGTGTGCGTGCACGCAGTTTTATAAATCCAGATTTTTTTTTGCGCCCGCCATTTTCGGCTTTTGGGTGTACGTGCACTTTTAGTATGAATTCTACGCACTCCTTTATAAATGAGGCCCCTGGCCTTTATTGACATTTGGGGAAAGCCCAGTCTGATTAGAAGAGACGGCATTCATCCCACCCGGGATGGTACAGCTCTTATTTCTAGAAATCTGGCCAATATTATTAGACACTCCCCTTGACAATCCAGGGACCAGGCCAGGATGCAGAGCTGCAGTCTTACACACTTCTCTGCTGTTTCTCGAGGACCAACGCCTGCCAATAAAACTGTAGGATTGCATTATGTAATTGGCAACTCTAAAACTGTAGGATTGCATTATGTAATTGGCGACTCTAACCAGGTGCCTAGCAAAATAGAATTGATTGCAGTTCCCCGCCCTCCAAAGGTTTACCTGGTGCAGCGTGATAGAGTTGTTAATCAAAATAACCTTGTAAAAATTAAACCAATGCGCATTTGGTACCAATTAAAGACTGAAAAATTTGATGTGGACTACTAAATATACAATCATTAAGCTCCAAGTCTCTATTAGTAAATGATCTAATTACAGAGAGCAGGAGTGATATTTTCTGTTTAACAGAAACATGACTACAGGAGGAAGAGTATGTTAGTTTGAATGAATCGACTCCGCCCGGCTACTTTAATCATCATATTCCTCGAAGCACGGGCCAAGATGGAGGAGTCGCAGCAATTTATAACTCCAGTCTCCAAACAAAAACTGAACCTAAGTGCAATTATAATACATTTGAAAGCCTCACGCTTAGTCTGAAACTCCCGAGCTGGAAATCAAGAGAAGCCAGTTGTGTTAGTGGTAGTGTACCGGCCCCCTGCTGGTGCTTATCTAGAGTTTCTGTCTGAATTTTCAGATCGCCTATCAGGTTTATTGATCAGTACAGATTAATTCATCATAGTGGGTGAATTTAATATTCATATGGCTGGTGAACGTGATAATCTCAAATTAGCATTCAATTCTCTTCTAGAATCGATTGGGTATCTCACAAATCAAACCCTGGATCTCGTTCTCACCTACGGTGTTGAACCTGATGATCTGTTGGTGTCACCTGTAAACTCCCTCTTATCCGATCATTAATTAATAACGTTTGAATTTAATATTGTCGATGTTGAAGCACAAGATAGGAGGTATTATTTTAGCAGGAACTATTGCTAAATTTAGGGAAGCCAATGCTCATCTTACGATAGTGGAAAATAGTGAAGTAGTCGAGGCCAGTGACCTGGGTTCTGCCTCTGCAGATGTTGATTTCCTGGCTAGTAACACTGTTGATTTGCTCCACTCAGCTTTAGATGCAGTTGCTCCTTTGAGAAGGAGGGTTTTCAACCATAGAAGCTTAACTCCCTGGTATAATTCAGATATCCGCATGTTGAAACCAAAAATAGAAAGGAAGTGGTACTCTTGTAAGTCTGTAGACTTCTATCGTGAATGGAAAGATCTAATAGTATATAAAAAGCCTTTCACAAAGCCAGAACAGCTTATTATTCATCGTGGATAGAGGATAACAAAAATAACCCACGTTTTCTGTTCAGCGCTGTAGCCAGGCTGACAAAGAGTCACAACACAACGCATTCCTGAAGCTCTCAGTTGTGAAGACTTTATGAGCTTCATTAACAGTAAAATCATCAAAATTAGAGAAGATACAGTATCAATCAGGCCCACCTGGTAGTGGCTGTGGGCGTTTCTTCAGCTTTAGCGACTTCCCTAGGCTCTGACTTGTCTCTAGACTGTTTTGATCCTATAGACCTCCCTGAGCTGACCTCACTCGTCAATAGAGCTAAGTCAACCACATGTATGTTAGACCCCATCCCGACTCGACTATTCAAAAAAGTTTTTTCTCTTATTGGTGCGACAATACTGGACCAGATCAACTTATCCCCAAACTTAGGATATGTACCACAGGTTTTCAAAGTTTCAGTAATTAAACCTTTACTTAAAAAGACCTTCTCTTGACCCAGACACCTTAGATAATTATAGACAAATTTCCAACCTTCCATTTGTATCTAAAATATTGGAAAAGGTAGTTACAGCCAGTTATGTGACCATTTGTATAGAAATGATCTGTTTGAAGTTTTTCAGTCAGGGTTCAGAATGCATCATAGCACAGAGACTGTTGTGAAATGGTGGTTGGTCGGACCCAGATGTTGGAGAGAGCAGGAGGCAGGAGTTCCAAAAAATGTGATTTATTTAACTTGAACAAAAACAAAGCGCTGCTGAGCAGGATACCAAAGAAAAACAAGGACTTTAAACAAGAATCAAAAACCTGACATGGAAAACACAGAGGGAGGAAACAGTACGGACCAGCAGGGAGCAAGGGAAAGACGAGGCAGATATACACAAGGGTTAATGAGACACAGGTGCAGACGATCAGGGCCGATGGGAAACAGGAAAGTCAAACCAGAACTCAAACCTAAAGACACAGGCTTCAAAATAAAACAGGAAGTATCAAACCATAACAGAGACAGCACTGGTTCGAGTCACGAATGACCTTCTTCTGGCCTCAGATAAGGAACTAGTGTCCATACTGGTTCTACTGGACCTCAGATAAGGGATTAGTGTCCATACTGGTTCTACTGGACCTCAGATAAGGAACTAGTGTCCATACTGGTTCTACTGGACCTCAGATAAGGGATTAGTGTCCATACTGGTTCTACTGGACCTCAGAGCTGCTTTTGACACTGTAGATCAACATTTTACTGCACAGGTTGTTGGGATTAAAGGGACAGCTCTACGTTGGTTTAAATCATATCTATCTGACAGGTTCCAGTTTGTTCATGTACATGAGGTTTCTTCAGAACAGTCGAGGGTCTGTAATGGTGTTCCGCAGGGTTCAGTGTTTGGTCCAATCTTGTTCAGTTTATACATGCAGCCATTGGGAAGTATAATCCAGAATCACGGCATACACTTTCATTGGTATGCTGATGATACGCAGCTCTATTTGTTTAATGAAGCCAGATGAAACAGAACCGTTAGCTAAACTTCAGGCATGTCTTACGGACATCAAGGACTGGTTCTCCGGAAATATTTTGCTTCTAAATTCAGATAAAAAAGAGGTTATCATTTTTGGTCCAAAGCATTTTAGGAAGGGATAAGATGGTTTTGCGATGGCTTCCAGTGCAACTGTGAGAAACCTTGGTGTTATTTTCGATCAGGATTTGTCGTTTAAACCATATATCAATCAGGTTTGTAAAATAGCCTTTTTCCATGTCTGTAGTATCGCAAATATTAGTAAAATCCTCTCGCAGAGTGATGCAGAAAAACTAGTTCATGCGTTTGTATCTTCTAGACTAGATTACTGTAATGTGTTATTAGCAGGATGTCCAAGTAATTTTCAATTCAATTCAATTCAATTTTATTTATATAGCGTCTAATACAACAGATGTTGTCTCTAGACGCTTTCAGAGATCCAGAACATGAACATAAACATAAACATAAACATAAACATAAACATAAACCCCCGAGCAATTATGATATAAACAATGGCAGGTAAAAACTCCCTTAGTGGGAGAAAAGCCTTAAGCCAAACAGTGGCAAGAAAAACTCCCCTTTAGGAGGGAAGAAACCTTGAGCAGGACCAGGCTCATAAGGGGGGACCCTCCTGCCGAAGGCCAGACTGGGGGAGTCAGGGACGTCGACAGCACACAGCAGGCAGGTGGAAGCAGCAGCGGGATGACCAGAGGTGGGGGGGGGGGGGCGTCAGCAGCACACAACAGTCATGTGGAAGGAGTAGCGGGATGACCAGAGGGGGGGGGGGTGCAGGCAGGCGGAAGCGGCAACAGCAGACATCCACGTAGGCAGGTGGAAGAAGCAATGGGATGACCAGAGGGGGGGGGAGGGCCGGGAACACAGGCCAGAACGCAGCTCCTGAGGCTCCGGCCTGCAAACATACACAAAAGAGAAAAAAAGGGGGGCCGGCACAAGAAACTACAGGAACGATGGACAAAAATGATAGCTATGAGATATTTATAATAAATAAAAATGGTAATGGAGAAGAGAGGCAGGGAAAAGGAGAGGAGAAGAAGGGTGAGAGGCACCGCCCAGCGGATCATGTCGGTGCCCCCCTGCAGCATAAGCCTATAGCAGCATATCTACCGCGAAGCTATATTTGAGACTAACTATTATAGTTTTGTTCTATAGCTGCGACTATGACTACTGACTCTAACACACTAAAGTTTACACTACCTAGAGATTTACCAACACCAGCTAGAGGTTTACTAAACACTATAAGCTTTACTAAACAGAAAGGTTTTAAGTTTAGTTTTAAAGGTGGAGGTGGTGTCAGCCTCCTTAACCCAGATTGGAAGTTGGTTCCAAAGTAATGGTGCCTGATAGCAGAACGCCCGCCCTCCAAATCTACATTTAGATACTCTAGGAACTACGAGTAAACCTGCACCCTGGGAGCGGAGAGCTCGGCCAGGAACATAAGGCACTATCTAATCTTGTAAATACTGCGGAGCTAAGCCGTTTTGGGCTTTATATGCAAGTAATAAAATTTTAAATTGAATTCTGAATTTTACAGGTAGCCAATGGAGCGACGCTAACACTGGAGAGACGTGGTCTCTCCTGCTAATTCCTGTCAGTACTCGTGCTGCTGCATTCTGGATCAGCTGGAGCCTATTCAGCAAATTACTTGGACATCCTGCTAACAACACATTACAGTAATCCAGTCTAGAAGATACAAACGCATGAACTAGTTTTTCTGCATCCCTCTGCGAGAGGATTTTCCTAATTTTTGCAATATTACGGAGATGGAAAAACGCTATTTTACAAACCTGATTAACATATGGTTTAAACGACAAATCCTGATCGAAAACAACACCAAGGTTTCTCACAGTTGCACTGGAAGCCATCGCAACACCATCTAATCCCTTCCTAAGATGCTCTGGACCAAGAATGATAACCTCTGTTTTATCTGAATTTAGAAGCAAGAAATTTCTGGACATCCAGTCCTTGATGTCCCTAAGACATGCCTGAAGTTTAACTAACGGTTCTGTTTCATCCGGCTTCATAGACAAGTAGAGCTGCGTATCATCAGCATAACAATGAAAGTGTATGCCGTGATTCTGGATTATACTTCCCAAGGGCTGCATGTATAAACTAAACAAGATTGGCCCTAGCACTGAACCCTGCGGAACACCATAACAGACCCTCGACTGTTCTGAAGAAACCTCATGTACATGAACAAACTGGAACCTGTCAGATAGATATGATTTAAACCAACGTAGAGCTGTCCCTTTAATCCCAACAACATGCTCTAACCTGTGCAGTAAAATGCCATGATCAACAGTGTCAAAAGCAGCACTGAGGTCCAGTAGAACCAGTATGGACACTAGTCCCTTATCTGAGGCCATAAGAAGGTCATTCGTAACTCGAACCAGTGCTGTCTCTGCGCTATGATGCATTCTGAACCCTGACTGAAAGACTTCAAACAGATCATTTCTATACAAATAGTCACATAACTGGCTTGAAACTGCCTTTTCCAGAATTTTAGATACAAATGGAAGGTTAGAAATTGGCCTATAATTAGCTAAGGTGTCTGGGTCAAGGGAAGGTTTTTTAAGTAAAGGTTTAATTACTGCCACTTTGAAAACCTGTGGTACATATCCTAAGCTTAGGGATAGGTTGATTTGGTCCAGTATTGTCACACCAATAAGAGAAAAAACATTTTTGAATAGTCGAGTCGGGATGGGGTCCAACATACATGTGGTTGACTTAGCTCTATTAACGAGTGAAGTCAGCTCAGGGAGGTCTATAGGATCAAAACAGTGTAGAGACAAGTCAGAGCCTAGGGAAGTCGCTAAAGCTGAAGAAACGCCCACAACCGGCTGGTTGATTTCTTCTCTAATTCTCGTGATTTTACTGTTGAAGAAGCTCATAAAGTCCTCACTACTGAGAGCTGCAGGAATACACGGCTCCACAGAGCTGTGACTCTTTGTCAGCCTGGCTACAGTGCTGAACAGAAAACGTGGGTTACTTTTGTTATCCTTTATCAACGTTGAATAATAAGCTGTTCTTGCTTTGCGAATGGCTTTTTTATATACTATTAGAATATCTTTCCATTCACGATAAGAGTCTACAGACTTACAAGAGTGCTACTTCCTTTCTATTTTACGCACGCTTTGTTTCAACATGCGAATATCTGAATTGTACCAGGGAGTTAAGCTGCTGTGCCTAGAAACCCTCCTTTTCAAAGGAGCAACTTCATCTAAAGCTGAGTGCAACAGATCAGCAGTGTTACTAACAAGAAAATCAACATCAACATCAGAGGTAGAACCCAGGTCACTGGCCTCTATTGCTTCAGTAGAGGCTTCACTATTTTCCACTGTCGCAAGACGAGCAATGGTCTCCTTAAATTTAGCAATAGCTTCATCAGACAAACATCTGCTAAAATAATACCTCCTGCCCTGCACTTCAACATCAACAACATTCAATTCCAACGTTATTAAATAATGGTCGGATAAAAGGGAGTTAACAGGTGACACCAACAGACCATCAGTTTCAACACCATAGGTGAGAACGAGATCGAGAGTATGACCAAAACAATGCGTCGGCCCGTCCACTTTTTGTGAGATACCCATTGATTCTAGAAGAGAATTGAAAGCTAATTTAAGATTATCGCTTTCAACATCCATATGAATATTAAAATCACCCACTATGATGAATTTATCTGTACTGATCAATAATCCAGAAAGGAAATCTGAAAATTCAGACAAAAACTCTAGAAAAGCGCCAGCAGGGGGCCGATACACTACCACTAACACAACTGGCTTCTCTGATTTCCAGCTCGGAAATTTCAGACTAAGCGTGAGGCTTTCAAACGTATTATGATTGCACTTAGGTTCAATTTTTGTTTGGAGACTGGAGTTATAAATTGCTGCGACTCCTCCGCCCCGGCCCGTGTTTCTAGGAATGTGATGATTAAAGTAGCCGGGCGGAGTTGATTCATTCAAACTAACATACTCTTCATCCTGTAACCATGTTTCTGTTAAGCAGAAAACATCACTCCTGCTCTCTGTAATTATATCGTTTACTAACAGAGACTTGGAGCTTAACGATCGTATATTTAGTAGTCCGCATCTAATTTTTCGGTCTCTTATTGGTACCAAATGTGCATTGGTTTTAATTTTTACAAGATTATTTTGGTTAACGCCTCTATAACGCCGCACCTGGTGAACTAGTGGAGGGCGGGGAACTGCAACTACTTCTATTTTGCTAGGCACCTGGTTAGAGTTACCAGTTACATCATGTAATCTTATAGTTTTGTTGGCAGGCGTTGGTCCTCGAGAAGCAGCAGAGAAGTGTGTTAAACTACAGCTCTGCATCCTGGCCTGGACCCTGCGATGTCAGGGAGAGGGTCTAATGAAACAGGCCAAATTACTAGAGACAAGAGCAGCACCATCCCGGGTGGGATGAATGCCGTCTCTTCTAATCAGACCGGGCTTTCCCCAGAACGTTTCCCAATTGTCAATAAAGGCCACGTCGTTTTCTGAACACCACCGATACAACCAGCGACGGAGCGAGAGCATGCGACTAAACATGTCATCGCTGGTCAGAATTTGCTGAATAGGCTCCAGCTGATCCAAAATGCAGCAGCGCGAGTACTGACAGGAATCAGCAGGAGAGACCACGTCTCTCCCGTGTTAGCGTCGCTCCATTGGCTACCCGTAAAATTCAGAATCCAATTAAAAAATGTATTACTTGCATATAAAGCCCAAAACGGCCTAGCTCCACAATATTTGACCTGATAGTGCCTTATGTTCCTGGCAGAGCTCTCCGCTCTCAGAGTGCAGGTTTACTCGTAGTTCCTAGAGGATCCAAATGTAGATTTGGAGGGCGGGCGTTCTGCTATCAGGAACCGTTACTATGGAACCAACTTCCAATCTGGGTTAAGGAGGCTGACACCACCTCCACGTTTAAAACTAAACTTAAAACCTTTCTGTTAACCTATAGTTAGTGATTAGTAAACCTCTAGTTAGCATTAGTAAACCTTTAGTTAGTGTTTAGTAAATCTCTAGTTAGTGTTAGTAAACCAGTTGGTGTTAGTAAACCGCTAGCTGGTGTTGGTAAACCTCTAGTTAGTGTTAGTAAACCTCTAGTTAGTGTTAGTAAACCTCTAGTTAGTGTTAGTAAACCTCTAGTTAGTGTTTAGTAAACCTCTAGCTGGTGTTGGTAAACCTCTAGTTAGTGTAAACTCTAGTGTGTTAGAGTCAGTAGTCATAGCTGCAGCTATAGAACAAGACTATAATAGTTAGTCTCAAACATAGCTTTGTGGTAGTTATGCTGCTATAGGCCTATGCTGCAGGGGGGCACCGACATGATCCACTGGGCGGTGCCTCTCAACCTTCCTTCTCTTCTCCTCTTCCATTTTTTATTTCATTATAAGTATCTCTTAGCCATCATTTTTGTCCATCGTTCTTGTAGTTTATTGTGCTGGTTTGCCTCCCCCTCTTTTTCTCTTTTGTGCATGTTTGCAGGCCAGAGCTTCCGGAGCTGCATGCTGACCTGCAGTCTCCCCCTCTGATCATCCCACTGCTTGCTTCCACCTCCATTGTTTATGTTATGTTTATGTAATAATTGCTCGGGGGTCATTTTCTGGGTCTCTGGAAAGATCCTAGAGGCAACTTCTGTTGTAATAGACGCTAAATAAATAAAATTGAATTGAATTGAATTGAATTGAATTGAATTGAGTTCGGTCTGACTTTGGGTGGAGTTCAGTTGTAGTAGTGGTTGGATGTAGTTGGTGGAGTTCTGTTATTCTTTGACTATTTTTGACAGTGCATCTGGACTGACCTTGGAGCAGAACAAAGAGACGTGTCAACGCATAAAACAAAATAACAGCAGGCTTTCGTTTGAAAGCTGTAACACTCTTTTCTAAATGGCCGCGGATATCTAACGTTTGCATTTCAGTTAAGCTGTTAAACTCCTTGGTTATGTAATGCTTTAGTGCCCCCTTGTGGTTTCTGTGTGCCATGCTCAAAAACATCTGCATTCCTTTTCTGTGCCATTTTTTTTTCTTGTATTCACAGTGCGGTTACATAACTTCCTCTTCTAACTTAAATTAGCAACACTTTGGAGGGGGAAATTAGGCACAAAATATTGATTTTGAGCATATTGTTAATGCTGAAATAAATGTGTACTCAAGCGAATGTAGAAGAGTTAATTTTCTTTGATATGATCCTGTTGTCCTGAGTAATAAAATGGTTTCCAAATGCAGCAGCTTCATCTTGGGTAAAGCGGTATTGAAAGTCTTTCATGAGTGGTTGTACATTGTCTTTGTGTTTGTATTAGCAACATTATAGTTACATTTTGTACGTTTAAAACGTTTCATATTCTCACATGTAAGTGAAACTACAGACGATCCTTCTTTGTGTTTACTTTACTATAGTTTTCAAAGTGCATGTGGTACATGTGGTGCCCGTCGTGTCTGTGATGACTTTCCACAACGAGGACACCAATAAAGACTTTTCAGTTGGTTGAAGCTTGATGCATCTTGGTTTTTCATACCACAGGGATATTTCATACCATCCTCCTTCACTTGAGCATTCCTGACTGAATTGAGTTTCATCAGAGCAGTAAATCACTGCTCAAAAGCATTCCTGCTTATTATTGCTGCTCTGGAAGACGCCAACTCTCACATATGTCACACATGCACTCATGTTAGCAGCTGACTCGGCTGAAAGCCACTGCCACGCATCAAGCGTTGTAGCACGTGTTGGAAGTAGAGCTCAGGAAGCACTGGAAATGTCCCAGCTGTTCCTTCAGCATCGCTGGCAATGGTCCCCAACTAAAGATGTGTGTAGGTCACAAAAGTGTGAGGAATATCCATTGTCATCACAGACACATAAATACAGATAGATCTACCAGGCTCCCGTCTAGGGTAACAGTTAGCCACAGCTAGTAATCCTGGGGTGTTTTTATTCAGTTTGCAGACAGCTGAAGAAGAAAATTATGTCATCCATAGTTTTCAAAATTGGATATGCCACATTAGCAGTGACTGACTGATTAATGTGCATAAATGGACAGAACTAGCAGGCCTGGGACACACCCACCTTCCAGGACTATTAAAGCTGAAACCAGTACTAGTAGTACTCAGTGGCGCCACCAGGGGGTGGCCAGGGGTGGCTACGCCCCCCCCCTACAAATTTGCTGGCACTTGCCTCAATAACAAAAAAAAACGCAGTTAGTTATGCGTTTCATCCCAAATCCTTTGGGGCCAAATGCAGTAGGCGTTTCTTTAAGTATTTCTGAGCCTAATAATAAAAAATAAATAAATAAATAAATAATAATAATAATAATAATAATAATAATAATAATAATAATAATAATAATAATAATAATAAAGTATATAAAAAAATAAATATATCCATATATCAATAAAACAATGTACATGATATATTAAAATATATATTATATATATAATATATTAAAAATGCATATATATATATATATATATATATATATATATATATATATATATATATATATATATATATATATATATATATATATATATACATATATATGCCTTAGGTTTTTACCAACATGGTATTAACCGTTAATATATATGCAGACAAGTTAGAAGGTAAAAAAAAAAGTATTTCTGAGCCTGTATACTACAGTATAATGAAATCCTGTAATGATGGCTTTTAGTTTTGCTGTCCACCCCAAGAATTGAAGTGCCCCCATCTAGCCCCCCCTAGGAAACATTTCTGGAGGTGCCCCTGGTAGTACTTAGATCAGGACTAGTAGAGCTAAAATCAGGGCTAGTAGAAATTAACTCAGGAGATCTGAAACCAGGACTAGTAGAGCTGAAACCACGTCTCTCTCTCTGTCAAGTGTCTGTCTGTCAAGTGAGGAGGTGGTCACAGGACGCTGGAGAAACTCTGCAGGGATGTTTGGAGGCTCCAGTGAGGGACGTTCTCCGTGGTCCACATAGAGACGACATCATTGCAGGACTGAGTCTGACTGACCATATCAACTTCTGTGTGGACAACACTGTCCACCAGAACAGTGATGACATCATCATCATCATCATCCCACCAGAACAGTGAGTACGTCATTATCCCACCAGCCTGCCCCCAGACAAACACACCTCCCACCCTCACACCCAACAGGAGCTTTTGGACACCCCGATCAATGGAATGGCTGTTCAACATATTTCCAGCTTCAAATTTGTGGGGACCCACATCTCAGATAGGGATGCCCCGATACTGGTATCAGGGCCGATACTGCTCTCATATACTCGTACTCGCAAAAATTCTCTGATACCACACACCGATACTTCATTGTTGTTGTAGTTACTGGTTAGTGACTCTAGGGGGAGATGTTGAGCTGCAGTCAGCGTGGTGATGAGAAGAGAGTGATACATGAGTGAGAAGAGAGTGATACATGAGTGAGAAGAGAGTGATACATGAGTGAGAAGAGAGTGATACATGAGTGAGAAGAGAGTGATACATGAGTGAGAAGAGAGTGATACATGAGTGAGACTGGCAGCTCCGTTTCAGGCAAGATAGCGATAATTAATGCAGCGGGACGTCAGCAGTGTGGACATATTTGAAAATAAGGGACGACGACAGAAGCAAGGCAGACTGAAGCTACTGCTGCTAAGGAGTCAAGAGGAGGAAAGGAGAATACGTCGTTTAATACCAGAAACTTGATAAAACATCTCAAGACGCATCATAAAGCTGAGTATACGGAGGTTACTAATAATACTGCAAGAACACAACAGCAACATTAGCTCAGGTTCTGCAGAAGAGACAGACGATGGAAAGAGACAAGTTAAAATAACGGAGGCTCTAAGCCGTTATATGCTACTACTACTACTACTACTACTATATATAGCGCTGGATGAGCAGCCACTGAAGTTGGAGAAGACGAAGGATTTCACCGTCTTCTCGACGCCCTCGAGCCACGATATGATGTTTCATTGATATGTTATATGTTTGATATTTTCTTAAATGTGAAGACAGTGCCAGTGTGGAGACTTTTTATTTACACAGAAAGATTATTTTTTGTTTAAAATAGTTATTCTACTCATTTTATTTATTTTTATTGAATTTATCTGTTGCAAATAAAACCTGTCTTCCAATTCATTGCATTTTTCAAGTTATTTTTGTGGTAGAAGTATCGTATCAGTATTCGGTATCGGCGAGTACACAAATTAAAATACTTGTACTCTTACTCGGTGTGAAAAAAATGGTATCGGGGCATCCCTAATTTCAGACCACCTGTCCTGGACTATCAAAACATCCAGCCTTATTAAGAAGGCCCATTAGCGTCTCTCCTTCTTGAGGACACTGAAGAAAAAAACACCTATCTGCTGCCATCCTAGGCAATTTCTACCGTTGTGCAATTAAGTTATTTCATATCTCATCAGCATTCTTCACAAAAAAACCCACGGGCACACACGGGCACACACGGGCACACACACGGTACATATTACAAATACGTAAAGGTAAGAAAAAACGTGCATTTGCTCTACACCCTCCATGTGTTGGCCGTTGCAATTCTATAATTTATACAACATAAATGAGATATAGACTGGTGTACAAAACCACAGATTTAAATTTTGACCTTTAGTGAAATATTCAGTTGTTTTTAAAACGTTTAATTCTGATACTTTAATCAATTTAATACAGATTGCTCAACAAAAAGCACGAAAAGAAAAACAAAGAATATTTTATTTGAGGCCAAAATTTCGTTTTTAAATATTCTATTGTATTTTTCTTAGTCTAATCTCTTTTTTATAAGATTGAAATTAAAAGTGTTTGTCCCGTTGGCTCACGTACGCCCCCTTCAGGTGAGGCAGAGTATTGTCGGCCTCACCCTGGGCCTTTTTCACTGCGGTTTTATTTCCCATCAGCAAAACTAAATATGTCACTAACAAACATTAAACTTTAATGGTTAAAGACATTAGCCAGACTGTGGAAAATCAGGTCAAATAAACGTATCTGCAAACATTATATTGGTGACATGCAGAGATACGGCAACGCGACAATCGCACGTATAAACCCCGTTTGTGATGGATTGATCAATCAGAGGTGAAGCTCGGCTCGTTTGCTGCCTCACCTCACGTTTCATCCCCGTATTTGAACAGGAAGGCCCTATTGTATCTGTAGGATTTTTTTTTATTCTTTGTTTCTTTGTTTCTTTGTTTCTTTGTTTCTTTGTTTCTTTCTTTCTTTTCTTTTTACCCCCTAAACGTGCAAGTCAGTCACCAAATTTTGCATGCAAGTCAGGCCTGGCGAAGAATTTGATATTTTGAATGAATCGTGTCATTTTGGCGACATTTATGCCATTCCTTCAGCCGCTTCAGAGCCCAAACCGTAACGTGCACCCAGGTGTGTTATACATCAAAATATTTGTCTCCACCCTGCGACTACGCGCATTACTTTTCTCAGTCAAAAGCGTTACCGTGGCGACGCTAGATGCCAAAAAGCGCGCCCCCCCTTCATCTGATTGGTCCATATTTGATAGTTCCCCAAAAGTCACCAAATTTTGCACCAAGCCAGGCCTGGTGATAAATTTGATATTTCATGGTTTGCATTAATGGGCATGGCCTAACGGCTCAACAGCGCCCCCTAGAATACTTTTCTCTGCCATAACTTTCGAAAGGTTTAACATAAAGAGTCGTGGGTGGTGTCATCGGACATTGTTTTGAGTCCTTGACCATAATTGGTGCAAATTAGCCCCGCCCCTTCTTCTGATTGGTCGATATTTCAAGTTCCTATTCTCTGCCATAACTTTTGAATGGTTTGACATAGGAAGTCGTGGGTGTTGTCATTTCTGATATGCTTATGGGGGACGGTGGCCGTGAGTGCGAGGGCCCGTTCATCGCTGCTTGCAGCTTTAATTATTTATTTTTTGACTTGTCATGATGACAGGTGAGGCTCTGCCTCCCCTGACCGCACGTCCCTGGTTGATACCACTGCTCCCAACGAGGTGAAGGTGATCACTGCTAGAAATAAACCTCCCTGGAGAAATGCTGCACGGGTCTTTACTGACAAGATTCAGAAAATCAGTCAGTCAGTCAGTGCTCCGTGGCGTTTGCTAGACGCAGGATATGTGTCTCCTCTGTGTCCACTGGGAGAAACCAGGACACAGTTTTGTCCAATCACTCATAAGAACCTGGATGACAAGTGTAATTTACAGTGTAATCATTTCAATTGTAACTGTTTATTTACTGCGTCTAAGCACTCTTTGCCATCAGTGTAATTACATTCATTCTGCTGTTAAACTCTTTTACTTTTGAATGTTTTTAAGTAAAGCCCATGTACAAGAATTGTCTTGTACATGAAATGTTAAAATGTCCAACTTTGCGGCAGAAATAAAAATATTTACAATCAGGTACAAAACCAGTTTTGGTCTCCATGGTTACATTTGTCATGACAAATTGGACAGGGACATTTTATGAACCTCATCAGGCAAAATTATGTAAAACCACTAATTTATATATAATTAGGGGCTTGGTGTTTTGATTTGGGAGTTGTCTTTGGTTAAATCTCATCTGTCATCACTTTAGCTTCTTCGCGCTGTTTAGACTTCCAAACTGTGAATAAACCCAACCGATCACAATCACTCTTATTCTTGTCTTGTGCTGCACTGGAAGACTGCTGAGACTGGTTTTGGCTGAAGGCTGCTAGCCAGGACTGACCAGAAGACAGAACTAAATCACCAGCTTCCACCTCCGGCAGCAGCTGGATCCTCTGGACCAGAGACCTCCACTTGGGTTCATGTCAAAACCTTCCAGGTTTCTAATCAAACCACTGGCCAACAACATCTGAAACAAGGACTGCGTTTCCATGCATCAATAACCCTTTTAAAACCCGAATATTGGCAATAACCCAAATTTGCACGGCCATGTAAACACCAATAACCCCTTTGAATAACCCGAATTTGCTCATATTCAGGGTTTAAAAACCCCAATATGAGCCCTGGGTTACTCCTTTTAAAACCTGAATATTGGGTCATGTAAACGGCAAACGGAATATCCCCATCAAACGGAACAGGAATGTGTTTTCTGCACATGCTCTGTTCACAAGGAATCCTGGTCTTTTGAGTCCAGGAAGTTCTTATAAACACGGAGAAACCAAGACCAGGAGGAGACTAATCACTTCATAAATGTAATGAAGGATATGAACATTTCTGCATTTGTAGACGGTAGAAAGTACCGGGATAGAAGATTTACAAGAAGGTGAGAGAAAAGTTGCGCGAAGCAGCATTTGTTTTGAATTTGGATACAGGAAGAAGAAGCAGAAATGACGGGAATTACGTCATCATGTTCTCCACGCGTCGCTGGTTTGATCCAGATATCCTGAATGATTAATTACCATGGAAACGGAATATTCCCAATGTTTCAGTAACCGGAATATTAGCAATAACCCCAATTTTGACTGCATGTAAACGTAGTCAAGGACTAAGAGATCTGTAGACCTCTGTTCGCTTGACCTGCTGCCTGTGGGACTAACCTGGTAGACCTGCTTGATTTGAAGACGACTGCGACTGACCTGGTTCATGAGCACGAGGGCTGAGTGACCACAGGTCCCCGTGGAACTCAGTGGAGTCGTGGTTTCACCTCCTTCTGAATGACAAGCACTCATGGCTATCTGACAGATGATGTTCTCTCTGCCACGAAGATCAGTGTGGAATTCTCAACTGGAGGACATCCAGATCTGTCTGCTTCCACCAGAAACCCTCTCACACACCCCACCCACATTCCTGATGGAGACTTTGGGAATGAGGGCTGCAAAAAAAAACTTCCAGAGAAGAGGCAGCAGGATTTCTGATAAAGACTGGTGATAAGCTTGTGGACTGACCTTGTTACGGAACGAGTCAAGAAAACCATTACAGATGTCTGTGAAGGTTTGACTCTGCAACCGTATAAGGCTTGTGTAAGGAGATCAAGGCTGGCACCAGAAGCAGCATAGAGGAGCTATAATGTTCCAGGAACTACCATCTCCTTTACCTCTGCTCTAACCCACCAACCCTAACCCTAACCCTTGGTTTTTCCTTGCACAGGGATGCTCACCAGCTCGAGCTGGGTCGTAAACTCGATGACCGTAGAAGAAGAACTGGACACCTAATGCCATCCAGTTCTGAAGAGTTCTGAAGCCAGAGGCGTCCTTGTTAGGTGCTGCCCATTCTCGCAAAAGGGCAGAACAAACAGACCACAAAGCCGGTTGAGCGCACACTCAGCTGTCAATCACAGTTACAGTAGCTGTTGTAGCTGACTGTGCTAATGCTAACTTATTATGTGAATCAATATCAAAAGCAAGTGCTGCCAGAACTGAAACCTGGACTAACAGAGCTCTGCTGAGGGACCTACCACACGCCCACACGTCTGAGCCATCGGCAGTTCTGGAGAGACCGGCCTCCGTCACCAGGAGAGACCGGTCCAGGTCCCGGAGGAGAGACCGGTCCAGGTCCCGGAGGAGAGACCGGTCCAGGTCCAGGAGGAGAGACCGGTCCAGGTCCAGGGAGGAGAGACCGGTCCAGGTCCCGGAGGAGAGACCAGTCCAGGTCCAGGGAGGAGAGACCGGTCCAGGTCCCGGAGGAGAGACCAGTCCAGGTCCCGGGAGGAGAGACCGGTCCAGGTCCTGGAGGAGAGACCGGTCCAGGTCCCGGGAGGAGAGACCGGTCCAGGTCCCGGAGGAGAGACCGGTCCAGGTCCCGGAGGAGAGACCGGTCCAGGTCCCGGGAGGAGAGACCGGTCCAGGTCCCGGGAGGAGAGACCGGTCCAGGTCCCGGAGGAGAGACCGGTCCAGGTCCCGGAGGAGAGACCGGTCCAGGTCCCGGAGGAGAGACTGGTCTAGGTCCCGGCCTCCATCACTGGGAGGAGAGACCGGTCCAGGTCCTGGAGGAGAGACCGGTCCAGGTCCCGGCCTTCATCACCGTCTCCGTCTCTGTTTTTCTGTTCAGACACAGTTATGGGATGTTTTAGGATCTGGCTTTTATCTTGAGTAGTCGTCCCATACGGTCGTCATGGTGACTGAGATGTCCAACCTGTAGCAGCTCCAGCTGATGGTCCAGTCTTAGTCCTGGACCAGCAGGTCCAGACTAAACCAGCTGATGGTCCAGTCTTAGTCCTGGACCAGCAGGTCAGTGTGGTGCCTGAAGACTCACTCCTGATCCTGCATCAGAAGGTTCCTCTAACTACCAAGGCTAACATTGTGATTGACAGGTTCCATCATTGTGATTGACAGGTTCCATGGTTGTGATTGACAGGTTCCATCATTGTGATTGACAGGTTCCATGGTGGTGATTGACAGGTTCCATCATTGTGATTGACAGGTTCCATGGTGGTGATTGACAGGTTCCATGGTTGTGATTGACAGGTTCCATGGTTGTGATTGACAGGTTGGTTGTGATTGACAGGTTCCATGGTGGTGATTGACAGGTTCCATGGTTGTGATTGACAGGTTCCATGGTTGTGATTGACAGGTTGGTTGTGATTGACAGGTTCCATGGTGGTGATTGACAGGTTCCATGGTTGTGATTGACAGGTTCCATGGTTGTGATTGACAGGTTCCATGGTTGTGATTGACAGGTTCCATCATTGTGATTGACAGGTTCCATGGTGGTGATTGACAGGTTCCATGGTGGTGATTGACAGGTTCCATGGTTGTGATTGACAGGTTCCATGGTTGTGATTGACAGGTTCCATGGTGGTGATTGACAGGTTCCATGGTGGTGATTGACAGGTTCCATGGTGGTGATTGACAGGTTCCACGGTTGTGATTGACAGGTTCCATGGTTGTGATTGACAGGTTCCACGGTTGTGATTGACAGGTTCCATGGTTGTGATTGACAGGTTCCATGGTTGTGATTGACAGGTTCATGGTTGTGATTGACAGGTTCCATGGTTGTGATTGACAGGTTCCATGGTTGTGATTGACAGGTTCCATGGTGGTGATTGACAGGTTCCTACCTTCATGTGATCATGTGGTTGATTGTGAGATTGTTGCAGCTCCACTCTTGTGTAACTTATCTGGTGATGTGGGGACTGTCTTGTCCTTCATGTGGTCGTGAACTGATTGTTGCTTTTTATTGTTAACCACTTTGTGATTTTTTTCTGTGATAAGTGCTACAGAAATAAAGTTGATTGATTGATTGATTGATTGTGGATGTCACGTGTCCTCATATTTTGGACATCACTGCATCACCAGTGGGTGTCGCCACCGGACCAAACCTCAGAAACCTGCATTGATGTGTGCATGATGGACTGCAAATTTTCACGTTCATTTGACTTTTTAAACATCCAATCATGAGCGTGGAAAGTGGCATACGCATGCTTTTTTGTGCACCGCACGATTTGTACATGAGGCCCCTGGACCTTGGTGTTCAATAGAAGAACTGCAGGTCTGGATCCAGACCCTAGTGGTCGGCAGAGGAAATGGAGGAACCAAGTTGACTAAGCAGTACATGATCCAAGTACCAGGGCCCATCAGTGGCCTGCTGCTCAGTTGCCTAGGATACTAGGCTAGGAGCTCTGTTAGCCCTCATTTCAGCTCTGGCAACACTTGCTTCAGATGGTTTCAGTCGTGACATCACTATAGTAGCTTGCAGCAACATAAAATTATGAAATAAAATGGAAAAAAATTAAGGCGTGAAACAAAAGAGGAATATCCCTCACATTCCCATTATCACATCTCTAAAAATGTGTGTTCGGCAATGAAACCTTTTTGAAAGAACGCGGCTTCGCTGAACATGTTTAGCCTGAGGCCTGAGTAGGCAGAGGGACAGTGTGTGTGTACAGTAAAACCTGCTCCTCCAGTGGCAAGCATCCAGATGTTTTCCTCCAACACCAGTGATTATTCTGCTGCGGTGCACTCAGCTCTGCATTGTTGTCATTTCAAACCTGCCAACGCTTGTAAGGCTGCATACTGTACACACTATAACACACACACACACACACACACACACACACACACACACACACACACACACACACACACACACACACACACACACACACACACACACACACACACACACACACACACACACACACACACACACACACACACACACACACACACAGCAGCAGCAGTAGCAGCAACAGCAGCACAGGCCTCAACATGACCATCATAACACCAGCTCCAGCTTCACGTCAGTCTGAACATGCTGCAACACTTCCAGCCGCTGGAACAAACCACTGTGACTCACAGGGTTGTTGTTCTGGAACCATTGATGCACAAGAGGCATTTACCAGAGAGGAGACATGACAATCCTCCAAACTCTTGGTGTTCACACGTCACAGGCGTACTAGTGGAGAAGAACATACACCAGTACCCGTACTGATATAAACCCACTGTTAAGATGTGATTCCTGACTGGGCTTGAACTTTAGATTTAGGAATTATAAACTTACTTAACTTGTTTCCAAGTTTTCTGAAACCAACTAACTTTAACTTATTAACAAGTTTGAACTTGAACTTATTGTTAGGGTTGTCCCAATCTGGATTTTTTAGCTCCCGATCCGATCCCAATCACTTGACTATCTGCCGATCCCGATTTTTCCCGACGCAATTTTTACAATTCCGATACTTTTTCCTGATCAGATACATTTCGGCAATGAATTAAGTAAAAAAACTCAAATTGTCCCAAGTTTCTTTTATTGTCCATTCTCTCCAACATGGACATATATTTATTTTCACTGACTGCATCATTGGATCAAAACAAAACTTATCAGCACTGGTGCCATAAAATGTAGAAACATGAAATTGTAAACTAAAACAAAAAGTGCAGAATTATTGCAATAACAAAAATAAATAAATTTCACTTCAAAAGTAGGTAGTTTACCTACTAGGTTCAAAAGTTGAATAACATCCAGTCAAACTCACAATCAATAAGAAAATTAAAATACATTTTGGCTTAACCTTAGTGCAGAATTCTCAACAGCATGAAATGAACAGCAGCAGATATTCATCGCGGCTGTTATAGTTTTCTGTCACTGTGTGACAGAAAAGGAACCAAGTGGAACCAAGTGTTGTTGTTCAGAGAGGGACCCTTTAGACCGTAACACCAGCGTAGGAACCAAGTGTGGTTGTTCAGAGACGGACCCTTTAGACCGTAACACCAGCCCGCAAAATATAGCAGTCCGTCATCCCTGTGTTGTCACCGAGTCAAGAAAGTACCAAAAGATGATTAACGAGTAACGGATAACCATTTACATAACACTACAGTCACTTTTCTCCGACAGATGTTCTTTCATTTTAAAACTTGCAGACATTGTCTCCGTTTATCTGAGCCTAGGCTAGCTGCTGTTAGCTTTGTTAGCCGCACTTCTTTCCCTCCAACACAAACGTCTCTTCAGCCGCCGCCGTCTCCCAAAAGCAATATCTTATAATAAACACACATCAACTGTCTGTATTGTTAAATACAGTTGTTAAATACAATTGTAAAACGATTTACTAATTAATATATATTAAAAACATTAATAACTAGGTATGTGTTTCAATTTTCAATTTTCAATTTTATTTATATAGCGTCTAATACAACAGAGTTGTCTCTAGACGCTTTCCAGAGACCCATACCCAGAACATGACCCCCGAGCAGTTATTACATAAACAATGGCAGGTAAAAACTCCCCTAGTGGGAGAAAAACCTTAAGCCAAACACTGGCAAGGAAAAACTCCCCTTTAGGAGGGAAGAAACCTTGAGCAGGACCAGGCTCATCAGGGGGGACCCTCCTGCCGAGGGCCAGACTGGTGGGTCAGGGACGGCAACAGCACAGCAGGCAGGTGGAAGCAGCAACGGGATGACCAGGGGTGGGGACCGCAGGCCAGCACGCAGCTCCCGAAGCTCCGGCCCAATCAGCAAGTCCCAGGTTGGGGTGCAGGGTCAGGGAAAGACTTGTGCTCCGTAATGCAAGCTACAAGCCACCCACGACCACCTGCAGTGTGTTATGGATTTCTTTTCTGAACCCAAGCACACGACACCAGGCAGGGTTAAACTTTGGCCAAAAACACGGCGTAGTTTAATTTGTAAAACACAAAAAAGCAGCTGTGGTTCAGAGCGACTCCGCTGTCCGCCGGCGGGCGCCCGGCTCGTCCTCGTTGCCGCGCGTGAAGCTCTTCTGGCCGCGCTGCGCCGACTCTGTGCTCCCCGCGCGACCGGGTTGCAGAGGAAAGCCCAGCCGGCCGAGCCCTAACAGTATGTCCGATACTTTATTGGCCGATACAGATGTTTTGAAAATGACGTGATCAGGCCCGATCGATCGGCCACTACACTACTTATTGTCAAGTTTACTAGAGCCAACTAACTTTAAATAACTTTAACCTATTAACAAGTTTTAACTTGAACTTATTCTCCAGTTAACTAGAGCCGATTTCGTAGCTGTTAAAACTACTCACTTCCTCCGATAAAACTTTTATTTTCTTGGGTTTTTCCGCTGCTTGGGCCATGACACCAGCTTCTGCTGAGCTCTGCGCTCCACGCCCCGCCCAGCTTTGGTCTCCACTACGAATCGGGAAGGAGGGGGAATGGACGTATGCCGTAAAGCAGTCAAAGCCGTAAAAATGTGTAGTTTTTTAGTGTGGAAGGGTTCCTACCATGCTCCTCAAAGTTACATAGTGCCAGTGAAGGCGATACAGACCCCTCAGACCATGACAGAGGTTCATTAAACCTGTTGGAAGTTGATGTACCATCACAATGATGATGATGAAATATTAGATTAAGCTGGAAAAGTTACATTGTGCTGCTTCAAGATCAATAATTTGGTCACAAATAAGTACATTTTTCTCCTTGAAGTGAATTCAAATGTGATGCTATGACTAAAGCCAGGCCTTCACATGCCCCTGTTGTCCAGTGAAGACCTGTCCTCTGGCTGGCCCCACCAGGACCAGAACCAAGAGAGCTCCTTTTCCTTCACTTGGCAACAACAGTACGTTATCGTGCTGGACTCTTGTGAACTCTGGAAGGACACCCCACATTTTTGTAGAAAATAGCTGAAATGTTTTCCGGCTGAGTTTGAGTTTACGATTGAACTCACAGACATTCGACCAAAACCTCTGCCAGCAGATGAAAGGGGAGGGGTGTCTGTCTGTGGCAACATGCTTCATCATTTAAAACAATCTGTCTGTCTGTCCATCCCTCCATCCATCCATCCCTCCATCCGTCCGTGTGAGCAGAGTTTGAATGCAGATGTGGGAATGGTCTCATCTGTGTACATGCGTTGTTGCAACAGTACTAGGATTACTATTGCAACAACACATCATCAGTGGGGTGAAACTAACCCGTCTCACGACGGTCTAAACCCGGCTCACGTTCCCTCCTGTAACATCAGCAGCTAGCTGGTGTTACATGTTTGTTTTTGTGTTCAGACAGAACCCCCCAGCCATCTCCTCCCCGCGGCAGGGTGAGTCGCAGCTACAGCATGGAAAAAAAGAAATGCAGCCGGTTGCACAACATGACCTTGAGTCAGAGACGAGGCAGAAACATCAGCAGGACTCGTTAGAAGAAGACGCTCACTTTAAAGAAAGATGAAATGTTCTGGACTGGAGAAGAACCAGTGATGAAGACTTTCAGGTAGTGGTGGGGAAAAAAATCAACATTGCAATATATTGTTGCGCTCTCTGTCGCAATAAATAATCGATAATCTGGCTGCAAATATCGATATTTTATTACAACACACATAATGGATTTACGTGGTTGTCACCGCACTATTGTTCATGCACTTTAATTTGTCCGGCTGTACAGTGTTTACATTTACAAGCCCAGGAGGCAGTGAGGAAATATACAAATGCACTTTCTTTGTACATTGTATGCAGTTTTGGCATTGAATAAATGCATAACTACAGACGTTTTCCTTTTTATGGGTATTTTTTCTTTTTCAGCCACATATATCGTGATATATCGATATCGACATTTCTTACAATATATTGAATATCGTAGATATCGTGATATTATCGTTATCGTGGGCCACATATCGCCACGGTATTGAATCATGAGTTACCCGTATCGTCCCACCCCTACTTTCAGGTGCTCTCTCGTCCCGTTTCTGCAGCAGATGTTGCTCTAAAATCCCAGAGTGATTTTTCCGCAGTCATGCTGTCATCACAGAGCATGAGATGAACTCTGAAACAACTCCGAGCATCACAGAGTCAGGATTCTGGTGCTCGCCTGGATGAGCCTTTTCATCTTCGGTCCAGAGCACACGGAGGCCATTTCTCCCTTAAAAGCCGTGACTGGCTAGCAGTCACGGCTTCAGGTGGACCCGGCCCACCAGGAGGGTTCCAGGCCAGTTCCTAGGCTGTCGGCTGGAGCTTCCACAGAGCCTGGCATCAGCCGCTAAGGGTTTAGTGCAGGTCTTAACAAGGCACTTGAATGTATTTGTACCCAACATACTTAGACTTCTTGATTCCAAACAGATAAGCGCTGTAAAAGTGAACGATTTAGAAGTGAACGAGTCAGAATTCTGATTTGTGTCCTTCATGCAGATGCACATTTATTTACATACACCTGCTAGTTGCTGAGATGAACTCATCTTGTAGCAGGAACCTTATGGTGAGATTAAGTCCTGTAGGTTTTGCTGGAATGTGTTGCAGGCCTGAAGTGGAAAAATAGACAAGTAGTTCACCATTTGTGTCTCTTCGAGTCTTTTCATGTCAAATACCAGCTGCAGCGTGACTGAGCACATTAACAACAGTGGAAGCAGACTTCCATTTGCAGCCACTTCAGCACCTGTCAGGACTGCTGTAATCTGAGGAGAGGACGGGGGAGATGGGAGCTGCAGCGGCACAAACATCCTGGAGTGAATGCAGCAGGAGCCGGTGTCGTCATCCAGCAGTCCGGGCTGAGACTGCTGCCATTATTCCTCTCCACACCTCCAGTCTGACCCTCCACGCTGATGTCATGAAGGCGGGTTTCCTCTGGAGCGGCACCGCTCCCCCGTCACCACCCCGGCTCGGGCGGGTGTTCACCGCAACTCCTGCGCTCTAGAAGGTTAAAGCCCGTCCGTTCAGCTCCGGGCTCGGTTCAGGGTCAGGAGGCCTGGAGTCTGGAGACTGTCCCGGATGTAGGGGGGAAACCCCAGACATGGATGGATGGATGGATGGATGGATGGATGGATGGATGGATGGATGGATGGATGGATGGATGGATGGATGGATGGATGGATGGATGGATGGATGGATGGATGGATGGATGGATGGATGGATGATAGTGATGGGCAGACAGGTGGATGAAAAATGGACGGACGGACGGACGGACCGTCCGTCCGTATGGATGGATGGATGGATGGATACATGGATGGATGGATGGATGGATGGATGGATGGATGGATGGATGGATGGATGGATGGATGGATGACTGTTGTCTTTTCCCAAACACTGGGGGTCAGTTTTCCTCACAGCCTTCCTCTGGTCATAAACCTGGTCTGGTTCCTTCCTGGCTGAGTTTTAGATCTGATGGGAACTCTGGCGGGAACTCTGGAGGGAACTCTGGCGGGAACTCTGGAGGGAACTCTGGTGGGAACTCTGGTGGGAACTCTGGTGGGAACTCTGATGGGAACTCTGGTGGGAACTCTGATGGGAACTCTGATGGGAACTCTGATGGGAACTCTGGTGGGAACTCTGATGGGAACTCTGATGGGAACTCTGGTGGGAACTCTGATGGGAACTCTGATGGGAACTCTGATGGGAACTCTGGCGGGAACTCTGGAGGGAACTCTGATGGGAACTCTGGTGGGAACTCTGGTGGGAACTCTGGCGGGAACTCTGGCGGGAACTCTGGAGGGAACTCTGATGGGAACTCTGGAGGGAACTCTGGAGGGAACTCTGATGGGAACTCTGATGGGAACTCTGATGGGAACTCTGATGGGAACTCTGGCGGGAACTCTGGAGGGAACTCTGGCGGGAACTCTGGAGGGAACTCTGGTGGGAACTCTGGAGGGAACTCTGGAGGGAACTCTGATGGGAGTCCTGCTGGTCCTGGAGTCCTGCTGGTCCTGGAGTCCTGCTGGTCCTGGAGTCCTGCTGGTCCTGGAGTCCGGTTGGTCCTGGAGTCCTGCTGGTCCTGGAGTCCTGCTGGACCTGGAGTCCTGCTGGTCCTGGAGTCCGGCTGGTCCTGGAGTCCTGCTGGTCCTGGAGTCCAGGTGGTCCTGGAGTCCTGCTGGTCCTGGAGTCCGGCTGGTCCTGGAGTCCTGCTGGTCCTGGTCCACTCACTCTGGCCTGGACGCCTGGCGAGACACGTGCAGGACACCAGAGAAGTCTGGCTCATGCAGGACACAACAATCTGCCCCGGATTCCAGACGAGGCTTTTCTGTGCTGCTCTGGCCGCTTTCTTCTGTCCTGGTGGAAATATTTGGAGGAGTGTTTTGGTCTTTGCTGCTTCTGTAAGTGGAACAGGGATCATGACTAAAAATAGTCCATCGATCTGGTTTTTTTCCTCCCTTTCTGTTACTGGTTAGTAACTTATTTTCTTTTTTGTCCGAGAGCCCGGCTGCAAATACACGGATGTAGAACCAACACTTTCCTTTGAATTAGAGCCACGGGTGGAAGCTGGGGTGGAGTGTTGTTGTGTCTAGATTGACATTATTTTTTTTTGACCAAATTTGGACAAACCTGAAAGCCACAAATAAATGCATTTTGATCTTGCAACAGAGGGTGTTTTGTGAATGTGTGTGTGTGTGTGAGAGTGTGTTTCCTTTACCAGTCCTCTGGACAGTCTACCATGTTTTATTAACCCCTTAAACAAACCTGATTCTGTCAATGAGGACCAGATCACAAACAGTGAGACGTGGAGGAGCAGGAAAACGAAGACAGTGATGGGTGGAGGGTGGTGACTGTGTGGTGTGGTGTGTAGTGGATTGTGTTGGGATTGGCATTTGAGCGAAACAGTGAATTTGGTGGGTGAGACATCTGAAGACACTGACTACGTTTACATGCAGTCACAATTTGGGTTATTGCTAATATTCCGGTTACTGAAACATTCAGAATATTACGTTTACATGCGTGAGCAAACAGGGTTATCCCTGTATACATGGTAATTAATCATTCGGGATATCTCGATCAAACCAGCAACGCACGGAGAATGTGATGACGCAATTCCTGTCAATTCCGCTTCTTCTTCCTGTATCCAAATTGAAAACAAATGCTGCTTCGCGCAACTTTTCTCTCACCTTCTTGTAAATCTGGCTATCCCAGTACTTTGTACCGTCTACAAATGCAGAAATGTTCATATCCTTCATTACATTTATGAAGTGATTAGTCTCCTCCTGGTCTTGGTTTCTCCGTGTTTATAAGAACTTCCTGGACTCAAAAGAACAGGATTTCTTGTGAACAGAGCATGAGCAGAAAACAAATTCCTGTTCCTTTGGATGGGGATATTCCGTTTGGCGTTTACATGACCCAATATTCAGGTTTTAAAAGGAGTAACCCAGGGCTCATATTGGGGTTTTTAAAAACCTGAATATGAGCAAATTCTGGTTATTCAAAGGGGTTATTGGTGTTTACATGGCCGTGCAAATTCGGGTTATTGCCAATATTTGTGTTTTGAAAGGGTTATTGATGCATGGAAACACAGTCACTGAAGAACACATACTTCTAGTTCCTTATATAGATCTCAGAACAAATTGACTAATTGGACTGAACTATTCAGAGTGGTGATTGCGTGCACACTGCGCTGATGTCAGACGCCATTGGACATAAAAACATTATTTTCCGCACTTAAAATCCTTAAATTTTCTCAGGAATCTGCAGTGCCCTTATAATCAGGCTCTTGTTGTGTTTACTGACCTCGAACCAGTTTTATATTGTACCCTGCACTCAAACATCTGTCAACATGTTTATGTTTATGTAATAATTGCTCGGGGTCATGTTCTGGTTTCTGGAAAGTGCCTAGAGACAACCTCTGTTGTAATAGACGCTATATAAATAAAATTGAATTGGAAAATGGAAATTGAATAGTGACTTTGGTAGTGACGAAGCCGTTCCACTTGACTGATGGTCAGACCGTCACATTAAAGTCTGTCTGTAGTTGGATGCGGGTTGCAACATCAGACAATGGTAGATAACTAATTATGTAGTGCTGGCAAACATCTAGTAAACGTTACCTTACTATAATTACAGTAATCCCTGGCTATAACGCGGTTCACCTTTCACGTCTCGCTGCTTCACGGATTTGCATCGTGCATCGTGTTCTGCATTCTGATTGGCTAAACAGTTTCCCCCGCTTCTTCACTTCCTGTGTCAATAACGTTGGTCGCTTAGCAACAATGCTGAGAACGGCCAATGAGCTTCAGCAGCAGCTCAAGAACAGGAGCCTTTGGTCGTTCATTACAGTCTCAGATATGGTGGCATGTCGGAAGAAGAAAAGAAGAAAAAAGAGCGACAACAACGAACCATAACTATGTTCTTCTCTGGAAAAAACATCCCTGTCCCGCGGCTTTAGGAGAAAAAGATGCTACAGAGCGAGTCAGGATGCACAGGGTAAACAGAGTCGCTCCTCCCTAAACGCAGAACACGCGCTGTGCGTAGGGCCTCATCTTCCAACGGGTGCCACATTTTGCGCAAGGGGACGCATTTGCACGGTAATGCATATGCGCTATTGTGAGGTGGAGGAGGGAAAAGAGACCTCTAATCTCACTGCGCAATGATTGACAGCAATCCACATCTGACCAATCAAAGGGCTGCGCCTGCAGGCTCTTGCAGAGTTTCAGAAGGTGAGATTTCAACATGTCGTTCAAAAGACGCGACACGAATCAGGCACAAGAGAAGAAAAAAAGGCAAAACATGAGGAAACTCGCACTTCATTTGAAGGTGGGGATGTTGTTGAAATAAAACGTTGTAGCAGCACACAGCAGACATCCACATAGGCAGGTGGAAGCAGCAACGGGATGACCGGGGATGGGGGGGGAGACCGGGAACGCAGGCCAGCACGCAGCTCCTGAAGCTCCGGCCTGCAAACATGCACAAAAGAGAAAAAAAAGGGGGGCCGGCACAAGAAACTACAGGAACGATGGACAAAAATGATAGCTATGAGATATTTATAATAAATAAAAATGGAAATGGAGAAGAGAGGAAGGGAAGAGAAGAGGAGAAGAAGAGTGAGAGGCACCGCCCAGCGGATCATGTCGGTGCCCCCCTGCAGCATAGGCCTATAGCAGCATATCTAAGTTAAATGGCGTATTATACGGTCATTTTGTACCAACGATACGTTTGAGATGGGGAGAGGTGAGAGGGTGGGGGGCGGGGGGGCTCCAAATAACATAACGCTCAGGGCCCCAATTCGGTCAGTAAACCTCCAAGTGGCCACCAAAACACAGCCAGACCTCAATATCACATCCATCACATCAGCTGCTCCAGACTGGCTTCTGTACAGATCCACTTGTGGTTCTAATCCAGTTTTGTTTGTGACGCAGATCCAGATGTGGCTCTGATCCTGACTGAATTCTGATCAAGACCCAGGTACAGTTCTAACCCAGGTGTGTTTCTGACCAAGATCCAGGTGCAGTTCGAATACAGATGTGGGTCTAATCCAGAGGAGGTTTTGACCCAGATCAAGGTGCAAGGGTCACATTCTAGTTCTACTCAGCACTGGGTTCTGAATCTGATGCAGCTTTGGTTCTAATCCAGATGTGGCTCTGATCCAGATCAAAATTTGGTTTTAATCATAATGAGGATCTAACCCATATCCGGTTTTGGTTCTACTCAGGATAGGATCCTGATCCATGCTTGTTCTAATCCAGGTCTTGTTCTGACCCAGTTCCAGATGTGTGCATGAATGGTTCTGCCCAGATACGGTTGTAGATGGAGGTGTGACCCACTAGGGAAGAGAGTCCCAGCGGTTTTCGCGGTGGGTTGCGGTTCCTGCTGAGCTCCAGGGATCTGAGTGTGCTCACATCGTCGCCATGGCGCCGTGGCAGCGTCTCCAGTAGAACCCACTTGGTTTCTCCATGAACAGCTGGACTCTATAATCTGCTGTCGTACTGACAGACTGCTTAGTGAAGTATGGCAAGCCATTAGGGACACAAAATGTCACTTTACCAACCTGTTCTGCATTAAAAACGCGACAAAAACAGCTTGTAGCTGCAATGTGGATTACAAACTGCTCTAAATCATTTCATGATTTCAAGAGGAGACCAAACCAACTCATCACTGATGCATCCTACATCCTGCTAAACCGGTTAGGCTCACTAGTCTTGTTAGCTGCTGTTATTTTGGAATTTCAATTCTAAACTGACACTAAAATAACACAGTCATGTCGGTCAAGCTCTACTGACGCAGGGAAACATCTGAGGGTGCTTTCACACCTGTCCCGTTTGGAGCAGTTGTTCCGAAACAGGGAGCGTTTCCCCCTAAAGATCAGGGGCCTCATTTAAAATGGACTGCATAGGATTCATACTAAAAGTACACGTACACCCAAAAGCCGAAAATGCCGGTCGCAAAAAAAAATCCAGATCAATAAAACCATGTGCACGCACATCTGCACGCAATGTTTGCTTTATGAATCACAGTCCAGCTGGAAGGTTGCACAGCTGAATCCTCCTCATATCCCACCCTCTACACGCCCACTTTTTACCATAAATGCATATGGATGAGCCTACTGAGCATGCGCAGTGGCTTCCTGCAGCCTGTTTGGCATCAGAATGAATGAGAGGGTGTCGAGCCACCGTGACACTGACTTTCACGGAGACTTACATCTAGATGTTGTAGATCAGGGGTCACCAATCCTGGTCCTCGAGGGCCGGTGTCCCTGCAGGTTTTAGATGTTTCCCTGCTTCATTGCACCATGATACAAGTGCCTGTGTCATCAACAGAACTATCCAGACTTTGATGACAAGCTGATGACGATGATTAATTAGAATCAGGTGTGTTAAGGCAGGGAAACATCTAAAACATGCAGGACACCGGCCCTCGAGGACCAGGGTTGGTGACCCCTATTGTAGATGATGTGGAGGACAGGAAAACCACATTATTTGGTGGTCACAGTAAAAGTTAGAATAAGTATATAAATAGTATACAATAAAATAAAGCGAGTGAGTGGCAGCACGCCGTTGCTGCCCATTAGTGCCACGACGCAATTACCACTGGGGACAGGGGGGACATGCCCCCCCCCCCCACTTTTCAAAATCATGTATTTGTCCCCCCCACTTTACAGTTTAAAAACTAACGGTAGGCTCAGCCTGTGATTGCAAATCCTCAAGACTGTCTGTGCGAAAGGGATGCGAAGACGGGAGCGGAGCCCCGCTCCCTCCCTCCCCTCAGAGCTGCTCAGGGCTGAGGGTTACACCAACGCAGAGCCTACGGCGTAGGGTACGCGGCGACGCGCACCATACGCCGTACCCTACGGTGTACGCTCTGCGTTGGTGTAACGCAGAACCATAATTCAGGCTTAAAAGTAAATCAATATGCGCGCACCCGGCATGACAGGCAGATACACACGGGGAGAAGAGACTATTTCTTTAATTTTTATTTTGTTTAAAACGTTATCCTTACGTTATCAATCAGCAATTAGACTGATTGTCACACACCTTGTCACGATTGATCATTAGATGATTAGACCGCTGCTATTAACCACTCATTTGAGGATGGGAGTATGATATACGTCCTGCAAATGCCTGCATAATGGCTTACTCGTGGAACACATGGATCTATGATGGTGCCGGCTTGGGTGTAAATGGATCTGTAAGTCTGATATGTGATGACATTGACTATGTTTACATGCAGTCCACATTCGTGTTATTGCCAATCTTCGCATTTTAAAGTGGTTGTTGAGTGCATGTGGACGCAGTCACTGGGAGTATGACATGTATCTGGCTGCATTTCACCACCTCACCGGATGCGTCGCCAGTTCCCCATGTCTTAAGTAGATTCTTATGGGAGGGTGAGGGTTGCCGTAGGGATCCACAGATTTTTCGGTTAGTTTTTTCTTTTTAGATCCGAGGCTTTGCATAGATGGCGGCTTCCGCAACTTTCAGGTGCTTTTTCTGCGCAAGCAAGCTTTATAGATGAGGACCCAGTTCCTTTAGTACATGTGAACACAGCAATCGCGCCTCGGATGCGGGAAAAAACAAGCGAGCCGAGATCCTAGGAGAGGTGGTCTCGGCTCACTTCCATTCCAGACCTGGAGCGGTTAGTTTGCAGTGAGAACAGAATCCACACAGCACACAGAAACAAACTAACCACACTCGCTTACGATGCTCCATAGTTGTTGTTTTTCCCGGGGTACGGAAGAGGAAACTCCTTCTGCGTTCATTTGACCAATGAGAGAACAGTTGGTTCATGGCATTTGTTAACAGCTTTGAACCGCTACAGACGGTTGCCTTGTGAACACAAACTCCACAAACGAAAAACGAAACAACTGTATTGATTTAGCCCCTGAATCGGAACAAAACAAACGGGCCACAGGTCTGAAAGCATCCTATGAACATGCCCAGAGGGGGGAATGTCTTGCCCAAGGATACAACAACAGATGACTGGGAGAGCGGGGTTCGAACCACTGATCCTTTCATCATTGGACGACCCGCTTTACCACCTGAGCCCCTGCAGCCCCATCATCTAAAAATGAGCTCTGCGTCAACAGTGTTTGTGGTGAGTTTGAGGTTGGTGAGTTTGAAGTTGATTGGGCAAAGTATGGCAGAAATTTGCCTTTGTGAAAGGGATCTGATCCTTGAATCTCCCCTCGTAGAAACAATTAGGGGATTTATTTTTCTAAATCGATTCTCATATTAATTCCTAAAAATCGATTGGTATGTCTAAAGATTGATTTTTTTTCATTAAATAATGAAAAAAAATCGATACATTACAACATTACATTACAACTTTTGGTATTTTTTTGTTTATGCCCAAAAGAGGAATGTTTGTTGGACACGAGAATAACTGGTGCCGTGTTTTTGCCTTAAAGGTATGAAAACATTAAAGTTATAATTCCATAAATTGTCTATATTTCATTACTTTATATACTGTCTTGGGGTTACTTTTGCATAAAATGCTAAAAACCAAATTCTCAAAAATTAAAAACCGAAATACACCAAAAATGGAAAAAATAAAAACGGAATGTGGGAAAAAATGATACCAATTTTATCCGTCTCTGTTTGCAGGCCTGGATCTGTTTAGTAATTCTGACCCACACAATGTTTCTGAAAGCAGTTCTATCTGCATTCTGGGAGCTGATTGGTCCTTACAGCATCATTAGCTGCCAATACTTGCTGTTTAATCTCAATATAATACTAGTATTAATGTGTTGCATAACTACACAGTCATATAATTCATACAACAGCTCAAAAACTGTTTTAATAACACTAACCCAAATCAAAATTGGAATCAAATCGAATTGGATCTTAATAAAATAAAATATGTCATGTTATGCGACACCTGATGTGTGTGTAAAATTTTGTATTTGGGCATAATAAAAAGCTGATTCATTTAGGAGAATAATAATGGTAAATAATAATAATAATAATAATAATAATAATAATAATAATAATAATAATAATAATAATAATAATAATAATAATAATAATAATAATAAAACACATCAGAAATCCTCGGTGCTCTGGGTCTAATTAAGGAACTTGTTGCCTTCAGGAAGACGCTACAGACTCATCAGGTCATCAGGTCAAAAACTAACAGACTAAAAAACAGCTTTTTCCCTAAAGCCATAACCGCCCTGAATAAAATGTGAATGCCTTCATGTGCAATTACTGTTTTTACCGTGCAATACTTTTTCCCGGACTATCTGTGCAATATTCCACCACATGTGTAACTATATGCTATTATCTGTAAAAAGGATCTCAGGTCTTCACTATTCAAATGCACCTTAACCTTTTTTATATCTTTATATTATTTATATTTCTTATATTCTTATATTTCTTATTGTTTGCACTATTGTTTCTAATTTGTCTTGCACTGGAGAGGTGATGCTGCTTTCAATCTCACTGTACCCAGGTACATTGACAATGAAGTATTCTATTCTATTCTATTCTATTTTATTCTATTCTAAAAATAGAGCCGTTTTTCTGACCCTGGGAGCATGCATGCTGAGCTGTCTTGGAAGATGGTGGAGGATCGACTAGCATGCAGCCTTATTCTGTTTTTGAAAAATATCTGTATATTACGCAAACCTGGCTTCTTGTTTATGCAGCTTCTACCAACAAATAATAGACACAGCTATGATACCAGACTGGCCCTAGCTAATCACTTTTCTCTGCCTATGCCCAGAACTAATACATTGAAAAAAACAGTAATGTTTAGAGCAGTCGCACACTGGAACCATTTCCCCCCATGTATAGCTGCAATAATCAATAATCAAGATGTCAGGTTTTAAAAGGAGACTGAAGCAGCTGTGGTTCAGAAGGAAGTCATGATCGGTCCTAGGTATAGATTGTGATTATTGTGCAAATTGTAAGTATATTATAAATTGAATAGTATATATATTCTAAATTACTGTAGGCTATGAGTGTGTGTGTGTATATATATATATATATATATATATATATATATATATATATATATATATATATATATATATATATATATATAGTATAGTAGTATAGTTATATTATGTTATATAGTATATTTATACTAGTATAAATAGTGGTTTAGGTATATTATAAATTATAAAGTCGTTGCAAACTGTTTTGCTCAAAAGTGGATACAGATCTGGTGATAGTAGCAAACATTGTTACTTAAGATGTGGATGGTTTTGGTTGGTTACTTAATCTTTTATTTTTGTTTCAATGTATTATTTCAGGAATTCTGGTGAATGTTTTTCACCCTTTTTGAGTTGTATTATTGTAATCTTTTGTATGTCTATGTGTGGACCCCAGGATGAATAGTCTTCCCATGGTGAACACTAACGGGGATCCTTATTAAATAAACTAATAAACCAATAAACCCTGGTGGTTTTCCATAATAACCATCAGCAGCGCGTGCTCGTGACCGCGTGTCCACCTGCACCTCGCGGACACGAGCATCAGCTGGTCCTACATGCACGCGCGGGCGATGCGAGCAGGAAGACGCGCGCACACACCTGTGGCCCCGAGCGGACACGTGACAACACAAAACACGCTCGCGCGCAGAGGGACCCACCTGTATCCGGGCTCCGCGGGGGTGTGTGCGGGGGGTGTGCGGGGGGTGCGCGCTGCAGCTCCGGGAGGATGCGTGTCCGCGCCGCCGTGTCCGCCGGTGCTCCAGTGTGTGCGGGCCGTGGTGCGGGCCGTGGTGCGGGCAGCGCCGCCCCCGCTCCCGCTCCCGCGACGCCTCCGAGCGCACGCCCGCCCACTGCCCGCGCTCGTGCGTGTACGAGGACGCGCGGCACGTCAAAACAAACGTGTGACTCCTGCCGACGTGTGAGTGAAGCAGTGAACACCAGAACCGAGCCAGACGTGGCAGAGGCGGAGAGCACCAGGGCTGCACAAATATGAGTCAGAATAAGTGAGAAATAGAATCAGCTGCGTTTGTGTGTCGGAAACCTCAAGGAGAACACAGAGAACCTCCAGGATGGTAAATGGTAAATGGCTTACACTTATAGTGTAAGCCCCAAAAAAAACAGAATTATGGTTCTGTGTTAAATCAACGCAGAGCACACGCCGTCACCGTGCGTGACGCCGTCACCGTGACGCCGTCGTGAACCTTTGGACTTCTCCGTCACTCCATTTCTCCGCGGTGCAGTACCCCCTGCGACCGCTATTTCGCGATCTTTTCCTGAATGGTTTATCCGACTTTTTCCGGTCACAGTGAATCAAACAGATAAGGACAACTATTGTGCAAAAAAACAAAACAAAAAAAATCACACATACACGAAGAAAAGAGTGCTGAAAGTCCACGACTGCTTCAAACTGGAAACCGGAAATGCGTTGCTACCAAGTGAACCAATCACAGCCCTCTCAGTCTGTGTTTGGTCTGCGTCGCCTCAACGCGTAGTTACAATTTTTGGGAGGTGACGTCAGTGACAGTGTGTGGTACAGGTCGACGCGTACCACACGCCGTAGGCACGGCGACGTTTTGACGCAAAACTATAACTCAGCCTTTACACTGTAGACATTAACACACCAGTTGTCGGCGGAGCTGCCATACGGCACTGGCCTGACAACTGGGGGATTCAGTGTCAGTGTCTTGTCCAAGGACACAGGAGGAACTCGGGTTTGAACCACTGACCTTCAGGCTCATGGGCGAAAGCTCTACCAACTGAGCCACCCTCCTCTCCCCTCCCCTCCCCGGGGCGGCGATGTAAAGCATATCAGAAATGACACCACCGGGGGCACGTGGTGCAGCTGGTAGTGCAGCCGTCTCACAGCAAGAAGGTCCTGGGTTCGATTCCCGCCGGGGACGCTGTGGGCGCTGAAGTGCGTGTTAGTTCCCCCATGACTTCAGTGCCCACACCCTGGGTGGGGTTGGTGAAAGGATCTTTCTGTGTGGAGTTTGCATGTTCTCCCCGTGTTCCCTTGGGTAGCTAACGTAAGCTGCCCTCACAAAAACATGCACACAGTCCTGGGCTATACTGCCCCCTCTGGCCAACCGGGGCACCAGATGGGGTGGGGAGGATCTGGCCGGAATAACGTGATCCTTCCACGCACTACGTCCAGCCTGAGAATCCTCACCCTGTCTGGTGAAAAGAAGCAGTCTGTCACTCCTCAGGATAAGAAGGAGACCTGAGCTCAGTGTAGGAACTCCCTGGGTTGGCAGAGGGGAGCAATGCCCAGGACTGTCACTTAGGTATGAGCACTGGGTGATGAAAAAAAAGAAATAAATAATAATTATGTCAAACCATTCAAAAGTTATGGCAGAAAATAGGGACAACCAATCAGAAGAAGGGGCGGGGCTAATTCAGGCCAATGAAGCTCAAGGACTCAATACAGAGTCCGATGACACCACCCACGACTCTATGTCAAACCATTCAAAAGTTATGGCAGAGAAAAGTATTCTAGGGGGCGCTGTTGAGCCATTTTGCCACGCCCATTAATGCAAACCATGAAATATCAAATTTATCACCAGGCCTGGCTTGCGTTTAAAATTTGGTGACTTTTGGGGAACTATCAAATATGGACCAATATGGACCAATCAGATGAAGGGTGGGCGCTCTTTTTGGCGTTTAGCGTCGCCACGGTAACGCTTTTGAAAGAGAAAAGTAATGCGTGTTGTCGCAGGATGGAGACGCACATTTTGATGTATAACACACCTGGGTGCACGTTACGGTTCGGGCCGTATTAACTGCCGAAGGAATGGCTTAAATTTCGCCAAAATGACACGATTCATTGAAAATGGCCGACACCCTGTTCGGTTTCGAGCATGACGCCAAGAGACTTTTCTTTAAGTTGCGACATGATACAGATGTGTACCGATTTTCTTGCATGTACGTCAAACTGTATTATGGGGCTTGAGGCACAAAGTTTTCTAGGGGGCGCTGTTGAGCCATTTTGCCACGCCCATTAATGCAAACCATGAAATATCAAATTTTTCGCCAGGCCTGACTTGTGTGCAAAATTTGGTGAGTTTTGGGGCACGTTTACGTTGGGGGCAAAAAGAATAAAGAATAAAGAATAAAGAAAGAAAGAAAGAAAGAAAGAAAGAAAGAAAGAAAGAAAGAAAGAAAGAAAGAAAGAAAGAAAGAAAGAAAGAAAGAAAGAAAGAAAGAAAGAAAGAAAGAAAGAAAGAAAGAAAGAAAGAATAATCCCTACAGATACAATAGGGCCTTCGCACTGTAAGTGCTCGGACCCTAATAAAATAAAAGGAAAACGAAAAACCAAAAGCAAAGGCACACACAATACCCACCCATTCTCCCTCCCATATCCACCCACAGACTGCACAGTGTATCTTATTTTCTCCAGGTGGAGTGTATCTGTCAGTTCAGTAATCCATAACTTCAATAAGGGAATATCTTTACCTTTCCAGAATTGTAGAATACGTTTTTTTGCCGTTATCAAAGAATATGATATAAGCCTGAGTTTTGCGGGATCTATATTTCCCATTTGATGAGGAATTCCAAAAATAATAAGAAATGGGTTTGGAGTTATTTTTGTTATCAGTACTTTGGAAAGATACTCAAATATATTGGTCCAAAAAGTTTGAAGCTTTGGGCAGGTTGCAAAACTGTGCATTCCTTTCCGTTCCTTTCTCTACACTGCATTTTTCACATATACAGTCAGTCCGGAAAGTATTTAGAACGCTTCACTTTTCCCACATTCTTTTATGTTACAGCCCTATTGATAATAGGAATAAATTCCTTTTTTTTCCTCAGCATTCTATACAAAATACCCCATAATGACAACATGAAAGAAGTTTTGTTGTGATTTTTGTAAATTTATAAAAAAAAATAAAAAAACTATAAATATCACCTGTGCATAAGTATTCAGAACGTTTGCCATGAAGCTCAAAATTGAGCTCTGGTTCATTCTGTTTCCACTGATCTCTCTCAAGTTGTTTCTACAGCTTAATCGGAGTCCACCTGTGGTGAATTCAGTTAATTGGACTTGATTTGGAAAGACACACACCTGTCTATATAAGCTCTCACAGTTGGCAGTGCATGTTGCAACACAAACCAAACATGAAGTCAAAAGAATTGTCTTCAGACCTCCGAGGATTGTTTCGAGGCACAAATCTGGGAAAGGGTACAGAAAAATCTCTGCTGCTTTGTAGGTCCCAGTGAGCACTGTGGCCTGCATAATCCTTAAATGGAAGAAGTTTGGAACCACCAGGAATCTCCCTAGAGCTGGCCGCCCGCCTAAGCTGAGCAATAAGGGGGAGAAGGGCCTTAGTCAGAGAGGTGACCAAGGACCCGACTGTCACTCTGTCAGAACTCCAGCGTTCCTCTGTGGAGAGAGGAGAAACTTCAAGAAGGACAACCATCTCTGCAGCAATCCACCAATCAGCCTTGTATGGTAGAGTGGCCAGGCCCTCCTTACTAAAAAGCGCATGGCAGCCCGACTGGAGTTTGCCAAAAGGCACCTGGAGGACTCTCAGACCATGAGAAAAAAAATCCTCTGGTCTGATGAGACAAAGATTGAACTATTTGGCATGAATTCCACGCGTCGTGTTTGGAGGAGACCAGGCACCGCTCATCACCTGGAGAACACCATCCCTACAGTGAAGCATGGTGGTGGCAGCATCATGCTGTGGGGGTGTTTTTCATCAGCAGGACCTGGGCGACTAGTCAGGATTGAGGGAAAGATGAATGCAGCCATGTACAGAGACATCTTGGATGAAAACCTGATCCAGAGTGCTGTTGACCTCAGACTAGGACGACGCTTCATCTTTCAGCAGGACAACGACCCAAAGCACACAGCCAAAATATCAAAGGAGTGGCTTCAGAACAACCATGTCAATGTCCTTGAGTGGCCCAGCCAGAGCCCAGACCTGAATCCCATCCAACATCTCTGGAGAGATCTGAAAATGTCTGTACACCGACGCTCCCCATCCAACCTGATGGAGCTTGAGAGGGTCTGTAAGGAAGAATGGGCAAAACTGCCCAAGAATAGGTGTGCCAAACTTGTAGCAACCTATTCAAAAAGACTTGAGGCTGTAATTGCTGCCAGAGGAGCTTCTACAAAGTATTAAGCAAACGTTATGAATACTTATGCTCATATGATTTCTTGTTATTTTTATTTTTAATAAATTAACAAAAGTCGCATCAAAACATCTTTCATGTTGTCATTATGGGGTGTTTTGTGTAGAATTCTGAGAAAAAAAATGAATTTATTCCTATTATCAATAGGGCTGTAACATAAAAGAATGTGGGAAAAGTGAAGCGTTCTGAATACTTTCCGGACTGACTGTAGGTGAAGTTCCTGGGTGTATTTTGTTAAGTTTTTCTCTGGAGTAATGGAGCCTGTGTACAACATTGTACTGGTTTAAGCGCTGACGAGCGTTGATGGAGCTGCTCTTTATCATCTCTAAAGCCTGATCGATGCCACAAATAGATCATCAATAGCGGTGCCAAATCCCCTTTCCCACTCACTCTTGATGTGCGTAGTGGAAGGGATAGTTATTTCCTCTAATGAAGTATAAATATCTGAAATTTTCAGTTGTGGTCCACGACGCTCACTCAGACATTCATCCAGAACATCTGGTTCAGCAGTTTGAAATTGTGGAATGTGAGAGCAAACATAGTTTCAGATTTGCAGATATCTGTAAAAGTGACTGCTCGGTAAGCTATATTTGTCCTGAAGTTGTTTAAACGTCATGAAAGTGTTGTTTGAGTACAATTCGTTAACTGCGAGTACTCCGGATTCCCTCCATATTTTAAAAGCGCCGTCCCAAGAGGGATTAGCTGTAATAGGCGTACAAACTGTGTGAGAGTGGTTTAAGTTTGAAGGTTTTCACAATTTGTTTATAAACCTTGATGGTACTGTGTATTATATGATTGTTATTGTAAAGAGTTTTAGACACAGCCGTCGGTGATAACACAATCGCCTCCACTGAGTATTAGTTATTGTTATTGTTGTAGCCCAGTAATAGTAAATAAAATTTGGTAATGCCAGGCCCCCCAAGGATCTATTTTTAATCAAGTGTATATTTTTAATTCTAGCATTTTTGAAGTTCCATATAAAGGGTAAAATTATAGCATTTAACTTTAAAAAAAAGGATTTTGTGAGAAAAACAGGTAGATTTTGTATTAAATATAAATACTGTGGAAGGAACATTTATTCTGCCTATCAATAAAATTGGTAGAATTGAATGTTGTTTTTTAGCTTTCTAATAAGCGGGTCAAAATTCTCTTTTATAAGGGAAGAATATTGTTTAGTTATTACTATTCCTAAATAAGTTATTTTTTCATATGATATTTTAAAGGGAAGGGTCTTGAGCCCTTTGTGTGCCCGAGTGTGTGCCCGAGTGATCCTAGGAGCTATGTTGTCGGGGGCACTTACGCCCCTGGTAGGGTCTCCCATGGCAAACAGGTCCTGGGTGACGGGCCAGACTAAGAGCGGTTCACAAGCCTTTCATGAAGAAAAAGAAATCAAGGACAGTTACGTCGCCCGGATCGGCGCCACCGGGGCCCCGCCCTGGAGCCAGGCCTGGGGTTGTGGTTCGATGGCGAGCGCCTGGTGGCCGGGTCTTTGCCCGTGGGACCCGGCCGGGCTTAGCCCGAAACTGCGACGTGGGCCCGCCTTCCCGTAGGCCCACCACCCGCAGGAAGGACCGTGATGAGCTGGTGCAATGTGGGCTGGGTAGCAGTCGTGGCGGGGTGCCTCGACGACCCAATCCCTGGACAAAAACCCTCGCAGTGGGGACATGGAATGTCACCTCGCTGGGGGGAAGGAGCCGAAGCTTGTGCGTGAGGTTGAGAGATACCGGCTAGAGATAGTCGGGCTCACCTCCACACATAGCTTGGGCTCTTGAACCCAGCTCCTTGAAAGGGGCTGGACCCTCCACTACTCTGGAGTTGCCCAGGGTGAGAGGCGGCGAGCTGGTGTGGGCTTGGTTATAGCCCCTCAGCTCAGTCGCCATGTGTTGGAGTTCACCCCGGTGAACGAGAGGGTCGCATCCCTGCGCCTTCGGGTCGGGAAAAGGTCTCTCACTTTTGTTTGTGCCTACGGGCCGAACAGCAGTGCAGAGTACCCGGCCTTCTTGGAGTCCCTGGGAGGGGTACTGGATAGTGCTCCAACTGGGGACTCCATTGTTCTACTGGGGGACTTCAACGCTCATTTGGGCAATGACAGTGATACCTGGAGAGGCGTGATTGGGAGGAACGGCCTCCCCGATCTGAAACCGAGCGGTGTTTTGTTGTTGGACTTCTGTGCTAGTCACAGTTTGTCCATAACGAACACCATGTTCAAACATAAGGGCACCTCAGTGCACGTGGCACCAGGACACCCTAGGCCGGAGGTCAATGATCGACTTTGTTGTCGTTTCATCTGACCTTCGGCCGCATGTCTTGGACACTCGGGTGAAGAGAGGGGCTGAGCTGTCAACTGATCACCACCTGGTGGTGAGTTGGATGCGCTGGCGGAGGAGGAGGCTGGACAGACCGGGCAGACCCAAACGGATTGTGAGGGTCTGTTGGGAACGTCTGGCCGAGCCCTCTGTCAGGGACATCTTCAACTCCCACCTCCGGGAGAGCTTCTCTCAGATCCCGGGGGAGGCGGGGGACATTGAGTCCGAGTGGACCATGTTCTCTGCCTCCATTGTCAAGTTGTGGTCGCAAGGTCTCCGGTGCCTGTCGTGGCGGCAATCCTAGAACCCGGTGGTGGACACCGGAAGTACAGGATGCCGTCAGACTGAAGAAGAAGTCCTATTGGGCTATGTTTGTTTATTTGTTTATTTATTGAGATCCCCATTAGCTGCAGCAGAAACTGCAGCTATTCTTCCTGGGGTCTTAACAAGAAAATGCAATACAAAAGAAAACAACATAGAAAAAAACTTAAAAAAATAAAAACACAGAAAGAGCAAGAAGAAAAAAAAATATGTATACAAAATCAAGATATCTTAAGGATCAAGACAAGAACAGAAACCAAGTCAACTATATCCTCCCCACATATACCTAATATATACCTCATATATACATTATATATACACATATATACATACACACATATACCCATCATATAATACTCTATCATATTCAACATTCCAAGTCAAATTCTATATTATATTCACAGACATATATATATATATATATATATATATATATATATATATATATATATACACACACATACACATCCACACATACATACCTACATATGTATACACACATACATACATACACACACTCATATATATCTATTCTATAATAATAGAATATAACATATATACTATATATATAATATAACACTACTATGCAATAATACCATTATATCTCATGTACTAAAAACAATCATATTACATACACAACTATTACACACTGAAACCATTACTTGGACAGATATTTTTTAAGTAGTATTCTGAATTGATTATTGTTAGCAAGTTTTACATGATTGGGTAAAGAATTCCATTCTTTCATTCCTCTATACAGAACTGTACGTTTGATGGCATTAGATCTAACCTTAGGTATTGTAAAATTTCCAACAGTTGCATGTCTAGTGTTGTGACAGTGATTTTCTGCACTAAAAGAGAGGTTATCAAACAAATCATATGGCTTTTTTAAAACAGATATGTTTCTTATCACAATCAACAGTGAGTATATGAGTCTGTCTTTGACCAATAACCAGTTGAGTTTCTTGTGCATAGAGATTATATTTGTCCTATTGTCGCACTTGAGAATAGTGCGGGCAGCTCTGTTTTGTATAATTTGCAAAGCATTCAACATTTCACCATTAGCACTGGACCAAACTGCTGGGCAATAGTCAAGGTTTGATAGTATAAGTGATTGAATAGCTGTTTTTAAAATCCTATGATTCATATAGAATGCATGTCTTCTTACAATAAATATACCCCTCCCCATCTTTGTAATGATATTAGAAATATGTTTTTTCCATGAAAGTTTGTTGTCTACTATTACTCCCAGAAGTTTGGTTTCGTCCACTTGTTTTATGATGATGTCATTGACCTTGATATACAAAACAGGATTCTTATCAATATTATGATTTGACCCGATAATCATACAATTGGATTTTGATAAATTTAGGGCTAGCTTGTTTGCTCTGACCCATTCCGCTATACTAATTAATTCGTTATTTATAATAGTTTCTAATTCATTATTAGTCTTTGCAGAAGCATATATAGTCGAGTCATCCGCGTACATCACTGGGTCATTATTCACTGTATTCACTGTATTCATGTTGGCCTGTGGGACTCCTGAGGCAGTAGATAGGTACCAACAGGCCAAGCGAGCCGCGGCTCGGGCGGTCCTGGAGGCAAAAACCCAGGTCTGGGAGGAGTTCGGGGAGGTCATGGAGGAAGACTTTCGGTCGGCATCGAGGAAATTCTGGAGGACCGTTCGGCGCCTCAGAAGGGGGAAGCAGTACTCTGCCGGCACCGTTTATGGTGTGGGTGGGGAGCTGTTGACCTCGACTGGGGATATCATACGACGGTGGAAGGAATACTTCGAGGATCTCCTCAACCCGACTGACATGCCTTCCACTGAGGAAGCAGAGAGTGGGGACTCTGGGGTGTGCTCATCCATCACCCAAGCTGAGGTCACTGAGGTGGTTCATAAGCTCCTCAGTGGCAGGGCACCGGGGGTGGATGAGATTCGCCCTGAGTACCTCAAGTCTCTGGATGTCGTAGGGCTGTCTTGGTTGACACGCCTCTGCGACATCGCATGGAGGAAGGGGACAGTACTGTTGGGGTGGCAAACCGGGGTGGTGGTCCCTCTGTTTAAAAAGGGGGGCCGGAGAGTGTGTTCCAACTACAGGGGGATCACACTTCTCAGCCTCCCCGGGAAAGTCTACGCCAAGGTACTGGAGAGGAGATTACGGCCGATAGTTGAACCTCGGATTCAGGAGGAACAATGCGGTTTTCGTCCCAACTCTACACCCTCCGCAGGATGCTCGAGGGTTCATGGGAATTTGCCCAACCAGTCTACATGTGCTTTGTGGATCTGGAGAAGGCATTTGACCGTGTCCCTCGTGCCATTCTGTGGGGGGTGCTTGGTGAGTATGGAGTCTGGGGCCCTCTATTAAGGGCTGTCCGGTCTCTGTATGATCGGAGCAGGAGTCTGGTTCGCATTGCCGGCAGTAAGTCAGACTTGTTCCCGGTGCATGTTGGACTCCGGCAGGGCTGCCCTTTGTCACCGGTCCTGTTCATAATTTTTATGGACAGGATTTCTAGGCGCAGCCAGGGGCCGGAGGGGATCCGGTTTGGGAACCACAGGATTTCGTCTCTGCTTTTTGCGGATGACGTTGTCCTGTTGGCTTCATCGGACCGGGACCTTCAGCATGTGCTGGGGCGGTTTGCGGCCGAGTGCGACGCAGCAGGGATTAGAATCAGCACCCCCAAGACCGAGGCCATGGTTCTCCACCGGGAAAAGGTGGCGTGCCTTCTCCGGGTGGGTGGAGAAGTCCTGCCTCAGGTGGAAGAGTTCAAGTATCTCGGGGTCTTGTTCACGAGTGAGGGAACGATGGAGCGTGAGATTGACAGACGGATCGGTGCAGTGTCCGCAGTTATGCGGTCGATGTACCGGACCGTCGTGGTGAAGAAGGAGGTGAGTCGAAAGGCGAAGCTCTCGATTTACCGGTCAATCTACGCACCTACCCTCACCTATGGTCATGAACTTTGGGTAGTGACCGAAAGGACAAGATCGCGGATACAAGCGGACGAGATGAGTTTCCTCCGCAGGGTGGCTGGACGCTCCCTTAGAGATAGGGTGAGGAGTTCGGTCACCCGGAAGGAGCTCGGAGTCGAGCCGCTACTCCTTCACATTGAGAGGAGTCAGCTGAGGTGGCTTGGACATCTGTACCGGATGCCTCCTGGAAGCCTCCCTAGGGAGGTGTTCCAGGCATGTCCCACCGGGAGGTGACCCAGGACATGCTGGAGAGACTATGTCTCTCGGCTGGCCTGGGAACGCCTCGGACTCCCCTCGGAGGAGCTGGAGGAAGTGTCTGGGGTGAGGGAAGTCTGGGCATCCCTGCTGAGGCTGCTGCCCCCGCGACCCGGGAACGGATAAGCGGCGGACAATGGATGGATGGATGGGTCTTGAGCCAATTTGGTTTGTCCAGTTTTACAGGCATTAATTCACTTTTTTCCCAATTTATCCTATAACCTGAGAACTAGCCAAATTCACTAATAATGGCGAGGATTACAGGAATAGAAGTTTGAGGCTGCATTATGTATAATAAAATATCATCGGCATACAGGGATATTTTATTCTTAGTATACACTGTGTCGTATCCGTGTATCTGGGAGTGTTTTCTAATTGTTTCTGGTAGGGGCTCTAATGCCAAGGCAAATAATAAGGGGCTGAGGACACAGCCCTGGCGCGAACCTCTTCCCAGTTTGAACTGCCCTGACCTACCGTATTTTCCGCACTATAAGGCGTACCTAAAAGCCTTTAATTTTCTCAAAAACCGGCAGTGCGCCTTATAATGCAGTGTGCCTTGTATATGATCATTACGGTTATTTCTGTTACTGTAGTCAGGAGGATTGTGGGTAATGTAGTTGGTGTCGCCAGGTAATGCGCTAAAAATGTCAGCAATGTCAGACAACACCAGCAACGCTGACTCGCATAATGGCGACTTTGACGAGACGGAGCAAAGCTGGTTTTTATTTTGATAATAAAGTTTGACATACGGTACTTTTCTTCTTGTTTTTTTTGCATTTGCATTTGCTGTAGGATTTTTTAGCATTTCCTGTAGCGCAGCTCCATCAGGTAGATACGTAACTCAACCCTAGCCACTATAGTAGCCTACGGTATTTTACCATATATTTAGTGTGCCTTATAATGCCATGCGCCTTATATATGGTAAATGTTTTAAAATATGTAATTCATTGAAGGTGCGCCTTATAGTGCGGAAAATACGGTACTTTGGTTTGTGAAGATTGTGGCCGTTGGAGATTTATATAGCAATCTTACCCAAGAAATAAAATATTCACCCAGCTGATATTTTTCCAAGACGGCAAAGAGGTAAGGCCATTCTACTTGGTTGAATGCCTTTTCCGCATCTAAACTAATTATAGCCAATTCTCTATGATTATTGGCGGAGTAAATTATATTGAATAAACGTCTGAGATTATTTAAGGAGCATCTTTCAGGGATAAAACCTGTTTGGTCACCGTGCACGAGCTTACTCATGACCGCACCAAGTCACTTTGCAAACATTTTAGCTAGAATTTTTTGATCAGAGTTTAATAATGAAATGGGTCGATATGACGCTACTTGCTCTAAGTCTTTATCTTTTTTTGGAAGTACTGTAATTATGGCTTCATTAAGCGATGGACGCAGTGACTTCTCCTAATAAGCGTGTTCGTACATTTTAAGAAGATATGGCGTTAATTTGTCCTTTAAGTATTTGTAAAATTCATTACCCAATGCATCTGGACCTGGACTTTTACCATTTTAAGTGACATGATAGCTCTGTTAATTTTGTTTAGAGTTTAGAGAGCTACTATCCGTCTGATTAAGCAGTGGTAGTTCACAGTGATCTAGAAATTTTTCCATTTTAATATGGCTGTCTGTTAATTTAGAAGTGTAGAGTGACTCATAGAATTGCATAAAATCTTTATTAATTTCCTTATGTGAAGTTTGGATGGTTCCCGCAGTGTCCTTGATTTTACATATTGTTCTATCACTCTCCCTTTTTTTTAGTTGTCTGGCAAGAAGTTTTTGCGGTTTGTCACCAAATTCAAAATTTTTCTGCTTCATATATGTAAACTCTCTATTGATATTCGAGGGTAAATTTGATTTAATTTTTACTTTACAGCACAAATAGAGTTATATTTTTTATTAGATGCGGATTATGCATTATCTGCCTCCACCTCCCTGATTTCTTTTTCCAGTTTAGTTTGCTCAGCTCTATAATGTTTCTTCTGGGAGGCCTGCAATGATATTATGCATCCTCTGATATAAACTTTATAAGTTTCCCACAGTAAACCGGGGGCAATATCGTGCTGATCATTCGTATCAAAGAATAGTGAAGTTTCAGCATCTAAATATTTTTGAAACTTGCTGTCATTTAAAATAGTAGGATCAAGTCTCCGGTATCTTTCTGAGCGAGTTAGGTTGCACATTTTTACATTAAATGTAACAGGGCAGTGGTCCGAGATTATTGTGTTATGATTTACATTGGGCAGCATTCTACCATCTATTTTAAAATAATCAGTCCTGGTATAGGTATTATGGACTTGGGAGTGGAACGAATATTCCCTACTGGACGGGTTTAATGTTCTCCATATGTCCAGGAAGTTAGAATTGGTCATATATTTCTTAATGAAATTGCCTGCTTTGCAGGTTTTTAAGTTGTGGGACATTGATTTATCTAGATATGGGTCTAATGGTAAATTAAAGTCACCACCAATGATCAGGCCTGCACCAGGAATGTCAGGGATCAAAGTGAAGAGCTTTCTGTAAAATTCAGGGTCATCGAAATTGGGACCATAAACATTCAATTGGGTTTGCGTGTACTTCGACAGTAACTATTATATATGTACCATTTTTGTCAGCTATTGTAGATGTTTGTTGAAAAGGAACTCCCTTTTTGATTAATATACCAACTCCTCTAGCTTTAGCTGAAAAAATACAATGGAATATTTGATTAACCCAGCGACGTCTTTTAAATGAGTCTCCTGTAAGAAAATTATATCAGCTTTAAAGCTTTTCAAATGGGATAATACTTTGCCACGTTTAACCGCCCTGTTAACTCCTTTAACATTCCAGGAACAAAAGGTTACACTTCCTTTGGTATCACCCACTTTAAAGTTTTCTGGGTTTGTTATTGTCATTCTTGATCATTCCTCATTTCTTCCTCTGTGCAGTCTCCCACCCTCCCCTCAGCCCAAGCTGAACAAACACAAAAAACAGCTGAACATATCAACTCCATAACAACAAAGGAGTGATTAAGCAAGTTTCTCAATCTAAGACCTCCTATGCTGATTACTAAACATATTAGGGAACCACAGCAATTTAGTGAAATGAACGTATCAAAGCAGATATTCTTATTGTTATTTATCCATAACTTGCCTGTACAAGTAACAAAACGATTGTCTTGGTATCAAACAATGACAGTTTTATTTATAGGGTATTTAACTCTTCCTTATTCACCAGTATTGTTGAAATTTTCTCTTGTTTCACGGTCCAAAGAGTTCCAGTGCGTATTTCCGAGCAGTGCTGGGGTCCTAAGTTTAGCAGGGTAAAGTAGTCCAAACCTAACTCCAGGCTTGTCATGTAGTAGGTTTCGGACGAGAGTGAAAGCTGCACGACGTTTCACCACCGCTCGAGGAAGATCTCGAAATATCTGGACACGGTCCCCTCCAACCGTCACGTTTTTCTTGGCCACTGCACGGCGCATGATCTCGTCCAGAGTGTGGTTGTAGTGGACCTAAAAATGAAGCCACAGGCGTAGGGTCCTTGTAATGTTCCCTAGGGATTGGGACACCACTTGCTACGTCACTGCGTGGTTTACGTTCGGGTACGTAAGCGACTGCGTAGTTACGTTTGCACATACGTCACACCATATCAGGAAGCCCAGAGATAAAAGCTGTTTTAATTTCAGCTGTAGCTGTTAATATGCCATTTTATTAAGTTTTAATATTTTTCAGGCGTAAAAGTAACCGTTAAGATCCCCAACCTGGGCTCAGTTTATCCAAATAACACCTGGTAAGAAATTTGCTCCGAAGTTTTCGGAGATGAGAAGAGCCGCCGGCGAGTTATGGTTCCGCGTTAAATCGGTGTAATGTGGAACCATAAATCAGCCTTTATTCTGGCGAGATCTGAAGATACAACGCAACAACGGGCTAGTGAATATTATGAAAGTAAAATATATATTTCTCGCTAGAAATGTAATCAAAACGCATTTTTATACAGAAACTAACTCAAAGTATTGATTTTATTCACTAAAAATTAGAAATGTCCGCCATGTTTTTTTTTTTTTTAATTCAGTCTGCAAATGATGACGTAAAGCATTCTGGGAAATTTCTCTAGACTTCTGTCAGCTAGTCAGCATCTGAAATCCCTCGCTCTGTAGGGCTAGATTGATAACCACTAGCCCTCATTATGTCCACTAGCCCTAGATGCAAAGAGGAATTGGGACACCATTACCCTCACGGGAACGTTCGAAATTTAGGGGTAGTGATGAAAAGTAGGAGTAGGGGGGGATTGGGACTGGGCCTAAGTATGGACCATCAGCTGGTTTAGTCTGGATCTGCTGGTCCAGGACTAAGACTGGACCATCAGCTGGTTTAGTCTGGATCTGCTGGTCCAGGACTAAGACTGGACCATCAGCTGGTTTAGTCTGGATCTGCTGGTCCAGGACTAAGACTGGTTCCCCAAAAGTCACCAAATTTTGCATGCAAGCCAGGCCTGGCGATAAATTTGATATTTCATGGTTTGCATTAATGGGCGTGGCCTAAAGGCTCAACAGCGCCCCCTAGAATACTATTCTCTGCCATAACTTTTGAATGGTTTGACATAAAGAGCCGTGGGTGGTGTCATGGGACTCGGTATTGAGTCCTTTACCATAATTGGTGAAAATTAGCCCCGCCCCTTCTTCTGAATGGTTGTCCCTATTTTCTGCTATAACTTTTGAATGTTTTGACATAGAGAGTAGTGGGTGGTGTCATTTCTGATATGCTTATGGGGGGCGGTGGCCGTGTGTGCGAGGGCCCGTTCATCACTGCTTGCAGCTTTAATTATTCTTTCTTTCTTCCGATGAAAGGAGGGCCTTTTTACCCCCCTAAACGTGCCCCAAAAGTCACCAAATTTTGCACCAAGACAGGCCTGGTGAAAAATTTGATATTTAATGGTTTGTATTAATGGCCGTGGCAAAATGGCTCAACGGCGCCCCCTAGAAAAATTTGTGCCTCAAGCCCCATGATACGGTTTGACGTACATGCACGAAAATCGGTACACACCTGTATCATGGCGCAACTTAAAGAAAAGTCTCTTGGCGCCATGGCCCAAACCCAACAGGAAGTCGGCCATTTTGAATTAATCGTGTCATTTTGGTACAATTTATGCCATTCCTTCGGCAGTTAATACGGCCCGAACCCAGTGACGTGCGGTCAGAGGAGGCAGGGGAGGCACAGCCTCCCCTGCCATCATGGAAAGAAAGAAGTGTAAAATGAAAAAAATATATATTTTTTTATATTTATCAATTGATTTGTACTATAAAGTAATTTTCCATTTAACTTCACCATTTTTAGATTATTTTTTTCCTTCAAATCCCGAATTTTCACATTTGCCGTTCAAATGCTGAGAAGATACGGGCGGTGAGGCAGCGCAGCGCTGAGCCTCCCCTTGGATTGCGCAATCACTCGGCTAACTGTGCTGCCATGTCATGTACTGAGACCAGATCGCTGTCTCTTTGTATGTCATTATTACAATGTTCAAACACGTTTGCTATATGAAATAAGTTTCCATAGTTAAGCTGATTTATGTAATGAACAGCAACTATATGTGTGTAATGTGTTTCTTGTGCCGGCGCAATCATAAAACAGCTGAAAACAGGCACGGGGGAGGCACGCACTTCTCGTGCCTCACGGTAGGGGGCGCTGGTGAACTCGGGGATTCTTCTTGCGCGACTCTTGCTGCAGAATAAGTGACAAGCAGAAGTTTACAGTTATCCGTTATCTTCTCGCCTGGTCTTACTTTCAGAATGGATTCAATTCAATTCAATTCAATTTTATTTATATAGCGTCTAATACAACAGATGTTGTCTCTAGACGCTTTCCAGAGATCCAGAACATGAACATGAACATGAACATAAACATAAACATAAACATAAACATAAACCCCCGAGCAATTATTATATAAACAATGGCAGGTAAAAACTCCCTTAGTGGGAGAAAAGCCTTAAGCCAAACAGTGGCAAGGAAAAACTCCCCTTTAGGAGGGAAGAAACCTTGAGCAGGACCAGGCTCATAAGGGGGGACCCTCCTGCCGAAGGCCAGACTGGGGGAGTCAGGGACGTCGACAGCACACAGCGGGCAGGTGGAAGCAGCAGCGGGATGACCAGAGGTGGGGGGGGGGGCGTCAGCAGCACACAACAGTCATGTGGAAGCAGCAGCGGGATGACCAGGGGGGGGGGGGGGCGTCAGCAGCACACAACAGTCATGTGGAAGGAGTAGCGGGATGACCAGAGGGGGGGGGGGGGGTGCAGGCAGGCGGCAGCAGCAACAGCAGACATCCACGTAGGCAGGTGGAAGAAGCAATGGGATGACCAGAGGGGGGGGAGGGCCGGGAACACAGGCCAGAACGCAGCTCCTGAGGCTCCGGCCTGCAAACATACACAAAAGAGAAAAAAGGGGGGCCGGCACAAGAAACTACAGGAACGATGGACAAAAATGATAGCTATGAGATATTTATAATAAATAAAAATGGTAATGGAGAAGAGAGGCAGGGAAAAGGAGAGGAGAAGAAGGGTGAGAGGCACCGCCCAGCGGATCATGTCGGTGCCCCCCTGCAGCATAAGCCTATAGCAGCATATCTACCGCAAAGCTATATTTGAGACTAACTATTATAGTTTTGTTCTATAGCTGCGACTATGACTACTGACTCTAACACACTAAAGTTTACACTACCTAGAGATTTACCAACACCAGCTAGAGGTTTACTAAACACTAACTATAAGCTTTACTAAACAGAAAGGTTTTAAGTTTAGTTTTAAAGGTGGAGGTGGTGTCAGCCTCCTTAACCCAGATTGGAAGTTGGTTCCAAAGTAATGGTGCCTGATAGCAGAACGCCCGCCCTCCAAATCTACATTTAGATACTCTAGGAACTACGAGTAAACCTGCACCCTGGGAGCGGAGAGCTCGGCCAGGAACATAAGGCACTATCAAATCTTGTAAATACTGCGGAGCTAGTAATAATAATATAATAATAATAATAATAATAATTATATGCAAGTAATAAAATTTTAAATTGAATTCTGAATTTTACAGGTAGCCAATGGAGCGACGCTAACACTGGAGAGACGTGGTCTCTCCTGCTAATTCCTGTCAGTACTCTTGCTGCTGCATTCTGGATCAGCTGGAGCCTATTCAGCAAATTACTTGGACATCCTGCTAACAACACATTACAGTAATCCAGTCTAGAAGATACAAACGCATGAACTAGTTTTTCTGCATCCCTCTGCGAGAGGATTTTCCTAATTTTTGCAATATTACGGAGATGGAAAAACGCTATTTTACAAACCTGATTAACATATGGTTTAAACGACAAATCCTGATCGAAAACAACACCAAGGTTTCTCACAGTTGCACTGGAAGCCATCGCAACACCATCTAATCCCTTCCTAAAATGCTCTGGACCAAGAATGATAACCTCTGTTTTATCTGAATTTAGAAGCAAGAAATTTCTGGACATCCAGTCCTTGATGTCCCTAAGACATGCCTGAAGTTTAACTAACGGTTCTGTTTCATCCGGCTTCATAGACAAATAGAGCTGCGTATCATCAGCATAACAATGAAAGTGTATGCCGTGATTCTGGATTATACTTCCCAAGGGCTGCATGTATAAACTAAACAAGATTGGCCCTAGCACTGAACCCTGCGGAACACCATAACAGACCCTCGACTGTTCTGAAGAAACCTCATGTACATGAACAAACTGGAACCTGTCAGATAGATATGATTTAAACCAACGTAGAGCTGTCCCTTTAATCCCAACAACATGCTCTAACCTGTGCAGTAAAATGCCATGATCAACAGTGTCAAAAGCAGCACTGAGGTCCAGTAAAACCAATATGGACACTAATCCCTTATCTGAGGCCATAAGAAGGTCATTCGTAACTCGAACCAGTGCTGTCTCTGTGCTATGATGCATTCTGAACCCTGACTGAAAGACTTCAAACAGATCATTTCTATACAAATAGTCACATAACTGGCTTGAAACTGCCTTTTCCAGAATTTTAGATACAAATGGAAGGTTAGAAATTGGCCTATAATTAGCTAAGGTGTCTGGGTCAAGGGAAGGTTTTTTAAGTAAAGGTTTAATTACTGCCAATTTGAAAACCTGTGGTACATATCCTAAGCTTAGGGATAGGTTGATTTGGTCCAGTATTGTCACACCGATAAGAGAAAAAAACATTTTTGAATAGTCGAGTCGGGATGGGGTCTAACATACATGTGGTTGACTTTGCTCTATTAACGAGTGAAGTCAGCTCAGGGAGGTCTATAGGATCAAAACAGTCTAGAGACAAGTCAGAGCCTAGGGAAGTTGCTAAAGCTGAAGAAACGCCCACAACCGGCTGGTTGATTTCTTCTCTAATTCTCGTGATTTTACTGTTAAAGAAGCTCATAAAGTCCTCTGAGAGCTGCAGGAATACACGGCTCCACAGAGCTGTGACTCTTTGTCAGCCTGGCTACAGTGCTGAACAGAAAACGTGGGTTACTTTTGTTATCCTCTATCAACGTTGAATAATAAGCTGTTCTTGCTTTGCGAATGGCTTTTTTATATACTATTAGAATATCTTTCCATTCACGATAAGAGTCTACAGACTTACAACAGTGCCACTTCCTTTCTATTTTACGCACGCTTTGTTTCAACATGCGAATATCTGAATTGTACCAGGGAGTTAAGCTCCTGTGGCTAGAAACCCTCCTTTTCAAAGGAGCAACTTCATCTAAAGCTGAGTGCAACAGATCAGCAGTGTTACTAACAAGAAAATCAACATCAACATCAGAGGTAGAACCCAGGTCACTGGCCTCTATTGCTTCAGTAGAGGCTTCACTATTTTCCACTGTCGCAAGACGAGCAATGGTCTCCTTAAATTTAGCAATAGCTTCATCAGACAAACATCTGCTAAAATAATACCTCCTGCCCTGCACTTCAACATCAACAACATTCAATTCCAACGTTATTAAATAATGGTCGGATAAAAGGGAGTTAACAGGTGACACCAACAGACCATCAGTTTCAACACCATAGGTGAGAACGAGATCGAGAGTATGACCAAAACAATGCGTCGGCCCGTCCACTTTTTGTGAGATACCCATTGATTCTAGAAGAGAATTGAAAGCTAATTTAAGATTATCGCTTTCAACATCCATATGAATATTAAAATCACCCACTATGATGAATTTAACTGTACTGATCAATAATCCAGAAAGGAAATCTGAAAATTCAGACAAAAACTCTAGATAAGCGCCAGCAGGGGGCCGATACACTACCACTAACACAACTGGCTTCTCTGATTTCCAGCTCGGAAATTTCAGACTAAGCGTGAGGCTTTCAAACGTATTATGATTGCACTTAGGTTCAATTTTTGTTTGGAGACTGGAGTTATAAATTGCTGCGACTCCTCCGCCCCGGCCCGTGTTTCTAGGAATATGATGATTAAAGTAGCCGGGCGGAGTTGATTCATTCAAACTAACATACTCTTCATCCTGTAACCATGTTTCTGTTAAGCAGAAAACATCACTCCTGCTCTCTGTAATTATATTGTTTACTAACAGAGACTTGGAGCTTAACGATCGTATATTTAGTAGTCCGCATCTAATTTTTCGGTCTCTTATTGGTACCAAATGTGCATTGGTTTTAATTTTTACAAGATTATTTTGGTTAACGCCTCTATAACGCCGCACCTGGTGAACTAGTGGAGGGCGGGGAACTGCAACTACTTCTATTTTGCTAGGCACCTGGTTAGAGTTACCAGTTACATCATGTAATCTTATAGTTTTGTTGGCAGGCGTTGGTCCTCGAGAAGCAGCAGAGAAGTGTGTTAAACTACAGCTCTGCATCCTGGCCTGGACCCTGCGATGTCAGGGAGAGGGTCTAATGAAACAGGCCAAATTACTAGAGACAAGAGCAGCACCATCCCGGGTGGGATGAATGCCGTCTCTTCTAATCAGACCGGGCTTTCCCCAGAACGTTTCCCAATTGTCAATAAAGGCCACGTCGTTTTCTGAACACCACCGATACAACCAGCGACGGAGCGAGAGCATGCGACTAAACATGTCATCGCTGGTCAGATTGGGGAGGGGGCCAGAGAAACCTACGGAGTCCGACATGGTTTTAGCGAAGTTACACACCGAGACAATATTCATTCTGGTTACTTCCGACTGGCGAAGACGGGAGTCGTTAGCTCCGACATGGATGATAACTTTACCATATTTACGATTACCCTTTGCCAGTAGCTTCAAATTTGCTTCTATGTCGCCCGCTCTGGCCCCCGGGATACACCTAACTATGGTCTCTGGAGTCGGCTTCACATGTCTGACTATGGAGTCGCCAATCACCAGGGTCGGCTTCTCAACGGGTGTGTCGCTGAGTGGGGAAAATCGGTTAGACACATGAAGCGGGTGGTGGTGTTCCGTGAGCCCTTTACTACGCTTCCCCCGAACCGTCACCCACCGGTCCTGACTGGCCGGCTGCTCGGGAGCTGCAGGGGAGCGGCTACCCTCAGCTGCTATGGGCCGGTCCGCCGCTAGCTTAGCCTGGTTAGCTGAGGAGGCTATCGGACTATGGTCAAATTGGCAGAACCGGACCTCTAACTGACTGAGCCTCGCCTCCAGCCCTGTAAATAAACTACATTTTAAGCACTTACCGTCTTCACTAAAGGAGGCAGCAGAATAACTAAACATTTCACACACTGAGCAGCAAAGAGGTGAAACGGTGGGAGACGGAGAGCCCATGCTAAGATGCTAACGGAGGCTAACGGACAGAAAATGTATTGGTGATTGGTGACAGTGAAAGTTACGGAAGAGAAAATGAGCGAGTGTTGAAATAAAGACAGTAATGTACCAGATATAGTGCTATTTTACCAGAAAACAGTCTAAGTTTAAGACAAAAAAGTCGGGAGAGATCTGTGCCTGCACGCCGCAGCAGCAACAGACCGCAACACCAGGAAGTGACGCGATGCGTGACGCAGTACGTTACCCAATCAGCAAGCACGCAAGAGCAGCAAGCAGCAATGGAGGATTACATTTCTAAATTGAAGGGATTTTCCAATTTGGATTTTCAATCGAAGCAGGAGGTAATACTTAGGGGAAGACCAACGCCGGAGCTAAAATGTTTGCTCCATCGAGACAGAGAGGCTTTTAAAGATGTAGGAAGATAAGGAAGCGTTCTACAATCAGGTCATCGCTGCTTTTGTTCAGAAGGAGCAGCGCATGGACTTCATTTATAAGTAAAGGTAAGACCATAATAACTTTTTTTTTAATTAAATGTGCTTTTTGTGCGCTACAGGTTGTATGTGTAAAGCATTTGTATGTGAATGACGATAGGAGGTTTCAGTGGCAAAACTTTTTTTTGTGTTTACATCAATGTTATGGGCTGGTTATAAAGATATATCTAGTTTAAATAAAAATTTAAATTTATAGATGATCTCGGATGATGCCGGTGTAGTGCGCATGTGTAACCCATATTTGCGTAGAGGAAGAGTTGGCGAGGGAGGAGAGGAAAGGAGTTAAGGCTGATTTATGGTTCCGCGTTACACCAACGCAGATTACGCCGTAGGGTACGCGGCGACGCACGCCGTACGCCGTACGCCGTACGCCGTACGCCGTACGCCGTACCCTACGGCGTCGATTTAACGCGGAACCATAATTCAGGCTTGAGAGTTGAACTGTTGTCAGGAATTAATTAATGACTTTGCCCAGCGGAAGGCCCGGAAAGTCAAACTGTAATTGTAAGTAATGACCCATTATTATTAATATTTGTTATAGTGATAGTCTATCACTAGTTTGTTTGTGTTTATGCGTGTTTATGATGTTTTTATTTGTGGTGTGCCGCCGTGCCACCAAATTTTTTAAACATAACCAGTTAACTGCTGCCATTCAAATGGTGAATACGTTGCTCTGGAGGGTTCATATGCTTGTAAATCTGACTGATGAAGTCAGTGCCTCCCCATCCATGAATCTCACCGCACGTCACTGCCCGAACCGTATGCGTCTCCATCCTGCGACTACGTGCATTACTTTTCTCTCTCATTTGATAGTTCCTATTTTCTGCCATAACATTTGAATGGTTTGACATAAAGAGTCGTGGGTGGCGTCATCTGACTTGGTTTTGAGTCCTTCACCTTAATTAGCAAATTAGCCGCGCCCCTTCTTCTGATTGGTGGATATTTTATAGTTCCTATTTTCTACCATATTTTTTGAATGGTTAAAAGATAAAGAGTCATGGGTGGTGTCATCGGACTTAGTTTTGACTCCTTGATCTTTATGGGTGAAAATTGCACACGACAAGGGCCTGTTCATCGCTGCTTGCAGCTTTAATTATCTTTATTATTATATTCAAATTGATCTACACACACCTCCTCCCTCTGTGCTAGGCATGGCCTCATCCAATGCAAACTTATTCATAGGGTCCACTGGACCAGGATGAGACTGTCTAACATTCACAGACATGTGGACCCTAAATGTCTAAGATGTGCCCAGTCCCCTGAAAATCACCTACATATGATTTGGAGTTGCCCATGCTTGACTGGTTTTTGGAAAGATATTTTCAACACATTGTCAGAAATGAGTAATATGCACATTGAACCAGACCATCATTGTACTTTTTGGGGAACTTTCAGCCACACCACGACTCTCCAAAGCAGGTAAAGATGTCATTGCCTTTGTTACTTTATTAGCAAGACGATTAATTTTACTTAGATGGAAATCTTCTGCAGCTCCTACTCATGTTTCTTGGATCAAATATATTTTAAACTGTATAAAGTTGGAAAAAACAAGGCGCACATTGAATGGCTGTACAGGCAAGTTTTACACTAATGGGTCCCTTTTCTCTCATATATTAAGAGGCTGCATTTCCCGGCTGTTCCAGAGTAATGTTACTTCTCCTAGTTGTATGCAGGTGTTTTTATACAAATGTATATATGTTTGTGTATGTATGAATGTTGTACTTGCCTTCACCCTGCTGGATGGATGTGAAGATAAGACAGTCTAGTTAGAAACACGAGGAGCGAATAGTCTGCTGATGAGGATTTCACTGGATTATCTGGTCGATCTTTAACTTAGTCAAGGCGTACTGTTGATGTAGTTGTTTTTTGTGTGCGTTTCTTTGTTTCACTATCTTTGTTAATGTAATTTACCTATGCATTATAATTCATAGGTGCATACAGGACTGTCTCAGAAAATTAGAATATTGTGATAAAGTTCTTTATTTTCTGTAATGCAATTTAAAAAAACAAAAATGTCATACATTCTGGATTCATTACAAATCAACTGAAATATTTGCAAGCCTTTTATTATTTTAATATTGCTGATTATGGTTTACAGTTTAAGATTAAGATTCCCAGAATATTCAAATTTTTTGAGATAGGATATTTGAGTTTTCTTAAACTGTAAGCCATAATCAGCAATAATAAAATAATAAAAGTCTTGCAATATTTCAGTTGATTTGTAATGAATCCAGAATGTGTGACATTTCTGTTTTTGTAATTGCATTACAGAAAATCACAATATTCTAAATTTCTGAGATAGTCCTGTATACTGTTAATGTTTGTCGTGCCAAAAATTCAATAAAAAAAACAAATGTATCTCCTTGAGGGAGGAGACAGGGAGGAGGGTTGTGCTCCCACATTTGCGCTCAATTCCATGTTCAATGTAAACGTGCGTGGTTTTGTTCTTATGCAGTTCTGAACATCTGAATTTATTTTGCGTTGGCAAGATTTCCACGCTGAAAGGATTCACCATGGAATCCATGCACCGTTTCTACACGAGGCCCCTGGAGACGACGCGCCGCCCTTTTATGTGGAAAAGCTTCCATTTGTGCTGGTGTTAGTTCTTGTCCGTTGTCAGTTGTTTGTAACCTCGACCACCAGGGGGCCCCGGGCCCCCGGCGCTGAGCTCCTTTAGGATCTTCCTGTATGAAGCTTAAACATGACAGCAGAGCAGATTCATTAATAACTAATAACTAATTAATCCAGAAAGTATAACATTTTTGCATTACAGAAAATAAAGGACTTTATCATAATATTCTAATTTTCTCAGACAGTCCTGTAGATATAGCCTATATAATATATATTTTTTTTTTAACTCAAATTATTTTGGTTAAAATTGCCTTTATTTCTTTGTAAGTTGTTGGCCCCCCTGCAGTACCTCCGCGCCCCCCTAGGGGCCGCGGCCCCCGGTTGAAGAGCAACCCTCACACAGGAATACAGATAAATACAGATAAATGACATGTGTTTGGTTGGGTGAACTCCCATCCCTGCGATGTTCCAGAACCAGCTACTAAACCGTTCCCTCCCGGGACTGATAAATCCACACTGAAACCAACAGAGTTGGAAGTGAAGCCACAAAAATGAGTAAAATTTAATGTCACGAGCACAGCTTTACACAAAGTAACATTTACACAGTTTATACACATGTACAACTGACCTACTAACTAAATAACAGTTAAATACAGACTCACCATCTACACAATATCATCAAGACCTACACAAAAAGTACAGTGTCAAAGCAACATGAGTCGACATAAAAAAAAAAAAAAAAAAAAAAAAAATCACATTATTTACAAAAAAGGAAGAAAAAACATCAATGTTCTTTAACAAAATGACTGATGGGTGAAGGTTTCTTCATCTGTCACGGACGTTAATACAATCAAACACGTAAAAGCTCGTCCACTACAAAACTCAGCCTCTTGGATGAATCGATCAAAAGAGTGGACTAGCAGAAGCTGGAGGACGAACGCTGGAGCTGGTTCTAGTTACGCAGCCGGGACGTAACGGTGGAGCTGCTTTACGTTACGCAGCCGGGACGGAGAGAGCGAACCGAGCTTTATGAAGTGCACTTGAAGCCTTAGCTTAGCAAACGTGTACTTTATGCGTAGAGTTGTTTATTTAGAGCTCAGAATGATATTTAAGATACAGGGCCGGCGACGGAGAGGACGTGAGCAGGTGAAGATGCAGAAGCTCGTCCTCTCCCGCCGGGCTCCAGAGAAATGTCCACGGCGTATGGACGTCTGTCCGTCTGTCTGGGGCGGCGGGCGGTGACACAGAGGGTTGGAAGAGCCAAACTGGACCAAAATCACAAATAACTAATATGTCTGGAGCCGCAAAAAATGAAAAGTCAAATGGCGAAAGGCGAAATGTCAAGAAAAAAGTCGAAATGTCGAGAAAAAATTTGAAATGTCGAGATTAAAAAGAAAAGGAAAAAGGAAGAAAAAGAGAGAAAAAAAGGAAAAAAGGCAAAAAAAAAGAAGAAAAAAAGAGAAAAAAAGGAAAAAAAGAGAAATAAAGAGAATAAAAAGAAGGAAAAAAAGGTCAAACATTTGTGGAAAAGCTCCAGGAGCCACTAGGGCGGCCCCAAAGAGCCACATGTGGCTCTAGAGCCGCAGGTTGCCGACCCCTGGACTGGGGGATTCTACTGCCTGTCCAGCCGTGTCAGGTGACTCCACCATGATGAACGGCTGAACGGCTCTCTCTTCCTGTCTGGAGACGTTCCAGTAGCAGGACTGATGTCCTGGTGGACGTCCGTCAGTCAGCCGGACGGCTGCAGAGACGGCTGCAGAGACGGCTGCAGAGACGGCTGCAGAGACGGCTGCAGAGACGGCAGAGTTCCAGCTGATCTACGATGACGGCTGCTGGTCCAGGACTGGGGCTGCAGCTCACTGCTGGTTCTGGTTCTCAGGTTTCCTGCTGCAGCTCAGTCGTCAACACACATGTTCAACTACATCATGTATCTGCTGTGATCCAGCAGCATGCTAGCCAGTAGAACAGACGGGGGAGTCAATATGCTAGTGTGGTGCTAGTTAGCCAGTACAGTCACCATGCCACCAGGCTTTTTTTACTGAGTAAAGCTGGGCAGACACTGTGATATTTTAAATGGTTTGATTCAGCCCCATCTCAAACTGCACGACTAGATCGCTGAGTTCAAAAGTTCACAGCCCACGATTTATGTTCTCACACTGTACGACCCGATGCTCTGATGCTCCGTCTGCTTACACTATACGATCATAATCCTCCCGTCTGCTCACACTATACGATCATAATCCTCCCGTCTGCTCACACTATACGATCATAATCCTCACGTCTGCTCACACTATACGATCATAATCCTCACGTCTGCTCACACTATACGATCATAATCCTCACGTCTGCTCACACTATACGATCATAATCCTCCGTCTGCTCACACTATACGATCATAATCCTCACGTCTGCTCACACTATACGATCATAATCCTCCCGTCGGACTTCTGTTACTGGAACTGCAACATCAAACAGAAGTGGAAGAGGAGGAACCCCAAAGTGGGAGACACTGAAGATGCTCAGCAAAAACAAACACGCTGCCTTAAGCCTGAATTCTGGTTCTGCGTTAAATCCACGCTGTAACCGTACGGGGCGTGACGCCGCGTACCCTACGCCGTAGGCTCTGCGTTGGTGTAGCGCGGAACCATAAATCAGCCTTTAGCAATTTGTGCCATTCTGTGTGGCGATAAATGAAAAAAGATTAGACAACGTCGTGATTGGACAAGGAATTGTCTGGGCAGACGTGGGAAATGCAGTCCTTTTTTCTGTTATTAAAACATGATTTGTAATGTGAATTTGCAACACTATAAACTACAAATAATAGTTTTTGACGTCACATCAGAGATTGCGCATGCTCTCTGTGAAAGGATGAGTCCAATGGGGTCGTAGCTGCTTCAACTGTGATTCCTTCACGAGGAGCCACCAGGATTTCAAACATGTTTGATTTTCTTGCGAGCACACGATTCGTGATCGTTACCCCACGTTTACTACACGAGGCATGACCAACGATTGGGTTGAAATCCGGCCCGATGCAAAAAATAGTCGCACGAGTGGAAAATCGGTTCAAAACGAGCCGATAATCACACAGTGTCTGCCCGGCTTTATTGAACATTGTGAGCTCTCTGAATGTCCAGAAAAGGTGATATATATCAAATCCATTATTATCATTAATACTATTATTCTTATTACAGGTTCTTTTCGGTCCATTGACAGGAATTAACTGATAAGTGTCAGTTGCAGGTGCGGTCCATACGTTCCTGTTCATTTCTTTGGAGCGTTTGTTTCCATGTTGGAGCATTTCCAGAATTTCCCAGGAAAGTTTGTAGCAGGACATTTTCCACGAGGGTAAATGTGATGTGAGTTCCAGAGCGTGTTACTGATGCTGACACTCCTGGACTTCCTGTCCAGCGTGACTACACCAGAACACTGAGGTGTTCCAGGTCTGCCGTGGGGGAGAGAGAGCAGCCAAACCTCCGGGGGTCCACCAGGGCGGGCCGGCGTGAGTGATGGATGAGAGGATGAGGGTGGTGGTGGGGACGGAGCGGGGCCGGAGGGCGGAGCGGGGCCGGAGGGCGGAGGGCGGGGACTACTCGGAGAAGTTGGGGAACATGCCGAGGTCAGCAAAGTCCTCGATGTTGTAGTTGGCCGTTCCCTGGGTGGGATCTCCCGCCATGGGCAGCATGTCCTGCAGACACAAACACAACCATCATCACCACGCTTACAGGAGGGTTTAATTCAGAATTCATTATTCCCAATTAAATCATTCAGAATTAAACTATTTTCCTTGGAGTTTACATTGAAATAGTCATTTCAAATTGAGGTTTACATGGAAAACACGTCTGATGGTCTTTCTCCAATTCCTCTCCAGGTCTGGGGGTTGGGAAGGTTCTGATTGGATAGGGGGGGGACCGGAAGTTAAACTACCGGAAGAAAAACTAACTTAGCCGCTACAACTTTGAAAAGATCACACTTTTGATGTTTCCTGTTTCCATCTGTTCTTTTAATTATTTCCAGGTCCTCCAAGCTATTTATTAAATAACCCTTGTGCTGTCTTTGGGTCAAGGGAGGGTGGAGGGAGAAAAGATGGACGGAAGGAAGAAAGGAAGCAATGAAGGGAGAAAAGGAAAGAAGGGAGGGAGGGAAGAAGGAAGGAATGGATAAAATAAGGAAAGAAGGAAGGAAAAGCAAAGAAGGTAATAAAGGAACGAATGACGGAAGGGAGGTAGGAAAAGAGGAAAGGAAGAAGGAAGGAGAGAGCATGGCAGGAGGAAAGAAGGATAGAGGAATTGGGTAATTTTGACCCAAAGACAACACAAGGGTTAAACGGTCTCTGCTCTTGACCAGCGTTTACTGTGTGCTGCCATCTGTAAACTTTGTTTGGAAAACCAGCCCAGCGTGGAATATAAGATCATGGAGACAGACGGGGGAGGGAACGAGCAGAAAGAAAGACCAGAATTAATTTAAAGCGGAATTATTCTATTTGGATTTAAAATCGGAATAAACCAGCCACTTACTTTGGAATTAAGTTTAATTCTGGTCATTTTCATTCAGAATTAGGTGTTTACATGGTCATTTTTCCTCATTTTAAATGGGATTTAATTTGAACTCTGAATGAAAGAGGACTTAAACCTCCATGTAGATGCTGGTGTGAGTCTCACCTGGAAGACCTCGGTCTGGCTGGGGTTGGCGTGTCCGTGCTGCTCCCCGGCCTGCTGGGAGTGGTGCTGGTTCTGCCACTGGGACCAGACCTCGCTGGGCCGGCCCTGGAACTGGGCCCCGCTCTGACTGCTGTCTGCCGACACGTCTGGAACCACAAACACACCACAACTCAGCCATCACAACACCATCACAACACCACCATCACAACACCATCACTACACTACTACAAGTCCCTGATGACTGTGTTTGTGAGGATTGATGCAGAAAACTCAAATATCCTATCTCAAAAAATTACAATATTCTGGGAATCTAAAGGCTGAATTAAGGTTCTGCATCAAACCAACGCAGAGCACACGCCGTCACCGTGACGCCGTCGTGAACCTTCGGACTTCTCCGTCACTCCATTTCTCCGCGGTGCAGTACCCCCCGCGGCCGCTAGTTAGCGACTTTTTCCGGTCACAGTAAATCAAAGAGATAAGGACAACTATTGTGCAAAAAAACAAAACAAAAAAAATCACATATAAACGAAGAAAAGAGCGCTGAAAGTTCACGACTGCTTCAAACCGGAAACCGGAAATGCGTTGCTACCAAGTGAACCAATCACAGCCCTCTCCGTCTGCGTGTGGTCTGCGTCGCCTCCATGCGTAGTTACAATTTTCGGGAGGTGCACAGACCACGCGTGTGGTCTGCGTGGACCCAAACCACACGCCGTAGGCACGGCGTCATTTTGACGAAGAACCATATTTCAGCCTTTAATCTTAAACTGTAAGCCATAATCAGCAATATTAAAACAATAAAAGGCTTGCAATATTTCAGTTGATTGTAATGAATCCAGAATGGATGACATTCTTTTTTTTTTTTTTTTTTTTTTATAAATTGCATTACAGAAAATAAAGAACTTTATCACAATATTCAAATTTTTTTTTTTTTTTTTTTTTTTTTTTAAATGATTTTTTTATTGGAAATAGTTTCACATTATACAACAGTAGTAAAGCAAAATAACTGGGAATACTTCCATCCATTCATTTTTCCCATCTTTTTATATCCCTCCCACATTCCCATCCCCAACCCAGCACTTACAACAGACCCAGAGACAAGAAAAAACAACCAAATACAATATAAAGAAAGAAAAGAAGAGAAAAAAAAAATATTCAAATTTTCTGAGACAGTCCTGTAACCGGCAGAGACGGCAAAGGGGGCAAATGTTGTGCAAAGAAAAGCCAGGATGTAAGTTTCCTGAGAGACATGTGATTCCAACAGGTTTTCATTTGGAATCTAATTTTTGAGGAAGAAATACCAAAGACCAGATCAAGTTCAGAGCTGTAACGGGTTTGTGTCGGTAGCAGCTGCTGCTGCATCCTGTTTAGTTTAGTCAGCAATCAGAAGTGCTCAAGTTTATAAACTCCGTAGCTCTTTGTCCAAACTGCGGCAAGCAGTAAAACGTTTGTTTTCCCTTGTTGGCTTTGGCAAGAACATGCCGGGGAGTGTTGAGTCAGAAACTTACCAAAGGCTGTGCTGCGGTTGCTCAGGCCGGAGTAGGCGTTGCCGCTGGGGGAGGAGGTTGCCGGGGACGACAGGGGGCTGTAGGAGGCCGGGTCCGTCTGGTAGCTGTGGCCAGAACCCATCCCGAAGGGACTGGACTGGGCTTTACTGGACTGGGGAGCAGAGATAACTGGTTAGGAAGACACAGCAGCAGGAAGTCACAGAGTGATCACACAGAAACAGATCCAGTCAGGTTCTCCTGGATCTGGGGATGGGAATTGATGAGATTTTTCCAATTCCGATTCTGTTTAATGATTCGATTCTTTATCGATCTGGACAGAAAAACATTAAAATACATTCTGCAGCGAAAAACCGGTTCTGTAAAGTTGTCTTTTAAAATAAAACTAAGTCACAGAAAGGTTGGTTGGTACGAACTGATGTGATTCAGCAATTAATGAAAGAAGTTTTTATTGAATGTTTAGGCAACTTTCAGAGTCTGATATTAGTCAGCTGCAGCTGCTGCAGGTCCAGAAAGTGTTTCTCCGGTGATGGACCGGGATCTGGACCTGGACCAGGACCAGGATCTAGACCGGTCTCTCCTCCTGCGGATGCAACTCCGAGTTACAGCAACTTTGCTCTTTATTTCTCATGTTTGCACCTCGATAATCACGTTGGAACAACGTGTCTTTATTTCTGCAGCAGAGGAATCAGATCATGATGCTTCATGTTTTAAATATAAATGTATATGGTTCATATTGCTTATGAGAGAGGTGATCGCGGACATCCACAATGTGTAAGACTAAATACACGTGTACATTAGTCTTAATCCGTTAGTATTTAATACGCGTGACAATAAAACAGAACGAGGATCCGTTTTTCTTCCACCAACTTAAGTTCTGGATTCGGTTCTTAAAATACAAACAAGAGAACAGACTGTAATGATGCACTGACGCTGAATATTAACATTCACAAACCCGTACGATCATAATAAAACCACAACTCTTCATGGAACGCAACACAAAGCAAAGAACAACAATACCCATAATGCAATGCAGCTTAAATTGGAAGAAATGCCCCCAAATAAATGATTTTTCCAGCCTCAACTTCTGACAGGACTGTCTCCAGCTCACAGCCAATGTTTTTTTAATTTGTTTGTTGCTCCATTCTTCCCTCACTCATGAAAACACCCTGAGAAACCCTGAACCTCCTCCACTGGAGTCAGAACCTCCTTCTGGACCTTTGTTTCTGACTAAGATCCAGTCTCTCAGATGTGGAGGTGCTGCCCCGTTAGAACCACCGCTGAACAGAACCGGTGTGAAAGGTCAGCAGAAAAGAGGCCGACTCCCTGGATCCACCCTGGTCTAGTGGGTTCCTGAAAGCATCTTCTTTACTTGCTACACTGAATACAGTGTGAATGCTGAGGAACTTGTCATTCATCCAGCTGTTTTTACAGGGGACCTTCTCTGGACCGGGCCTGGTTCTGGGTGGAGTGTGATCAGGACCAGCCCCCGGCAGGTCTGGACCCGAGCCTTACCTGTCCAGAGAAGGGCGGGCGGTTTCCGGACCAGGCCACCTGGCCGGTGTTGATCTGTCTGCCGATCTGAGCCAGACTCTGATTGGACGAGCCGGACGGCTGGATGTCGCTGACGCTGGGGACGTGGACCACCGAGGAGCTGCAGAGGAGCAGAGAGAAGCAGAGGAACGTTTGATCCCAGAGAGACAGAGCACATCTATCATCAGCAATCTCTCCATCCGTCTATCATCCATCCATCTATGTAACATCCATCTCTCCATCTGTCTATCATCCATCCATCTATGCAACATCCATCCATGTAACATCCATCTCTCCATCTGTCTATCATCCATCCATCTATGTATCATCCATCTATGTAACATCCATCTCTCCATCATCCATCCATCTATGTAACATCCATCTATGTAACATCCATCTCTCCATCTCTCCATCCATCCATCCATCCATCCATCCATCCATGTATCATTCATCTCTCCATCTATCCATCCATCGTCCTGGTAGGTTCACCCGTCTCTTCCATCATGGCTCTTTTCCACTAGAACCTACTCAGCCCGACTCAGTTTGGTTCTTCTCCACTAGGTATGGGCAGAAATATGTGCCACTAGAAACTTATATTTGAATTTGTATGGTTTAATTTGAATAATTGCATTGAAAAACTGAATCTACATCCAGTTCTCACAATTCAAATTCAGTTCTTGCAATTCAATTTCAATATCACTGTGCCAGACATCCGGGTCTTCCGCAGGAACAGCAATCGAGTGCAGATACAAAGAACTCCTTTTCACGTAGCCTACTATAACCTCTATTTTCTTTCAACCATATAAACCACCAATGGGAGCTAGATATTTGGAAACCTATTGTGTTTTCTCCATTCTGTGTAAAAAGTGTAGATTTATATCTTGCCGTTTTGTAGAAACATTTCTGCTGAGGAGTGTGTGACCAACTATACCAGGGGTAGGCAATTCCGGTCCTCGAGGGCCGGTGTCCTGCATGTCTTAGATGTTTCCCTGCTTCAGCACACCGTGATAAAAGTACCTGTGTCATCAACAGAATTGTGCAGCCCTGGATGACAAGCTGATGACGATGATTAATTAGAATCAGGTGTGTTAAAGCAGGGAAACATCTAAAACATGCAGGACACCGGCCCTCGAGGACCGGAGTTGAGAACCACTGAACTATACCTTTAAGTAAAACATTAAGTATTACTTTATTTTTAATCAGGACCCCTGTAATATGACATGTATTGAATCAAAATATTGCTGCCAATACACCGCACGTACAGTCTGACACTATTGAGTTCCACCCTCAGTGCTAGGGGAACATCCCTGAGTTTCTCTCACTTTCTTCACCAAATCCCATATCCAGCAAATAAAGTAATAATTAATGAAACCAGGCCGAGCTGAGATGAGTAGAGCCGAGTAGGTGCTGGTGGAAAAGCGCCATAAGTGTCCATGGGCCGGGCTCTGTATCTCAGCCTCAACATCTGGTCCTGTTAACGGGGTCATCGTTAGCGTCTCCTCCCTTGGACGGCTCTAAGGGGGAGGGGGACCCGTACCTGAAGCTCTTCCCTGAGTGTCCCTGCTGGAAGGGGGAGCTCTGGGAGTAGAGCGGCTGTCCTCCGGCCGTGGAGGACGGAACCATCATCTTCTTGTCTCCCGCTGTAACAAACACACCAGGGTTAGGTTCAGACGGGCCTGGGACGGCAGCGGCAGCTGAAGTGAAGTGAAGCGTGGGCTCTCCTACATCCGGAGATGCCGGTGTACATCTCCGTGAAGCGGGGGTCTCTCTCCTGGGAAAACAGCGCTTCCGTTTTGTCGATGGACTTGGCCGGCTCGTGGACTCCGCTGCTGACGCCGGCCACTGGGACCTGAGGGTCGGGGGAAACAGTTAAGGGAAGCATGGGGTTTACAGCTCGTCTGCTTCCAGGTGTTCCTGGAACCTGTCTTACCTGGGAGAGGTCGTAGGCCGTCAGACCTTCTCTCTGCTGGACCTCCAGCTCTGCCTGCTGCTGCTGGAGCTGCCTGAAAACATCACACCCCCGTCAGAAAACAGCTCTTATCAGTCACACTCTTGATTCACATAAGCAGCTCACGTAAAGGAGACCTAGTATGTCTAATACCTATTTTAAACAGGCCTTGAATGTCTTAAAAACAAGCTGCTAAATAAATTAGAAATGCAGCCCCTGAGCCATGTCTGAGACTTATGGCTGAGATCTCCACATGATATGTACCTATATATTTTTTTATCTAATGAAATCCAGATAAGCACTTGCATACAACGGATAACATATATGATAAAATAATTATACCAAAAAAAAAAAAAAATAAAAATAAAAAAATCGCCTTTTTTCTCAACATTTCAACTTTATTCACAAAATTTTGACTTTTTTCTCAACATTTCGACTTTTTTCTCGAAATTGTACTTCAACATTATTCTCGACATTTCGCCTTTTTTCTCAACATTTCAACTTTATTCGCGAAATTTTGACTTTTCTCTCGACATTTTGATTTTTTTCTCGAGATTTAGATTTTTTTCTTGAAGTGTATAATGAAAAGAAAATCTTCCTCCTCTAAAATATTATTTTTATTTTTCTCCTGCCTGGCCCTGATACTCTTCCATAGTGTAATATAAGTCATACATAAGACTTAAAGGGGACCTATTATGGCATCTAATACCTATTTTAAACAGGCCTTGAATGTCTTAAAAACAAGCTGCTAAATAAATGAGAAATTCTGCCTCTAAACCATGTCTTTATCTTCCCATTCTCTAACCTCATTATCTATGTGGGATTCTGAGTGGGCGGGGCTATGATAATGAGGCTCTGTGCTGATTGGCTGCCTGAATGACGCGATACACCGCTACGGAAAAATGGAGGAAGCTCCGGCCGGCGGAGTTAGTTGTGGCCGTGGTTTCACGCATCGGAGACCAACCTATGTAAATTGCGCCCGTTGTTACGTAACGACGGGTCTCCTTTAAGATGAGTTAGCAGAAGAAACAAGAAAACACACAAGTAGAGAATTCATCAGACGAATAATTGAATACAAATCTATTTTAATAAAAAGCTACAACACAGAAGTTCATGTCCTTCATGGAGTTTTAAAGATTTCTAAATCTGAATGGAACTTCAGTACCAGTTGAGGGCAGAACCACCGAAGACGCCTCAACCAGTTTGAACTTCACCTAGCAAGAGTGTATAACGGCGGTCAGACGCTGCTCTGGTGGACATGATAGTGGACTTAACAAACATCAACCCATGCCTTCCAACGGCATGACATCTATCACCAAGCAGCATCGTTACAACAAAGAAATAATCAAGCAAAAACTAATTGCCTAACTTTTTGTGCTGAGTATATATATGTCCATATATATGTGTGCGTGCTCCCTCTGTCAGTGAAAACAAATGCATTGTTAGTTGTTTTATAATTGAGTTGTATCCCCCTAAATTGTAATTGCAGTAAAATGACCAGCGAGCACGGGGAACCTACTTGACGTTGGTGTTGGTACAGATGATGTACTCGATCTCGTCCGAGTACGGGTTCTGAAAAGTGAAACTGCTGGTTCGGATGAGCATCCACTCTCTGCTCTTCATCCGGAAACGATACATGACTGACAGCACCTGTCCCTTCAGCTTCACCACCTGCAGACGGAGGAAAGTTCATCACTTTCAGCGCTCTTTTCTTCATGTGTGTGTGGGATTTTTTTTTGGGTTGTTTTGTGCTTGTGTTTTTTGCACAATAGTTGTCCTTATCTCTTTGACTCACTGTGACCGGAAAAGCAGGAAGCTAAACAAAGTATCAACCAGCGCTCTGGGGGGGGATTGCACCACGGAGAAATGGAGTGACGGAGAAGTCCGAAGGGTTCACGACGGCGTCACGGTGACGGTGTAGGCTCTGCGTTGGTTTAACGCAGAACCATAAAGCAGGCTTGACAGGACTAACAGGAGGACTAACAGGAGGACTAACAGGACTAACAGGAGGACTAACAGGAGGACTAACAGGACTAACAGGAGGACTAACAGGAGGACTAGTGGTTGAACCAACAGGAGGACTAGCGGGAGAACTGAAAAGAGGACTAAGGGCCAATCCCAACGTTCACCCTACCCACTACCACTTCACCCTCAAAATGAAGCCACAGCTGTAGGGCTTTGTAATGTTCCCTAGGGATTGGGACACCACTTGCTACGTCACTGCGTGGTTTACGTTCGGGTACGTAAGCTGTCCTGGGCATTTCACAGATTTTTGTGAGATCAGGTTGAAAACAATATTTTGAGTTAGTTTCTGCATAAAAATGCGTTTTGATTACATTTCTAGCGAGAAATATATATTTTACTTTCATAATATTCACTCAGTGAATGTACATATTCGCTCGCTTGCTCGTTGTATCTTCAGATGTCGCCAGAATAAAGGCTGATTCATGGTTACGCGTTAAATCGACGCAGAGCCTACGGCATAGGGTACGGCGTGTAACCTACGCCCGTAGGCTCTGCATTGATTTAACGCGGAACCATGAATCAGCCTTTATTCTAACTAACAGGAGGACTAGCGGGAGAACTGAAAAGAGGACTAACAAGACTAACAAGACTAACAGGAGGACTAACATGAGGACTAACGGGAGAACTAACTGAAGAACTAACAGGAAAACAACAAGAACTAACAGGAGAACTAACTGAAGAACTAACAGGAGCCCTCATCTGACCAGAGTGAAAATGATCCAGAGTTTTAGAGTCATGATCAAAGTAAAACAACTATGTTATGGTACTGATCAACATGATCGGAGAGCATTGATCCAGAGAACGGACGGTTAAACCAAAGGAGTTAATGACAGGAAAATGAAAGAACATTTATCTGTGCTTCCTCTGCTTTCAGTTACATCTTACCTGTTGGAAACTTTCTCTTAGGTGACTTTGGTCTTCAGGATGACAAAAGTCCAGGATATCTTTCCCCAACAGGTCCTGCAACGCACCATGACAATGAGTTAACACTGATTACCAAGGCAGCACGTGGTATCCATGGTCTCCCTGTAGTGTCACCTGTGTCCTTGTAGTGTCACCTGTGTCCTTGTAGTGTCACCCGTGTCCTTGTAGTGTCACCCGTGTCCTTGTAGTGTCACCCGTGTCCTTGTAGTGTCACCCGTGTCCTTGTAGTGTCACCCGTGTCCTTGTAGTGTTACCCGTGTCCTTGTAGTGTCACCCGTGTCCTTGTAGTGTCACCCGTGTCCTTGTAGTGTCACCCGTGTCCTTGTAGTGTCACCCGTGTCCTTGTAGGGTCACCCGTGTCTTTGTAGTGTCACCCGTGTCCTTGTAGTGTCACCCGTGTCCTTGTAGTGTCACCCGTGTCCTTGTAGTGTCACCCGTGTCCTTGTAGTGTCACCCGTGTCTTTGTAGTGTCACCTGTGTCTTTGTAGTGTCACCCGTGTCCTTGTAGTGTCACCCGTGTCCTTGTAGTGTCACCCGTGTCCTTGTAGTGTCACCCGTGTCCTTGTAGTGTCACCCGTGTCCTTGTAGTGTCACCCGTGTCCTTGTAGTGTCACCCGTGTCCTTGTAGTGTCACCCGTGTCCTTGTAGTGTCACCTGTGTCTTTCTAGTGTCACCCGTGTCCTTGTAGTGTCACCTGTGTCCTTGTAGTGTCACCCGTGTCTTTGTAGTGTCACCCGTGTCTTTGTAGTGTCACCCGTGTCCTTGTAGTGTCACCCGTGTCCTTGTAGTGTCACCTGTGTCTTTGTAGTGTCACCCGTGTCTTTGTAGTGTCACCCGTGTCCTTGTAGTGTCACCCGTGTCCTTGTAGTGTCACCCGTGTCCTTGTAGTGTCACCCGTGTCCTTGTAGTGTCACCCGTGTCCTTGTAGTGTCACCTGTGTCCTTGTAGTGTCACCTGTGTCCTTGTAGTGTCACCCGTGTCCTTGTAGTGTCACCCGTGTCCTTGTAGTGTCACCTGTGTCCTTGTAGTGTCACCTGTGTCCTTGTAGTGTCACCCGTGTCCTTGTAGTGTCACCCGTATCCTTGTAGAGTACCTGTCTCCTTACATTATCCCTCTTTTTGGAGTGTTGCCTGTATCCTTGTAGTATCCCTGTCTCTTTGTAAGTTTGCTTGTCTCTTTGTAGTGTCATCTGTCTCCTTGTAGTGTCACCTGTGTCCTTGTAGTGTCACCTGTCTCTTTGTAAGTTTGCCTGTTTCTTTGTAGTGTCATCTGTCCCTTTGCAGTATCTCTTTATCCTTTTCTGTCATCTATGTCCTTGTATCGTCGTCTGTTCTTAGTAGTGTACTTGTCTCCTTGTAGTATCCCTTTCTCTTTGTAGTGCCACCTGTCTCTTTGTAGTGTCATCTGTCTCCTTGCAGTATCTCTTTATCCTTGTACTGTCATCTATGTCCTTGTATTGTCACCTGCCGTTCTAGTAGTGTCCCAGTCTGTTTGCAGTATCCCTGTGACTTTGTAGGTTCGCCTGTATCCTTGTGGTGCCATCTGTCTCTTTGTAGTGTCACCTGTCTCCTTGCAGTATCTCTTTATCCTTGTGCTGTCATCTACGTCCTTGTACTGTCGCCTGTCCTCCTATTAGGTTATTTGTCTCCACACAGTATCCCTGTCTCTTTGTAGGTTAACCTGTATCCTTGTAGTGTCACCTATCTTTTTGTAGTGTCACCTGTCTCCTTGTAATGTCCCTTTCTCCTTGTGGTGTCCCTTTTTTCCAGTATTGTCAACTGTCTCCGTTTAGTGTCCCTGTCTCCTTGCAGTATTCTTTTATCCTTGTACTGTCATGTATGTCCTTGTATTGTCGCCTGTCCTCCTAGTAGTGCCCCAGCCTCCTTGCACTATCCCCTGTCTTTGTAGGTTCGTCTGTATCCTTGTAGTTCCATCTGTCTCTTTTCAGTGTTGCCTGTATCTTTGTAGTGATACATAGATACTGTTGGCTCAAACTGACCTGAGGTTGGTAACCAATGACGTTAATGCAGCGCGGGTCGACAAATGTGATGACTCCATCCGAGTTGTGACGGGACAGGAACTCTGTAGGAACCGAAAGGCCGTTCATGTCCATGGAGACCGGAGAACTGGTCACCTGAAGGAGGTGGACAGTAGAATTATTCTGTCTGTGAGGGATGAGCTGACAGAAAAGGCCAGTATGACCTGCTCCTGCTGAATCGCTATTTACTTGTAGTCTTCTTTCCACTAGCTATCATCTTAACCAGCTGCACAGTAAACAACCTATGTCATGATCCCCTGCTCCGTGAGCAAGGGAAGGAGATCCGTTCAAACATGACCTTTTAACAGTGTGAATGTGAATTAGTTTGGTTGTATCACTCTAGTGTAGGGGTCGGCAACCTCAGGCACGCGTGCCATGATTGGCACGCGGCGGCATAATCATTGGCACACTAAATCAACCTTTATTCACCGCACTACCCGCCCGTGCGCTCATGAAAGAGACTCCTAAAATAAAGAGTAAAAAGACAAGTAAAAGATGGGGGATTACTTGTAATTTTCCTACGTTTGTAGTTTCTAAACAGAAAACAAGCTTGATATTGTGATATTTAAATGTTCTTCTATTTTCATCCTGCCGCTCGCATTGAAAGCCGGGGGAAAGCGCTGTAGGAAACAGTCATGATGAGGAACGGCTGATCCAGTTAGTTGAAATGAGAAGTTATCTCTATGATTCCTCCTCATTTCAGCACAAAAACCTCAATAAAGTGGCAGAAAGAAATACTATCCTATTATCATATAGGTCTCGGAACATCGGGAGGGAGAGAAAAGGTCCTGTAAGTGGGGAAAAAAACGTCGATTTAACGCAGTACCATAAATCAGCCTTCACAGACAGACAGCCAGGACGCGGCAGCAGCAGAAATGCAGCTCAGTTTAAAACACATTTTTGCAGCGGGACAAAAAAGCAGCAGCACTGCTGTGTTGCAGGTAGGCTGTGCAGAGATGAGTATGGGCTTGCCACCCGCCCCTTGAAATACGGAATTGTTACGTAATTGGGAATTAAAAGTTGCGTTCCGTATTGAACCAATACGGAACCCCTTTGCGCTCCGTTGCCTAGTTAAGCCTCATTTATGGTTCCGCGTTAAATCGACGCAGAGCCTACGCCGTAGGGTACGCGGCGACCCGCAATGTACGGCGTAGGTTCTGCGTTGGTCTGACGCAGAACCATAAATCAGCCTTTACCTCTCACTGTTGCTCACTGCACCGACACGCGCGACTTTAAACAAAAAAAAAGTCAAGTCAAGATGTCTCCAGGCTCCAGACACCCCACCTCGTTCTAAAGAGGAAACAGGTCTCTCTGAGGTGTGTCAGGCAGCATGCTGCAGGAACCTCCATAAACGTAATATAACATCCCAGAGGAGCCAGGCATCTGTTGCACAGTTCCTCATACCTGAATCATCCCCTGAGCTTGATATGGTATGATACGGGACATATATTATGCTCTTATTTATTGGTCATAATATACAAGTGAAGGTCGGAAAATAAGAATATATTGCTAAACTTAATTAGTTTCAGTAAATTCAACTAAAGGTGAAACAAATATATTATTTCCCACTACATGCAAAGTGAGATATTTCAAGCCTTTATTTGTTATAATTTTAATGATTATGGCCCACAGCTAATGAAAACCCCAAATAAAAAATCTCAAAAAATTTGAATATTTTATGAAATCAATAAAGAATTAAATAATCAAAATTATAACAAATAATTAAGTGGAGCTCCTCGCACTGAACTTTGAGCAGACCTGTTCGGAGTTCCACACCACAGTTCTGAAAGACAAGGAGCTGCTTGTCTTTTGTCGTTTTGTCAATTAATTTAGGTGTGAAAGGGGGATTCTGGCCATTGTAGAAGTTTAAGATATGATTATCTTGATTTCAAGATTTATTCATGCATGAAGCATTAGCCATGATGATGAACGTGTTATTATGTTATCAAAATGCATCATTCTTTGCAAAAATTCAGATTTTTTGTGTGTATTCTTGCATTGATAAAAGATGTGATTATGGAGCTTTGAGACCACCAGAATGCACCATTTTGAGTCTATTTTTCAAAATTTTCCGGGGGGGCATGCCCCCGGACCCCCCTAGAGGGTTCGGGCGCGTTGCGCTCTCACTCGTCCGCGTCAAGAATTTTCCTCTTTTTTTAGGACAAGCTGTTCTGATGCCTGTAAAATATGCTTGCATGTGGCCTGTATAGAATATATTCCAGGTGTGTTGGAAATGTTTTTGTATTTTGTGTCATACCATAATGTAACTTTGTTTTAGCCTACTGTTGATTATGGCACATTCATTGACAAGAAATTTTCACACTGGCACTCCATGTCAAAAAGGTTGCCGACCCCTGCTCTAGTGTGAACGGAGCCTTAAACTCCTTGTATCTCATTCCCACACTGGAGCAGGCAGTTGGACTTTTCCAGCTAAGGATCACGGCCTCACGTTTGGAGGTGTTGATGCTCATCTGTCTCACACAGCTAAAGTTCACTCAGCCTGTCTGATTAAAAAAAAACCTGTTAATTAAAAGCATTTTTCTTTCTTTTTTTTTAAGGAACCAAAAAGTTTTCGTTAAACATAACAACTTAAGATGCTAAACTGAGGTCTTCCCATCTTCTGATCCCAGACTTTATAACCCTACTGTAATTGTTTTTAATGAACAACTGTGTTCAACCAAACATGGTGCCGTCGGCCAAATCGTGACTGACACCCCAGTAAACTCCTCCGGTTTCCAACACTTTCTGACAACAGGAACTGCCTTCTACTCAATGAGGATTTTAGGGCAGAGTGGCCCTGAGGATGAGGTGAAGCGTGGTGTAGGTGATGCACCTGCAGCCTCCCGATGGCCACGAGGCAGTACTTCCCCGTCTGACCCGACTCCGTGTCCTCCTCTGGTATGGTCATACCTGGGTTAAAGAGGGACAGGGAGGTGTGAAACAGCGATGGCCCATGAGTACTAGCTGTTTGCTGTTGAGGTTCCTGCTCTAACATGTCAGAACTAATCAAATCTTAGTGTATGTGAATTAATATGGTATCAAAATAAGTGAAAGACATCTTAATAATAATAATGACTTGGATTTATATAGCGCCCTTCAAGGCACCCAGAGCGCTTTACAGAAATCATTATTCATTCATACCCATCCTCTCTGGTGGTGGTAAGCTACATTTGTAGCCACAGCTGCCCTGGGGCAGACTGACGGAAGCGTGGCTCCCATATCGCGCCTAACGGCCCCTCTGACCACCACCAACATTCAAACACATTCATACACATTCACACGGGGCAAGGTGGATAAGGTGTCTTGCCCAAGGACACTACGACAGCAAACTGGGACAGAGCAGGATTCGAACCGCCGACCTTCCGATCATTGGACGACCTGCTCTGCCACCTGAGCTACTGCCGCCCCATCTTAGATTCCAGCAGAAGTGACAAGTTGAGTACACCGTATTTTCGCGACCATTCGGTGCGCTGTGTGGAAAGGCGCACCCTCAGTTTTGTGTGTCATTTTTGGATTTAAAACACACATACAGCGCACCGACCGAAAAGGCGCCGTCTACAGACATGGAGCGCCGCCTTACAACACACGCGCGCGCGCCGCACAACACACACAAGCATACAAGTGTGCGTATTTAAAAATAGAGCGGGAGATAACTTAAGTTTTATTGTACGTACTATTGTACTATTTAAGTTATTACATTAATCAAACCCATCGAAATCTTCATCCTCCGTTTCTGCATTCATCCAGCCTGATCGCGCTGAGACCGGGAGAACTGCTCCACGAGCCAGGCGGCAGCTCTCTGGCCGCTGAGCAGCCGAGTCATTTTCCGTGCCGTGCGGCCCCTCGGAAATGATGCCGGCTTTTGCAAAAGCCCGAACAACAGTCCAACCCAACAGACACGTCAGCCCACGCATTTACAATCCTTCAACAGTAAACGATGGAGCCTTCCTCCGGCCTTTGGGCCCGCCTCTGCGGCGCAGCTCCCCCCGGAGCAGCGTCTCGTTCTCGGTAGCGAGCCCGAGTCACCCCGTCCGCTCCAGGAGCCCGCCGCTGGGCAATTCACGCGCCCCCCCCTCCCCTTTAACTTCTCATGGTGGCCTCAATTACGTCCCCCTTATGATTCCGCGTTAAATCGACGTAGCCCTACGCCGCAGGCTCTGCGTCAGTGTAACGTGGAACCATAAATCAGCCTTTACAATAATACTATGGGCGCATTGCGTCATTGGGCGCGCAGTACTTTTTTTTTTTTTTTTTTTTAAATAAGACGTTTATATGCGCCTAATGGTCGCAAAAATATGGTAGATATTTGCCCAGCAGAGTACATGGAGAGGGAACACAGCAGAAATATGAAAAGCAGAGTATCCGACTCTCAGGTTATGAACCACAGAAAGCAGTTTTCCTTAGGTGGGAGTGTGTTTGTGGGTTACCTGCGGGGGGCCAGGCTTTGATGTATCCGGTACAGTGCACCACAGAGTACTGAGCTTCTCCTTCCTTGGTTGGTCCAAGACCATTCCTGATCATCACAGAGAGCAGCTGTTAGGACCTGGTTCTGACTCCTCATCACTCTTCAGGAGAGGACCAACTGTCTGTGATGTCACCCTGAGATCTCTGAGTTCTTCTGAAGCCTGAGACCAAAGCCGCTCAATCCAGAAATAGTTAAATGAGGAGAATGAGCAGGCCTGGCACCAGCAAGCATTTTGTAATATTCATTCTGAACAAAATCTGGCCACCGGTAGCCACCGGTAACCCCCAGTAACCACTGGTAACCAGATGAAAAATACATCCCCAGTGCTGGCTAGCTCCAGTGATCAGTGATCCACATAAGCAGCTGTCAGTCAAAAGATTGTCTCTGTCTTCCTCTCTGCTGAACTGATTCAATAGAGAAAATTAAGAAACTTAGGGTCTGGATTCAGACCTGCAGCTCCTCTACTGACCACTGAACACTTAATTAAATCACGATGTCCCGATAGATTTAGTCAGAATGAATGTAAAATAAAAAATATTTAACATTCTAGGTTAGCATAATAAGTCAGTTAAAGAGGTAACTGTTATTGACTTAAGCCTGGGATTTACTTGCAGTTCAGACCGATCGATGACGTCACGCGTATCCTGCGTTCATTTGACGTGTCGACGTGCACGTTCTCAAAAAGATACTGAACGCGTACGCGACCTGCAGTTCTGGCTGTGGCCGCGAGTGGTGCTGGTCCCGGTCTGATACCAGCTGGTCCGGGTCAGATACCAGCTGGTCCCGGTCTGATACCAGCTGGTCCCGGTCAGATACCAGCTGGTCTGATACCGGCTGGTCCCGGTCAGATACCGGCTGGTCCCGGTCAGATACCGGCTGGTCCCGGTCAGATACCAGCTGGTCCCGGTCTGGTACCAGCTGGTCTGATACCGGCTGGTCCCGGTCAGATACCAGCTGGTCCCGGTCAGATACCAGCTGGTCCCGGTCTGGTACCAGCTGGTCCCGGTCTGATACCAGCTGGTCCCGGTCTGATACCAGCTGGTCCCGGTCTGATACCAGCTGGTCCCGGTCTGATACCAGCTGGTCCCGGTCTGATACCAGCTGGTCCGGGTCAGATACCGGCTGGTCCCGGTCTGATACCGGCTGGTCCCGGTCTGATACCAGCTGGTGTCGCTGGCGCCGTTTCCTTTGCCGAGATCGCAACCAAAGCAATGTTATAATCTCCTCTTCATCCAATGGTGTCATGTTAACTTGTTTGTTGATCTAATCTGCTACTGCTACTACTGCTGCTACTAAATATTTAATCACTTTTCCAATTGTTGCTCTGCTTACTGCCCCCTATCGGTCACCGCTGGTACGACGCGCTCTCCTGGCGTACTGCGCGAGCGACGTTGTGGTTGGTGGTGTACGAGAACAGACGTGAACCCAAGCACCAACTGCAAGTATAACTGGGGCTTTACAGAGGGGATCAGTCGCCTCCAGACCTACTCTCTGGTACCGCACAGTGGGAGGAGCCAGAAGCTTCAAAAGCACCAGAAAGCTATGAGTGACATCACAGGAGGTGTCTCCGGTTCCTCTTCCCTAGTCTATTTACCAATCATGACTTAAAACGCTCTTGTGTCAAATACGTAACAAAACATATCCTGTAAGACACAAAAGCAACCTGCAAAGTGTTTAACAGAAGCATTGTTGTTTGTTGGGATTTAAGAAGAGATTAAAATATCTGTACAAACTCCTGCAGTAACTTGGATCCAAAACTAGTACCTGTATCTCTTCCTCATGTTGGACAGACGGTTCAGAGAGATGTGGTCCAGAGGGGCACTGCCACACCTGGAAAACACACAAACCCAGGACAGAACTCCCCGTTATTGTAGAACCAGGACCAGGGAGTTGGAACCATGATACCACACAACAGAACCAGAGACAGAACCATAAACCTGAAGGTTTGTGTTACCTGACGCAACACTGGACAGTTTTGTCCTGTTGATGCTAAGATGCTGGGGAGTCTTCTCTTGGGTTAACCCCACTACCTTATCCTTATAGATCTAAGGCTGGTTATCTATAAGACAAAGGTCTACTTATACTTTGTTACATTTTCTGAGGAATATACTGGTGACACGATCTCCGAAACAACTGTTTGTCTATCTAGTTTCTGTTGAGCAGTGGCTTGAGAAGGGCCTTGAGCTTGTTTTTCTTGTCTTCGTACATCATCGTCCAGTAACTACAACATTTGTTGTTCACATGTTCATATGTGTCCATTATGACTGTAGTTCTAACCCTAACCCTAACCCTGTGTCTGCTGGGAGGATTGTGATGTTTGTTTTTAGCTGGTTTTTCATGGCTTCACTCTGAAAAAGGTGGAAGTTTCCCACGTCAGGAAACTAATAACCTAAGATCTTTGTCTGAGATAAAAGAAACAGCGACGTTTAAACCAGTGTTGTCGTTGAAGTTGTTCTGGACTGGAAGTCCGGTTACCGACTATGGTCCAGTTGTCCAGCAACAGGAACTCACCTCATACGGCAGATGAAGGAGCGTCTGGAGCCCATGCACATCCTCATGGAGGACTGCTGACCCTCCTTCTTGACAGTTCCTGTTTTCAGGTCCAGAATCCGTCCTGAAAAACACCAACACCAGCCTTGGTTAGAACAGGGAGGACAATTATGTCAACGGAAACCAGAGTCCACTCAAACAGTTAGCTGTGGGTCCTTACCTTGCTACAAGAACCAGAACTTTTCCATTTTAACCACCGGCTGAGCTCAAAGTAAAAATGACTTTAGTGCCAAAACCCAACCAGGAGTTAAAGTAAAGTTCCTCTACTGCCCACAGGGGTCCTGATCCAGACCTACAGTTTTTCTTATGACCGCTAGGGTCCTGATCTACACCTGCGGTTCCTCTACTGACCACTAGGGTCTGAATCCAACAGTGAGTTCATCTCCATCAACCTCCAAATTTTACTTTACAACAGAATTAAACATATTTTACAGTCTGGTTTTGGTCTCCTCAAGGTGCGTTTCCACCAGCAAGCGTTCAGGGTAAATCTTCCGGACAGGAACTTCTCCTCGGCCCCTCCAGCCAGCGTGTCTCCATGACACCGTAGTGCCACACGAGAACCTTTGACTGAGCCAATAACACAGCCGACCACCGGGTGGCGGTAAAGTGCATTTTTGGCTGTTCTCAAACGGCCAGCAAAGAGACGAGAAAGAGGAATGCAGAAAAAATAGGAGAAACACGTAAACAACCAATGCTTCTTGCATTTCTATTTGCTCTTGTAACAAACGCTGCGGTGGTAGCGATTGAGATTAAAGGACCCCCCCCCCCCCCACCAAAGAACTCCTGCTGGTGGAAACACGCCTATAGCAACCATCTTTGGAGTCAGGTGAGTGACATGAGGAAGGGAGATGGAAAATGTAACCAGAGGTGCAGTGGTGTGACACACACGTCAGTCAAGGAGGTTACCAGCTTTGTGTGTTGGAGGAGTGTGGAGCAGTGTAAGGCCCAGTCCCAATCCCCCCCTAGTCCTAGTTTTCAGCCCTACCCCTAAATTTTGTGCGTTCCCGTGAGGGTAGTGGTGTCCCAATTCCTCTTTGCATGTAGGGCTAGTGGACATAACGAGGGCTAGTGTGTATGAATCTAGCCCTTCAGAGCGAGGGATTTCAGATACTGACTCATCGACCGAGGGCCAGAAAAATTTCCCAGAATGCTTTTCGTCGTTGTAGCACGGCGAGTGCCACGGGCCCCGACCGACAGGATGGAGAGGACACGGAGTTAGTGCAGAATCCCTTTATTCAGAACACCAGAAACCCTCACACGTGCCCAAGCACCTTCACACAGCTTCAGATTCATCATTCCCCTTGCTGCTGTCCAGCTCTGCCTAATAAGGCAGGCAGGGTGGAGAGCGGCAGCCACTCAGACGGATGGGACACAGGTGCGTGTGTCCCATCAACCTCTCCACCCTGCCACAGTCGTCATTTGCGGACTGAATAAAAAAAAAAACATGGCGGACATTTCTAATTTTTTAGTGAATAAAATTAATATTTTGAGTTAGTTTCTGCATAAAAATGCATTTTGATTACATTTCTAGCGAGAAATATATATTTTACTTTCATAATATTCACTCAGTGAATGTACATAATCACTTGCTTGGTCGTTGTTGCGAAGTCTTTTTCAAACCTCGCCAGAATAAAGGTTGATTTATGGTTCTGCGTTACACCAACGCAGAGCCTACGGCGTAGGTTACGTGGCGACGCGCGCCGTAAGCTGTAACCTACACCGTAGGCTCTGCGTCGATTTAACGCGGAACCATAAATCAGCTCCGGAGTTGTCATCTAAAAATTTTCGGATCAAATTTCTTAACAGGCGTTATTTGGATAAACTGAGCCCAGGTTGGGGATCTTAATGGTTACTTTTACGCCTGAAAAAAATATTAAAACTTAATAAAGTGGCATATTAACAGCGCTACAGCAGAAATTAAAACAGCTTTTAGCTCTGGGCTTCCTGATATGGTGTGACGTATGTGCAAACGTAACTACACAGTCGCGTACGTACCGGAAGCTAAACCCAGAGCTAAAAGCTGTTTTAATTTCAGCTGTAGCGCTGTTAATATGCCACTTTATTAAGTCTTAATATTTTTTCAGGTGTAAAAGTAACCGTTAAGATCCACAACCTGGGCTGAGTTTATCCAAATAACGCCTGTTAAGAAATTTGCTCCGATGTTTTCGGAGAAGAGCCGCCGGCTCGGAGCAGCAGCAGCTCACGGCCAGGTAAACCTGCGCCGTCGTCCCGGGGAGAAACCTGCAGCTCTGTGGAGAATTACCGCTGGCTGAAATAAATCATTTAGGAAAATAAATGTTGGTTTAATAGATGAAATCTTACAGTTGTAGCAACGCCTGTTAAGAAATTTGCTCCGCAAATTTCGGGATGAGAACTCGGGAGCTGATTTATGGTTCCGCGTTAAATCGACGCAGAGCTATGGCGTAGGTTACAGCGTACGGGGCGCGTCGCTGCGTAACCTACGCCGTAGGCTCTGCGTTGGTGTAACACGGAACCATAAATCAGCCTTTATTCTGGCGAGATCTTCGCAACAACGAGCAAACGAGTAATTATGTACATTCACTGAGTGAATATTATGAAAGTAAAATATATATTTATCGCTAGAAATGTAATCAAAACGCATTTTTATGCAGAAACTAACTCAAAATATTGATTTTATTCATTAAAAAATAAGAAATGTACGCCATGTTTTTTTTTGATTCAGTCTGCAAATGACGACGAAAAGCATTCTGGGAAATTTTTCTGGCCCTAGGTCAGCTAGCGAGCATCGGAAATCCCTCGCTCTGTAGGGCTAGATTGATGCTCCCTAATACTCGTTTTCCCCACTACCCCTAGATGCAAAGAGGGACACCACTACCCTCACGGGAACGCACAAAATTTAGGGGTAGGGATGAAAAATAGGACTAGGGGGGGATTGGGACTGGGCCCAAGTCTCTGTCAGGGCTGGGACCTGAATGTCTGAGAGATGTAACTGATGAACCTTTTTTGATAACTGCGGACTGACAAGAACTTAGGACTGACAAGGTTCTGAGAAAGAACCTGAAAGAGTTGTATAAAGTCTTGCTGGTTGGATAGCATGGAGCTGGTAGTTGGCATGTTGGCCGTCAGGTCCTCGGGACCTGCTGTGCTGCATGTTTTAGTTGTTTCCTTTATTCAGGTGGAACACCACATCGACTTGTCTTCAAGGTCTGAAGAAGTCAGTCAAATAGACGGAGGTGTGTTTGTGCAGGGAGTCTGTACTCTACCTGTCATGGAGTTCTCTGAGGTGCTGAGCTGCTCCCTCAGCTTGTCCACGTCGTCGGGGTGGACCTGCTCGTACAAAGTGCTGCCAAACCACTCTGACTGGGGATGGTTCAGCACCGGCGTCACCGAATCCGACACGTAGATGACACGGCCCGTCTCCGCCGCCACCACAAACAGGAAGCCGTCCGCTGCCTCCAGGATCAGGTGCTTCAGTTCCTGCAACAGTCAGGACCACGGGTTAGGTCAACAACTGTCAACGGTTTGTTTCATCTGGCTTCATAAACAAATACAGCTGCGTGTCATCAGCATAGCAATGAAAATGTGACATGTTATCATTCAGACGTTTCCAAAATATGGTTATATGAGCGACTCAATGGTTTTACTTTGAGGTGTACAGCGTGAAGAGGAGTGGTGAGAGTACAGTTCCCTGTGGTGCTCCTGTGCTGCTGACCACTTGCTCAGACAGACAACCTTTCAGCCTCACTATCTGGGGTCTGTTTGTCAGATAGTTCAGTAACCCTTTTCCACCAAACTGGTTCCAGGGCTGGTTCTGGGCCAGTGCCGAGTTTGGAGCGGAGTTTCTGTTTCCACTGCAGAAAAAATGGTTCCAAGGTAGCACCAACTCTTTGCTGGGCTAGAGGAAATAACCACAAGCGGAGGGGGCGGAGTTGTTAAGACCACTGACGTTTGCAGCGACGTAACTGACGTTTGCAGCGACGTAACTGACGCTCACAGCGACGTAATGACGTGGCTCCCCTTAGCACCCGAGCTATGAAAAAGCAAACCGGTTCTCAGCTGGTTCTCAAGTTGAATCGGTTGTGAACCAGCACCAGCCTTGGCCCAGAACCAGCTCAGGACATTTAAACAGGTAGAGGAGAAGTTACACATGCTGAACCTGCTGCTGATGTAACAACTGCTGGTCTGATACTTTGGATTTTGTCTGAAGAACTTGTCCAAGTCGTTGTAGGTCAGGGTGGGGTGAAGTTCAACTGCCGCTGACACAGGAAGTTTTGTTAGCCTGTCAACTTAGTAAATAAGGGTTAACCCTAACCGAGCATCGTGTCTGTTGTTGGTGATGATGTCAGAGAACTAGGATTTCCTGCATTCCTCAGTTGTGAGTTATGAGGGAGAAGTTTCTCTTCATAGATGTTATGATGAACCTGGAGGTTTGTTTTTCTCTGTCTGCACTCAGCTCTCCAACTTTTTTTCCCCATTTTTCACCAGTGATGAGTTTCACCGTGGAGACTTCTTCCTTCCGGAGATAACCTTCATCTTAATAGGAGCAATAGCATCCATAACGTTTAACATTTTAGCATCAAAGTTACTGACGAGCTCATTGACCGAACCTCCGGACATGCCAGGTGTTAGAGCGAAGACTTGGTTAAAGATCACACTGCTGTTTTCAGTTATAGACCGTTTTGAGATCACTGCTGTTGAGACATTTGTGTGCACTGAAATCATAATCTCAAAGGAGTGGTCAGACACGCCCACATCAGGCCCAGGCACAAGATCTGTTAGTGTCGCCTGTAAACTCCCTCCTATCCAACCACTATTTAATAACGTTTGAATTTAACATTGTCGACACTCAAGCGCAATATAGGATGTATTACTTCAGCAGATGTTTGTCCAATGAAGCTATTGCTAAATCTAGGGAGGCAGTGGAACATAGTGACGGAAGTGAAGCCAGTGACCTGGGTTCTACCTCTGCAGATGTTGATATCCTTGTTAGTAACACTGCTGATTTGTTGCATTCAGCTTTAAATGCAGTTGCTTCTTTCAGAAACAGGGTCTCTAACCACAGGAGCTTAACTCCCTGGTATAATTCAGATATTCGCATGTTGAAACAAAACGTGCGTAAAATAGAAAGGAAGTGGCACTCTTGTAGGTCTGTAGACTCCTATGGTGAATGGAAAGATAGTCTAATAGTATATAAAAAAGCCATTTGCAAAGCCAGAACAGCTTATTATTCAGTGGTGATAGAGGATAAGCAGCAATTTATTTTGGTGCAGAAAAGCAAGTTTCACTATGGTACACACATTTTCATAGCAGGTCAGAAGTTTCGGACGGTGTGCAAAGTGGATTCTTGAACATTCTGACACGTGCGTGGAAAATGGCATATGCTGGTTTTTTGTGCAAGGCCCCAGTACTGTCACAGATGCATTTGAAAGTCTGGTTGGTTGCTTTATGAGTTTTAGCCAGTTTTGCTTCTGCAGGTTCCTCTGCATTCCTCTCACAACTCTGTATAGTTTAAAAGAATGTTCTGCTCCCCACATACAGTGCTGCAGTTTAATCCCTAACAGCGGGTGGTCCAGTGCAGTACCTGTTCAGTCAGAAAGGACGGCTTGTAGGCACCATCGGTGGACGTATTTCCAGTTCCCCTCATGGACTTCATGTGGGACACGGCCATGCGCAGGATGGTCAGCTTGTCGGGCTTCCGGGCCAGGGCGCTGCAGGTCGGGACCATGTCCGACAGCTCCGTTATGTACTGGGTCATCTTGTTGCGGCGGCGGCGCTCAATCTCACTGTGGTTCTCTCTGGAAAAGATGGAGAAGGCAGTCAGTATCTGGGAGGATGCAGACTTTTAACCAGTGTACAGCCAAGCTTCGGCACATACAGTACAAAGCATCTGAAGCTCCGTTCTGCTACCGGCTGTTCAGTCTCAGAGTCTCACAACAACGGGCTTTATGGAACATTTACTCCAACTGCAAACATTTCTCTATCAGTAGCCAGTATCATTAGCCAGTACCAGTAGTCAGTTTCAGTAGACAGTATCATTAGCCAGTATCAGGTACCAGTATTGATAACCAGTATCAGAGCCAGTATCAGTAGCCAGTACCAGTTAACAGTATCAGAATCCAGTACCAGTAACCAGTATCAGAATCCAGTATCAGTACCAGTATCAGAATCCAGTATCAGTACCAGTATCAGAATCCAGTATCAGTACCAGTATCAGAATCCAGTATCAGAATCCAGTATCAGTACCAGTATCAGAATCCAGTATCAGTACCAGTATCAGAATCCAGTATCAGAATCCAGTATCAGTACCAGTATCAGAATCCAGTATCAGTACCAGTATCAGTACCAGAATCCAGTATCAGAATCCAGTACCAGTAACCAGTATCAGTAGCCTGTATCAGTACCAGTATCAGAATCCAGTATCACTACCAGTATCAGTAGTCAGTTTCAGTAGACAGTATCATTAGCCAGTATCAGGTACCAGTATTGATAACCAGTATCAGAGCCAGTATCAGTACCAGTATCAGAATCCAGTATCAGTACCAGTATCACTACCAGTATCACTAGCGAGTATCAGGCACAGTATCAGTAGCGATTATCAGTAACCAGTATCGGTAGCCAGTATCAGTAACCAGTATCAGTAACTAGTATCAGTAAACCAGTATCAGTACCAGTATCAGTAACCAGTATCAGTAAACCAGTATCAGTAAACCAGTATCAGTACCAGTATCAGTAACCAGTATCAGTAGCGATTATCAGTAACCAGTGTCAGTACCAGTATCAGTAAACCAGTATCAGTAAACCAGTATCAGTAAACCAGTATCAGGTACCAGTCTGGGTAACCAGTTTCAGTAGCCAGGATCAGATACCAGTATCATTAGTCAGTATCAGGTACAAGTATCAGTAGCCAGTATCAATAACCATTATCAGAATCCAGTATCAGTTACCAGTATCAGTATCCATTATCTAATTTAGGGATGCGATCGCTCATCTTACAACAGTGGGAAATAGTGATGTAGTCGAGGCCAGTGACCTGGGTTCTACCTCTGCACATGATGATTTCCTTGCTAGTAACACTGCTGATCTGTTGCACTCAGCTTTAGATGAAGTTGCTCCTTTGAAAAGGAGGGTTTCTAGCCACAGGAGCTTAACTCCCTGGTACAATTCAGATATCCGCATGTTGAAACAAAATGTACGTAAAATGGAAAGGAAGTGGCACTCTTGTAAGTCTGTAGACTCCTATTGTGAATGGAAAGATATTCTAATAGTATATAAAAAAGCCAATCGCAAAGCCAGAACAGCTTATTATTCAACGTTGATAGAGGATAACAAAAGTAACCCACGTTTTCTGTTCAGCACTGTAGCCAGGCTGACAAAGAGTCACAGCTCTGTGGAGCCGTGTATTCCTGCAGCTCTCAGTAGTGAAGACTTTATGAGCTTCTTCAACAGTAAAATCACGAGAATTAGAGAAGAAATCAACCAGCCGGTTGTAGGTGTTTCTTCAGCTTTAGCGACTTCCCTAGGCTCTGACTTGTCTCTAGACTGTTTTGATCCTATAGACCTCCCTGAGCTGACTTCACTCGTTAATAGAGCTAAGTCAACCACATGTATGTTAGACCCCATCCCGACTCGACTATTCAAAAATGTTTTTTCTCTTATTGGCACAGCAATACTGGACGAGATCAACTTATTCCTAAACTTAGGATATGTACCACAGGTTTTCAAAGTCGCAGTAATTAAAACCTTTACTTAAAAAACCTTCTCTTGACCCAGACATCTTAGTTAATTAGACCAATTTCAAACCTTCCATTTGTATTTACAATTCTGGAAAAAGTAGTTGCAGCCAGTTATGTGACCATTTGTATAGAAATTATCTATTGAAGTCTTTCAGTCAGGGTTCAGAATGCATCATAGCACAGAGACAGCACTGGTTCGAGTCACGAACGACCTTCTTATGGTCTCAGATAAGGGATTAGTATCCACTGAATATTAGGAAAATGTATTTGTTGCCTGGGTCCAGAGAGGGTTTTATTGAGTAAAGGTTTTACTTAGAACTGATTAGCGGCTGATGTCCGGGGACGGTATCGGGGACAGTATCATGTTTCGCTGCAGAGGTCTGGACCTGCATGGACTTGTTTGCAGTATGCTTCTGTAACTGGTCAGATTATATTAGGACCCCGTATGTGTTCATCAGCCCGGACCCTAAAGGATGCAGAATCCTGTAAGAGATTTCCCGGCCCGATGCCGACCATCAATGACCCGCCATTCTAAACTACGCATGTTGGAGCGGAGAAAATTTCAGAACTGTGGTTCTTATTGTTTTAGAATAACTGCTCCCTGTCCTCATAATATTCCTCTCACCATTGTGGCACTGCGTTAACCCGACCTTCCACTGCCAGCAAACTCAGAAAAGACTGCCCCCAACTCTCTTCATGACGTGTCACAACTTCAGGCCAAATGTAAAAATTTAAATGTCTTGCAAAATCGTCCAGTGTAGTCATCATTGAAGCCAACTGGAGTATGCTGGAGTCCGTCAGAGTCCATTAAAAAAGTCCAAATTCCATCAGAGACACCAAACTAATCCACTGGAGTCTGTCAGAGTCCACTGAAGGAGTCTACTGGAGTTCACCTGAGTCCATTAAAGGAGTCTACTAAAAGGACACAAGTCTTTTGGAGTCTTTTCAAGGAGTTTGTTGCTTTCTGCTGGAGCAGTTATAGTCAATTCGCATCCACTGGAGTCCACAATACAGTCTGTTAGCATCCGTTGGAGTCCACTTGAGTCCATTGTGGCCCTTTCGCACTAATACCGCCTCAGCTCGCTTCTACCCGCCATGGCCCCGTCTTGCGCTTTTGCACTAGGGGCTGAGGCGGCTAGAGCCGCTCCAAGAAGATACTTTTTCCGTAACCATTCTGGCGAGGTTCTAACCGGGCTGAGCCGGGACTATTTCTGACGTCATCACATTACAGGCAGCTGATTGATCGGGGGGCGGGGCCGTCACCACCCTCCACGCCTCTGATTGGTCGGGGGGCCGGGCGTTTGAATCAGGAAGCGGGAGTCAGCGTGGTGGGGACTGGCGGCTCGCGGCGATTTTATTATAAAGCGCAAACGTCTGTTTGGTGATCCAACTCTGAGGTGCAGATGTTCATAAACCTGGTGCTGACGAGAGAATTAAAAAAGGGATGTAGACGGGCTGTTTTACTCTCAGCCGCTCGCGGCTCCAGCTGATTTCTCATCTGCGCCGACACGAATAAAGGTGTTGCGCAATCGAGTACGTCACAGCAGCTTGACCCCAACCCCCCACTTCTCACCTGGCTGTGGAAAAACAAATGGGGACAAAACGGGTGGAGCCGCGACGAGCCGAGCCGGGCTAAGGCGGTACTAGTGCGAAAGGGCCATTGGAGTCTGCTGTTGTCTGCTGAAGTCCAATATAATCTGTTACACTTGGTTGGTAAAAGTCAGCTGCAGTCATCTGGAGTCTGTTGGAGTCACATATAATCTGTGTTGGAATCTGTCAATATCTGCTGTGTCTTTTGGAGCCTGCAGAAGTTTGAATAAATCGAACCGAAAATTGAACCTATTTGAGTCCAAGAACATCTGACTCCACCTTGACATCTCCTGCCAAGTCATTGAATCAGCTAATCTGGATTCAAAGGAGGTTTGGGGCGGCAGTAGCTCAGGTGGTAGAGCGGGTCGTCCAATGATCGGAAGGTCGGCGGTTCGAATCCCGCTCTGTCCCAGTTGCTGTCGTAGTGTCCTTGGGCAAGACACCTTACCCACCTTGCCCCGTGTGAATGTGTGTGAATGTGTATGAATGTTGGTGGTGGTCAGAGGGGCCGTTTGGCGCGATATGGCAGCCACGCTTCTGTCAGTCTGTGGCTACAATGCGTAGCTTACCACCACCAGAGAGAATGTGTATGAATGAATAATGATCTAAGTGTAGCACTTTGAGATTCATTGAATGGAAAGTGCGTTACAAGTTAAATTCATTATTATTATTATTGTTGTTTCTGGGTTCTTCTACTGTGTTCCCTTCTTTAATCTGTTCAGCTCCAGGTCAGCATGGCTAATTGACGACCCATGGGTGGTGTCTAGGAGCCAGCTGTACTGGCACGCTGACGCTCTCTGATCTAAGACATGTCCTGATCCCTTTGTTACTGTGGAGTCTGTTGATCCTGAGTCTGTAGAGATCCACGTGCAGCCCGGCGGGCTCGGCCTACCTGGCATATCTCTCCTTATCTCCACCAGGAACCTGATCATCATCATACCTACAGAGGAGAGAGGACACGGTAAGTCTTTCTTAGTTCTGAGGTCATCCAAGCTGCTTCATCAACCTTCTACTCGCATGCAACAACAGATAGTTCTACCTGATGGGAACACGATGGACAAAGGTGTGCACCGTACGTGGGCAATGGCCGCTGGAAATGTTGCTGGAGGTGGACATTGTCTGACCTGTCTGCGGTTTGATTTTGTCCTTCAGAGGGGACTGGACACCGTGACCAGGTTCATGCGAACACTCCAGGTGGGGAGGTTTGACACCAGTGACATTACCCACACTGCAGCTCTACAGTTGAGTAACATAAAAACCAACAGTGAAACAGCAGCATTTCTGCTCAGTCAAACACTTCTCTGAGAAGTTCTGCAGGACACTGATGGAGGTGATGGACGTGCTTCAGCCAGAATGAGCTTTACTTCGAAAAGGCACCTGCCCCACATGGTAGGAAGATAACCAGTAACAGCCAGGTGGGAGGGGGCAGGGGGATGCAATGACCACAAGAGGCTTGTCACAACACAAGCCCCCTAAAGGGGACCTATTATGAAAAACAGGTTTTTTCTTGCTTTAACATATATAAAGTGGTCTCCCCTCAGCCTGCCAACTCACGAGAAGGAGGAAAGCAACCAAATTCTGCAGTGTCTGTACAGCCGCCCGGATGATCCGTCCAGTGTCATGTGACTTCTACGAGCCGTTCAGAATCTGCACCTATCGTTACGTAACGATAGGTGCAGATTTCCATAGGTCGGCCTCCGCTGCTGAAACCACGCCCACAACTAACTCTGCCGGCCGGAGCTTCCACCATAGTTTAGAAGCGGTGGCTGTTTCCACAGCGAGGGACAGTTTTTGCATCGACACTTACCCTCATAAAAGGATCAGTAGCAACAGCACGGATCCGGCAACTGCACACGGTGAGTGACGTAGGTTTTTTATGTTATTTATATTTGTCTACAAGTATGATCTTTGCATGGGCTACGTATTTAGCACCGGGGCCCCTCACCGGACCGGACCGGTGAGTGGCCCCGGTGGCTCCAGTGTTCCCTAACGGAGCCACTCACTCGTTAGGTAACACCGGAGCTCTGTTAGTAAGACATTCTTCTTCTGTTTATGGTTTCAGATCTTCCAAGCACCTGAAGCTGTTCAACGACACATTCAGAAGACGCACGGTCCTTCCTTGAGCCAGCAATAGTGCATAAATGTTATTTTATTTTTTTATAAATAAAGTTTCCATTTGTGAACATTCAGTGTTGTGATTTCTTAACAGTTACATGATTCATTTGTCTTGTAACATAAGAAATGAAATGATGAGGAATCGGAGTAAAAATAACTGGTGTTCCTGTTTAGAATTCAATTAAATCTTCCTGTATGAATTAGTGTGAAGACGAGGTGACCCGTTCCCTCTTCAGGGAACTAAAGGCAGATTTATGGTTCCGCGTTACACCAACGCAGAGCCTACGGCGTAGGGTATGCGTCGATTTAACGCAGAACCGTAAATCAGGCTTTAAGATCTGTTTACACCGTGTAACTGCATGCAAGCGTCCGACTATCGCATTGAGCTGCGTGACATCGGACTCTCTCTGTCCACACTGAAACCGTTAAACTCGCGGCCAGTTAAGACAGTCCAATACAAAAAAAATAAAGCAATGGAATTGATTTTGTTGCCGAAGCTCCCTCGCATGGGACACGCTTTGTGTACGCAGCCGCTGCTCTTCAGCCAGAGCGAGGCTTTGTTCCCTCCCCTGCTACACGTCATTCAAGCAGCCAATCAGCACAGAGCCTCATTATCATAGCCCCTCCCACTCAGAATCCCTCACAGATAATGAGGTTAGAAGCGGTAAAACTAGAGACATGGCCCAGAGGCTGAATTTCTGATTTATGTAGAAAATTGTAGATTTTTTTTAAGACATTCAAGGCCTGTTTAAAATATACATTAAATGCCATAATAGGTCCCCTTTAAACGAGAAGTCAGCCACGTCTGAGGGCTTCTGCAGCCCTCACAGGACCTCTGGTGACTGGTTAGGCATGACAGTCCCTACATACAAGACAGCAGGACTCTTTCTGGTAGATCCTGTGACCTGGGGCCTGATGTACAAAACGTGCGGCGCACAAAAAACGTGTGTACGCCACTTTCTACGCTCACGGTCGGATATACAAAGAATGACTTGAACGTAGAAAGTTGCGGTCCTTCATGCACACACCAAGGCTGGCGTACACACTTTTCTGAGATTTTGTCCGTTGGCGACACTCACTGGTGATGCAGTGAAGTGCAGAATATGAGGAAACGTGACGTCAACAATAAGTTCACGACCACGTGAAGGACAAGACAGTCCCCACATCACCAGATAAGTTACACAAGAGTGGAGCTGCAACAATCTCACAATCAACCACATGATCTGAACAAACAACTAAAGGAGCTCAACGATGGAACCTGCAAATCCTGATGGAGCTTTGGCTCCGTTAGAGGAACCTGCTGATGATCAGATCACACCGACCTGCTGGTCCAGGACTAAGACTGGACCATCAGCTGGTTTAGTCTGGACCTGCTGGTCCAGGACTAAGACTGGACCATCAGCTGGTTTAGTCTGGATCTGCTGGTCCAGGACTAAGACTGGACCATCAGCTGGTTTAGTGTGGACCTGCTGGTCCAGGACTAAGACTGGACCATCAGCTGGTTTAGTCTGGACCTGCTGGTCCAGGACTAAGACTGGACCATCAGCTGGTTTAGTCTGGACCTGCTGGTCCAGGACTAAGACTGGACCATCAGCTGGTTTAGTCTGGACCTGCTGGTCCAGGACTAAGACTGGACCATCAGCTGGTTTAGTCTGGACCTGCTGGTCCAGGACTAAGACTGGACCATCAGCTGGTTTAGTCTGGATCTGCTGGTCCAGGACTAAGACTGGACCATCAGCTGGTTTAGTCTGGATCTGCTGGTCCAGGACTAAGACTGGACCATCAGCTGGTTCAGGTACCAAGAGGATCTTCTGGATCTCTGCCCTGAACTGGACCAGCTGCTCCGGTTCAGACCAACATGATGTTTTCAGCTGGAGCTGCTACAGGTCGGACATCTCTGTCACCATGAAGACCGTATTGGATGACTACTGACTACTACTGATATGATTCAGAAATGATGAATAACGTTTTTATTGAATGTTTAGGCAACTTTCAGAGTCTGATATTAGTCGGCTGCAGGTGCTGCATGTCCAGAAAGTGTTTCTCCGGTGATGGACCGGGACCTGGACCGGGATCTAGACCCGTCTCTCCTCCCAGGACCTGGACCTGGTCCTGGACCTGGACCGGTCTCTCCTCCTGCGGATGCAACAGTCCGAGTTACAGTAACTTTGCTCTTTATTTCTCACGTTTGCACCTCGATAATCCCGTTGGAACAACGTGTCTTTATTTCTGCAGCAGAGGAATCAGATCGTGATGCTTCATGTTTTAGGTATAAGTTTATATTGTTCATATTGTTATACTTGTGAGAGAGGTGATCGCGGACATCCACAATGTGTAAGACTCAATAAACGTGTACATTGGTCTAAATCCGTCAGTATATAATATGCGTGACAATAAAGCGGAACGAGGAGCCGTTTTTCATCCACCAATTTAAGTTCTGGTGTCGGTTCTTAAAATACAAACAAGAAAAGCAGAGTGTAATGGTGCACTGACGCTGAATATTAACATTCACAAACCCTTATGATCATAATAAAACCACAACTCTTCATGGAACGCAACACAAAGCAAAGACCAACATTACCCATAATTAGAGTTGTCCCGATCCGATCACGTGATCGGAAATCGGGGCCGATCACGTGATTGCAGACTCGATCCGGACTCGGACGTTATGAGCCGATCAGGAATCAGATATATATATATCAGGGTTTCCGTTGTCCGGTAATTGCCGGACTTTGTCCGGTAAAATATGCCGCAGTCCGGTATTTTATAATCTCTCCGGTCAAAATGTCCGGTGAAAATACTCACTGGCGCCGACATCCACGTGTGCGTTGATTTATGGTTCCGCGTCGCACCGACGCAGAGTCTACAGCGTAGGGTTCGCGACGACGCGCACCCTACGCACACGTGGAGTAGTGGGCTCGGAGCGTCAGCCATACACCGCATGCGCGCAGAGCACGCCTGTTTGTTTTGAAGCTGAAGCAGCCCTATGCTATCATGTCTGTTGTTGTTGATGTAAATAACCAATCACTGAGATATATTGCGCACGACAGCCAGAACTCAGGTACCAAAGTCAACAAAAAAAAGTGCATGATGAGTTAATTAAATTATGAGAAGAAGAAGAAGAAAAAGAAGGAAAAAAAAGGAAAAGGAGAAGTTCTCCTTTTCAAATAACAATATAAATAAAATGTTACCAAACAAAATGATGAATAAAAATTACCTGTAATGGCAGGCAACACATCAGCTGCAGATGCAGTCTCTCTGCTCATTAAAATTTTTAATTTTCAAACTGCCTACCACCTATGTGCTCAGTTTACAGTACACATGTTAAAATATAATAAAAGGGTCATCCTGCATAATTTTCTTTTCTCTTCTTCATTTTTTATTGTTTTATAAAAGTATCGGATCGGGACTCGGTATCGGCAAGTCCTCAAAATCAAAGGACTCGGACTCGGACTCGGGGGCAAAAAAACCTGATCGGGACATCCCTACCCATAATGCATTGCAGTTTAAATCGGAAGAAATGCCACAAATAAATTATTTTTTTCCAGGCCTCAACTTCTGACAGGACTGTCTCCAGCTCACAGCCGATGTTTTTTTAATTTGTTTTACTTGTTTTTGCAATTTCCTTGATAGGATGAGCGGTTTTTAATGGATAATTATCTTCATTATCATATTCAAACATAGGTATTTGAGGGAGGAGACAGGGCGGGGTGTTGTGCTCCCACATGTTCGCTCAAATCCACGCTGATTGAAGAAACCTGTGTGGATTTGGGCAAACGCACAGTTTTGTACATCTGAATTTTTTTTTGCGTACGCAAAAATTCCATGCACGTTGAAATCCACGCACTCTTTGTACATGAGGCCGCTGGAGAGGTTTTCAAATCTCATTAAAAAAAACGTGTGTGAGCATGTGAGGACTTTTTGCTAACTTTATGTTTCCATTAGGTGTATTGTTTATTGTAATTTGCTGACGTCGCACTTTAAAACAGTTCTGAAAAACATAACAGCAGGAATGATCTGGTATACGAAGCCTGTAAGGGGGCGAATATACTTGCTTTTCAGAATGCGTACGCATCATGGCCGACACGCGTATCCTGCATTCATTTCACGCGTCAACATGCCGGTTCTCCAAAAGACACTGAACATGTCCTGCAGTTCTGGCTCTGCCCCCGAGTGGCGCTGGTCCCGGTCAGATACCAGCTGACCATAAGTGACGACACGGAGGTCGGAAACTTGCGGACTGTTTTGAAGAGAGGCTGCTGAGCAGCAGCTGTTATCCTCACATTTATGATCCACATCGCCGCTGCACAGAGACAAACATGTCAAAATAGCTGCGGCAGATCAACACAGTCCTGGTGCAGATAGAGTCGTGCTCGTTGTGTCCGTGCTCATCGGAAGATGCACCAGTGATGATGTTGGTGGGCTGTTTTGTCCACCGATCACTCATCACTCGACCGACACCGACTTTGCTCCAGATATTTCGGTAAATTAATCTCCTGACGACATGCGTGTGCACTCTCCAAGCTCATAACTGGCTGCTGCAGCTCGATAGCTCGTCCCTTTCGCCACGTAGTGCAGGATGACAGCCAGCTCTCTCCTGTGGTCTCGGACTCGCCGTGTGTGGGGTTGTGCTGAATTAGCGGGACAATTCCATGTAACAAATCGTCAAACGAAACGGAGGAAATGCTAAAATATTGCCGTTGTTTCTCATCATCAGTTGCTGCATCGGCAAGACGAACGAGGTCTCCAGTCTCCCAACGGCTCTGGTTGAACGGCCTGACAAACCATCTGCGTTTTCTTTACCGACATCACAAGCAAAGCAGTGCAGTGATCTCCTCTTCGTCCAGTGTTGTTGTCTTGTTATTCCACCAGCTGGTTTATTATACTACTACCAAATATTTTATTGGCTCTGCATATATGCCCCCAAAAGGTTACCGATGGTACGATGCGCTCTCCTCGTGTACTACGCGAGCAAAGTTGCAGGTGGTTGTGAATGCGAACGCAGGCTCAAATAGCAAGTATATTTGCCCCTTAAGTCGGACTTACCCCCGGGAGACACTGACTAGAGCTCTGGGTCACTGACTAGAGCCGGGAGTCACTGACTACAGCCAGAAGTCGCTGACTAGACCCGGGAGTCACTGACTAGAGCTGGGATGTTTTGCATGGTTTAGATGTCTCCCTGGTTGGACCTCCAGGCCTGAAGCTCCTCCTGGTTGGACCTCCTGGCCTGAAGCTCCTCCTGGTTTGAACTCCTGGCCTGAATCTCCTCCTGGTTGGATCTCCTGGCCTGAGACTCCTACTCAGGAAGGCTTCCTGGAGACACCCTGACCAGATGAAGCACCTTAATTGGTTCCTCTGGATGTGGAGGAGCTGCTCTACTCCGAGGTGCTCCTGGATGACTGAACCAGTTCAACCACTCTGGTTCTTTTAGTCACTAGCCACAAATGGTGTCCGTAGGGGAGGGTAGGAACCTTGATCCACCAGTAAACTCAGTCTCAGGTGTCTCACGTGTCTCTCCACCACACAGAGTCCACATTACTGCAGACTCTGCACTGCTCCACCCATCACTTTCCTGCACCTCTAAAACCCCATGATACTGACTGCTTCATCTGAGGCAGCACCTCCATCCTGACATGGAGAGGACAACTCACCCTTCTCTAAGTAAGGACTATTGTCTTAGAATTAGAGGTGCTAATTCACACTGGGCTTTACATCCAATCCAGAGAGCTTAAAAATCTCCTCTGGAAGACGTCAACAATAATGCATCATCTGCAAAAGGGCAGAGATGGGATCCTTCTCCGTTTATTCTGTACCCCGTTCTCCGACTGAGGATTGTCCTATGTCCTGTCCCATCTTTGTGAGAAGGTCTAGTCTAGTATGGGGGGTGGTGATCTAGTGGCTACAGAGGTGGGATTGGGTCTGGAGGACCCAGGTTCAATCCCCGGAATGACAACCAAGATGAACCACCTTGGGCCCCTGAGCTTAACCCTAATTGCTCCATGGTGTGTGTCTCAGATGCAAGTCGCTTTGGATAAAAGCGTCTGCTAAATGACAGTAGTAGTAGTCAGTTTTAACGCATTTAGGCGAACAAGACCTGGACACCCAAAAAGGACATTCTGGTGTACACAGGTTGTGTTATGGAGCGGGCGAGGTTTGTGCGACAGTACTCAACTTGGTTAATATTCACATCTCTCTTTAGCGATGTGTGTTCCCATAACAGTCTTTCAAATACTCAACCAGCCTCATTATCACCAAAATTAGGAGCATCCTCTCCCAGGATGATGCCGTCAAACGAATTCACATGCTCTTCACTTCTGGACTAGATTACTGAAATGTATTATTAGCAGGACCTAATAGTACCTTATGTTCCTAACAGAGCTCTCCGTTCTCGGCGTGCAGGTTTACTCATAGTTCCTAGAGGACCCAAATGTAGATTTGGAGAACGGATCTTCTGCTATCAAGAACCATTACAATGGAACCAACTTCCAATCTGGGTTAAGGAGGCTGACACCACCTCACACCCTGACTCAAGAACCGGTCCAGGACAGGACCGGCTCACACCCTGACTCAAGAACAGATCCAGGACAGGACCGGCTCACACCCTGACTCAAGTACAGGTCCGGGACAGGGCCGGCTCACCTGCAGAGTTCTCACCTTGAGAATTTGCTCGGCCCCTCTCCATCCTCATCGTCAAAGTCCATTCTGAAAGAGAACAGCACAAAAGAGAGCTGTTACTTGGGCTGAACTGGATGTCATTTTTAAATTATTATTTCTAAGTGTTAATTGCGACAGCGTCAGAGCATCTTGACCCTGGAGGTCTCGCCAGGTACAGGCCCGTGTCTGACCTTCCCTTCACGGCCAAGATCCTTGAAAACAACTCAATGGGTCTCTTAGGGAACCATTGTCAATGTTTTCTTGGTAGTTTGCCTTAAACAATCTAGGAGCTAAATAAGATGGTTTACATTATTGGGTAGTTTATAATTCAGTTAATCGATTGATCGTATCAATAATCTATGGATTAAGCAACTCTAAAAGTTATTGTTGGCTGCAGCCCTGGATCCGAGTGTTGAGAGCTGAGCTGAAGCCAACGAACTGCAGTCTCACATGCATCCTTTTTACTGTCCACGAGTGGGGTGGGGGTTTTGACCCGTGTGGACGACAGGTAAACTGAGGCTCAGGTTCATGCCTTTCGTCCTGAGTCCCTCTTCGTATGCCGCTGTTCGTTAACAGGATAGTCGACCCACTGGTTCTGGTCTGCTAAAGTGCTAACATAGCTAGTGGCCACATCCGCAAACTCAGGGACGTCGACTGAGCAGAGCCACCACACCTATACCACACGCCCTCACTGACGCCCTCACTGACGCCGTCACTGACGTGCACCTCCCAAAAATTGTAACTGCGCATCGAGGCGACGCAGACCAAACGCAGACGGAGAGGACTGTGATTGGTTCGCTTGGTAGCAACGCATTTCCGGTTTCCGGATTGAAGCAATCGTGAACTTTCAGCGCTCTTTTCTTCGTGTATGTGTGATTTTTTTTGTTTTGTTTTTTTGCACAATAGTTGTCCTTATTTCTTTGATTCACTGTGACCGGAAAAAGTCGGATAAACCATTCAGGAAAAGATCGCGAATTAGCGGTCACGGGGGTTACTGCACCGCGGAGAAATGGAGTGACGGAGAAGTCCGAAGGGTTCGCGACGGCGTCACGGCGATGGCGTCACGGCGACGGCGTGTGCACGGCGTCGTTTTGACGCAGAACCATAATTCAGGCTTTAGGTGCGTCTTGGAGCGCGGCCTCTACTCGCTCAGCGTTGATGTTGAAAGATGAAAGATCTCGGTCGGTCACGACGGATCAACTGAGAGATCACAACACTGGTAAGATGGTGTTCACTGTTCGAAACCAGGGGCCTCTGAAAACACAAATTTTTCCCCAGATTTAATTTATAACCTGAAAAGGAGCTGAAGTTCTCCAGAATACTCACAACAGCAGGGATATAAACTGTAGGATCAGTTACAGACACAAATCATCTGCATACAGCAATAATTTATATTCAATTCGATTAGGGGTGATTCCTTTGAATAAATTCAGATTCAGACGACTTTATTAATCTCTTTGGGAGGTTCCCTCGGGGAAATTAACAAGGGGAAGATCTTAATGCAATGGACAGAGGCTCGATGGCAGTAGCAAAGAACAAGGGTGATAAAGGACAACCTTGGCGACACCCACCTCCAAGGGTAAAATAATCGGATTAAACATCATTAGTATGGACACTGGCCTTAGGGGCTGAATAAAAGAGGCGTATCCAGGAAATAAATGCATCATCAAATCCAAATTTCTTTAAAACTGCACACAAGTATTCCCACTCTACCCTATTGAACGCCCTTTCAGCATCTAACGAAATCACAAGTTCAGAGTGTTCGGCCGAATGTTTTGAGTAAATTATTTTGAAAAGTGTACGGCTATTAAAAAACAATTGGCGTCCCTTTATAAAACAATTTTCCTCTTCGGATATAATAGGAGGAAGCAGCCGGATGCAGCGTTCAGCAGAGACAATGGTCTGCAGGAACCACATGAGGTCGGATCTTTGTCCTTTTTGAGAAGGAGTTCAATAGTGGCTTGTGTCAAAGTTGGAGGTAAAAAAGCACCTTCCGAGGATTCATTGAATACAGATGAAAGCTGGGGTGCCAATTTGCCAATAATTGTTTTAAAAAATTTAATCCTTTTTAATGTACCTGCACATTGTCCTTTAAATAAATAAATAAAAATCGGAAACCCGCCAATCCTGGGGCTTTGTTGGATTGCATAGCATTAATTGCATTTAATACTTCTTCAAGGGAGAGTGGGGAGTTCATTTGCCTGGCAGTATTATGAATGAATGAATGAAAAAAAGTGTATTGGTCACCACCAAGCATGTACACTTAGGTCACGACCAAAGGGGCAGGGCTGAAGCCTCGGCTTATGAATGCCCCCCCTTCTTACATATAAATAAATACAACAAATGAATAATAGCTAACAACAACAAAAAACATATGCATATTTACATGCATACCTAACTACTTACGTACTAACATACGTACCTACACATACATCCATACATGTACATACATATATACGAGCACATTACATATCCACATACATATGTACACTACATATGCTTACACTTACATATATGCATGTATCTGCACACACATATGTTAAAAAAAAGGATTATTTAAATTATTATAAAAATGATACTCAATATACCCATCCTTTTGTTTCCTTTCTTTATGCCATCATTCCATTACCCGGGAACAAGTCTGTACTTATCCATCATCATGTCTTTATACCTTTTTTTTTAAATTCAACACATTTTTGCTATATTTTAATTCTTCTGGTAATGCGTTCCATAACCTCACGCCACAGACAGAAATGCACCTACTTTTCAAAGCTGTATTCCAGATCGGGTGTTTCCAATTGAATTGGTCTCTGAGGGCATAACCCCCCTCTCTCTCTCTGAACATGGTTTGTATGTTGGGAGGAAGTAGATTTTTTCTGGCTTTAAACATAAACAAAGCTGTTTTCTGATCTACCAGGTCCATGAATTTGAGTGCTTTTGACTTGATGAATAATAAATTGGTGTGATCATAAAAACCAACATTATTCACCATTCGTATTGCTCTTTTTTGTATTGTGCAAACTGTCTGTAGTGTGGTCTTGCAGGCATTACCCCAGATTTCAACACAGTAAGTCAAGTAAGGTAGAATAAGCGTGCCGTATAGGGTATTCATAGATCTAAAGTTAAAAAAATGTCTGACTTTGCTCAATACTCCGATACTTCTGGAAATTTTTTTTTTTTTTTATACTTTTTATTTTGTCTTTTTCAAGTTACACAGAAAGGAAAGAGAAGGAAAAAAAATTATAATAATAAAAATAAAAATGATAGTAACAATCATAACATAAATACCTGGGGGAGATGTAATATTTTGACATTCTTTTCTTTCCCTTTTTTAAGGGCATGGCTGGGATTTGACCTTAAATGTAGACCATTTTTGCCACTTTTGAGCAAAATCCCTTCCTCTAATTCTCAAACAAAAAGTCAATTTTTCCATGGCGTATATTTCTTCAACAATGTCAAGCCATTGTCTCAGTCCTGGGGGATCGCTTCTCATCCAGAGTCTTGTCAGGGCCTTCTTAGCAGCAACAGTCAATATTTTGAAGAGGTAGATGTCTCTCTTTTCAGTGACTTCAACAGGCATAAGTCCCAGATATACAGTCCTTGGATCTTTAGGTATTCTCAGATTTAGAATTTCCTCCATTGTTTGGATAACATTATGCCAGAATAATTGTATTTTTGAACATGTCCAAAAGACATGAGAGTGATTGGCTACTACATGATCACACCCACGCCAACAATTCTGTTGTTGTTGCGTTTGTTTACTCTTAATGTGTGGAGTGATAAAAAAGCGTATGAGATTTTTCCAGCCGAATTCTCGCCATCTTCTCGAACTAGTTGAAGATTGCTGTGTGTTGCACATGGAAAGCCAATCACTCTCTGACAATACAACATTGAATTCTTGTTCCCACTTTGATTTGATATATAATGAGTTTCTTCCATTACTTTTTTGGAGACAGCTATACAGTTTTGATACAGTCTTTGAGGGGGTTCTTTTATATGCGTCCATCAAAAATACAATCATCTCATTAATCTCTGCTGATAAGTACCTATTCACTTCCTTGTCATAAAAGTCACGTAGCTGTAAATAACGGTACAGATCTCTGTTTTCAAATTTAAACTCCCGTTTGAGTTTATCAAAGTTCTTAAAAGTTTTTCCTTCAACAAGTGTACATATTGCCGTTATGCCCCTCTCCGACCACCTAATAAACGTGTCATCTAATAACTTGGGGCCAAAGTCGGGTGAATGAGAGGGCCATATCAATAATTTACTGTCCCCCTCCATTTTGTTTTTCTTAACAATCTCAAACCATGTTTTCAAAGTGTTTCTCAAGATTGTATTATCTTCCTTTTGATCTATATATTCTTTCCCCCCTAATCTAGCAGCGGGTGGCACTTTATGTAGTTTACATTCAATATTTTTCCATTTGGCTTGATATTCTGGGGAACACCAGTAGACAATGTATCTCAACTGAGCTGCATAGTAGTACTGTTTAAAGTCAGGCAGGGCAAGACCTCCTCGCTCTTTATCTAGCTGGAGCGTTCTGAGTTTTATCCTAGGTTTTGCGCCTGCCCAAATGAATCTAGATATTAATTTGTTCCATGCAGAAAACTGGCATTCTGGGATCCTAATGGGGAGTGAGAGGAAGACATATAACAACCTGGGCAGTACATTCATTTTTATCACCTCTATCCTCGAACTGAAATCTAAAATTAATGTTGACCAGCGTGTTACATCTGCCTGAATTTTGTTGGTCAAAGTACGATAATTAAATTCAAACAGGTCATTTAAATTCTGTGTAATTATCACACCCAAATATTTTATCCATTTTGTGTCCCACTTTAGTTTATATTTACCCCGAATTTTACTATTTGGTAGGTAATTTAAGCAAAGTACCTGTGTTTTTTTGATGTTCAGTTTGTATCCTGACATCGTGCCATAATTTTCCAAGGTGGTTAGGAGTCTGGGGATTGTTACATTTGGGTTTGTTAGATATGTGATAATGTCATCAGCAAACAGGCCTATTTTATGCTCCTCGGTTGCTATGTTAATCCCTTCCAGTTCATCATTTTGTCTGATGTCTTGAGCAAGCGGCTCAATAAATAACGCAAAGAGGGAGGGGCTGAGGCAGCATCCCTGCCTTGTACCTCTGTTAACGTTAAAGCTGCCTGTCAGAGAGCCATTGATCCTCAGCCTGGCAGTAGGACCACTATAGAGAGCTTTTATGCAACTGATAAATTGGTCATTAAAGCCAAATCTCTCCAAAACTTTATATAGAAAAGGCAAACTTACTCTATCAAAAGCCTTCTCGGCATCAAGGCTAAGCAAGGCTGTACTAAGTTGTCTTTTATTAATATGTTCTATAATATGTAGTGTGCGTCTGACATTATCTTGCGTCTGTCTGCCCTTTATAAACCCTGATTGGTCTTCATCTATTAAGTAAGGAAGAAGATGTTCCAGCCTTCTAGAAATGATGGACGTGAATATTTTATAGTCTACGTTTAATATGGAAATCGGTCTGTAAGATTCACACAACTCTTTGTCTTTGCCTTCCTTTAGTATCACCGAAATCACTGCTTCCTTCCATGATGGAGGTATTTTACCATGTTTAAGAGTCCAATTCAGAGATTTAAGTAATGTAGGTGCAAGGTCCTCCGCAAAGATCTTGTACCACTCATTTGGGAAGCCATCACTTCCTGGGCACTTATTGTTTTTCAAATTACTTATAGCTCTGTCTAGTTCTTTCTTTGTAATTGGAGCGGATAAAGAATCATTTTGTACCTTGCCTATGGAGGGGAGATCCAATGTTAGTAAGTATTTTCTAATCATCTCATCTTCCGCTGGATCTGGTTCCGAGTACAATGACACATAATATTTTTCGAAGCAATTTTCTATTTCCTGAGGTTTAGAAGTTATAACGTTATTCAATGGGTCTCTAATCTTAGATATGCAGCTTTTAATTTGTTGATTTCTAAGGCGTCGTGCCAGGATCTTTGTTGCTTTAGGACCAGATTCGTAAAAGGTCTGTTTTGTGAATCTAATTTTCTTTTCAAGTTCATCAGTAAGAATCGCATCTATTTGTTTCCTGGTTTCTTTTAACGGATTCGTCAGTGTTACATCTTTATCTGTTTGTTTTTGTTTCTCTAATTTTTTCAATTCTTCCTGTAATTTTTCATATTTTAGCCTCTTCACTTTATTCATGTAAGCTGTCCGTGAAATCAAATTCCCTCTCATAATTGCTTTAATCGTATCCCATACCATCGTTGGTTCCACATCACTATTACTTGTAGTATTATTTTCAATAGAGTCTTTAATTTCTCGTCTTATATCCTTAACAGTCATTGTGTTATTCAGAATCCCAATATTCATTCTCCACAGTGTGCTTTTATGTCTGTCATTTAATTGTATAGTTAAGTAGACTGCATTATGGTCTGAAACATCCGAGGTCCCTATTGAACATTCTTTCACCCTATGTCTATCTGAGATATTCATCAGAAAGAAATCTATTCTAGAGTGAGTCTGGTGTGTGGCTGAGAAATGGGTAAAGTCCTTCTCTGAACCATGAAGATTCCTCCAGACATCGAACATACCAGACTCTTTGATTAAAATGTTAAGGCTTTTTGACATATGCAGTTTGTGTTGTTTTTTACTTGTCGTGTCTAATGAGTAATTCAGGATTGTATTCCAGTCGCCGGCACAGATCAGTATACCCTCACTGAAAGTGACAATCTTATCAAAAAACTGAGTAAAGATTTTTTTATCACTTTCTGGAGGTATATAGATACAAGCAAATGTGACTAATATGTTATCAAGTTTTCCTTTGACTAAAACATATCTGCCTTCCTTATCTCCTTCTGCCTTAATCAAGTCAAAATTCAGAGAGTTAGACATCATAATAGCCACTCCTCTTTTCCTGCTGTTTTTACATGCACTGAAAAAGGAATTTGAATATCCAAACCTCTTCAACTTATTATGTTCTTCATTAGACAAATGTGTTTCTTGCAGCATTACAACATGTGATTTATCCTTTTTTAACTTTGCCAACACTTTGCTCCTCTTAATCGGATGTCGTAGGCCATTTACATTCAAAGACGTAATCTTTAAGCTATCCAGCCTTGGCATGAGCATCACAGGTGACAACAATCTCCCCCAGAAAAAAACACAGAACAGTGATAACGGTAACTATTATACAGAAAAAAGGAAAAGAGAATCTAGGCTTCCAAAAGGGGGGGAGAACCGTCTCCCCCAGAGTGACCCAGTTGGAGGGTCGAGGGTTAAGTCTCTCATCTAGAGAGGGCCCAATATAAGAGATGGTTATTAATTCTAGCAAAAGAACTGTCCCCATCCTATGAGTCCAACTAAAATGTAACAGTAGTTGAGACCACACTACCCAGTGATAATCAAACCATTAGGCCAAAAAAGAAAAGTATCCAGCGAAGCATGGTGATAATAATAATGATAATGATTCTCACCCAATTGTGAGATTAGTGTGTAGCCAAAAATAAAAATAAAACGTCAGGCGTTCTCCGTGTTATCCCTCTGGAACTCCCGCAGCTTCTCCTTGGCTCTCTGAGCGGCGGAGCCGCCCCGCCCCCGGCGCTCCGCTCCCCGCTCCCATCCCAGCAGCTCCGACAGTGAATCCAGCGCAGGCTCCGCGTCGCGCACCTGCGGCGAGTCCACTTTGAAGCCCCGTCTGTGTAACTCTTGCCATGCTGCCTCTGCGCTGCTGTACGTCCTGGCTCCGGTGTCCCAGTGGATCCTCATGTTGGTATAGGGCGTTTGGAAACGTATCCCCTTTTCCTTTAAAGCTCTCTTGATCCCGTTGTATTCCTTGCGCTTCCTGACTGTCTCAGCGGCGTAATCATGGTCAAAATAGATCACCCGTTTGCCCAGTGATATTTTGCCCTTTCTCCAAGCCTCCTTTAGCACCAGTTCCTTGGTTGTAAACTCCTGGAAATTAATAATAATGGGTCTCGGAGGTTTTTCGGGTGGAGGTTTCTGCGCTAAGGAGCGGTGCGCCCGTTGGATTTTCAGGTCGAGGTCCTGCGGCAGCGGTAACTCACGTTTAAGGAGAGCAGTGATGAACTGGGCTACAGAATTTCCCTCCTCACCCTCTGCCACTCCGAATATGCGGATATTGTTTCTCCTAGATCGGGACTCCAGGTCCGTCACTTTTTCCAGAAGAAACTTTTGCTGTTTGGCAAAGGCAGAGAGCAGCATATTTGCCTCCGCTGCCCAGTCCTCCATCCGCCCCACGCGCGTCTCCGCCTCATCAACACGGCCGGACAAACTTTGCACTTCTTTTGTTAAGTTGTCGAGTTTGCCATTAATTTCTTGGCTCATGTGGTTGATTTCTTGGCGCAGGGAGTCGTTACCTTTCGTCAGATCAGATTTAAGGTCCTTAATTGCCGCCATCAAGTCGTTCGAGTTCACACTGGTTTCATCCTCCGGGCCACCAACACGTGCCTCCAGGTTGCTATCATTAGCTTTTGCCTTCGCCCCCGTGCTGCCTATTTCTTGATTTTTAGACATTTCTTCTTCTCTTCTTTGGCCTCTTGTGAGTCTCTTCCCACTCATCTAACAAAGAATCCACTCAAAATGTAGTGAACGAGTTTTTAGTGGGAAAATAATAACTTTTCTTGGGAGCGTGGTCTCAGGTGCGTCTGACTACTCCATGAGCTAAACCGGAAGCCCTTCTGGAAATTTTTAATCTTACCTGGCTTACCTGTGGTTTCCAACTAAATTTATGGTCTATTATTATCCCCAAGAAAGTGTTCTCATATACTCTTTCTAAATCAACTTTTTCTATTGTTAAACCTACCTGAGTTGTTAAATGTGTTTTACGGTTTCCAAAAATCATAAATTTGGTTTTGTTTAAATTCAAAGATAATTTGTTGACATCACACCACATTTTCAGTTTGCCTAGTTCAACTGTCACCTTCTCCATTAACCTTTGTAAACAATCATCTGAACAGAAGACAGTTGTATCATCTGCAAAAATTACAAATTTCAAAATGTTTGACACTTTACAGACGTCATTTATGTACAGTATTAGTATCACTGACAGGGTTCGAAAGGTTCTGAAGGAATGTATTCATATTAGTCTTATCCACAGGGAATTCAGATTTATATAATAAAGAGTAAAATGATTTAAAAGTAGCATTGACTTCCAAGGGATCTGTAGTGATAGTGTCATAAGAGTTTTTAATACTAGGTATCAAACGTGAAGTGCGCTGCCGTCGTAGCCGATGTGCCAGCAAACGACTTGCTTTGTCACAATACTCATAATAGAAGTCACGCCTGCATAGTAATAATCACTCTGCCTCTTCAGTTGAACTGTGGTCAAATTCTGGATGCAAATCAATACGCTGCTTAAGTAGGAGAAGGTTTCAGTGCACATCTCTGATCAAGGTCACTAATCCCAGCCGTAAGTACATTAAGCCTAGCATTCAATTTTATTATTAGAAAGTGCAGACTGAGAAATAATTTCACCTCTCAGGTAGAGCTGGGTGATATATTGAGATTTTAATATATATCGATATATTTTCAAACGCGATATGGTACGAGACAATATCGTTTATATCGATTTAAAAAAAAATAAATAAAAATTAATGATTTTGATATAGCTTATTTTGTGACAAATTGACTTGAATGTTTTATTTGAGATTTGCACACATTTTTTGTTATTTGCACAACTGTCAACCTCAGTGGAAAAGTCTGCCTGTTACTGTCTACATTGTATTAATTGCACAGTGTATTTTAATTTAATTGTTATGCAGGAAAGGGATATTTGTTTTATTTTATTCAAGAAGCATTTTTATTCTATATATGCAGGCAGTTTATTTTTATTTCATTTGTTTTATACATTTTGATATTGTGCAGACCTCTGTTAATAAAGGTACCTGTGTGACATTTGGAACGAGGCTTTGTATTAAAACTGACAGCTTTTTTAAGGGTTTGCCTCAAAAAAAAATGAAGCTAACAGAGATGCTATGCTATAGTGCTTTGGGGGAAACCCCAATTATGGCACAGAAAAAATATCGATATATATCGAGTATCGCCATTCAGCTAGAAAATATCGAGATATGACTTTTGGTCCATATCGCCCAACCCTACTCTCAGGTAACATTTCAGTGTTTCCAGGGCTTTCCACTAAGGCACAGACTAGCCAGCCATACTAAATAAGTAGCCAGCCGGGGGTGGGGGGTTGGAGTTGTTGGTGGTCACGTCGTAGCCACGATCGTATACACTGATATAGTAAATCTTAAATATAGTAATAATACTAATAATAATAATAACATATTCATATTTATTTTCCTTTATTGAAATAATAAAAACATAAAATAAAATAAAAACTAGGGATGCACCGAAATACAAATTTGAGGCCGAAACTGAAGCGGAAAATAAAATTTAAAGACTTGGCTGAATACTGAGTACCGAATAGCCTACGTAATGCGGTTGTTCACAGTTTTTCACAATTGCATAGATTAAATTGCAATGACATTATTAACAATAAAAACAGTAGGGGTGGGAAAAAAAAAATCGATATTTCAATATATTGTTGTGCTCTCTGTTTCAATAAATAATCGATATACTGTCGGCTAATATCGATATTTTATTACAACACACTTAATGGTTTACGCGGTTGTCACCGCACTATTGTTCAAGCTCTGCCCCGCCCGCCCCCGCTGCCCTCATGAGCAAAACAAACATGCCGCCTGAGAAACCAGCTCAGAAAATACAGAACCACAGTTTACTCCGTACAGACAGCGGGCTGAGCAGCACTGTTAATGCTGGAAAACTTGCTGTTTGAGCCGGTGTTTAAACTTCCATGTGCGTTAATGTCCGCTCGCACAGACAACCAGCTGCGTTAAGAAACGGACCCCGCTCCGCTCGCGCTCCATGAGAGGAGAGCGGCTCGTACTGTAATACAAAATTATTCCACAGACGCCGTTAAAGTAAATGATCGTCAGTCTTTTTGTGTTATGACGTTTATGCTTTTCACTCTGTAAGTGATCCTCGCTCGTATCCTTCCGTGTCCAGTCAACCGTGTGCTGGGAAAACTTGCAGATCATTGAATCACCAGTCACGTTACACACGGACACGGACACTCTCATACACACTCAGACACACGCCCACCCGTGCAAAACCAGTGTTCAGTGCTTTGGATATTTCAGCTTAAATTTCAAAATGTTATATTAGTTCAATGAAGTTCATATTATTTATATTTATTATAGCTTGTTTGGTTTCTTCTGTTATCGGATACAGTTTGTCATGACATGAGTGAAAAATGCCTGATGCTTCATGGCAATATGAGTGTGTGGTGACAGAATAAATTAGACAGGCTAAAAGGATATTGGAAAAGAAGGGATATTGTTAAGCCTATTTGAGTTATTTATTTCTTAGTTATTTCACAATAATTATATTTGTGAAATTATTATTTAATGTATTTAATTATTACAAAGCAGTGCACTGTCCTGGTTTATATAAAACATGTTATTAATGTTCATGCACTTTAATTTGTCCAGCTGTACAGTGTTTACATTTACAAGCCTAGGAGACAGTGAGGAAATATACAAATGCACTTTCTTGTAGGTATTTTTTCTTTTTTAGTCCCATATATCGTGATATATCGCTCTTACCGATATATCGATATATCGAATATCGAAAATATCGTGATATTATCGATATCCTGGGCCACATATCGCCAAAGTATCGAATTGGGACTTACCCGTATCGTCCCACCCCTAAAAAACAGTAAACTAATGAGTTGAGCCACTGTCAAGCAGCTGGCGATGCTGTTGCTTAAATTGACCAAAAGGTGGCTCTCTAACATCACAGTTTGTGTACTGTGCGTGACTGCCGGTGTGACATTCCTGGTTAGTAATCAAGGAGTTAAAACTCACTCGCCACTTACGGGACTCAGTAGCCAGCAGGAGAACTTATTGCTCCACCAGAAACAGCAGTAGGAGCCTTTATTACATTTATTAACTGTACACCGCTATTATGAGAGGTTATTTCTCACAGTATTAGCCTAAAGGGACTTACTCACGTGTTGCCTTCAGTCATTTCAATGAGAAGCACACCGCAAAACACCGCATTGCATATTCAGCGCCGCACAGAGGCTCCCAAATGGAAATGATTATTGATTTCTGAATGAATGGATAGATACGTCGCTTATTTTTTGCAAATTATTTTTTTCTTTTCTGGCCTGGCGGGGGCTCTCATTGGCCTGGCGGGGCCAAGCCTGTACAATTGTAGTAAACACTGAATTATCATTATTATTACAACTCACTCACCATTGCATCTTCTTTTATTCATTAATGTAACTAATGAAGTGTATGAAAATACACTCTACACGTGTCGCAGGTGGTGCTAATTGAACGCTTCAAGAGAAACTGGATTACCGGTAGAACGTTTTGGGCTAAACGATGCAATTCGGTTAGGCTTTCTTTTGGCGTCTCTCTTTTTAATACGAACTGATTAAACTGATTTAATTTTGCAGTGGATAGCCTGAGTAAGTAAGGACGTACTGTTTTTATGGTGACAAAAGAAGCATCTGCTGAGCTCTGCTTGTTGCCGCAGACACATTCACTCCGCTGAGCGCGCGCACACGCGCACACACACACACACACACACACACACACACACACACACACACCCATGTCGGGGCCGCGGAGTTTTGCAGTTTGGCATTATTGTCAGTCTATGAGAAAAACATTTAATTTTATTAAAATCGAAAAATAATATTTATAGCCAATAGGCTATAAAAATAATGGTCATTAAAGTAGCCGGCTGGACCTAATTGTGTAGTCGGCTATATGGCTGGCAGCCGGCGCTTGTGGACAGCCCTGTGTTTCCCATAGCAATGAATGTGAAGATGATTGAATTTGAAATGAGTCACAAAACTCTTTGTCTGCCAAGAAAAGAGAGTTAAATCTCCAAAGTTGTGGGCTACATTTATAGGTAGAAAGTTGAATATCTAATAATAAAGGTAAGTGGTCAGATATTACAATCCCTAAATTAAATACTTACCTGCTGTACTCTACTGCCCTTACTTTTTAACAACTTGTGCTTGTGGTTACAGCAAACGGCCCGTGTACTGAGACTACAGCCCTCCTGCAGTGGTCGCAGGCCGGAGTCCTAGTCCGAGTCCTAGCCCGTGGTGTGGCCCTTTACTGCATGTCCTAAAGGCCTCTAGTAGAGCCCTGCGCGGGACTGCTTTCTTCATCCCGCTCCCGCTGAATCTCTGACCATTACCACCCGCAACCTGTGTGTTCCACTCCCACCCGCTCCCGGCAAAACTCTGAGAATTCATGCTCACACAATAATAGAGATCCATTGATTTAGTGTCTTCTCCTGTCCCGCAAAGAGAAATGTCCCAGACAAATCTATCTGATTTAATGTTAACATGGTAATTGTGGAGCTTGATGGATGATTGAAAGTTCATAGGTCACGTGACCAAAAGTTAGATGCAAATCCATCATTGTCATCATCCACAAGCTTTTTCGCCTTTGGTGCAGCATCAATTATGTGATTGAGGTTATAGCAACGAGAGTAGCTGTGAGTGGTTCAAATAACACTAATAAATAACATAAACAAAGTTAACAAACGAAACAAATTCATTTAACAAACGAATCACTTTTACATTGCTGTGGAGGAAGAGAATGCTGCCGACCGACTGAGGTCCCAATGCTTGCGTCTCTTCCAAGATGCTCCACAGACACTAAACGCAGTTTCTCCAAATATCTGACTTGCCTTGCTTTGTCTTTGTTTTATAAAGACCTTGTTTGAGGTTTATTTTCCATGTCATTGATTTCCATCTTGTCGCTAGGCAGCCCGCTCCTACCAGATTTGCGTTGCCCAATGCAGCCTAGCCTCTTGCCTCTAGAGCCACAAAATACTTCCCGGTGACGGAGGCCGGTCTGTCTGGTAATGTAGGCCATGACGGAGGCCGTAGCTCCGATGACGGAGGCCAGTCTGTCTGGTGATGTAGGCCATGACGGAGGCCGTAGCTCCGGTAATGTAGGCCATGACGGAGGCCGGTCTCTCGGATGACGATGGCCGGTCTGTCTGGTAATGTAGGCCATGACGGAGGCCGGTCTCTCGATGACGGAGGCCGGTCTGTCTGGTGATGTAGGCCATGATGGAGGCCGTAGCTCTGGTGACGGAGGCCGGTCTGTCTGGTAATGTAGGCCATGACGGAGGCCGGTCTCTCGATGACGGAGGCCGGTCTGTCTGGTGATGTAGGCCATGATGGAGGCCGTAGCTCTGGTGACGGAGGCCGGTCTGTCTGGTAATGTAGGCCATGACGGAGGCCGGTCTCTCGATGACGGCGGCCGCTCTGTCTGGTGATGTAGGCCATGACGGAGGCCGGTCTCTCCGGTAATGTAGGCCATGACGGAGGCCGGTCTCTCCGGTAATGTAGGCCATGACGGAGGCCGGTCTCTCCGGTAATGTAGGCCATGACGGAGGCCGGTCTCTCGGATGACGGAGGCCGGTCTGTCTGGTAATGTAGGCCATGACGGAGGCCGGTCTCTCCGATGACGGAGGCCGGTCTGTCTGGTGATGTAGGCCATGACGGAGGCCGGTCTCTCCGATGACGGAGGCCGGTCTGTCTGGTAATGTAGGCCATGACTGAGGCCGGTCTGTCTGGTAATGTAGGCCATGACGGAGGCCGGTCTGTCTGGTAATGTAGGCCATGACGGAGGCCGGTCTCTCCGATGAGAGTCCAGTCTTCATCATTGGTCATGAGAAATGCAGATTCTTCCTTGTCACCGCTTTTAGGACGCGCTCCCAGTCCTAAACTATTGCACTTAAGACGCTCAGATTTGTTCTTTAAAATACCAGGGTTAGCCTAACCCTAACACCCATAATGCAACAGGATCAAAATAGGGATGCAAATTATCGATTATTTCATTAATTGACAGTTGATAACCTTATCGATCGATCATCGATTAGTTGATAAGCGGCGTTTTTCCCCCATCTGAGATACAAACATAATTTTTTTTTTGTTTATATAAAATACAAAGGACATTTTAATGTATTCCTTAATCAAATATTTATTTGATACAAAAGTAACAAAAAGACATTTTTGTACCACAAGGAATATAATATAAAGTGCACTTCAAGGCTATTAGTAGTAGCAGCAGCCATAATAGTGTCATTTGTGTCAAGCACATTTTAAGTTCTAGTTACGTTTTAAGTTAGAGTTTTGGCAGTGTTCAAAATAAAATTATGAGACCTGCTGTATTGGAGCACATTTTCTTTTAGTTAAAACTGTAGCGGGGACAGATGTTTAGAGAAACCTATGTATGTACCGGGTGAAGATGATTTATGGTTCCGCGTTACAACAACGCAGAGCCTACGCCGTAGGCTACAGCGGCGGCTCTGCGTCGATTTAAGGCGGAACCATAATTCAGGCTTTAGGGGAGCATATCGGAGAACAACCAGAAGAATATAGAGTGGATTAAAAATAAAAGTTAAGCACTGAGCTACATGTGTCTCCCGTCTGGGCCATTGCAGAGTCATTGCCTGAGCATGATATTACTAAAACCAAACATATCCGTCTCTTTCTTCTAACTTTATGTGCGCGGCGCACCGCGTTGTGTCGCATTAAATGTGGTCCGGGCGTAATACCAGCTGGTGAAATTAAACGAAAAAAAATAAATAAATAAATAGATTCATTGTAATCGTTAATTTTAATCGGGTAATTTCATAACGGCAATTAATCGAAAATCGATTAATTATTAACATCCCTAGATCAAAACAACCACAGTTCCTGTTCCTTTACAACTTAAATTGTAAGAAATGCCATCAAATAAATTATTTGGTAAGGAGGGTCGTATTCATGCATCCGCGTTCAATTCCACGTTCATTGTGATGTTCAGAGAAAATGTGCGTGGATTCCCCGCTTTCTTTTTCTATTGGCAACATTTCTGCACCAGGATTTAAGATGAAATCCACTTTTGAACAGGAGGTCCATCAAAAGTAGTGAAAACAGAGCACGGATGTGTAAAAAGAGCAAGAACAGAAAAGTTTGTTTTTTAAAAAAAAAAACAGTCTTACAGGAGAAACAGGAGAATACAAGAAGGTGTACGGCTCCAGCCGCGGCATTTTATCATGTGCTGATGCCAACTGATGTTTGCTCACATTCATTCTGATTAAATCTGTCCAAACGTCCATATTTCTAATGTCAGTGGTCAATATAATCCACAACAAGCACTGCCAGAGGAAAGAAGAAAGTGTAGTGGCCAATCAAAGAAAGACCAAGAGTCAGCCAGCTTACAAATACAACAGGGTTCCAGGAACTTCATCACTTGGACCATTTTTAGTGTTATACTTGAGAAGAAAGCTGTACACGCTACATCATCATTTGAAAAAGGACTTTCCAGAGCATTGGCGGTGAAGATACTCACCCTCCTGATCTCCTCTTGCCCCCCCGGCCTGGCACCGTTCCTCCCATCCTCACTTGGCTGGACCCCACCGCTCCAGGCATAGGAACCGTACCTGGCAACTCACTGCCCATTTCTGAAAGATACAACCACGTACAGCAGAGGGTCAAAACCACTTCCTGTCCCTCCACAGTGGTCAACTGTGGAGTTGTACTTTCTCCTGGTTTGTGTTTTTGAATCTCTTCCACCCACTACTTTTACTCTCTAAACACAAGTTTAGGTGAAATTAACCATCCTTTAATGACATGCTCTTCTGAAATTAACATATTAAAATGGTGAAAATCAGGATTAAAAAAAACCATCTGGTCCTCTTCTAGTGCTTTTCCACAACATATTCTATAAAATGACTAAATATGGGTTTCCTAGCAAGATCATGGGTAAAGGTGTGCACAGATTTGTGAAACTATCTTAAGCCGGGGAGACATTGTGCGATTGTCGGCTCGTTTTGAACCAATTTTCCACTCGTGCGACTATTTTTTGGATTGGGCCGGATTTCGACCCAATCGTTGGTCGTGCCTCGTGTAGTATACGTGGGGTAACGACGAGAGATTAACACCTCGTGACGAGAGATTAACACCTCACCACGAGAGAGTAACACCTCACGACGAGAGATTAACACCTCACGACGAGCTCCCAATCACGAATCGTGTGCTCGCAAGAAAATCAAACATGTTTGAAATCCTGGTGGCTCCTCGTGAAGGAATCGCACAGTTGAAGCAGCTACGACCTGATTGGACTCATCCTTTCACAGAGAGCATGCGCAATCTCTGATGTCACGTCAAAAACTATTATTTGTGGTTTAAAGTGTTGCAAATTCACATTACAAATCATGTTTTAATAGCAGAAAAAAAGACTGCATTTCCCACGTCTGCCCAGTCAATTCCTTGTCCAATCACGACGTTGTCTAATCTTTTTTCATTTATCGCCCCACAGAATGGCACAAATTGCGGCAGCGCGTTTGTTTTTGCTGAGCATCTTCGGTGTCTCCCACTTCCACTTCTTTTTGACGTTGCAGTTGCAGTAACAGAAGTCCGACGTGAGGATTATGATCGTACAGTGTGAGACCATAAATCGTGGGCTGTGAACTTTTGAACTCAGCAATCTAGTCGTGCAGTTTGAGATGGGGCTGAATCAAACCATTTAAAATATCACACAGTGTCTGCCCAGCTTTACTGTATACTCTCTGGGCTTCTGGGATAAAAATGCAAATTCTAATTGTCAAAATGAGCTGACAGTTATTGAAAAAGATTTTGAAAAAACCCGGACTTATAAATGTGTGACACTGAGTATGGACAAAAATGTGTTCTACATATAAACAATTTGCAAATGCATGAATTACAATTCATTTTGCTCTCTAACGTTCATGATATCTCCTAAAAACGGATCTTTTTAAAATATTCAGACATTAAAAAACATTATTCTAAACTTCTGACATCTGACACTTCCTGCCGTTGGGAGGAAGTGACGTGTCACAGCAGCAGTAGCAGCCGTTACCATGGTAACAGCAGCAGTAGCAGCACCGCTCCGCTATTTCCTGTTTATTGTGGCCCAAACAAGATGACATTATATAATATCATTATATACGAATATTATAATATTAATATTATATACTATTATTATACTTAATATTATACTTGACATATACTTATCACCTAGCAACCAAATGCTGCTGCATTGCATTGTGGGAAGTTTCTGCTTAGCTAGTGTCCATCAATCCATACTAATATGGAATGAGTATGGATAGTACATACTATTGAGTACGTACTAATGTTTCAGACGCACTAAAAAAATCTCGCATACTCATTTTGCTACTCATTAGGGTGGAAGTTTGCGATTTCAGATGCAGCCAAAGTTATAATTTCAAGCACTTAAACCAAAATTCAAGCACTTTTCAGGCCCTGAAAACACAACATTGAAATTCATGCACTTTCAAGGATTTCCAGCCCCGTAGAACCGTGAGTTTAAGTGAACAGAACCAAACCCTGAGTTTATGACCAGAACCAAACCCTAGTATGGATTCTGTTATTCTGCTAGTGCTCACAGCTGCCACATGCACGAGCCCCCTGATGAGGACGCGTGAACGCGCCGCGGGCACGAGCAGCTCCGCTCCTTTGTATGATGAGGCGGCGGCGGGCACGCGCACACAACAAAGGCCTGGACGGAAGCGCGTCCTCGCAGCGGCTCTCCGCGGAGACGGTGGCCGGGCTGGGAGAGCCCTGGCCCGGCCACCGAGGGAGCGGGGCCCCGCTGGGGCCCGGCTCCCCCTCGGCCTGCCCCGGCCCGGGCCGTCTCCTCACTTACCCGGGGGGGTGACCGCAGCTGGAGTCGCCATGTTTGCTCCGCGCAGGGATCTCTGCAGACGAACGCAGCACGACGCCGGCTCCGCGGGAAACCCTCCGCGCTGCAGCGGCCTGCGGGCTCCGAGGGCTGCGAGGGCTCCGAGCCGCGGGGGGTGCAGAGCTAGAGCTGGTCCCGGTCCCTGGTCCCGGTCCCCGGTCCCAGTCCTGCAGAAACGGCTGCGTGTGTGAGCGGTGGACGGGGAGAGGATGGCCGTGTCCGGGACACGGAGCTGAGAGAGACGAAACACCGCGAGACTTCAGCCGCATAATGAATGTTAATCAGAGCGGAGAGCGGGAGGATGAGGGGCTGGAGGCTGGAGCGGAGCAGGGCCGCCGGGGGCCAGGGGCCAGGTCCAGGGGCCAGTTCCAGGGACCAGTTCCAGGGACCGGTTCCAGGGGAACTGTTTCCTAGGGGGGGCCGGTTCCAGGGGCCAGTTCCAGGGGAACTGTTTCCTAGGGGGGGCCGGTCCCAGGGGCCAGTTCCAGGAACCGGTTCCAGGGGCCGGTTACAGGGACCGGTTACAGGAACCAGTTCCAGGGACCAGTTCCAGGGACCGGTTCCAGGGGAACTGTTTCCTAGGGGGGGCCGGTTCCAGGGGCCGGTTCCAGGGGCCGGTTACAGGAACCAGTTCCAGGGGCCAGTTCCAGGAACCAGTTCCAGGGGCCGGTTCCAGGGGAACTGTTTCCTAGGGGGGGCTGGTTCCAGGGGAACTGTTCCAGGGGCCAGTTCCAGGGCTGTTTCCTAGGGGGGCCAGTTCCAGGAACCAGTTCCAGGGGCCGGTTCCAGGGGAGCTGTTTCCTATAGGGGGCCAGGTCCAGTTCCAGGGGCCAGTTCCAGGGGAGCTGTTTCCTAGGGGGGGGGGCAGTTCCAGTTCCAGGGGCCTCCAGACATGTTTCCTAGGGGGGGTCAGATGGGGCCACTTAAATTCTTGGGGTGGAACCAAAACTAAAAGCATCATTACAGGACTTTATTACACTGTTGTAGTATACAGGCTCAGAAATCCTTTTTTTTATTTTATTTTACTTTCTGACTTGTCTGCATATATATTAATGGTTAATACCATGTTGGTAAAAACTTAAGGCATATATATATGTATATGCATTTTTAATACGGGGTTCCTACGGGTGCTTGAAATCCTTGAAAGTGCTTTAATTTCAATGTTGTGTTTTCAAGGCCTTAAAAGTGCTTGAAATTATAACTGTCTTTCACCAAATTGGGATCAAACTGTATAATTTAGTAATTAAATGAGTAAGATGAAACATAACTAGATGTTTACAGCACAATACAATGTACATAATTGTGATAAAAAGCGGGAAAAATAATTATGAGTGTATGTATTCCTGTAGATATTTTACCCCAGTGATAAGGTGCTTGAAGATTTAGAAAATGACCCTTGAAAGTGCTTGAAAAGAGATTGTAACGTTCAGGCTCGGCCTAACGTTACTCCTTCCACGTCTGACGAGGACAAAGTTTCATCAACCATAAACACATGTAGCTAATAACCCAGTCAAGAACTGGTTAATAAGGTGATATAAGCAGAATAAATGCGTCTTTGAGTGCCCAGAAAAGCGCTATATAAATAAAATGTATTATTATTATTATTATTATAAAACACATTCAAATGTTATTATAAACCAGGCTTAAAATGTGACACATTAAAAAAAATGGAAAAAATAAGAATTCCAAGCGGGAGTCCCTGCTCTGTTTTTCTCTCATCCAAGGGTCCCTGGGATAAAAAAGGTTGAAGACCCCTGATTTAGAACCTTTAGACCCATCAAATATATTTGTCAGAGGGACAGAATTTTACTGGACACTCACCTTGGGGGCCAGACCCTCAAATAAAAATCAAATTTTGGCATAACATTATTATTTGATGTTGTTTATATATTTTTTCAATTTCATTACAAAACTGAAGGCATTTTTAGCCTTTATGAGTCAGTCTCCTATCATCCAGACCAGTGGTTCCCAACCTTTTTTTCTTGTTCCCCCCTACTTGTGTCTAAGACCAGCCGGCCCCCCGACCCGTATGTACTAGCACCAAAAGAGTAAAGTTATTTGTTACAAACCTGTAATTGAAAAAATGAACATTAATTATGTTTTTTTGATACATTTCTCTTTGAGTTACCCTGTACTTTGTTTTTCTCACCTTCCTTTTGTGTCACCAATGTATAAAATATGCACAAAAAATAATTGCAAGGACATAAAAATATTTCTGAAAAATGTCTCTTTTAATAGAGCAAAATTTTTTTAACATTTTTCCAACAACCTGTCGGAGTAGTAGTATGATTAAATGTTGAATAATGATATAATAATAGGTTTTTAAGTTTTTATCCTGATAAATAACTTAGTCATTTAAAATGACCAAAATATATTTCTAAGTGGGTTTATACAGACTTGGATTACTGTATTCCATTAGTTGTGTTATTATGATTTTTTATTTATTTAACATGTATAAATATAATTTTTACAACTGCATATCTACAAAGCAGACAAAGTTTCGCCCCCCCCCAGAGATCTCTGGCGACCCCCCAGGGGGGGGGGGACCCCAGGTTGGGAGACACTGGCCTAGACCACAGTCATCCACCAGGAGGGATAGGGAGATTTGGCCTCAACTCAATTAAGTCAACTTTATTTATAGAGCACTTAAAAAACGAACACCACAGAAGTGACAGGAAAAGGCCTCTTAACACAAGTAAAATGGCTCTCAAAGGAAAAGTTGATGTGGAAAACAGATGCTTTAACGATGACTGGACTGAAAAGTACACATTATTTATCATGCCGACCTTCCCAAATGTGTCACCTGTTTGCCTCGTTTGCAACGAAACTGTTGCTGTTGCAAAAGAATAGAATCTAAACTGAATAGAATCTGAGCTGTCAGAGGCCGGTCACAGAAGAATCCAGTCGCGGGCTGGAGTGGACGGTTCGGCGGACCGGATTTAGCCCGCGGGCCACCAGTTGATGATCACTGCTCTAGGGCCTTATTTGGGCCAGATGTGGCACCCATGGCTCCGTTCTGGCACCGGGGAAGGACAGCAATCCAGCTGTGCCATGTTTGACCCCAACCGAACTGGTGAGTTGTATGTGGGCTCACCAAAACTAATATGAAGAAACACAGACATCAGTACCCAGAAGATAAACTTTTACAAATATGGGCAAAGGCAGAGTTTAGTTTAAATGATACACAAAACGCTGGAGCAAACGGCTGTGAAGGAGCAGATGGTTCTGAATGTCTAAATATTTGAATATCCATGAATTAGAAATGCTCAATGCATTTCTGTGTCTATCTACTTGGACTGAATGCTCCAGTTAACTATTTTTGTTTTGAATTTCAATTTTCAAAATAAAGAATATGATTCTAAGCACTCCTTAATTTTCTTTTTTAATATTCTTTGGGAACATAATGTGCTGCAGCCTGCAGCTTTATCGCAGACTTCTAGTGGCAGCATCAGCGCTCATTTGTGCTCCGTATCATCTAACATTTCATTAGTTTTTCTGGGAGATTATTTGTGTCTGAGGGACTGAGCTAGTTAACCATGAGGACACGCTTTCTCAAAAACCCGTCTGTGGCAGGGTGGAGAGGTTGATGGGACACACGCACCTGTGTCCCATCCGCCTGAGTGGCTGCCGCTCTCCACCCTGCCTGCCTTATAAGGCAGAGCTGAACAGCAGCAAGGGTTCCCTGGTATGCTGATGTGCTTGTGCACGTGTTGGCGGTGATTTGGGTGAATAAAGGGGTCTGCACAAAACTCCGTGTCCTCTCCATCCTGTCGGTCGGGCCCCCGTGGCACTCACACTGCTACAGTGGCGCCCAACGTGGGGCCACATAAACCATGACACCGGGATCTTTGTAGAATATATTTATTTTCTACGTGCACAATATGTTTTACACCAGAGGCTCCTCGTGCATCAGCACCGTCCGCAGAGCTGCTCTCCCGCTCCGCTCTGCTTCCATCCTCTCCCGTCTCCAGAGCCCGCACACTACTGAAATACACAGAGAGTGATTAGACACACCTGTGCACCATCAGCTGTTCCAGCTACGTCACCTGTGCGCCACTCCCCCGCACTCCCTCTCTCCCCTGCAGACCCCGCCCCAATCCTGCACCCTGCCACACCGTAACAATGCAAAGATGTACAATTCAACCATGAAGTTCAATTCACTTCCACTTTAATTCTAAAATATCTATTACAACACAAGTTGTCTCCAGGATCTTCCCAGAGACCAGAACATGACCCCCGATCAATTATTACATGAACAACAGCAGGTAAAAACTGAAGGATGGAAGACAGAGAGAGGAGAGGTACAGATATATTGTCAAAGGTACAAAAGAGCAGATATATTAACAGTAGTATTAATGATCTGTTGATTTGATTTGATTTGATTTGATTTGAAGATTTTATTTTGAACATGCATGTTAAAAAAAGAATACAAAAAAGGAAAAAAATAAAATACAAATATAACAGGACTGTCTCAGAAAATTAGAATATTGTGATTTTCTGTAATGCAATTACAAAAACAAAAATGTCATACATTCTGGATTCATTACAAATCAACTGAAATATTGCAAGCCTTTTATTATTTTAATATTGTTGATCTTGACTTATAGCTTAAGAAAACTCAAATATCCTATCTCAAAAAATTAGAATATTCTGGGAATCTTAATCTTAAACTGTAAACCATAATCAACAATATTAAAATAATAAAAGGCTTGCAATATTTCAGTTGATTTTTAATAAATCCAGAATGTATGAAATTTTTGTTGTTAGATCCCAACCTTTGCATAGAAGGTGCTTGCGCATCTTTCAAGCCCTGTTTTGTGCACAAGCGAGCTTTATAGATGAGGCCCCGGGGCTGCAGTAGCTCAAGGCCAGTTCGTTTAGTTTGTTTGTCTGTTTGTTTGTTTAGTTGTTTGCTTGTTGCTGTGTGCCTGGTGATTTTCTAGTTCCCCGTGAGGAAGGTTTGTGTTCCTTTTTGAGTAAGGAATTTTTTAAATAAGACTATGATGGGTAAATAAATGTAGTCAGACTATGATCTGAATCAAACTGGTTCTAGAATGAGTCCCAGCCCTGTGGAACACAATCCACAGTCATTTCACACTAATTCCACAGACCAGAAGCTGTTTCATCGTCCAGAAGATGCTCAATGGCAGATAATCAAGTATTCAGGGATGTAACCTGGTGTATAATTGATGGACACTCCAGCCATAGATATAAAACACTGGATGACTTGCCCTTTGGCAGGGCAAGTCATCTTGATTCATGTTTCCTGTTTTTTCAGTCAGTCAACGTGTTTTACCACCACCTGCTGGATAATGTGCTTATTAGAATAGAATAGAATAGAATAGAATAGAATAGAATAGAATAGAATAGAATAGAATAGAATAGAATAGAATAGAATAGAATAGAATAGAATAGAAAGAGCCTTTATTATCATTATTCTGGTACAATGAGATTAGGCAGCAGCTCCGTAAAAGTGCACACATGCAAAAACTATGTAAACAAGTCAAGACTGTAATCAACAAAATGGGAAACAGGAAACATAAATATATATATATATACACTATATAAAAAATTAGTGAATGAGAGAATAATAATGTACATGAATAAGTGGAAGAATATTGCACATAGATGATTAAAGAATATTGCACATTATGCATGGGGAATATTGCACAGTATGAGGTAGTTTACTGGTTCAGAAAGTTCACAGCTTTGGGGAAGAAGCTGTCCCTGAGTCTGTTTGTTCTGGTCCGTAAGGACCTGAAGCTTCTGCCAGAGGGCAACAGGTCGAAGAAGTGGAAACCGGGGTGGGTGTTGTCCTTTACAACAGGGGTTCTTAACCTTTCTGACCTTGGGGCCCAATTTTTTCAGTACAGAGTGGCCCGGGGCCCATTAAATATAAACACTGTATAGCAGGGGTATTCAACTAAAACTTTAAGAGGTCCATTTAGAGAAGATTTACTCAAGCATCATAACATCATAATATATATATATATATATTCATATATATATATATATGAATTACACATATTTTTTTTCTCTTAAAAATAAAATTTATTTTATTTTATTTTTCAAATGCTATCTTATTTTATTTCTCAACCAGCAGTTTGAATTTCCCATTTTCTTTGTTAATTGTCTCAACACATTTTTATAATAAATGAATATAAACACATCTTAGCAATTGAACAGTTTTGCAGTTTTTCTTTCTTCCCCTTATAATCTTATGCCTCCACTTTCTGTCGTTCAGTGAGAGAACTGAGCTCTAATTTCTCCTGTCAGGACTTTAAATCTGGTCTGGATGGTGTCAGGTTCTCATACACATGAGAAGGTGCTCATATTTAGTTTTAATTATGTCCATTGTGGAGAAAGCTGCCTCACAGCTGTATCTGGAGTCAAACATGGGTGTTTTAAGATTTTATTTATTTAAGATATTAAATTAATCAGTTGTCAGGACTCAGCGTGTCGGGCTTCATCCGAGCCTGATCAACTGCGACGGGCACGAGCCCGCAGCCCTCCGCGCTGCAGCCCAGTCACTTTCCAATGCTTTTGCAACAACAGTCCAGTCCAGCAGACACTTCAGCCCACGCATCTTCAGCAGTAACGACGGAGCCCGCCGACCGAGCGGCAGCCGACCTCCGCGGCCGCGGGGACGCGTCGGCTCCCGCTCAGTCGGGCGGTTCCTCCGGCTCTCCGGCCCGCCTCTCCGGCCCACCTCCCCCGGGAGTCTCGTCTTCTTCTCGGCTGCGAGCCCCAGGTCTCCCCGTCCGCCCCAGGTGTCCCGCCCAGAGCCGCCGCCGGGCAATCACTGGCAAATCACGCCCCCCTTCCCCCTTCTCATTGTGGCTTCAATTACGTCCGCCTTAAGCCTGAATTATGGTCCTGCGTAAATCGACGCAGAGCCTATGCCGTAGAATCCCTGATCCTGGCGGATCTAAACGTACTCTGTGCAAAATAAATTATTTTTTCTGTAAATACACACCATTTCTCTTACTATTACACGTACAGCTACCTCAGTGTCTTCTTCTCCTCATTTGGTCGGGAGTTGCTATGCAGTCCCGCGGCCCTCGCGGCCCACATGTACAAAACTGAATTCTTTTTGCGGCCCTCTAGAGGGCGCTCGCGGCCCAACGTTGGGCCGCGGCCCTATGGTTAAGAATCACTGCTTTACAATGTTCCTTGCCCTGTTGAGGCAGCGGGAGCTGTAGATGTCAGACAGGGAGGGCAGAGAGGCCAGAGTGGGCAGAGGGCAGCCATGATCTTCTGTGCTGCGTTTGCCTCTGCAGCCTCTTCCTGTCTGCTTCCGTGCAGCTGGAGTGCCACACTGTCACGGCCTGGGTCAGCAGCCTCTCTATGGTGGACCGGTAGAAGGTAGAAGGTCAGCAGGCTCTGGATGATGGAATGGTAGAAGGTCAGCAGCAGCTGTGTGTTCAGGTGCTCCTTCCTGAGCACCCTCAGGAAGTGTAGCCGCTGCTGAGCCTTATTGCATTGTCACCAATTGATTTTCAGTCAAGCAGTGCAATTTCTGGATGAAAATGGTGGTAATACTGTTGGCCCCTGAAGGTTACATTTGGCCCCATAATGGCCCCTGTTTCAGAAAAATCCTAGAACCGCCAGTGGCTCCAGGACCACTGGCTGTGGAGGGGGACTCTCCTGCCGAAAAGTGTGTAGTGAAACTTTTATTTCATTTGAACTGAAATCCGGGTGCTCAAATCCCTTTTATTGTGTTTTAGTATACCGCCCTCCAGGTGTTTTACCCTCCATCATTAAATGTGAGGTGCTCTGGGCCGCTCGGTGGCGCAGTGGGTTAAGCGGCGGCTCATATACTGAGGCTACAGTCCTCCTCCTGCAGCGGTCGCGGGTTCGAATCCAGCCCACGCCCCTTTCCAGTCTGCATCTCAATAAAGGGCCACAAGAGCCCAAAAAAAATCTAAAAAAAAAAAAGAAAAAAAAAATGCTCAAATCCCTGTGCTTTTAACATGACTATAGTGGCTGATAGCGACTCCAATTGATCAATCAACTGTCAGGCTAAGCATGTGAAATACTGAAACTGTATGACGCGTACATTAATCATAATAATTCACTGTCCAAACAATAAGCTCAGGTTTAAAAGGTTTACTATTTCGGTTCATCAATTGTCACAATACAATAAAATACATGTCATAAATATGTTCAAATAGCGTAATCAAACAGTGAGCAAATTAGCATGATTGGATATCATAATAGTAAAGTGCAAAGTATGTAGTGCAGTCAACAAAGTGTGTTCTCTCCCAGCTCACCCCAACTCCATAGTCCAGCCAGTCCCGAGGCGGAGCGGAGGAGAAGCCTTATTTGTAGACGCCCAAAGGCCCCCACAAAGACACTCAAGGAGTCAATGAGGTGCCTTCAACTATTAAGCCCATCACCCAATAAAGTGCTCAAATAGTGCTAGAGGCATTCGGCTCCTACAATGACTACAAATGACACCACCAGCCGCATTGCTGGTCAGTTTTTAATTTCTGTCAACATGTCCGTGGACCCACACATGTAAAAGGAGAAACTCTGCGCCGAACAGAACGGTCCCCAACATCCTGAACGGGCGGGGGTAAGATGTGGGTCCCTGGACAAGCCAACGTATTGGCGAGCAGGAACCCAGGACCTTACTCTGGGCTGTAACCCTCCCCGTCCACAAGGTACTGGAGATCTCTTAGCGCGCCAACAAGGGCGAATCAGGCGCCACACACTACATCACCAGGCCACCACGACACGTCGGTACTTGGAGGGAGAAGAGGTGGTGCCGGTAGGGACCAAGGGACTGTTGTGGACTGGCTTAACCTTGGATACATGGAAGGTTGGGTGAACTCTCACAGAACACGGGAGCTTCAACCGGACTGCTATTGGATTGTTGACCTTCTGGATAACTCGTCCTCCATTCCTCCTCCCATCAGCACCATGATAGAACAGCTTATATCCTGTTCCCAGGCTCCTGGCCTTGGTACGTATCCACCTGGTCTCCAGGACACAGAACAGCTACCTTCCTCTTCTGCATCCTTTCAAGCAGCTATCTAGTGTTTCCTGTCATTGTCCCAACAGTCAGTCACTACTCTCAGTCCTGGACTCTTGACTTTCCTCTTCTATCTCTCCCTGTGAACATGCCTTCCTCCTCTCCTCCGTTCACCCCCCAACAGCCCAGTTTCCATCAGTACCTGCCAGTCGTTTTTAACCCCCTTCCTGACACAACCTACTGAATTTATCTGGGCTTGGGACCAGCGCAAGGATGACAAGGAAGGCTTTCGCCTTCTTTAGGCGAAATTTTGTATGGGGTATGCACTAACACACACACACACACACACACACACACACACACAGTTGCAACAATAATATTGCTTATTGATCAAGAGGGATATGGTTTTGTGTTTTCTGTTTTCACTCTAACCCTCCAGGACTACTACTACTAGGTCGTCCTCAGACGAGCCGTCCATCGTTGTCTCCAGTCATCCCGATTCTCCATACAACTTTCCAGTTCGCTGGTACTCTGGGCCCCGGCATCCTTCTTGAGTATGTCCAAGTAGGACCCTCAGGGCATTGTTGGGGGACTGGACAAACTCCAGGTCACCAGTGTGATGTGGAAACCCTCGGTTTCATTCTGAAATCAGGACTGGATGACCGAAATCAGGGAATCACAGATTGTGTGCGGAGGGACAGTGGGTTTTCAGCTTTTAAGATTAAGATTCCCAGAATATTCTAATTTTGTGAGATAGGATATTTGAGTTTTCTTAAGCTGTAAGCCATGATCAGCAATATTAAAATAATAATTTTTTAGTTGCATTACAGAAAATAAAGAACTTCAAATGTTCTGAGACAGTCCTGTAATATGACATCATCAGAGTAAGAAGAAAGCAAAGCCGGGTACACGAGATTAACAACAGACGTCTTTATTTAAAGAAATTTCCTAAAATATGAGGTGTTTCTGGAAAACCTTTTGATTCATAGAGTACAGGGGTTTGTGGTCAGGTCATCATCTTCTACTACAAACCATTCACTTTTTCCTAGTGTTCATCAGGATTTTTATTCCATAAACACTTCAATGTATTGTAAATGCTGCAACGCAGGCGTCTCTCAGTGCTGCAGGGCCGGCAGGATGGTTCCCTGGCAGGGTCCGAAGCCCACCCGGTATCCCCGTCCCTGACAGTAACCTAAGAGAAGCAGGAGAAATGTCATCAGAAAAATCCCCCAAAATCACTTGTTTTGCTGCAGTGAACTTTCAAATGCAAGAAAGATGATCGTGAACAGTTTAATATAAGAAACATTCCAATGCATCTGTCCAGAACTTTAACAAGCAGGATTTCTATGAGCAGCCGAGCAAAGGCGGAGCTCCAGTTGGATGGTGTCGGTATTCCAGCTCTGCTTTGTGTGAGTGTGAAGCAGTCAGGGTTGCCACCTTTCAGAAATACAAATAAGGGACACCCCGATTTCAGCAGCGCAGGCGCCAAAAAGAGGGACATCCCCAAAACTTCTAAACTGCATAGAAATTTATTTATTTGATATGAAAAAACAAAACGCTTTGATTTAAAGTTTAAAGTGCTTTAATAGCATTGAACTTGTATAGACAGCCAACTGTACTAGCAACTGAAATAACCTCCTATGTATGTATGTCCACATCAGCCCAGATGTAGAATATATCCTACAGTTGAATAATATGGTGTAAAAGTTAGTTTATTTCAATAATTCAACTTAAAAGGTGAAACTAATACATGTACATTACATAGTCTCATTACAGGCAAAGCAAGATTTTATTTGGGGTTTTCATAAACTGTGAGCCATAATCACCAAAATTATAACAAATAAAGGCTTGAAATATCTCACTTTGAATGTAGTGGGAAATAATACACCTTAAGTTGAATTTACTACGAATGAAGTTTTGCAATATATTCAAATTTTCCGACCTCCACCTGTATATTATGACATAAATAAACAAGAGTATAATATATGTCCGTATTGGTTCAATACGGAATGCAACTTTTAATTCCCAATTACGGAACAATTCCGTATTTCAAGGGACGGGTGGCAAGCCTAGAAGCAGCAGAGATGAAGAGATGAGATTCAGCACTGGTCAGTCAGAAAAGACTGGGAAGTCTCTCCAGGTCAGGAGTCAAGAGTTTAAGCATCTCAGGGTCTTATCTATGAGTGAGGGAAGAATCAGTGCGTTTACATGGGAAGATTAATTCCTCTTTAACTCAGAATTAAAATTAAATCCCATTTAAAATGAGTAAAAATTACCATGTGAAAACCTAATTCCGAAGTAAGTGGCTGGTTTATTCTGATTTTAAATCTGAATAGAATAATTCCGTGATCATGTTTACACTCATTCCTCTTTAAATTAATCCCGGTCTTTCTTTCTGCTCGTTCCCTCTCCCGTCTGTCTCCATGATCTTATATTCCACTGGGCTGGTTTTCCAAACAAAGTTTCAAGATGCAGCAGCAGTAAACGCTGGTCAAGAGCAGAGACCATTTATTTAAGAAATAGAAATCATTAAAAGAACAGATGGAAACAGGAAACATCAAAATTGTGAGCTTTTCAAAGTTGTAGCGGCTAAGTTAGTTTTTCTTCCGGTAGTTTAACTTCCGGTCCCCCCCCTATCCAATCAGAACCTTCCCAACCCCCAGACCTGGAGAGGAATTAGATAAAGCCTATCAACGTGTTTTCCATGTAAACCTTAATTCGGAATTACTATTTCCATGTAAACTCCAAGGAAAATAGTTTAATTCTGAATAATTTAATTCGGAATAATTAATTCTGAATTAAAAAACATCATGTAACCGTGGCCAATGAAGCAGGAGATCTTCAGTGCAGCCTCTGCAGGGATGTGGACTCTGTGGATTAATCCTTGGAGACGGGAGGAGAAGTTAAGTCCCCCAGGAGACTCAGAGTAGAGTCCATGCTCCTAAACCTCCAGAGGAACCAGTTTAGGTTCATCAGGTTAGGATGTCACTTATGGTGCTTTTCCACTAGCACTTACTCAGCCCGACTCGCCTCGGTTTGGTTCTTCTCCAATAGGGGTCTAATGTGCCAAGTAGATATTTTTCTGTAACTATTCTGCTGAGGTTCTAAGCTGCTGAGTCGGCTGTATCTGACATCATCACACTACAGGCCACCGATTGGTCGGGGGGTTGGAGTCAGACGTCTGAGTCAGGAGGAGGAAATCAGAGAAAGAGACTCTGACGGATTCTGGTTCATTTTATTCAACCAGCAACGGCAGCAAAAGTCTGTTTCATGATCCAACTCTGAGGGTCAGATGTTCATAAACCTGGTGCTGAGGAGAGAATTAAAAAGGGATGTAGACGGAGATAAGGAACGACCAGATCTACCAGGAGCTCTGTCTCTTCATAGCTGCTCACGACTCCAGCTGACTTTTCAGCAGCACAGAGACAACACCAACTTGAAGTTTCTCTCACTCTCATTTTTTAACTTGATATCAAACACAAGCCACAGACCCGTAGCACATCTATCATCTCCTCCAGGTTCTACATCTTTAGTGTTGTTGTCTTCTCCGTTTAGATACACAATCAAATACGTCACAGCAGCTTCTCTCCAACCTCCTACCTCTGCTCCAGCTGCTGAATTGTAGTGGAAAAGAAACTTGGCCGAGCTGAGTCGAGCCGAGCTGAGATGAGTAGAGCCAAGTAGGTACTAGTAGGTACTAGTAGGTTCTAGTAGGTTCTAGTAGGTACTAGTAGGTACTAGTAGGTTCTAGTAGGTTCTAGTTGGTACTAGTAGGTACTAGTAGGTTCTAGTAGGTTCTAGTTGGTACTAGTAGGTTCTAGTAGGTGCAAGTGTAAAAGCGCCATTGGATTCCTCCTTGTGGAGCTCTCTCAGGCATGTCAAAACAGGAGGAGTCCTCAAAGCAGGAGAGGTTATAGCTCTCAGCTGGTCTACTAACGCCTCAGATTCCTGGAAGATCTGGAGAATGAGCATGGAGAAGGAGGTCTGGACCCCTCTGCTGCGTCCATGGATGATGGTTGTTTTCAAATCTAAAGGCGGTCTAACTGAATATAATCTTATTTAGGCCCAAATTAAAACAGAAGATCATTTGAAAATCTTAACCTGTGATGGTGACTTTGTCTCCGTCATTCAGGAAGGTCCGAGTCTTCCCTCCTCCCAGATCTATGCTCTTGGATCCTCTCCATGACAGCTCCAGCATGGAACCAAAGCTCTCTGGATTCTGTGGAAACAGGGCAGCTTGTATTCAGAAGCAGCAGAAGTGATGGCTGATGCTCATGCGCTCGTGATCTGCTGAACTCACAGGTCCACTGATTGTCCCAGAAGCCAGGAGGTCTCCTGCTCTGACGTTGCAGCCGTTGACGGTGTGATGGGTCAGCTGTTGCTTCATGGTCCAGTACATGTACTGGAGACAAGTTTACATCATCACCTTCTTAAAGGGTCCCGTTTCAGAGTGATCTAGAATCACTGATCTAATTTAAAATCAAGATATGCCAACAACTCCAAATTGTACTTCACTAAATCTGGCATCAAAATATATACATGTGACATTAATGGAATAGTTTAAAATTCCTGGAAGCAGTTCCCTGTGGGCCCATCTGGATTAAAAGTGCACTATGTGGGTTCAGACTGGGCTTTGACTTGAAATGAGAAAATGCCATTGGTCCCTTATAGTCTCAATATAAAGGGCCCCAAATGGGAGTCCATTTGGACCAAATCTATGGACCTATGATTGACACAAGCTGACTACATGGCCTCTCAATGGGTCCAATTATATGATTTCCATATAGTTTATATGCCCCACAGTACAAGATGATCCAGCTGGTCCACCTAAAGTCCAAATAGATTAGTCAGAGTCTATATGCTTTACACAGATATGACCACCATGGAACCTGCAAACACACCCAAACCCTAACCCAAACCCAAGTGGAACCAACAGACAACCCAACTAGAACCTGCAGACAAACCCACCTGGAACCTGCAGACAAACCCACCTGGAACCTGCAGACAAACCTAACTAGAACCTGCAGACAAACCCAACTAGAACCTACAGACAAACCCAACTAGAACCTGCAGACAAACCCACCTGGAACCTGCAGACAAACCCAACTAGAATCTGCAGACAAACCCACTTGGAACCTGCAGACAACCCAACTAGAACCTGCAGACAAACCCACCTGGAACCTGCAGACAAACCCACCTGGAACCTGGAGACAAACCCAACTAGAACCTGCAAACAACCTGACTAGAACCTGCAGACAAACCCAACTAGAACCTGCAGACAAACCCAACTGGAACCTGCAGACAAACCCAACTAGAACCTGCAGACAAACCCAACTAGAACCTGCAGACAAACCCAACTAGAACCTGCAGACAAACCCAACTAGAACCTGCAGACAAACCCAACTAGAACCTGCAGACAAACCCAACTAGAACCTGCAGACAAACCCAACTGGAACTTGCTCTACAGCCCACTTTCAGTTTTTCTCGTCTTCTTTTATCTAACTAAAAACCCTGACACGTTCATAAAACCCTGCCTAACTGGGGCTAACTAGAGTTAATCCTCTATCAAGAGACTCAGTGGAGGCCTGAGACGTATCCAGTTACGTGCTGTTGTGCTTCTGTGTGGATTCTTACTCGAAAGTTTGAAGTGCAGATGTTGGCTGCCTCGGTCATGTCCGGCCCTGGGAGAACAAACAGTAGAAGTGAGTTGACTGCGTGGTTTCAGCAATACATTCTTCATTTTTCAGCTGCAGCATGTCCACCAGCATATTTGTTTCTCCTTCGTTTAGCTGTTGCAGTATATCATTGATCCTGGAGACCAGAACTGAACCATATCAATTTAGACCACTGCCCCATGACCTGAATTCACATGATTGGAGGGATGGATGGATGGATGGATGGATGGATGGATGGATGGATGGATGGATGGATGGATGGATGGATGGATGGATGGATGGATGGATGGATGGATGGATGGATGGATGGATGGATGGATGGATGGATGGATGGATGGATGGATGGATGGATGGATGGATGAGTGGAGGGATGGATGGATGGATGGATGGATGGATGATGGATGTTTCCACGTTTCTCTCCCATTAAAGGGGAGTTTTTACCTGCCGTTGTTCATGTAATAATTGATCGGGGGTCATGTTCTGGTCTCTGGGAAGATCCTAGAGACAACTTGTGTTGTAATAGATGCTTTATAAATAAAACTGATCTGAATCTAATGTAGATTTGGAGGGCGGGCGTTCTGCTATCAGGCACCATTACTATGGAAACAACTTCCAATCTGGGTTAAGGAGGCTGACACCACCTCCACCTTTAAAACTAAACTTAAAACCTTTCTGTTTAGTAAAGCCTATAGTTAGTGTTTAGTAAACCTCTAGCTGGTGTTGGTAAATCTCTAGGTAGTGTTAATAAACCTCTAGTTAGTGTTAATAAACCTCTAGTTAGTGTTTAGTAAACCTCTAGTTAGTGTTTAGTAAACCTCTAGTTAGTGTTAGTAAACCTCTAGTTAGTGTTAGTAAACCTCTAGTTAATGTAAACTCTAGTGTGTTAGAGTCAGTAGTCATAGTTGCAGCTATAGAACAAGACTATAATTATATAAAGTTAGTCTCAACCATATCTTCGTGGTAGAGCTGCTATAGGCCTCTGCTGCAGGGGGGACCAACATGATCCACTGGGCGGTTCCCATCACCCCTCCTTCTCTTTCCTTTATTTATTTCATAACCATCATTGTTCTCCATTGTTCTTGGAGTTCCTGGTCTGCCCCCCCTCTCTCTTTTTCTCTTCTGTGCATGTTTGCAGGCCAGAGCTTCAGGAGCTGCCTGCTGACCTGCAGTCCCCTCTCTGATCATCCCACTGCTGTTTCCACCTACCTGCTGACGTCCTGGCCCCCCCGCCCGCCCCGACCACCTCAGTGTCTGCTGTCTACATCTGGTTATATATATCCATCCCTGTACTGCACCAGTTAGCCATTGTATCTGTGTCTCTCCTTTCTCTGTTCTTCATTCTCTCTGTCTGTTCTCTCTTTTCCTGCTCTGCCCAGCTGGTCTCTGGCATGTTATGTTTATGTAATAATTGCTCGGGCGTCATGTTCTGGGTCTCTGAAAGCGCCTAGAAACACCTTCTGTGTAATAGACGCTATGTAAATAAAATGGAATTTAATTGAATTTAATTAAAGGATGAGTAAAACCAAAGGTTTTATGTTCTTGTTTCTCTGATGTTGTATTTGATACAAAGACACACTACGATCTGGAAACCAGAATAAACTAGGGGTACTGACTTTAGCTTGTGACTGTTTGACAGTTAAAGCAGCCACAACCTGAAAGGATAGTTCACATCTTCAAGCATCAGCGGCAACAGTGCAGGAGCAGACAAAGGTAATAAAGCTGTGCAACATTACCCTTCAGAGACACAAACAGGTTGATGTTGAAGGTGTACGGGTCTTTATGCTGCAGGTACGGCAGAGGTTCAGGATCCTGCAAGTATATCAAAAGCAAAATGAGACCAACAGCGGTGTGGGTGAACTTATGGTTGCTCATTGATGGAAAAGTCACAATTAATTGGTTTTATGCTTTTGCAAAGATATGTTATTTCATTTTTCATGACACAATTTCTGTGTGTCTTCTGATGGTACTGGAAGTGCAAATAAGTGAATAACTTGCCCCTTGTTACCTACATGTATGATCAGTCCTTATGTGATGTTGACCCCATGATTCACAGCTAGAACTCCATTGTAAAAGAGGAGTATTATGAAACTGCATGACTGTTGGGCTATCTGCTTTTGTGTGAGGAGACATAAGGAGACCTCATATGTGTCTTTGTTAAGCAGGTGCAATATTCCCTGTATGTAACGGCTTCCTTGCTGTAAGAATTGAAACTTCCACCGTATACAATCTGGAGTTTTTGTTAACGGAGTGACTATTTGCACCAGGGTACAAATACAAGCCCCCACCAGCTGAGCTATTCACACCCTGTTGACATGTGAAAACAAATGTGTTGCCCATGCGCATGTGCACCAATGTGTCTGCAACAGAAGGCGCTTTTTCACTTGCCCATGCGCATGTGCACCACTCTGAAATTGGAACCATAGCTGCGTCCGAAATGATACTTCCACCCTAATGAGTAGCAAAAACTTTTCTTAGTGCGTCTGAATCATTAGTACGTACTCAATAGTATGCGCTATCCACACTCATTCAGGAGAAATGTATTAGTGTGGATTGATGGACACTAGCTAAGCAGAAACTCCAACACTCCATGGTAACAACTCCCCCTCCCAGCGGCAGGAAGTGCCGTGCAGCTCTGAGTAGTACGTCCGAATTAATGCATACTACTGATATTTACTGAAAAGTGTGCCGAACTAAAGTATACTTTTTGAGTTTATACTGTTTAGTAAAGCATTTTGGACGCACCGCATGTCAAACAATAGAGCCAGGCAAACGTCTGCTCTCACACTTTTGTATCAACAATTTTGGCTCTTCTGTCATTGTATGATATTTTGAAGAGATTAAATAAAGTTTATCAAAAGTGGTGTGAATACCTGTCAATCACTGTTGAGCTGATGGATTTTTCTTTTTATAAATAATTTTTTTAAATTTTTTTTTCTAATAATACATGGATGCAAATAACATATATTGGTAGCAGGGTGTAAATAGCCTACGCATCAGTACTTGCAACCGGGTGTAAATAGCCTAAGCCTTTTGTTTATCTTTCTATCACTCATGGTGGTGTGATGTTTCATCAGTGAAACCTGGTGGCAGAAGGAATGATCATGTTTGCAGATATGAGTTGATGTTCACCTGGACTGCGTTTGGCTCTGCAAAAGGTAAGAGTGCCTCCATCGGGATGACCCAGGGTGATATTGTTGTCCCAAAGTTCTTCCCCAGAAAAGGTCCCAGAGGAACATATTCCCACGCCTGGATATCCCTGGCTGAGAAGAAACAGAAGCAGCTGTCACACTTTACTCCGTTTGACTTCATATGAGAGACATTGGCCACGGTTACATGATGTTTTTTAATTCAGAATTAATTATTTTGAATTAAATAATTCAGAATTAAACTATTTTCCTTCGAGTTTACATGGAAATAGTAATTCTGAATTGAGGTTTACATGGAAACACGTTTGATGGTCTTTCTCCAATTCCGCTTAAGGTCTGGGGGTTGGGAAGGTTCTGATTGGATAGGGGGCGGACTCGGAAGTTACGTCTACCGGAAGAAAACAAACTTACTCGATTAGCAACAACATGGAGGACCACATTATTAGCATCCTTTTTGGATTTGTTTTGATTTTATTTTTTAAGCAGCAGCACGACAACAACATGTTGATGATTTTCTTTCGTGTGCTGAGGAGGAGCGAGATAGAAGACCGTGCTTTAGCACGACCAGCGTTTACTGTGTGCTGCCATCTTGAAACTTTGTTTGGAAAACCAGCCCAGCGCGGAATATAAGCGTCATGGAGACAGACGGGGGAGAGAAAGAGCAAAAAGAAAGACCGGAATTAACTTAAAGAGGAATGAGTGTAAACATGATTGCAAAATTATTCTATTGGATTTAAAATGGGAATAAACCAGCCACTTTCTTCAGAATTAAGTTTAATTCGGAATGGCCATTTTCATTCGGAATTAGGTGTTTACATGGTAATTTTTACTCATTTTAAATCGGATTTAATTTTAATTCTGAATTAAAGAGGAATTAAACTTCCAACGCACTGAATCATGAGCCACTTTTGCACTAGTATCGGCTCAGCCCGACTCGGCTCGGCGCGGCTTTACACGGCTCCACACGTGTGTTTTCGCACTGCCAGGGGAGAAGTGTGCAGGTTGTGGTGAAGCTGTACTCGATACTTGAGACGTACTCGATTGCGCAACCGCTTTGTTCATGTCGGCGCTGATGAGAAATCAGCTGGAGCCGCGAGCGGCTGAGAGTAAAACAGCCCGTCTACATCCCTTTTTTAATTTTTTCTCGACAGCCACCAGGTTTATGAACATCTGCACCTCAGAGTTGGATCACCAAACAGACGTTTTGCGCTTTATAATAAAATCGCCGCGAGTCCCCTCGCGCTGACTCCCGCTTCCTGATTCAAACGTCTGACGGCCCCGCCCCGACCAATCAGAGGCGCGGAGGGTGGTGACGTCCCCGCCCCCCGACCAATCGGTGGCGAGGAGGTGGTGACGTCAGAAATAGTCCCTGCTCAGCCCGCTTTCAGAACCTCACTGAAATGGTTACAGAAAAAAGTATCGACTTGGAGCGGCTCTACTCGTCTCAGCCCTAGTGCGAAAGCGCAAAACGGGTAGAACCGAGCTAAGGTGATACTAATGCAAAAGCGCCAATGGTGTACCTACTGCAAGGTCATCTCTAAATCCTGCTCTGAAAATGTGGAATATCTGACTTTGAACCTATGTTTATACTTATTTAACATTTGCCCTCACTTCTTGTTTAGAATTTGTATTTAGATTTCTGTGTACATATCACCACCTTTTTTATAGTGTTTTTTATATCTTGTATCTCTTATGTAGTGTATTCCTTCCTAAACTGCTGATTCTGAGAGAGCTCTGCACAAGAATTCCAATGTGTCTGGACTGTTGGTTTATGTGCAAATGACAAATAAAAGACCTTGAACCTTGAACCTTGAAAAGCTTCCCCGAACACATCATATACAGCCACACCATTATCTCTACTGGGCAGAGGAATCAATATCACGTCCACCAGAGAGAAAGCAGAGAACAAGCTGACATTTCAAGGTTCAAGGTTCAAGGTCTTTTATTTGTCATTTGCACATAAACCAACAGTCCAGACACATTGGAATTCTAGTGCAGAGCTCTCTCAGAATCTGCAGTTTAGGAGGGAATACACTATATAAGAGATACAAGATATAAAAAACACTATAAAAAGGTGGCAATATGTACACAGAAATCTAAATACAAATTCTAAACAAGAAGTGAGGGCAAATGTTAAATAAGTATAAAAATAGGTTCGAAGTCAGATATTCCACATTTTTAGAGCAGGATTTAGAGATGACCTTGCAGTAGGTACACCATGATTCAGTGTGTTGGAAGTTTAATTCCTCTTTAATTCAGAATTCAAATTAAATTCGATTTAAAATGAGTAATAATTACCATGTAAACACCTAATTCTGAATGAAAATGGCCATTCCGAATTAAACTTAACTCTGAAGAAAGTGGCTGGTTTATTCTGATTTTAAATCCGAATAGAATAATTCCAGATCATGTATACACTCATTCCTCTTTAAATTAATTCCGGTCTTTCTTTCTGCTCGTTCACTCACCCGTCTGTCTCCATGACGCTTATATTCCACGCTGGGCTGGTTTTCCAAACAAAGTTTCAAGATGGCAGCACACAGTAAACGTGGTCGTGCTAAAGCGCGGTCTTCTATCTCGCTCCTCCTCAGCACACGAAAGAAAATCATCGACATGATGTTGTCGTGCTGCTGCTTAAAAAATAAAATCAAAACAAATCCAAAAAGGATGCTAATAATGTGGTCCTCCATGTTGTTGCTAATCCAGTAAGTTTGTTTTTCTTCCGGTAGTTTAACTTCCGGTCCGCCCCCTATCCAATCAGAACCTTCCCAATCCCCAGACCTTAAGAGGAATTGGAGAAAGACCATCAAACGTGTTTTCCATGTAAACCTCAATTCAGAATTAATATTTCCATGTAAACTCGAAGGAAAATAGTTTAATTCTGAATTATTTAATTCTGAATAATTAATTCTGAATTAAAAAACATCATGTAACCGTGGCCAATGTTTGACGAGGACGGCCCTTCCTCCCCCGCGGGTCTTGCGGCTTTCTGCAAGACATCGGTCCTCTCTGAAGACCGTGTAGCCATTCGGTGTTATCGCCTCGTTGGGTGTCCTCTCCTCCAGCCAGGTTTTGCAGAAACATAATATGGAATAATCCTGAATGTCCTTCCGTGTGGACATGCGAGCGTGAAGTTCGTATTTCTATTTTCCAGAGAATGAACGTGTCCAAACAGTATGAGTAGGAGGGTTAACCTTCCGTTGCTAACCAAGTGCCGGAGCCTTGGGTCAGCTCCACTCTGTCTGCCTTTCCTCCGCCTCGGCCTGTTGTTCCCTGGAGAGATCCATTTTCGAGGTGCTGCCAAGCATCAAGCTAGCATAGCATCCTAGCTCAGGGTAGGATTCCATCATGTTTGGGTCGAAAAGTCAGAAATGACTGCGCTCTCTCAGTTGTAATAAGGTTGCTCGGTCATAGTTTGCAAAATGGGTCTTAACTCGGCAGAAGGAAGTTAGAAGAAGGGAAAGACAAATAATTAGCTTGAGCAACACTGCATTTTGGGAAGAATGAAGTGTGAAAACTAAAGTTAATCAAAATCTAGACCACCTTCTGGAACACAAACTGTTCTCAGAAGTCTATATCCACAGGTGGCACGGTGGTGCAGCTGGTAGTGCAGCCGTCTCACAGCAAGAAGGTCCTGGGTTTGATTCCGCCGGGGACGCTGTGGGCGCTGAAGTGCGTGTTAGTTCCCCCATTACTTCAGCACCCACACCCTGGGTGGGGTTGGCGAAAGGGCCTTTCTGTGTGGAGTTTGCATGTTCTCCCCGTGTTCCCTTGGATGTGAGCTACTCTCACAAAAACATGCAACAGTCCTGGGCTCTACTGTCCCCTCTGGCCAACCGGGGCGCCAGATGGGGTGGGGAGGATCTGGCCGGAATAACGTGATCCTTCCACGCGCTACGTCCGGCCGGAGAAACCCCACCCTGTCTGGTGAAAAGAAGCGGTCCGTCACTCCTCAGGATAAGAAGGAGACCTGAGCTCAGTGCAGGGCCCTCCCTGGGTTGGTAGAGGGAGCAATGCCCAGGACTGTTACTTAGGTATGAGCACTGGGTGATGAAATGGGTAAAAAAATCGGGGATAAAAAAAAAAAAAAAAAAAAAAAAGAAGTCTATATCCATGGAGTGAGAACATTCCCAGTAAGACAGAGGAAAAAGAGAAGGTGCACAAGCACATTAAGACAGAACTTAAAGGGGACCTATAATGAAAAACAGGTTTTTTCTTGCTTTAACATATATAAAGTGGTCTCCCCTCAGCCTGCCAACTCAGAGAAGGAGGAAAGATACCAGATTCTGCAGTGTCTGTACAGCCGCCCGGATGAGCCGTCCAGTGTGATGTGGATCTACAAGCCAATAAGATTCTGCTCCCGTCGTTACGTATCATCCTCAAAAACTTGAGTCACGATACGATATTGTAATATCCAAATTTTGCGATATATTACAATGTTAAACATAGTTAACTGAAAACTGCAAAAGGCATTATGGATCTTAAAATCCGAGTTTCACGTACATCAGATTATTGTGATAATTCATGGGACAAACTGAGTCAAAACAATGTAATTCAAATCATCCATGCTGTTTTACTGTAACTATACAAGCTAAAGTTACAACATATTTGCATATGTTTTTCTTATTATTTACATAATATGAAATTAACATTAACTATTATTTAAACCCATGTATACAATAAAGTGGTAAGGGATTTACAACTTGTCTGAAACATGATTTATTATTTGAATTTTGAATATCGATATCGAATCGGCCGGCAAAGTATCGCAATATATTGCCATATGGATATTTTTGCCCACCCCTACCGTTTATAGGCTGGAAACTTTCCATGACTATGTTGTTACTGACAAAATCCTTACGATAGAAGGTGAAACATCCTCAAAAGCAAAAGCACAATAAGTCTAATTCCCTTGTTTTAATGCTCTGAGAGAAGGATATTGTGCTGTGTAGGAAGTCAGATATGTTAATCTCCTCCAATCTTTCTGCAGGGAGCATTGTTTCATGGATGCTGCTTTTGTACTGAATCACCTATTGACATCATTTGTTCAAAATAAAAGATTTGTCTCTCATGTGCTAACTAGCATCAATTTTCCTTGTCAATGATTTTGGAAACATTATGTAGGTGTGAAATGTCAAAATGGTTGTTCCTTAACAAATTAAATAAAAATGGTGACAAAAAACATGAAAAATCTAGGTTTAAACTATCATTGTTTCTTTCCTAATTTAACTTGAGGTTTTATATCATCCTAACCACTTCAGATTATCTGTGGCTGAAACCATGTGGTGTACGTACAGGTGAACTGATCAGACTCTTACCACTCCAGTCATTCATGAGCACCATGCCGAAGATGTGTTCATGTGCCTTGCTGATGGGAATGGGCTCACCCAGCTGGTTTCCCCCTCCAACAAAGAAGGCCTAACAAAGAAGACAAGTAGCTAAATGTGAAAATAATAACGGACAAAGGGCCAAGGAGAACATTTTCAAAAGCCTCTTCCTCCAAAAACACCCAAAACACAGCCATCTAAAGAAATAATGAAGTAAGCAGGTAATCACCATCTCCAGCTCAATGTCCATCTGCTTGGAGGGGCCGAACACTGGAGGCTTGGCTGAAACCAGCAGTAGGAGACATGGTTATGATCACCTTGGAAACGCTCAGCTAATTGAGCATGAAGAAGATGAAGCTGACTAAAGCACCGGCTGGACTCCCGCTCTTTACTCAGCATCCAGGCTGCATGACAAAACACGACAGAAGTATGTATGTGATAATGTAGATGAAGGGGTCATGTGGCCCAGCATTACTCTGGTCGGGTCTCTGCTGGCCGCAGGGTCGACGGATGGGGGTCCCAGAAACCACAACAGAGGACGCACGGCCATGGTACCCTACTGGAAGCCTCAACCTGCAACACAACAGATCCTGCAGTGAGAGGCAGCCAAAAACATGAGCCAGTTACTGTGGAGGTTAGAGCTGCACACACCTAAGTGATTTTCATCTGAATATGGCTAAATTTAGGAGTGATAGAAAGTTTAGTATACAAGCTGATCCTTCGAGGAAAGGTCCCTGTAGAAGCTTTTTATCAGTCGCCAGGTTCTGCTAAGTTATGCTGGATGACACTGAGTCACGCTGGCTGGTGCTGGCTAATGGTTGGCGATGCTGAGTCAAGAGAAGTGATGCTGGGCGATGCTAGGTGATGGCTGAGTGATGCTGGATGATACTGAGCCATGCTGGGTGATGGTGGGTGATATTGGGTGATGCTTGGTGATACCATGTAATGGTGGGTGATGCTGATTCATCATGCTCAGTGATACCGGGGGATGGTTGTTGATGCTGGGCAATGCTGAGTGATGGTAGGTGCGGATAGATGATGATGGCTGATGATGAGTCATGTTGGATGATACTGAGTGATGGTGGGTGATTCTGGGCAATGTTGGGCGAAGGTGGATGATGCTGGGTGAGACTGATTCATACTAGGTGATGTTGAGCAATGCTGGGTGATGGTGGGTGATGCTGAGTCATGCTCAGTGATCCCAGGTGATGGTCGTTGATGCTGGGCAATGCTGAGTGATGGTATGTGGAGATGGGTGATGCTGGGTGACACTGAGTCATACTAGGAGATGCTGGGCAATGCCTGGTGATGCTGGGTGATACTCAGTCATGGTGGGGGTTACTGGGTGATGCTGGATGATACTGAGTCATGCTGGGTGATGTTGGGCGATGCTACGTGATGGCTGAGTGATGCTGGATGATGGTCATTGATGCTGGGCAATGCCTGGTGATGCTGGATGATACTGAGTCATGCTGGGTGATGCTGGGCGATGCTACGTGATGGCTGAGTGATGCTGGATGATACTCAGTCATGGTGGGTGACGCTGGATGATACTCAGTCATGGTGGGGGTTACTGGGTGATGCTGGGTGATACTGGGTGATGCTAGGTGATGGTATGTGATACTGAGTGATGCTGGGCAATGTCGGGCACAGTACATCCAAGTGGGCGCCGCAGCCTTCGTGGCTTTGTGGTTGTGCTGGTCTGCATGCTGACGTCCTGCCTCCCCCCCCCCCCGACCACCTCCGTGTCTGCTGTCTACATCTGTTAATATAGTCATCCTTGTAGTGCACCAGTTACCCATTGTGTCTGTGTCTCTCCTTTCTCTGTTCTTCATTCTCTCTGTCTGTTCTTTCTTTTCCTGCTCTGTCCAGCTGGTCTTCAGCAGGAGGGTCCCCCTTATGATCCAGGTCCTGGTCCAGGTTTCTACCCCCTTATGATCCAGGTCCTGGTCCAGGTTTCTACCCCCTTATGATCCAGGTCCTGGTCCAGGTTCCTTCCCCCCTTATGATCCAGGTCCTGGTCCAGGTTTCTACCCCCTTATGATCCAGGTCCTGGTCCAGGTTTCTACCCCCCTTATGATCCAGGTCCTGGTCCAGGTTTCTTCCTCCTAAAGGGGAGTTTTTCTCCCCTGTTTGGTTTAAGATTTTTCTCCCACTAGGGGAGTTTCTACCTGCCAGTGTTTATGTAATAATTGCCCTGGGGTCGTGTTCTGGGTCTCTGGAAAGCACTGTCAACAGTTTGGGGAAAACCCTTTTCTATTCCAGCATGACTGATAAGATGTGTTGGTTTTCCTGTTCGTTTGTCTTTGCTCTTGTCTCACCTCTGCTCCTGCCATCCGTGGCTTCTGCAGCTTTACTTCTCATCAGCGCTTCAATGTGTGCATGTGGAATTAGTACAAGTCATCAGTCAGCACTGACTTACCTGTCTTCTTGCCACTCTGCAGTACCACCAGTGACTCTTCTGGACGAGTACTGTAGTGTCCCAGGCACATTAGTAAAACTCTTTCTGGTCAGCGCAATCATTTCTATTCTATTTCTAATTTTCTATTTTCAGACTAAAATACATTTTCTGGAGCCATTCTCATTTAATTTCTCAGTATTTTTTACATCAGCTTGTCATATGTTTGGCTCTTTTTAGGGGTCATCAATCCATAATGGTGCACACAGCAACAACATTACTTTTTACACTTCTTGTAGATGCCATTGTTGTGAAGATTCTAATAAATCTGTTGGTTTTATTGATGAGCCTCGGATGACTTGTGAACAAGTTCTTATTGATAGGGCTGTGACGATATATTGTACCACTGAATTTCGCAATACAAAAACGTCACGATACGTGTCGTGAAGTGACAAACTGTAGCTGATATTGGGTTATTAATATGAATATTTTGTGTTTACTAGTAACATCCTATTGGTGCAGCGGGATCACGTGACGACCTCGACCCGCTGACCAAAATCTGACTACGCTCAGAAGAAACTAGTAACGTTTAGGTCCCGATCACGGGACTCTTGGGGGTTTTGAGCTCTGAACTTTTACTTCTAAGGTGAACATGAATCAATGTTTTTTATGATGTAAAGATTGTGTCGTCCCCAAAGGTGTGAGGATGAAACGATACCAGGGTTCACCTTACGGCCTCAGGCTGGAGCAGGTGAAGCTCTGAGCTCTGGCACAAGATCAATAACAGTCATGGTGCATTTGGAGTTTGGGACTTTTCATAGTTTATTTATTTAGTTTTATTTATTTATTTAATTTTAGTTGTTAAATTGCTGGAAAAGAAAAAAGTCATTAATGAGAGAAACTATTCAGTTTGTGGCAAAATATTTTTATTTGTATGAAACTGAAAATGCATAATGCAAACCTGACATTTACTTTTAGTTCAGTTTGTGGAAAATGGTTGGCCTGGCTTTCTCTTTAAAACTTAAACAGTTATAAAACATTACAAACTGGAACAATAGTGCAAACACACAGCATTGTTTTGTATTTTGTGTCTTTCAAATAAAAGACAATTTTTTCCAGTCATATGTTCCTCATTCAAGGTTGTTAAAAAAATACTGCTATAATATCGTATCGTTATCGTGAGATTAGTGTATCGTTACACCCCTACTTATTGACTTGAAGAGGGTTTTTCTGCTTGTCAAACAAACCTTCAGGGGACTTTTGCTAGAACGTTGTGGTAGAGAAATGTGACCTGTGTGAATAGCTCCTGGTGTTGGTGTTTTAAAGTTTTAAGTTTTGTTGTTACCAGTTTGGCATCAGAGCGTTTTCCTTCCCCCGGAACATAATGCCAACATTGGTGGCATGATCCTTGGATGAGTAGAAATCAGTGTAATCACCTGTGAACAACAGGAGAAAGTGAATTCTTTGGTAACAAACTCGGTCTTCAAGTCCACATGTCATGGATCTTTTATGGTTTCAGTGGTCCCAAATAGAAAGACAATTAGGCCAAATAATAGTCCTGTGATAAAATAAAGGTGTGAGGAAGTGTGATGAGATCAACCAGAGCTTACCGATGTCAGCAGGGAGGTGCATGGTGGCAGCACTCTGGTGGACCAACGCCCTGCACAAACATCAGCCAGGATGAGGACGAGGACTAAACGCTGCATACGTGCTGAACGGGTGAAGCTGAGACTGACCTGCTGCGGAGACTGACGTCGTCTCTTAGAGCGCTCTCATTGGCTGAGAGGAGGGACTGTAACGTCCTCCTGGTCTCCCTCCACGCCTCGTAACCCAGAGCCATGAAGGCATTCAGTGTGGGCTTCATTCAAGACAGAAAAACACAGTAAGGTTTAAAAAAAACATGATTCAGGAATTTTCTGAGCTTAATGGATTGTGGAAAAAAAAAAAAAAAAAAGACTATGGTTCCTCTACTGGCCACCAGATCCAGACCTGCAATTCCTCGACTAGCCACTAGGGCGGTGATCTTCATTCCTGCTGCCAAGTTTTTAAGGGCTCTACTCATTGGTCACGATTACATGATGTTTTTAATTCTGAATTAATTATTCTGAATTAAATAATTCAGAATTAAACAATTTTCCTTCGAGTTTACATGGAAATAGTAATTCTGAATTGAGGTTTACATGGAAAACACGTTTGATGGTCTTTCTCCAATTCCTCTCCAGGTCTGGGGGTTGGGAAGGTTCTGATTGGATAGGGGGGGGACCGGAACTTAAACTACCGGAAGAAAAACTAACTTTGAAAAGCTCACAATTTTGATGTTTCCTGTTTCCATCTGTTCTTTTAATGATTTCTATTTATTAAATAAATGCTCTCTGCTCTTGACCAGCGTTTACTGCTGCTGCATCTTCAAACTTTGTTAGGAAAACCAGCCCAGTGGAATATAAGATCATGGAGACAGACGGGCGAGGGAACGAGCAGAAAGAAAGACCGGGATTAATTTAAAGAGGAATGAGTGTAAACATGATCTGGAATTATTCTATTCAGATTTAAAATCAGAATAAACCAGCCACTTACTTCGAAATTAAGTTTAATTCGGAATGGTCATTTTCATTCGGAATTAGGTGTTTACATGGTAATTTACTCATTTTAAATGGGATTTAATTTCAATTATGAATTAAAGAGGAATTAAACTTCCCATGTAAACGCACTCATTGTTGTTGTGAATTGTGTGAATTCACTCATGTTATTTCCTAAGCTGAGTAGACATGGAACATAACAGTGCTTTTAGTTAGAAATTAATCTAGCACACAGTTGTAATCCCCAGCATGCCTTGCGCCTTGTCAAGTACAAGGTTAAATATACTTAATATATATAATATAAATTGTGGCCTATTGTAATTTGAGACATATACATTTAACATTGACCCCCAGGCTCCATTTATTGTTCCATTAATTAAAACATAACGTCCCTCTTTGTCCTGACATGAGGAGTCAAAACACTGTTACTCCCTGTCTGTGACCAGATTTTGAGAGGAATAAAACCCTGGGAAGCCCAATTTCTATTTAACTTCTTAACTTTTAGTGAGTCTTCAGTTTTTGTCCAACCACTCCGTCATGTAGACCCTAGTGGTCTGTAGAGGACCTGCAGGTCTGGATCTAGACTCTAGTGGTCTGTAGAGGACCTGCAGGTCTGGATCTGGACCCTAGTGGTCTGTAGAGGACCTGCAGGTCTGGATCTGGACCCTAGTGGTCTGTAGAGGACCTGCAGGTCTGGATCTGGACCCTAGTGGTCTGTTTTATTTAAACTCTAACCCGACCACACCAGTGATTCAATGCAAAGCAGCTGATTGGCTGCCGGAGTCATGTGACCTGCAGGATCTCACCTGCTCAAAGACGTCCTGATGTCTGGACATCACTGGACCCACAAACAGACTCCTGACCGCGCTCAGGTCCAGGATCTGGTCTCCAATGGCCACACCAAGGCGCCGTCTAGGCTGGAACAGAGAAGACAGAGCTGGGATTAGTGCAGAAGCCCAGCTGGAGTTCTGCTGCAGGCCAGAACCAGGGGCCGGATTCATAAAACATTCTTAAGAAGAAAAATCTTCTTAAGTGTCATTTTTTTCTTAAGTTCAGTCTTAAGAAGAAAAAAGAGAAGAAGTCATATTCTCAACTTAGTATTTTCTCAACTTTCTTCTTAAGTTTCTTCTTAAGAAAAAACTTAAGAATAAATGGTATTCTTGAAATAAAAGTTCTCAAATTTGTGCTCGACTTTTTTCATAACTTTAAGACAACCTTGACCTGTCTTAAAATGTCTTCTGTGAAAAGGTAAGCCTTTAATATCACCTTTATCAACACATTTGCACAAACAAAGACCCGCAATATTGTGGAGCAATTTATCGGTGTAGTGAAGTCTCGCTGCAGGTGCATGACTGAATATAATGAAATGAATAATAATAATAATAATAATAATAATAATAATAATAATAATAATAATAATAATAATAATAATAATAATAATAATAATAATAATAATATAATTCTGGGGTACTTGACTGCTACTGCTGTGTGAACGGTCTGCTGGAGCGGCTACTGAATCCTTCATTTAGTATGCAGTATACAGTACATACTGATGCAGTATGTAGCATTTAGTACTTAGTATGCCATTTCGGATACAGCCATATTTTAAGAAGTTCTTAAATAGGAAAAATAAGAAATTCGTAAGAAATGAACTTATGAACTTCTTAATTTTAGATCTTAAGACATTTCTTAAGATCGTTCTTAAGAACATATGGGTGAATCCGGCCCCAGACCCCCAGCTGAAGTTCTGCTGCAGCAGACCCCCAGCTGAAGTTCTGCTGCAGCAGACCCCCAGCTGAAGTTCTGCTGCAGCAGAACTTCAGCTGGGGTTCTGCTGCAGGCCAGACCCCCAGCTGAAGTTCTGCTGCAGCAGACCATCAGCTGAAGTTCTGCTGCAGCAGAACCCCAGCTTTAATTCTGCTGCAGCAGATCTTCAGCTGGGGTTCTGCTGCAGGCCAGACCCCCAGCTGAAGTTCTGCTGCAGGCCAGACCCCCAGCTGAAGTTCTGCTGCAGCAGAACTTCAGCTGAAGTTTTGCTGCAACAGAACCCCAGCTGAAGTTCTGCTGCAGCAGAACCCCAGCTGAAGTTTTGCTGCAACAGAACCCCAGCTGAAGTTCTGCTGCAGCCCAGACCACCAGCTGGAGTTCTGCTGCAGCAGACCCCCAGCTTTAATTCTGCTGCTGCCAGACCGCTCTACTCACGTTGTCGGCCGTGGAGAAGACTCCATACGGGAGGTTGTGGAAGGAGAAGTCACAGTCTGGCTCTACTCTGATGAAGGACATGGTTCCTGCTCTTCCTCCGCTGCTCTGAGAGACTGAGCTGAGTCTTTCCAGATGTTTTCCTCTGCACCGCCACTGGCCACAGGCACCGCCCCCTACCGTCAGCTCAGCCAATCAGGGCTCACCTCCAGAATCCGCCTGCTCTGTGCACTAATGATCACCAGAGCACCGGTGACTCAGCAGAAAAGAGAGTCCTCCTCATATACTGTAGGGTTGCAGACCGTCCCTTGAAAAACTGAATCCTTCCTGTATTTATAAACTAAAGTACGTCCCGTATTGAGCTGAAAAGGGACGCACTTTGTCCCGTATTACTGTGAGAGTCAAAAAATAGTCATAAAATACCAATGGAAAATGGCATTGAGCTGTTGAGTTATTCTGTTATTCTGTTATTGAGTTATAAAGTAATTTTTTTCTGTTTTACTCCAACTGTAGCTAAAGTCATGGCCTTTGAGGCACAAATATGTTTAGTTTTCTACAGACTTTCTGTTTGCACTTTTGTTATTGCACTAAAAATGTGCACTATTACAGAATGGATGTTCTGCTTTCTTTCTATTGTTTTATATTCATTTATTTTAAGTTAAGCAGGACAGATTTCTGTTTAAGAAAGATACTTATTTTATTCAGTTCATTTTGTCATTTTGTATTTACGACGGAGTATTAGGGCCAAACTAAGACAAAAAAAAGGAAAATTACGATAATAAAGTCATAATAATATGAGAATAAAGTCGTAATATTACGAGAATAAAGTCGGAATATTAAAAACCGCTCATCCTAACAAGGAACTTGGAAAAGTCTCCAGTCTTTATCCTGGACCAGCAGATCAGTCTGGTCCCTGAAGACTCTCTCCTGATCCTGCATCAGCAGGTTCCTCAGAGCCAAGCCTGCCGGTGGGATTGACAGGTTCCATGGTGGTGATTGACAGGTTCCATGGTTGTGATTGACAGGTTCCATGGTTGTGATTGACAGGTTCCATGGTGGTGATTGACAGGTTCCATCATGGTTGTGATTGACAGGTTCCATGGTGGTGATTGACAGGTTCCATCATGGTTGTGATTGACAGGTTCCATGGTGGTGATTGACAGGTTCCATCATGGTTGTGATTGACAGGTTCCATGGTGGTGATTGACAGGTTCCATCATGGTGGTGATTGACAGGTTCCATGGTTGTGATTGACAGGTTCCATGGTTGTGATTGCCAGGCTCCATGGTTGTGATTGACAGGTTCCATGGTTGTGATTGACAGGTTCCATGGTGGTGATTGACAGGTTCCATCATGGTTGTGATTGACAGGTTCCATCATGGTTGTGATTGACAGGTTCCATGGTTGTGATTGACAGGTTCATGGTTGTGATTGACAGGTTCCATGGTTGTGATTGACAGGTTCATGGTGGTGATTGACAGGTTCCATCATGGTTGTGATTGACAGGTTCCATCATGGTTGTGATTGACAGGTTCCATGGTTGTGATTGACAGGTTCATGGTTGTGATTGACAGGTTCCATGGTTGTGATTGACAGGTTCCATGGTGGTGATTGACAGGTTCATGGTTGTGATTGACAGGTTCCATGGTGGTGATTGACAGGTTCATGGTTGTGATTGACAGGTTCCATGGTGGTGATTGACAGGTTCCATGGTTGTGATTGACAGGTTCCATGGTTGTGATTGACAGGTTCCATGGTTGTGATTGACAGGTTCCATGGTTGTGATTGACAGGTTCCATGGTTGTGATTGACAGGTTCCTACCTTCATGTGTTCATGTGGTTGATTGTGAGATTGTTGCAGCTCCACTCTTGTGTATCTTATCTGGTGATGTGGGGACTGTCGTGTCCTTCATGTGGTCGTGAACTTATTGTTGACGTCACGTTTCCTCATATTCTGCACTTCACTGCATCACCAGTGAGAGTCGCCAACGGACAAAACCTCAGAAAAGTGCGTACGCCAGCCTTGGTGTGTGCGTGAAAGACCCCAACTTTCCACCGACTCGTCACACCTGGAGATGAGGCCACCAGGGTGGTGTCGTCAGGGAACTTTAGGAGCTGGACCGAGGGGTGGAGGGTAACGCAGCTGTTGGTGTACAGGGAGAACAGGAGAGGGGACAGAACGCAGGTGTGTTATACATCAAAATGGGCGTCTCCATCCTGCGACGACGCGCATTATTTTTCTCTTTCAAAAGTGTTACCGTGGTGACGCTAGACGCCAAAAAGCGCGCCCCCCCTTCATCTGATTGGTCCATATTTGATAGTTCCCCCAAAAGTCACCAAATTTTGCACCAAGCCAGGCCTGGCAAAAAATTTGATATGTCAAATTGGTTGGGGCAATAAAACAAAAAAGGAGCCCAATTAAAGAAAGGGGAAAGGATTTATGGACTACGCCTTACCGGCTGATCTCTTGGCATGCAAGAGAAGCAGAATTAAGGTTTTCAGCATTTACACATCATGCCAATGTTGGTCTTCAGGTAAAGCATTGTACTACAGTCTTCATTCCTTGCTACTTGGAGGATTAAAACCACAAATTGCATAACTTACTTGGGCTCGTCCGGGAATTGAACCCGGGACCTCTCGCACCCGAAGCGAGAATCATACTACTAGACCAACGAGCCATGAGCCAGCATAGATGGAATTCTCTTTGGTTTTTTGTTGTTTCGTTTTCGTATTCCATAAAAATAAACCTCACATTTTACTGTACAGACCCATCAAGTGGCGTTTTATCTAGTTTCATTAAACAGCCACTCAACGAGTTTGATTCCCAGCCATTTGGTGTATAAAAGAGGTTTTTACTACTTTATAGTTAGTCTAAATCTACTCAAAGGGGTTTTTTACTACATCCTGACATGTGTGGAACATGGTGTGGTTTGTTTTTTTTGGGGGGGGGGGTTATGCACCGTTAGTATGTGAGGCCCCGGTTGTTTTTGGTGAGAGAAATCAGGTTACGGAGGCCCCTGTGGCTTAGTTGGTCAAAGTGCCTGTCTAGTAAACAGGAGATCCTGGGTTCAAATCCCAGCAGAGCCTCTAGACTCAAATGTCTTGAGATGCCTGAAAGATCACATATCTCTCACTGCTTGTTCTGGCACTATTTCTCACACGCTTGCTTATTTATAGCAAAGTACTTTGTCAAAAGTGCTCTTAGTGAACGTGGATGCTCTCTGTTTTGTCATTCTTTTCATATCCTACAAACATTTCTAAAATCATGGAATTGGTTCGCTCATCTCTCAACACAATTGACCAAATCGTTCTCGACGAGAGGACAGGCCAGTGTTGTACCAAAAAGAGAGTTATTATAGAGTTATTAATAATCATCTTTTGATAATTATTAATAATTAATAAAGAAGCTTACTTATAAATTTATACCTGCACCATCCTCCACTCTCAACCAATCAGCAGCTCCTGCTCAGCTGAGACACTCATCTGCTCAGACACTGTTGCTGCGCCATCACCAAACATTTTCTCTCAAGCCGTAGAGGGGACCTATTATGAAAAAGACATTTTCTCTTGCTTTAACATATATAAAGTGGTCTCCCCTCAGCCTGCCAACTCAGAGAAGGAGGAAAGCAACCAAATTCTGCCGTGTCTGTACAGCCGCCCGGATGATCCGTCCAGTCTGATGTGGATCTACCAGCCGTTCAGATTCTGCTGAACATCGGTTGGCCTCCGATGCGTGAAACTGTGAGGTTAATCAACTCTTTTGAATTAAGATTGTCATTATGAACAGAATTAGGTAAGCTCAGAGAAATTGACTGCTGCGTTTTTCACAAGTTTACAATTGTTAACAGAAGTTAAAGGCAGGCCATTCCCTGATGGTATTTAGGTATTTATGGCTTTGTTAACAGCTGAGCAGTGTCTTTAGACACATCTGTGCAAAGCCTTACAGAGTTTTTTGTTTGTCCAGAAGGTGCTCATTTATTGACACTTCATGTAGTTTCAAGACGTTTAAGCTGACTTAAAGGTTAGCTAGGTTTAGTTGGACCATCTGATAACACGAGACCCCCATGAAGGTAGGCCTGGTGACTTCTGGTTTGTAAATAACCCAGTGTTTTTAAAAACCATCTGTTCAAACCTCCAACAAGAGGTCCTGTTTTAGTTGACCTCTTGACTCTTTGTGTTTTGAGGATGTCTGTTTGTTTCTTCATACTAAGAAAAGTCATGTGTGTGTGACCATCTGTTTTTGTCAATTGTCTATCTATACATTCACTGTTCCAAATATGGTCATTCCTGTCATCCTTTGCTTAATAAAAGCGCCAGCTCTGCAGAGAGCCAGTTGAGAGAAGTTCTGACGAGCTAAGAGAAGGGCCGTGTTGCCTAAAGCTTCTCAGGATTCCTCTCCAACCTTCTGCAGAAGGCCATTGAAAATCATTCCATAAGTCTCCGGTGTCTTTTTCTAAGTTAATTAATGTATGTTAATGACTTTTTAACCTAACATTTTGGTGCCGAAGGACCCGGAATCTCTCGAGCTGCGACGATTGGCATGGCGTACGATCAAAAGGGGCCATCAAAAACTGTCGACAGCGTTCTGACTTCAGGAACGGGGCCCAGATTGATCTGCGCTGTTCCAGAGTCCAGACGACGAGATTTCCCAGCCAGGGAAGGGCACTAGGAGACTAGGTGAGAGACCTCTTTTGAGTGAAATTCTGTGTATACTAACAAGAGGTTAGCGAAAATGGTGTTTGGCGGCGGGTCGGGGACCCGATTTTTATAGAAGGCATAGGGGCCTCTAAAAATACTGCCTAAGAGCAGTGCGTAAGACCAACATCTAACTCGGTCGGGGACCGGCTTTTGAAGTCAGGGGACTTTAAAAGTACAGGATAACGAGGAGAGGTTTCTTGGAAATGATTTTTAATGGTTGTGTTTTATATTTGTCTAAGGTTTGTCTAATGTTTGTCTAATGTTTGTCTGATGTTTATGACAGTCTGTTGTCTGTTCAATGTGGGGTTTCCAAAATTGAGAGGAAAAATTTAAGTTGTTCACTAAATATCAGGCTAAAACCAAACTGTTGAAAAAGGAAATTTGTGTTCTGAGAGAAACTTAAGAAAGAAAATAACTGGTTAACAATAGCAGAGGCGTGGTTAAGCTGAAATTTATGCTTAAAGAATCTCAAAAGATGCTTAATTGATGGGGAGACGTCCTCAAATTTAAAATGGAGACAGAATCTTGCGAAATAATAATACACGAAACTTAAAAAGAAGTAAATGGACTAATTTAAGACTAGAAGAAAAAACAAGAAAGTAGCAACCTGTGAGGAGAGGATGGATTTTGGGAGAAGTGGGGGCTGCTGCAGGCTGCAGCAGGGTGTGACTTGTGTCTGTGTGACAAGCTGCAGCAGCCCAAAGCTGTGTGTCTGTGTGTGACTCTGTGTGTGTGTATGTGAGAGACAATGTTAGTGTGTGTGTGTATTCATGACACGTTGTAAACAGCTGAAAGTTTCTGTCATTTTAAGAGAAAGAGAAATATGATTCTATTGACCTCATAGTTGTGCGTTAAAGTGAAAAATTGAATAAAGACAGAAAGGTGAGATACGTAAAAGTCCTCATTCAGATCGTGATCTGCTTGAGCAGATTTTATGGTGCTTGGAGATGCAGCCTGTCCCTCCAATAAGAGAGAGGAGGGGCTGTTTGGGTCTGCCTGTAGCACAAAATATTAGTTAGGGGTTGAATAGAAGAAACATGTTAGAATATATTTGGATATTCTAAGATAATATGTTAAGAGGTAAAAAGTTTAAATTCGTATGAGCTTCTCTGTTGAAGGTTTTGTTAAAATAATACAAACGGCTGAAGCTGTTTGTCTGTGTGTGTGTGAAAGTATGCTCCGCTTTACGAGCGGCTGTAAGGCTCTGTGTCTGAGGGAGAACTCTTTGTGTTTGTTGGGAAGAAGGGGGGTGTTCAGCTCTCCTCTTGGAAAAAACATAGAAAAATTGAATAATATAGTTTGTTCTATCATTCTAAGCCCTGAATGAAGGCATAGAATCATAGAAGTTTAAATTGGGTTAATTCACCATTTAATTTGCAGATTACTTTTGTAACACTGTATTTGACTTGGATTGTATGGAAATGGGATTCCTGCAATTGCGAGCATGAGATAAAATGATTGGGTTGTTTGTTACATGAATGTGAAACAAATCAATCATTCGTCCTTACTCTGTTTGTGAGCACCGCTGTATTTTTAGAATACAGTGGAAGGGTGTGTTCATGAGCCTACTCTCATTTGTATGTCAGTGACATTTTACACAGAAAGGGGTGTATGCAGGAGTAACAAACCCGTTGAACAATCTTTTTAGAAAAGAAGAACTCTGAGTGCATACTAGCTATTCACACTGAAAATGTGTACATTTGTGATCAGTGTTGCTATCATTTAGTTTGGGAGTTCATCTGAAATGCACCAATTGAGTTTGGTTAGTGTAGGTTGAGGATAAATAATTTACACATTTGCAGTGATACACGAACCCACATGCAGATGATCTGAAGTTAGTGTTTAATGTTAGTGGGTTTTTGTCTATGTGTAGTTTACGCATGGGAATTTATCCCACAATTTTCTTAAGACTTCTATGAGTTTTCATAGAAGGGCATGCATTTGCGTTGCAGCATGCAAACAGAAGATTAAGAATCTCCTGAAAACTTTTATAAGTACTCATGATTTATCTGGAGATAATTTTCTGATAATTTTCTGACAATTTTCTGACAATTTTCTGACAATTTTCTGGCATTTCTTTTTTATTTGGGGAAAATAGAGCTCAACAACAGTTGAGAAGGCATTATTTGATAGAATGATTCCTTTAAGTCCGATGTTTTGTGACTAAGACTTATTGTTTATATACAATATATATATATATAAGTTCACTGAAGACTACTGTTTACGTTGCAGGAGAGTTGCTGCACTGACAGTTTTTGTGTGGTGTTACTTTAATAAGACCATAACCCACTTGGGTTGAAATAAGAACGTTTTTCAATGAGAAATTCTGTAGTCTAATCTACGGTGGGAGACAGAATTTTAAAGGTTTTGCCCCATCTAATCTGGTGATGGGAGGGAGGATCTCTGAGGGACATAGATATCCAACCCTAGAGGATCATTAAGTCAGACTTGCCGACCTGCCAGGATGCAGAGGTCAAGAAGTGGGAGGGCCACTTATCTGGGGAGGAGTCAGGACTCAGGCAGCCCTGACCCCCCTCTATCCCCTGTTGACATTAGAAACAATGCTCTTGCAAAAAAGAAAAAAGCATTTGGCTAAATGAAGGTGCTACTGCAATTAGCTACTGTAACTTCAGAAGGTCTTTGTCTGGAGCGAAGCAAACTGGTGCTTCCAAGGAAGTTGTTTCCCCTGGTGGCTAAGTTGAGCCATAGGGAGTTTCTATGGCTCAACAGGAGGGAGTGGGAGTATGTAGGGGTACATATGATACATCATGAGGATTAAATACTAAATACCCTTTAAAAAATTTTTTAGTAGGAGCTTTCCGACATGTTGCAGATACAACATGAAAGGACCTATCCATTTGAAGTTGTTCATATGGATTTCATTCTTGGAGTGAACTAATGGCCTGTTAAGTTAAGGCTCAAGGAAAACCATGGCCTGAATGACGGCCATTAGTCGAACTGTACATGAGAATCGTCTTCTTGTACGCTGCTGTTTTCTTCCTCTTCCCTCTCCTAAAGCAGGAACTGCTGAAACTGGGTAACCGGATCCTGAGTCGAGTGGTGAAACGTCATCACCCGTCAGGACGGGCCCTTTTGCTGTCCAAGATCAGGACACCGGCAGCAGTAAAGGCTGCTGAATGATCTACTGCGTTCACCAGTTGCAGTGAAAGCTAGCGGAGAAACGTGCCAGGCTCGAGTAGTGCGGGAAGTCGAGCGGTACCACAACCTTTGCTCGCCGAAGTAATCATCTGATGCCTACTCGCCAGCCCAGCCTGAAGAATATGACTAGCCAAACTGACTTTTTAACCTAACAAAACCACGCCCACAACTAACTCCGTCGGCCGGAGCTTCCGCCATTTTTTCGTATCGGTGTATCGCATCATTCAGGCAGCCAATCAACACAGAGCCTCATTATCATAGCCCCGCCCACTCAGAATCCTGCATAGATAATGAGACTGGGATGATAAAGACATGGCCCAGAGGCTGAATTTCTATTTTATTTAGCAAAAATAATCAAAAGCTTGTTTTTAAGACATTCAAGGCCTGTTTAAAATAGGTATTAGATGTTATAATTGGTCCCCTTTAAAGGAAATCTGCAAACCACCTGGCCTACGTGATAAGGTGATAATCTAGTCACTGTTTGAAAGGCCTTTGTCTTTTTTTTTTCTATGTTGTATGTTGTGTCCTTTTTGTAATGTTTGTTAAATCATTTTAACAATATACTGCAGTTAAATTCAAACCTTGGTCTCAGTGTTTCATTGTCCTTCATTCAGCTCCTTGAGTCGAGCCTTGCACTAGCCCTCACTTGATTGTAGCCTGATTATATGTGCTACAAATAACTTTAAGACTAATAGACTTTAAGTTGGTCTGATTTTTGCTGGAACAAGAAATATAATTCATTTTTCGATTCTGCCAGTGTGAGATCAATTATACCAATTATATTCTAGTCAGTTTTATGACTTTAATGCTTTGCTGTTCTTCACTCATGCCACAAGGTGGGGTACTCCTCCAATTCTTCTTGACCAAATGTGTATTTCTTTACGTGGTGTGTCTGACAGTAAGTTATCCCCCCAAGTGTGAACTCAATTAGAACGTCTCTACTTAGTTTGGGAGACTATAACTCAAGGTTTTGCACACGCTTGGGGAAGTTACCATATTTTCAAGCTGCTGTGACAAAATCATTTTTCTTTTTCCTGTGCCTTGTCAGATTCCTTTTGTTATTATTGTTTATTTTACTGATTGCTGTTTTTAACCTCCACAACCATCATCCTTGGTATGTCATTAATGACAGCACCTGCTTCTGATGACATGGAGTTTTTGTTGGCCAGTTGTGTGTTTTATGGCTCGTTGGTCTAGTATGATTCTCGCTTCGGGTGCGAGAGGTCCCGGGTTCAATTCCCGGACGAGCCCCAGTGAATTATGCGATTGGTGGTTTTCTCCTCCAAGTAGCAAAAAAGATTCAAGCCTGTCATACAATGCATTGCTTTACCTGAAAACAAACATCAGCATGATGTGTAAATGCTGAAAACCCACATCTTGCTCCTCTTTCAGGCCAAGAGATGCCTGGGCTCCCTATTTTTGTGTTATTTCACCAACCCATGTGCCTATTTTAAATGATAAAATATTGTGTGTATTATTGAACTCCGTACCCTCCTAGAGGGTAGCTAGACCAAAGTGTCTTCTAAAGACTGAACGCGAGTTAGGAGACCAGATCTAACTATCTGAAGGCTCTACAACCACAGAGGGACTCAAACCCTCAATCTTCTGATCCGAAGTCAGACACCTTGTCCATTAGGCCATGTGGTCCTGAGTTGTTCCTCTTTCTCATTCCATTGTTGGGGGGAAAACACCAACATGGAGACGAGGTGATCGAGAGGTTAGGGTGAAGTATGCCCTAGTGGCCTAATGGATAAGGCACTGGCCTCCTAAGCCAGGGATTGTGGGTTCAAGTCCCATCTAGGGTGGCTATGTTTGAAATTGCTCAATGGAAGACTGTGGTAACAGCCTCAGATCCTGATATCAATACAGCAAGATTTGCACTTTCGTTTTTTATGGAATTAACCTCAGCAGCTGGAATTTGTTAATTACTATGTCTGTTGTTTCGATTGTCATATTTGACACCTTTGGACATTTGTTCATTGAGATGTTTGTAGTGATCCAGGGCTGGTTTATAACATCTTGAGTTACATGCAGAGTCTCCCAAACCAATGCAATGATATCGGAGAAAACCATCATCAAACAGTGTCTTTCCCCTTTGAACACTGGGACCAAATCTTCTGACAGTGTCAGAAATCCTACAACTCTGTCAACTAACTAACCAGCTGAAAGGACATCATGTGAACCAGCACAATTCTATCAGATATGAAAGAAACTGATCTTTCTAAGACTGATTTCTTTCTGATTATTTCTGATAATTGATCAGATTTGGTGGAGTTGTGATTACAGAGGTCAACATGAACACATTGAAAGTTATCTCACATCTTGTTTGTATCTTGAGTATCATCCTGGTGAACCACATTCTCTGTCAGGACACCAAGAGCCCTCGTAATTGCAGTATCCTCCATCTTTACCCTACGCTGAGTCAATACCTGATATTCAGCTTTAAGGTTTAATTTGAACTCTCAAATTTCAAATTTTGTTGACTAATGTTTCTGATTCAATCAAACAAACACATTTATTTCAGCTTTAAAGAAAGGATAACTGATGTACTGAGGCCAGTCTGAGGCCTCAGTCTGAGACCAGCCTAGATTTCTGCAGCTGGCCGCATGATGTTGGAACAAAGGAAATTAAGGAATGACTCCAAAGCTCAGCAGGCTTTGCAGTTTATTGTCTGTAGAGGTGTAAAAAGAGGAGAGGATGGAGGTCACGCGCGGACAGTAAGGACAGTGAATTGGTCCGCAGGCCCTGCTGATGCGAAGCGCGTCCGCGCTGGTGGTTAAATAACAGCGGCTTCCCAAATATCCGACTTTTTCATCGCAAGGGAAAAGTCTACTGTCCTTAAGTTTTGTAATTCAATTCAATTCAATTTTATTTATATAGCGTCTAATACAACAGAGTTGTCTCTAGACGCTTTCCAGAGACCCATACCCAGAACATGACCCCCGAGCAGTTATTACATAAACAATGGCAGGTAAAAACTCCCCTAGTGGGAGAAAAACCTTAAGCCAAACAGTGGCAAGGAAAAACTCCCCTTTAGGAGGGAAGAAACCTTGAGCAGGACCAGGCTCATAAGGGGGGACCCTCCTGCCGAGGGCCACACTGGTGGGTCAGGGACGGCAACAGCACAGCAGGCAGGTGGAAGCAGCAACGGGATGACCAGGGGTGGGGACCGCAGGCCAGCACGCAGCTCCCGAAGCTCCGGAGTTGTAAGGACTACACCTCATCTCCGATCAGCGTGACCAGCATCAGCTGAGGAGCCATCCCGCCTGCTGCACTCGTGAAAGCCCACTCGCCCACCCGCGTTACAACGGAGTGACCCACACACGTTAAAAGTAAGAGGCTTGTGTCTGGGCAGAGTTAGTTTAAAGCGGTTAGCGTTGATTGTGTTTGCAGTGTTTGTTTGCTCATTAGTGTGTAACGCGATGACCGTCTCTCATGAAGACCGACAGTCGTTATGTTTGTGTATTATATTGTTACGTTTGTGTATTATATTGTTACGGCCCGTGTAGGTGGAACCATGTAACGTGTTCCCTCACTACCGAATAGTTCCTGCTCCTGTTTCCCCGTCAAAAGCTTAGAGCGGGTGTTGTGGATTCAGCTCCAGACACTGGCTCCTGAGTGGGAAACCGCAGAACAATAAAGGTACCGGTGGTGAGAGATCACGTTTCCTTGGATCAGCAGTCCATCAACTTAACCTCTCAGTTACGTTGTCTCTATGGTGATTCCTCCTTCCAGAAACAACTGGGGCCAAACATATTAACATAACCTGCTGTGAGTCCAGTTGGACACAGGTGCTGCCATGCCAGTGCTAGAATTTATTCTTATTTTTTTCTTTTCTTTCGCCCAACACAACAGTCCCTTTATACAAGAAATTTACGTCTAAAAGGACACCATCATGCGATCATCTTGTCATAAGTGCATGCAGCTTGCTCAGTGCCAGTATGGGACCCGGACTAAAGGTCAATTATCACCTCTCCAAAAGGACACTAAGGTTCGTCCACTCAGGGAGGGAGATAGGAGAAGGAGTTCAATAATACACACAACATTTTATCATTTAAAATAGGCACATGGGTTGGTCCAACTAAAAAGAGGGGAAAGGGTTTATGGACTATGGCTTACCAGCTGATCTCTTGGCATGAAAGAGGAGCAAGATGTGGGTTTTCAGCATTTACACATCATGCCAATGTTTTTTTTCCAGGTAAAGCAATGCATGACAGGCTTGAATCTTTGCTACTTGGAGGAGAAAACCACCAATTGCATAATTCACTGGGGCTCGTCCAGGAATTGAACCCGGGACCTCTCGCACCCAAAGCGAGAATCATACTACTAGACCAACGAGCCATTAAACCCACAACGGGCCAACAAAAACTCTATGTCAAATCATCAGAAGCAGGTGCTGTCATTAATGACATACCAAGGATGATGGTTGTGGAGGTTAAAAACAGCAATCAGTAAAATAAACAATAATAACAAAAGGAATCTGACAAAAACACCTGAAAAAGAAAAATGATTTTGTCACAGCAGCTTGAAAATATGGTAACTTCCCCAAGCGTGTGCAAAACTTTGAGTTACAGTCTCCCAAACTAAGTAGAGACGTTCTAATTGAGTTCACACTTGGGGGGGTAACTTACTGTCAGACACACCACGTAAAGAAATACACATTTGGTCAAGAAGAATTGGAGGAGTCCCCCACCATGTGGCATGAGTGAAGAACAGCAAAGCATTAAAGTCATAAAACTGACTAGAATATAATTGGTATAATTGATCACACACAGGCAGAATTGAAGACTGAATTATAATTCTTGTTCCAGCAAAAATCAGACCAACTTAAAGTCTTAAAGGGGACGGAGTGCTAGGTACTAGGTTGGAGAAGTTAATGGAAGTGAACGCGGGAACGCGGAATACAATACAGATGGCGGCAGTGTGTGAGACCTGTTTCCCCACCCTCTCAAAATTAAAGGACAGCATCGCGAGCCTGAAGGCTGACCTTAAGGAGAAAGACAAAATCCTTATGGATTTCGGTCCACCCTGCCGTGGACCGGCTCCACCACCTCCGGATCTCCGGCACCAGCACTCGCTGGGCTCCGCTGGCTCCAGCAGGGAGCCAAGCCGAAATATTCGGCACCCTCCACCTCCTGTCTTCGTCCCGCAGAGTGGCAGTGCTCCATCAGGGAGGAAGGAGCGGCGGCTCCAGCGCCGGTGAGCTCGACGCCGCTCAGGCTGGAGAGATCCTGGGCAGTGGTGACCAGAGGCGCCGGGCGTTCATCTCCCCCCTGCCCCGCCACCGGATCTCCCACTGGAGAACAGGTACGACGTCCTGAGCCTGCAGGATTTTCCTCCTATGGGAGCACGTTCCGGCTCGCCTCCGGGACCGGTCCGATCAGCTGATCGTCGCCAGCCCAGGAGATGGGATCTGCGCGCCCAGCCTGGCTCTGCTTCTCCATCTCGGCCAGGAGCAACGGCGGGCCGGCGTCACCAACCCTGGGTCCCTTCCAGGCAGAGGCGCACCTCCAGGCAGCCCGCGGAGCAGCGCATCCCACCCGTGCCGATCGTCGGGACCAGAGAGCAGTGCACCCCACCCGTACTGGTCGTTGGGACCTCGATGGTCAGGCACGTGAAGGTGCATGGCGGCCAGACCTTCTGCCACCCCGGACCCCGCGTTAAGGATGTGGAGTCCGCCGCCCTCCAGCTGTGTGCTCAGTACAGCTCGGTCTCCACGCTGGTCCTGGAGGCCGGAATCAATTACCTCAAAAACCAGCAGTTGGAGGTCCTCAAGCGGGACTTCAGGTCCATGGTGGACCGCCTGCTGGACACGGGGAAGCGGCTGGTCATTTCTGGACCGCTTCCCCCGCCGCGTTACGGTGACGTCACCACCAGTCGCCTCCATCAGCTGCACCGGTGGCTGAAGGGATACTGTCTGGAGAAAGTTATCCCATATGTTGACAATTTTATGGCAATTTTATATTTTATATACAGAATCTCTGGACACCCACACCATCAAAACCATCATTTCACGCAGAAAAACAAAGCACAGGAATGTTTTTAGACCCAGTTATGTTTTTAATGTTCCATTGAAGCACCATGATCAGCGTACGTTGAGCACAGACATCAAGATGGCTGTGCTGAACGTGCGCTCTCTTTTAAACAAATCTTTTATTATAAATGACTTGGTTTTAGACAGGAAACTAGACCGACCCTGCACCCTAACCTGGGACTTGATGATTGGGCCGGAGCTTCGGGAGCTGCATGCTGGCCTGCGGTCCCCACCCCTGGTCATCCCGTTGCTGCTTCCACCTGAATGCCTTTTATATATTTAATTTCTTTGATGAATTGTCTATTTCTAGGTCATGGTCTCTGCAGGGTCTCATATGTAGAGTTCTTTATGATTGTTCAGATGTTACTGTGGTAAGTTTGTTCATTCAGATGTTTGTAGTGATCCAGGGCTGGTTTATAACATCTTGAGTTACATGCAGAGTCTCCCAAACCAATGCAATGATATCGGAGAAAACCATCATCAAACAGTGACGCTGTCTTTCCCCTTTGAACACTGGGACCAAATCTTCTTTTTTTTTTTTCAATATCCTTTTATTTCACAAAAGAAAGACAATCAGAAACATCCTTAATGACAGTAGATCTTACAATTTTCTTTTGTGCACACATGCCAAATCTTGCCTACAACCCCCCCCCCCCCCCAAAAAAAACAACACAAAAACATACACACGAAATAAATAAATAAATAAAAATAAATAAACTGGAAAAAAAAAGTAAGTGAATAAAAATATGGAAAATAACATCAGTAAATAACAGTAGGGGCATCAAAACTTGAATACGTACGGATACATAAGATACATAAAGTAAATGACAGCAATAAAACAACAATCAGCGTACAATGAAGTTCTCTAAACCAGAAAATAATGGGAACCAAAATTCTTGAAAAAGATGGCCACGGTTATATTTTTCCAAAGTTAGCTTTTCTAATGGTAGAAATGCTGTGATTTGGTCTACGAAAGTCTTATAAGATGGAGGGGAATCGTTCTTCCAAAATAAAAGTATACATTTTTTTTGCTGCTTCCACCTGCCTGCTGTGCTGCTGCCGTCCCTGACCCACCAGTCTGGCCCTCGGCAGGAGGGTCCCCCCTTATGAGCCTGGTCCTGCTCAAGGTTTCTTCCCTCCTAAAGGGGAGTTTTTCCTTGCCACTGTTTGGCTTAAGGTTTTTCTCCCACTAGGGGAGTTTTTACCTGCCATTGTTTATGTAATAACTGCTCGGGGGTCATGTTCTGGGTATGGGTCTCTGGAAAGCGTCTAGAGACAACTTTGTTGTATTAGACGCTATATAAATAAAATTGAATTGAAAATTGAATTGAATTGTATTCTCCTTATAGAGACATGGCTTGGCACAGATGCACCTGTTGTTCTGACTGAGGCCTCCCCACCAGATTTTAACTTTCTATTTTCTATCAGGGGGGGCAAGAGGGCGGGCGGAACATGCATCAATAACAAGAACCTCTATGTCATCCAATGCAGTTCCTTTTAACAGCTACACATCATTTGAATATCATGCTTTTGTTTTTAGCAACCCCCTGATTCTCTGCTTAACGGTTTACAGACCCCCCCCCCAGTATTCCACCTGTTTTATCAGCCAATTCTCTGAACTTTTATCAATTATTCACACCTCCTACAACAGGATCTTAATAACTGGTGATTTTAATCTGCACTTAGACAACATCTCAGACCCAGTATCCAGAGAATTTTAAAACCTTTTAAACTGTTTAGATTTTAAGCAACATGTTACACAGCCGACCCACAGCAGAGGGCACACCCTGGACCTGGTCATAACCTACGGCCTGTCCCTGGACCTGGTCCAGACCTCCGGCCTGTCCCTGGACCTGGTCATAACCTACGGCCTGTACCTGGGTGTGTGCTCTGTTGGACCTGGCTGTGTCTGACCATTACTGCGTGTTTTTTAACATCACCAGTTTTAACCAGCGGGAGGCCCCGGTGAGAACGAGGCCTTGATATGTTTCCCTTTGCATGTCTTGCATAGACTCTCGACCTAGACTAGGCGGCCTGGTGATGGCGGCCACGACGCCGGGTGAGGGGTGTCATCTCAGCAAATCCCTCTCTAACCCTCCATTCAGTCTCCTCTATCACAGTGGGGGGCCTGCAGGGTAACAGCCTGTGGGAGGGTCTACCATTCATAATCTTCCATCAGTCTTGGTTGTTGCATACGTCTGCGTAGACCTACATCTTCACTTGGGGGAACATAAGCCATTATCACTTCGTAATGACCTTATCCGGCTCCAAAGACCATATGTTTTGGAGGCTTAATGATTAACAGTTGTACACTGACTTTCTCTGTATTTTAATTGTGAAGCGCGTGTCAGGACTTAAATGAAGAGACGGGAAGCGGTCAATTTCCTTGACAGTGCTTTAATCCAGTCTAGAGAGTGCACTTACAGATGTGTTGCGTGTGTATGTGGTTAAACCAAATAATATAAATCAATAAACAGAAATAAACACATGTTTAAACATAGCACACAATCCAAATAATAATGTGTTGGAATTATTGTAAATAAGTAGTAATTTATCATGCTCGCTAACAACGTTAACAGAACGTATGATAATTTGCTTATGCCTGTGACACACTGATAAAACAATGCTGGGTTAAGTGATTAAAAAGTGCAGCACAAGAAGTTTCCTGATTATCAGCATAAAGCAGAAATCTGCAGAGAAGAGGAAACTTCTTGTTGCTAAAAAAGAACAATCTATACCTGTCCACTGACTGCGACCACTCCCTTTCCCCCTCCCTTTAGGGGCGCAGTCAGCTATGTAACCTAGGGCATGCCCAGAGTGAATAAAAGCAAAGGAAGCAGGAGATACAAATTAGAGTAGGTTGGAGATTTTACACGTCTCGACTGCTCTCCTTGCCCAAGCCATTTTAATTGTGTTGTGTCTCTTTTGTCTCCAGAAAGTTTTATGATACGAATGTTAAGTGTGTGAACCTAACATTTACTTGGTCCTTCGAGCTGGATGCCAACACATCTGACGGTCCCAGCGGATCGACACGAACGCGGTTGAAAAGACCTTGGCCAAGGCACAAACCCTTTGACGGGACCAACTTCTGAGTTGATAGCTGGGACCCAATGATTGACGGCATCCAAGAGCAGGAGAATTAGACACACCACAGGGTAAGTGAGTCTTATTATATAATAGTAATATAGTAACAATATATATATATATATATATATATATATATAAAAGAAAAGGAAAAATGCATTAGCATGAACATCATATACAGAGATAAGATTTATATGATACTATCACACTTAACTGGCAACAAAGAAAACAGTCAGTGTCATTCAGATAACATAATATAAATTACTTTTGAATGATTAGCGAAGAAAACAACACTGCTGGAAATACTCACCAGCAGAATTATAAAGTATAACAACCAAGAAGTGCTTCCAATAAACGACAATATAACTTACGTTCTCTGGACGCACACTGAACCACAAACATCAGATTCATGACACAAAGTAATATAACAGCTTCATCCACATCATCCAGCTTCTCATCATCGTCTCTCTTCTTCTACCACGATAAGCAGCACTCAGCAGGATGGAGTGCAGCAGCCCCCCCTGGTGGCTGGATGTTCTGGATGACTTCACTCTGTCATGAAAACCTTCAGACCTGGGGTCCGTTTCACAAAGCAGGTTCAACAAACTCTGAGTCTAATCCTGAACTCTTAGTTGATCTACTCTGAGATCGGAAACTCTGAGTTTTTGGTTCCAGAACAGCGGTTTAGAGTTAATTTACTCAACTCTAAGTAGTTTCACCTGGAGTTAAGCGCGTGTGCCACAACTATAAAAAGCCAGCATTAATAGAGCCCCGATTCGACGAGTCACCATGGCAACCGGCGACAACAAAAGATCCACATACTTATTCTTTTTTTTTTTTTTACTTTATTTAACATTTCAATTTACAAAATCCCTTTGAGGAAACATTAGTTTGCATCTGAAGATCCACATACTTCACGCCACTGGAGTTAGAAGTGTTAATACGTGCGTATGGTGAGTATGAGAGCAGATTTAGCAGAGGAGAGAGAATTGGCGTGGGAGAAAGTTGCTGCAGTCAATGTGTAAGTTTGAATGCAGTATTCATTTAACATTTAAGCACACTGTCTTATAAAATTACAGATGAAAACAGTGGTGGAATGGTATTGAATGAAATTGTATTGTCATTTAGATCAGGGGCAGCCGCCACACCTCGGCTTCAGGGGAAAATGTAAATGTTTTATTTTTTTAATACATTTATGGAATTACTCTGTGTCTATTTGTATTGATTTATCCTATTACTTAATACATATAAAATAACTACAAATACATATCAGAACAACATGATGGATTTCACTAGGTATTATCTTTCCCAACACTTGTACCCCCCCCCCATATCTTGAAGTGGTCGGTCGCTATCAATCTCGTTTTTAGCGCGCTCTGCAGTGTTACTAACTTACAAAAATGAAGAGGAAGCAGACAACCACGCAATTTAAAAAAAAAAAAAGAAAGAAGGCAAGTTAGATATCAAATCACCCTACCCTCTTATGAATCTGTTTAAGGGAAGTATTTGACTTTTTTTACTCCCTCCCTCTCCTTTTTAGCATTTGGACTTTAACTGTTTGAAGTTAAACTGGGATGTCCCTGTGATATTGTTGCACTGACATAGTGAATAAAATATGTTGCATTTGTCAGATACGCTTTTTCTGCTCTCTAACTCTGCCGCTTGCTGTCCGTGGTGCAGAAAACGGATGCGCATTGCGTAAAGGCCCATTGGCTGAATTGACGCCACTGGGGGAGGAGACAGAGAGAAACTCAGGGTTTATTGAAGAAAACCTGGTCCCGACCAGGTTAGGTTCAGAGACTCTGTTACTACGGTAACTGACCGAGAGCTTAAGTTACCTCTCTTTGTGAAACAGGATAGAGTTACCCCTCTCTCTCTGGTTTGAGTTACCTCCCTTTGTGAAACGGAAAACTCAGAGTTTCCCTCATTTCAGGGTTAACAGACTCAGAGTTTTCACTAAACCTGCTTTGTGAAACGGACCCCAGGACTACATATTTGACTGATCATTTCTACAGATGTGGGACTTCATGATTTGCTAGAAGCAGAGGTGGAAAAAGTACAAAAATATTGTACTTAAGTAAAAGTACAGATTTTCTGCTTAAAAATTACTTAAGTAAAAGTAAAAAGTACCCATTAAGAACATTACTTAAGTAAAAGTATAAAAGTACCTCAAATTAAATATAACAAAGTACCCAAAGTACATGGTGTAAAATGTACTTGAGTAAAAAAAGTAAAAAGTAAAAAGTACAAAGTACAAAATTCAAAGTACAAAATTATTTTGAAAAGGATTGCAAAGAAATGAAGTCCCAACATTGTCATGCTGTCGAAAGTGGCTTTATTCCAAGAATTTGCTTACAACTCTAAATAATGGTGATATTATTCTGACCCCTTTTGCGTTTGTCTCCATTACCCCATTTTCATTTCTCCCTTTGCTCATCACTGCTGCTGTACCCCATTGGCCCCACTGACACTGACAGTGACAGTGACAGTGACTGACAGGTTAACTTATTACATTAATCAAACCCATCGAAATCTTCATCCTCCGTTTCTGCATTCATCTTAGCCTGATCACGCTGAGACCGGGAGAACTGATCAATGAGACCTGGAGAACTGATCAATGAGACCGGGAGAACT